>NC_081356.1:107463741-108173471 GCF_030684315.1 Stegostoma tigrinum
TATCCCTGTATTTTTTTGCCTGTACATGTGTCTGTCTGAATGCTTCTTAAACATTGCTATCATATCTGCTTTTACCACCTCCCCTGGCAGCGCATTTCCCAGGCACCTACCACCCTCTGTGTGAAAGGTTTCTCCTTTAAATTTTTCCCGTCCCAACTTACATCTTTGCCCTGTAGTATTTAACATTTCCATGCTGAATATAAGACTCCTGATTAGTCACCATGCCTCTCATAACTTATATACTTCTAGCAAGTTGCCCCTCAGCCTCTGACGCTTTAGTGAAAACAATCCATGTTTGTCCAACCTCTCCTTATAGCTGGTACAATCCAGGTAACATCCTGGAAAACCTTTTTCACTCCCTGTCCAGGGTCTCCACATCCCTCCTATCATGTGGCAACCAGTGCCTTCACTCTCGGCTTCCACTGGGCTCACTTATCTGTGTTTTGCCAAGTTGTAGCATCCTGTGACCATCAAAATTCCTTTCCCTTAATTGCCTGAAAATCCCTGAACCAACTCCTAGTAGTAAAGCAAACTCCCTGAACTTGCCAGGGCAAAATGTCCAGTGTCCATGAATTGCTGCAGGTTCTTTCACTTGATCAGTGAACAGTATTTACCCAGCATTCTTCCTGGAAGCTAACAGAGAAAACAGCTATTTTACTGTGCGGAATGCAGCAATTCCAGTTACAAACCCGCCCTCTCACGCACTTAATTGCTGTTCCAAGACTCTAAGACAGAACACTTCTAACAACAAAAACATCTGCTTTTGCCTTTGTTTTCAAATGTTAAAATTGGCGTATGCATTTCAGTAACACTTGACCTAGGCCTCCGGTTTCCATTGTAACCAAGCTGCATAGGTTTGTCGTTGGACAAACCCAGCAGGTCACACGATCCTCTTTATTAGTCCATTTTGTTTTGAATTAGAAAATTCAAAGTCTTATGCAACTTCACATTTCATTTTTCTTTAAAAACATGTGGTCATTGCAGGTGAGACCAGCAAATGTTACCCTTTCATACTACCCATGATCTGAGTGACATGCTCAGCCATTTCAGAGGGCAATTAAGAGTAAACCACATTGCAGTGGTCTAGAATTGTGTGAACCAACTTCCATTAGGGAACCAGCCAATCAAGGATACATTAATCAAATATAGTTCTCATGGTCATCATTAATAAATCTAGATTTCAATTCCATAACTTTTTTCATTATTGAATCTAAATCTCACTAGACCCATTGTGGATTTTAAATCATGTCCTCTAAATGATCAGCCTGGGCCTCTAGATTACTAGTCCATTGATATTACCACAATGCCACTTTCTCCCTGGCTGTCTTCCTACAATATATTCCATGTAGATGTCATATTTAATAAAAACATGAAATTAAATTTTGTTTCCCAAGCCAAGAAGAGAGAAAACAATGATAAACCTCACCTGGTTGCTATTAAAGAATTCCTGCCGAAAATCCGTATATACATAGACGCAAGGTGAAAGAATTATAAAGTCAGTTGTGGGTCTTCCATAACTGAATATCTCCACCTGATTCACTGTTCAAGCATTCAAATAAAATAAAAGTGATAACCAGAATGAGGTCCAGTATTGAAGTACAGTCACTGATGTAATGTGAACTAGAATCATATGTTGGTCACAGTAGACCAAGTATGCGTGGCAGTTGCCCTTCTCTGAAAGATTTTAGTATCAGTTGGTTGGAGTTTTGCAAAAATCCAGAAGCTTTTATTGTAATCTTGTTGAGTGCTAACCTGCAAATTACCAGATTTATTGAATTCAATTTCACAAATTGCAATGGTGGAAGTGAGCTCATGACCTCTAATTCCATACAAAACCATCTCATATCCATTACGTTGCAGCACATCTTCTATTTAAACTGCATTGTTCACACCCATGAGTTTTTATTTTCACCAAATTCATTTGTTGATTTGCAGGTTGGTAAAATGCTGTATTCTCTCTATTGAACTCCAATTAAAAAATAGAATAAATGTTCATCAAAATACTATTCAGACACCATTCACTGGCTGATCTACACACCCTTCTGACCTGAAATCAAAGTCATCACAGCAATGACAGGGCGAATGCTTTATTTCTTGACTTTATGGAATGGAATTGGCTATTAAAGTGTTTGATAGTTCTATATACTTTAATGCACTGTAAATTCACCCCACCTGTATTTATATTTTCTGATATATGCTAAATAAGAATATCTGTACAATATAAATAAAAATTAGTTTCTAAATCATTTGATAGGAAGAATGACAGTAAACACAGAATAAAGGGTGCAATTCTAAAGGGACAAAGAGACCTGGGTGACCTATGTGCAGAAGTCATTGAAAGTTGCAGGACTGGTTGAAAGATTGGTTGGTAAGACATACAGTCTCCTATTCTATTTTAATAGGGGCATAGAGTACAAAAAATGTACAGGAGAAAGGGGATTATGTTAAATTTGTAAAACATTGGCTCAACCTCAGTTGTGTCCAGTTCTGAATGCCACACTTCAGAAATTTGTGAAGACATTACAGACAGTGAAGGCATGATGCTCTAAAATGTTTCCAATATTAAGGAACTTCAGTTACATAGTTAGATTGGAAAAGTTGGGACTGCTTTTCTCAGAGCAGAGAAGGTTGAACGGTGATTTGTTAGAGGTACTCAAAATCAAGATGAATTTGTACAGAGTAGGTAAGGAAAAATGTGTTTCCACTGGAGGAAGGATTAAGAACAGAGGTTGCACAGATTGGCAAAAGAAGCAGTAAAGATGTGAGGAGAATTTTTTTCAGGCAGTGAATGATTAATATCTGAAATGCACTGCTTGAAAGAGTGGTGGAGGCAGGTTCAATTGGCGCATTCAAAGGGAATTGGATAATTATCTGAAAAGGAAGAAGGGTTACAGAGAGAAGTGGGAAATGGCACAAGGAGCATTGAAGAATCAACACAGACATGATGAGGTGAATGGCTTCCTTCTGGCCAATTATGTGATTCAACTGTTGGATGATCAAGTTACCAAAATTTTAATTCACTCTTTACTTTATTCATCATGTGTCAATTGATTAGTATGCCTAAATGAAAATGTATTCAATTACAACTAAGAAAGACAATTAAATTAGTGGAAACAGGTCAAAGATTATAGAATGATTTGAATAACATACATAAATAGCAATAACAGCAGTAAATACTGCTTTGGACGGATAAGTGAAGCATGGAAGAAAAATAAGTGAGTGGCATATATTGCAACAATTAAATTAGGTAAAGATTAATTTCAAAAGGAATCTATGGGCTTAGTTTTTAACTGCTAAATATTGACTGCATCGCCAGAATAGGAGCTTTTTGGTACAGTGATTGTGTTTGTATCTCTGAGCCAGCAGGCCTTGATTCAAGTCCCATCTGTTCCAGAGATGTCTTCTAACATCTATGAACAGGTTGATTGGAAAATATCCTACAGCCAAACAGTAAAAATAGGAGGAAGTTATTGTATAAGTCTGAAAGGTTTATAAGAAAGAGTACCCTAAGTGCTATGATACTATCATATTGTCCTCCTCATAATTTTTTTCTATCTTGTCAGAGTGTGTTATACCTGTTGCTGACATGAAATAAATGCTATATTTTAAAGATTTGAGCGTTTTCTTCTTAGACTAGCAAGTGGATTTCCTCTACATGCCATGTAGTCCATGTAGACCTCCATCATAAAACAGGATGATGGCAGCAAACCTACCCCATAGTGAGCTGTTAGCAATTGTGCTGACAGTTCTGAATAACATGGTAGTCAACATTAAGAACGGTTCATAAAAAGTGCATGGCTTATAAAATTGGATGGCAAATGGTGTAGATTCCATTTAGCTGCTTCATACCACATGCTGGTAGCAGTGGAGATCTCAAGATTTCTTCAGACACAGGTTTAAGAATCCAGCTCATGCTGCCAATTATCAACAGGAAGAGCTGAACATTTAAGAAACCCACAGAAGAAACCCTTGTGGCAAGATTCAACAGGGCAAGAATCTACAGTTTATGCCAAAACTATTTTAGACCTGGTAGGAGCAGGAGAGTTAAGAACTCATGTAGCTGGATTATTAGACTCTGCAAGGTGGTTACAAATTGCAGTGGGTGCCAGAAGGAACAGTTGCGAGTCAAGGTTCAGCCAGAGAGTAAATAGACATTGGAAGCGCTGTGAACACATTTAAAATCACAGGTGGACAGGGTAAATATTAAAAAGAAGGCACAGAATTACAGACTGGGGAAGTTAGTAGGAAAGATAAGTACTTACGGCTCATGTTGAGTGATGCTGCCATATAGTGTGGGTAACATGAGCACCAGCTACAGTAAGGGAAATCATAGGCTACAAAAGCAATTCAAATCAAAGTTGCAGATCCAAGCCATGGCACAGCGATAAAAGGGTATATTTAAAACCTAAGCAGGCAAAGTCTGGTGGAAAAATAAAGTTGTAAGACTTTACTAAGGATGTAGAAAGTGCAGGAGATCTATTATTTATATTGTGGTAAAAGTGGGAAATATTTACTGAAATCGCAGACAGGTCTGTTATTAGAGTTGCAGACAATGAAAATCAGCTAGAGAAATGCAGTGATTAAAGCTAGCATTAAAGCTGCAGCTGGTGAATTTATTCAATAAAGTAAAAAAAAATTGCCAAGTTGCAAAAGAAGCACAAATGTTTTTGAAGTACTGAAAACCTTTGACAATTACTTCAATCTCAAAACAAATAAAATTCTTGAAACAACGACATCCAATGAGACATTCAAGGATCCAGGGAATCCATAAGTAACTTCTCAATGATATATAGAGATTTTTTGAAAAACGTGACTATGGTGATTTGAAGTCAAAATTCATAAGAAACAAAATTGTTGCAAGAATTGGTGTTGAATCTTTGTCTGGTTTATTACAGGCAAAAGAAAATTTGACTCTAGAGAAAGCCATACAGATTGTGAATGAAGTCAGGAAACAACACTTGTTAAAAAATCTTAACTTTTGTATGTCAAGATGTGGGGATTGCTAGCAAGGCCAGCAGTTGCTGCCCAATATTAATTACCTTTAAATTGATTGGCTTTTGACTATTTTAGAGCACGTTGCTGTAGGTCTGGAGTCACATGTAGGCTAGACATGTAAAGAGAGAAGATTTCCTTCCCTAAAGGGAATTTGTGAATTAGATTTTTATGAACAACTGGCTGTAGTTACATGTTGCCATTAGTATTCTTTAATTCCATATTCATTGTACTAAAATTCCTCTATCTGCCATAGTGCATTCAAATTCATGTCCTCAAAACATTAATTGTCCTCAATAACATTGGGGTCTCTGGATTACTGGTCCGGTGTTATTATGGGTATATCACTGCCTTCTCTGTCAACCCAAAGATGAGAAGATCAACACTAAACAGAAGTGGAAGTCACTTCATTCTTTTGGTGCAAAACCACCAAAAGATAAACATGGGAAATCTGTACATTACATAGGAAAAACACCAGATACTAAAAGTCTTTGTCAATCCTGTGGTTCAAGAAAGCCTCATAAGCACAGGTAAAGCCCAGCTTTACAAAGGAATGCTTTGTCCGTAACACAATAGATCCCTTTCAGAAAATGTGCCAATGTGGGTCATTGTCACGGAAAAGCTTGATGTCAAATAGCTTCCCACACAAAGAGGTTCCCACACATAAGGCAGAATAGTGTACAATTGAAGAAAAAGCTTAAAGTGTTACATAGAACATAGAAAATAGGAGCATGAGTAGGCCTTTCAGTTGTTTAAGCCTGCTCCACCATTCCTTATTATTATGGCAGTTCTTCCAACTCAATAGCCTGTTCTTACTTATACTCTATATCATTTTATACTTTAGTCCCAAGTCTTATATCTAATTCCTTGAAATCACACAATGTTTTGCACTCGATTGCTTTCTGTGGCAGAGAATTCCACAGGCTCATCACTCTCAGTGAAGAAATTTCTCCTTACCTCAGCCCAAAATGCTTACCCCTTATCCTTACACTGTGACCCCTGTTTCTGGACTTCCCTTGCCATTGACAGCATCCTTCATGCATCTGCATCTGCCCTGTCTAATTCTGTTGAAGTTTATATATAGGTTTCTATGTGACCCCGTCTCATTTCTCTGTACTACAATGAAAAAATTCCTAACCAATACAACCTCTCCTCAAACAAAAACTGAAATTGCTGGAAAAGCTCAGCAGGTCTGGCAGCAACTGTGAAAAGAAATCAGAGTTAATGTTTTGGGTTCAGTAACTCTTCCTCAGAACTGTCAGTGGCTAGGAAAATATTCCTTTTTATGCAGAACATAGAGTGTGGACAGGGGGTAAGGAGTAAATGATAGGTGGGAATAGACCCCAAAGAGAGAGAAGAACAGTTGGGTAGACAAAAGATTGGATAACAGTCTGACAAGAAGGGTGAATAGCTGTTAATGGAGACATGTTAGTGGCTAACAACAGGTTATGTGTAATAACAGGGTGTGTGATAACAAGGCCTGGAATGTGTGGTGGGGGCTAGGACATAAGACAGTTCAAGTCCCAAAGTTATTTAACTGGATATTGAGTCCAGAAGGCTGCAAGGTTCCTTAGGAGAAAATGAGATATTGTTCTTCTAGCTAACAATGAGTTTCGGTGAAGCACTGCGGCAAGCCTGAGACAGAGATGTTGTCCAGGTAACAGGGTAGTGTATTGAAGTGGTGGGCAACTGGAAGCTCAGTGTCATTTTTGTGGGCAGAATGTAGGTGTTCTGTAAAGCGGTCACTTAGTCTACATTTTGTTTCCACACTGTTGAGGAGACCACATTGTGAACAGCAAATGCAGTAGACTAGATTGTGTGAAGTGCAAGTAAAGTGCTGCTTCATCTGGAAACAAACATCTTCAAACATCAGTCCTGCATTCCAGGAACTAGATGGTAAACCTTTGCTGCACTGTATAGCAATAGAATCCCTTCTCGGTTAGTGAGATGAAACCGGCACACAATTTTCCTGATCTCATCTCACCAAGGTCCTGTGTAATTGCAGCAAGACATCCCTGCACCTGTACTCAAGTCCTTTCATCATGAAAACCAACATACCATTTGCCTCCTTTACTGCCTGCTGCAACTGCATATTATCTTGAGAGATGGTGCATAATGGCACCTAGGTCTTGTTGCATATTCCCCTCTAAATTACACCATTCAGATTATGATCTGCCTCCCTGTTTTTGCTACCAAAGTTAATAACATTGGTATAAAAACAGGAGGAAACTATTATCTAAATGGCTATAATCTGAGAGCAGAAAATGTGCAAAAAGACCTGGATGTCCTCATACACCAGCTATTGAAGGTAACTGTGTCGGAGGACTCCCAGGGGAAGTAGGCGATCCAGGTCAAACTTTTTGGCAAGAGGGTATTCATACGTATCAATGGGCGTCTCTCTAATTTCAATCTTGATATGCAACAACAGTCACAATGTTATTAAATAATGAACCAATGTTGAAAACACTGCTACTACGTAGTCCAGGGGCTACTCTAAATGAGATTAAAGGTATGTCACAAGCAACTCTCCAACATTAATGGTATTAGAATGTAGAGAATATGTACACACTCTGCAATCAAGAATTTTCACTCTTGTGTATGAATGCAGGTCTTGACCTCAATTGTCTTCAAATAGCAGAATGAGTCAAACTAAGCCAAGTTAAGAAATAACTGGTTATGGAGCAACTGGTCAAAGGATAAACGATAGACGATTTCATAAGACTCGCTAGATTCAATGGTAGAACAAAAACAAAAGACTATTGAGATTAATTATGTTTGCAAAAGAAGTCTATCTTATGTTGTAAACTAAAAGGAAACTCACAACAATATTGAATTTGCATGAATATTTTCTGCTACTCTTAATACTAAAGATAGTTCAAACCTCAAGGATCAGCAAGGCTTGCAAGCAGACACGAGCAACCATATAGCCAATGGGCAGTATAATTCACTGAACTCTTTGATGCTTCTTCCAACCAAGTTAGCTCAGTGTGCAAAACAATAGCTTGATGAACAAATACTGTTAACAAATTTAAGTCTCGTGAGATGCTCAGGTGATACAGAAGACCCAAGTTCAAACAGGAAATTTCACTTTCTTATCTTCCCAGGAAGATCCTCAGTAATTGTGACAGTGATCATGTTAAGTAAGAAGCAGTCCTCAAACAGCAGGACTGATGAAGTGAACAAGGTGGTTCACCAGCGCTCCAAGCTGAATGAAAGCAACCAATCACCAAGCTAAAGTAAATTGTTTCCACATTTCAAATACAGATTTACTGACGGATTGAGAATAAAAATACACCTACACAGATGTGGCATGTTGCAACCTATTCAAACCACCACTGAGATGAGATGACAAATATCCAGATGTCCAAAAATAAAATCAAAATACTGCAAATGCTGAAAATGTGAAATAAAAAACAAAGACCAGGAGAAACTCAGAAGGTCTGGAAACATCTGTGGAGAGAGAAACAGGGTACATATTTTGAGTGTGATATAACTTCTTCAGAACTGCCATTTATTGCTAATTGAGAAGATAAGCTTTCTCATAGAACCATCATTTTCTCTGTGGTGAAAATACTTCCTGTGTGCTCTTATAGAAGGATTTTCAAGATTTTGACCCAATGACCATGAAGGAAAGGCAATTTAATTTCAAGTCAGGATAATACGTGATTTGAATTCGAAATTGTAGGTAGTGGTCGCATAGTTCTTCCTCCCTTGTCTTTTAGGTAGTGGACCTTGAGGGCTTGGGATGTGCTGTTATGGAAACCTTGTTAAGTTGCTGCACTGCTTCATGTAGATGGTACACGCTGAAGCCAAGGTTCACTGATTGTGGAGTGGTGAATGATTAATGAGTGTCGATAAAGCTTGTCTTAAATGTTGTTGAACTTCTTAATTGCTGTTACAGCAACACTTGTCCAAGTAAGTGATGTGTATTCTACCAGGCTCTTGACTTGTGCCTTGTAGATGGTTAACAGACCTTGCTGAATCAGTATTGCATTCTCACTGCAGATACCCAGCCTCTGGCCTTGTTTTTGCCACAATATTTATATGGATGGTCCAGTTAATTTCTGTTTGGTAGGAGGCTGAGCGATGACATTCAAAGACATGGTCAATCAGTGATGCTTCTAATCTCTTTTGTTGGAAATGCACCATTGCTTGGCACTTTTGTGGTGCAAATGTTACTTGTTAGTTATCAGGCTAAGCCTGAATGTTCTCCAAGTCTTGTTGGGCACAGGCATAGAGTGATTCAGTGTCTGAGGAGGAGTGAATGGTACGGATCACTATGCAATCATCAGTAACCACCCCTACTTCTAACCTTATGTTGTTGGAAAGGCCATCAATGAATCAGCTGAAGCTTGTTGGCCACTACCAGGTGTAATTCTTGCAGAACTCTGATGAAGCTGTGGTGATTAGTCTCGAGCAATTTTAACTATTATTTTTCGTTAGGTACAGCTTCAAGCAGTGAAAATGTTTTCCCATGATTCTCATTAATTTCAATTTTGCTCGGGCCGTTTGATGCCACTGTCAATCAAATGTTACCCTGATGTCAAACAGTTAATATTATCTCACTTGCAATGTAGCAATGTGAAAACTTGAGTTTGTCAGACGAATGAATTAGTATGGGCTGAATGGTCTTTGTATCTTTGCAATCTTGTAATATACATTACTGTGTCAAATAGGTCGATGTCATATATCCTGGATATATGCAACAAGACTAACCAATGGAACAGAACACTGGTTCAAACAGTTAGCCATAGAACAATAAAATGTAAAAACTTGTTACAGTGTAAAACTCAATATGATGGACCCTGACAAAATTCCATCTAGTTACCTTTCTGTCACCAAAACAAAGTATTTTAATATGGGGATTACGCCTTTGAGTCGTCATTGTATATTCTACAAACAACAAAATAGTAGACGCATAAACACATTTCTTAGCTTGTTATATTTTTAACCCTTTCAGCACAATTCAGAATTTTTTTTGAAAGCTGCCATGTCCCAATGGCTGCTGATGAGAATATTTTTCAGGAGATATGTTTCTTTTATGGATGTATTTGTCCGAGTTAATTCAGTCAGATCTTACATGCAATCTGGTCAATTTTTCCAATCCTGGATTCTCATCATAAGCACAAAAGATGAGTTGACTTTTCAAAAAAGAACTAAACCTTTAAAACTGGTTAATAATCACTGAGAAGAATTGTCTGGTACTTCAAAAATATAAGATAGAAGGCAACAGTGAAGAAGTTAATTTAAGTAGAGAAATTATTTGTTCCAGGAAAATAGATTTAAAAGGTAGAATTGTTGATTAGACAGAATTTTTGATTTAATTTTTATCTAATCACAAAGAAAAGGCAATGAAAGAAAATGGGGACAATAGAGGAATACAATTATTGTGTATTTTAAAAAAAAACTTAATTACAATTATCTTTAAGCTTTTCTTTAATTTTATACAGTCAATATTACATAGTTAATTGTGCATGCGCTAAAATTTTGCAAATCATTTGACCAAGGCAGTCTTGTCAGCAGTATTTCATTAGCCTGTATATCTGGGAATCTATTGCTGTTTTCCATGATTATTAAATTAATATGAACTCTTGTTTTTGCTTTAGTAGTCTGAAAATCTTGCAAGGAGAGTCAGGTTCATTGAAAATATGGGAACCAACAGGAATATGTGAAAGGGTTATTCAGAGGGGTCTATCTCTAGAGAAAAATAAAAGTCTGGATACAATGCAGTTTAAAATGTATTTTTTTGTAGGATGCGGGTGTCATTAGCAAGGCCAGTATATATTGCCCAACCCTAATTGCCCTTGAGAAGGTGGTGGTGAACTGCCTTCTTGAACCATTGTAATCCATCTGGTACAGGTACACCCACCATGCTGTTTGAATAATACAAATAATTTTGGTACTTCAACAGCTGTGCAGTCAGATAAGAACCTTTAAAAGGTACAAATGGTTGGAAAAAAGAATGAACACAAAACAGTAAACACTCTGAAAGACTACTTCCTCCAAATATATATGAACAACGTGCCCTTTCTTAACTTGGGTGACATAAGCAAGGTTAATGAATTGGAAATAAATGAGATGGAAGTTTTAGATTATTAGAGCTCGAACATAATAAATACATAGGGAGAGATGTGTGAATTGTTTTGAGGAAGTTATTAGACACTGGAAAGGCAGCACAAGGTTAACTTGCATGTGTGGGAATTCATAATGTATTGAATAAGATGGATGAGTTATAAGCACAGAATGTGGAAATATGATGTAATGGCTATAACCAATTTAACTCAAAAAGAACCCTGCAGCCCAATGATATCAATGTGGACTTCACCAGCTTCAAAATCTCCCCTTCCCCCACCACATCCCAAAACCAGCCCAGTTCGTCCCCTCCCCCCACTGCATCCCAAAACCAGTCCAACCTGTCTCTGCCTTCCTAACCTGTTCTTCCTCTCACCCATCCCTTCCTCCCACCTCAAGCCGCACCTCCATCTCCTTCCTACCAACCTCATCCTGCCTCCTTGACCTGTCCGTCTTCCCTGGACTGACCTATCCCCTCCCTACCTGCCCACCTATACTCTCTCCACCTATCTTCTTTTCTCTCTGCCTCCCCCTCTCTCCCTATTTATTCCAGAACCCTCACCCCATCCCCCTCTCTGATGAAGGGTCTAGGCCCGAAACGTCAGCTTTTGAGCTCCTGAGATGCTGCTGGGCCTGCTGTGTTCATCCAGTCTCACATTTCATTATCTTGGATTCTCCAGCATCTGCAGTTCCCATTATCACTCATTAACTCAAAAAGGGCAGGATTAGTATTAAACATCTTAATACATGGTGTTGAGAAAGGGAGAAAAGGGGAAGAGAAACAGAATTGATTAAGGAAAACACTGCAATACTGGAAAAATGGGATATCAATCAGGATTATCAAGCCAATTTTGTCCAGTGTTAGACTAAATTAGATTCCCTACAGTGTGGAAACAGGTCCTTTGGCCCAACAAGTCCACACCGCCCCTTGGAGCACATCATCCAGACCCATCCCCCTATAACCCACACACCCCTGAACACTACGGGCAATTTAGCATGGCTGATCCAACTAGCCTGCACATCTTTAGACTGTGGGAGGAAACCGGAGCACGCGGACGAAACCCATGCAGACACGGGGAGAATGTGCAAACTCCACACAGACAGTTGCCCGAGGCTGGAATCGAACCCGGGTCCCTAATATAAGTAGCTTCTAGTACACCTGAATGCGCCATGCTTTTAACCTGTCTGACAATCCTTAACCATAATTCCTTGCACAGTCAGGATTACCAGGCAAATTTTGTCCAGTTACTGAGTCACACCTGATGTTACACACCGTGTTGTGAGTTATGTAAGCACACGCTAGTCGGGTATGTTTACTACCTTGCTTATTGCAAACAGCTGAAGGGACATGTTGTTTTTGTTTTCAGCAATACTCAACTTCTATACCAAATGCCTAGGTGTTATTATGTTTCTTCTGGTACTCTATAGGCCACAAGAAAGGGAAAGATGTAGAGGAACAAATCTGTAAGGAAATTACAGAGAATCAAAAATCATGGAGTAATCAAAATGGAGGGCTTTAATTATGGAACGTTGATAACATAAAGGGCAGTGATGGGCAAGAGTTCTTTGAGAATATTAGGGAACATTTTCTACACAGCATATTTCTAGTCCAATAAGAATGGAAGCATGCTAGACATGGTTCTTGGTAATGAGGTTGATCAAGTGAAAGCAGGCAGCCATTTAGAAGGCAATGGTCAAGTACCAGAAGTCTTGGCCCAACTTTGAAAAAGACAATGTCCAGAACAAGGATAATTAACTGAGGGAATTTCAACTTCAAACATGGTAAGAGCAGCTCTGAGTCAAATACACTGGAGTTAAGAACTGGCACGAACAGTTGAACAATGGCACAGTCAGGGTGTATTCTCTTGAAAAGGACAGGTAAGGCCAGCGCTTCCCGAATATAAAAACAGGTAAGAAATAAGATAAAGAAGAAAAGTGTGCTGCTGGCAGTTGTTGGACAGAAAATACATTTGAGAACAAGGTTGAGCCTACTTTCAACATACAGAGTTGGTGTAAAAGTAGGCTCATTGTCACGTCAAGTCTCCTCCGCCATTCAATATGATCAGGACTAATATGGTAACTCCTCATTACTGCCTACCCATGACAACATTTTACTCACCTTGGTTTTCAAGAAACTATCTACTTCTGCTTTAAAGCTTTTCAGACACTGCCTTTTGAGGAAGAGAATTCCAAAGCTTCATGATCCTCTGAGAGATAAGAAATTGCCTCATCTCTGTGTTAAATGGACACTCCTTATTGTTAGCGATGCCTCGATCTAGATTCTCCCATAAGAGAAAACATCCTCCCCTCACCCACCCTGTCAAAATAACCTTGGGATCGAATATGTTCCAATTTAGTCAACCCTTATTCTTCTAAACTCCAGCACATACCAGCCTAGCCTGACCAGCCTCTCTTCATAAGAGAATGCACCTATTCCAGGTATTAGTTAAATAAATCTTCTGAATTGTTTCCAACTCTTACTTGAATAAGGAAAGTATTACTATGCAAAGTACTCCAGATTTGGTCTCACAAATGCCTTATTATAACTGCAGCACACCCTCACTACTTTTATATTCAATTACTTTGCAATAAAAATAAAATTCTATTAGCTTTCCTAATTACTAATGGTACCTGTATATTAAACTTTTGCAATTCATCATTCCTTTTGCATCTCACAGCATTCTCTCAGCATTTAGTTAATATGTTTTTTTTTTATTCTTCCTGCCAAAATGGACAATTTCACATTTTTCCACTTTGTATTCCATTTGCCACATCTTTATCCACTCACTTAACCTATCAATATCCCTTTGCAGCCTCCTTATGTTCTCTTTACAACTCACCTACCACTGACTATATATCTATGTCATCAGCAAATATAGCTACCACACCTTCCATCCCTTTATCCAAAACATTCATATAAATTGTAAAATGTGGAGGTCCTAGCACAATCCCTGTTACATGCCACTCATTACGTATTGTCAATGGGAAAATCACCCACTTATGCCTACTCCCTACCTCCTATTAGCTAACCAATCTTCAAACATTCCAATATGTTAACCCTACATCACAAGCTTTTATTTTCCACGCTAACCTTTGATTTGGCATTTTATCAAATACCTCTATAAATCTAGGTACATTGCATTCACCTGATCCCCTTTACCCATAACAGGTTATTTCTTCAATAGCTGTAATTGGTAAAACATGATATTGCTTTCACAAAATCATGTTGACTCTGTCTAATTACCTTGAACTTTTCCAAGTGTCTTGTTATGAAATTTTTTTAATCTTTGGTCATAACAAAATTGTTAGAAACTAAGTTAAATTAAGCAGTCTGTAGCTTCATGTTTTCTGTTTCCCTCCCTTTTTGAATAAATCAGCTACGTTTGTTGCTTTCCAATCTAATGGATCACACCCCAGATCTTGGGAAATTGGGAGAATTAAAACCAATGCATCAACTATCTTACTAGCCACTTCTTTTTAATACCACGGGATAAGGTTCATCTTGACCTAGGAACTTGTCAGCCCACAGGGCTAACAATTTCCTCAGTACTGTTTAATTGCAATTTCCTTGATTCCCTCCCTCCCTTCCATTTCCTGATTTACAACTATCTCTGGGACATTACTTGTATTGTCCATTATTAAGATCAATGCAAAATATTTGTCCAATTCATCAGCCGTCTCTTTATTTTCCATTATTAACTCCCCTGACTCACTTCCTATCAGACCAACTCTTACTCTGTTAACTATATTTTAAAGTATCGACAGAAAACTTTACATTTGAAAGATATTTTTAGCTAGATTTCTCTTGCACTGTCACTTTTCCCTCATTCATCTTTTAGACATTCTTTGCTTTTCTTAAATACTCTACCCAAACTTTTGACCTGCCACCCACCTTTGTGCAATGATATGCTTTCTCTTTATGTTTGGTACTATCTTTAAATGCTACAGTTAAATAGGTACTGTAGTTCTCTCCTTTGAATTTTTCTTTCTCTTTGGAATGTTATCTATTCTGTGTACAATGAAGTATTCCCTTAAATGCCTGCCATTGCACCTCTATTGACCTATTCTTTAACTCATTTTGCCAGTTCACTTTAGATAGTGTTGCTTTCATGCCCTCCTAACTGTCCTTATTTAGCCTTAAAATACTCATCTTGGATCCATTCTTCTCTCCCTTAAACCAAGGTAAAATTCAATCATAAGGAGACCAATACCATACCCAGTAATCCAGACAGAGTATAGGACATTCAGAGTGGAGGGGAGGAGAAAAAGCAAATAAAAGAAAGTAGTATGAAAAAGACTGGTAGCCATAGAAGGGAATCCCATAGTCTTCCATAGGCATATGAACAGCAAAAAAACAGTAAATTGATGAGAAGGGCAAATTTGGAACCAAAATGTTGGATTTATGCACGAAGTCAGAAGCATTGTTGAGATATTTAAGGAATACATTCCATTTGCCTTTATTAAAGAAGAATATGCCACTCAGGCCATCATGAAAGAGGTGGCTATTCAGACCCTAGAATTGTTTAAAATCAGTAAGAATAGGTTTTCTGTGTTTGAAGTGAACAAGACAACAGGACAAGATAAGATGCTTCCAAGGAAACTTGAGTGAAATGAGAGTGGAAATTGCAGAAGGATTGGGCCATACTCTTTCAGTCTTCCTTAGACTTAGGACTGGTGCCAGAGGACTGAAGAATTGCAAATATCACAGCCTTATTTCCTTGTTCTAAAAGGGTATAAAAATAAACCCAGCAACTACAGGCTGCAATCAGTTTACCGAAGGTCGGGGGGAACTTCTAGAAAGAAGTAATTTGGAACAAAATTAAAAGTCCATTCGGTTTAGGAGCAAAAGTAGGTGATTTAGCCCATTGAGTTTACTTCACCATTCAATGACATAACGACTGATCTGATAACACTCAACTTCACTTTTCTCCATAACCCTTAATTCTCCTACTGGTTAAAAATCTGTTTATCTCAGCTTTGAGTATATTTTATGACCCAATCTACCAGTAACGGCCAAGAAATAAGGACCCTACATCGGCAGAGCTAGTGTGCTAATTGGTGGGCCGTAAGGAAACCCTTTGGAAGAATTGAAATTCTATATCTCAAAGTATCAGGAGCACAAAAGAGGGCATTATCTTGTGGGGAGCCCAGGTGGTTGTCCTGCATCAGGCCAATGAGTCACTTGGAGGGGAACTTAAAGGCGGTAGCGTTCCCTACGTCTGCTGCTCTGGTCCTTTAGAAGGAAGTGGTCATGGGTTTGGAAGGTGATGTCTAAGGATCTTTGGTGAATTTCTGCAGTGCATCTTGTAGATTGTACACACGGCTGCTACTGAGTGTCAGTGGCGGAGGGAGTGGATGCTTTTGGATGTAGTGCCAATCAAGCTCTTGAGCTATATTTGATGTCCTGGCATAGACATGAATATTGAAAATTGGTCAAGTTGTGTAAAACTTTCCAGGAAAATCAGAATGCCCTACCAGCATCTTCAATGCACCCGTGAGAATGACTGGGGAAACCCGGGGTGAGAGCACTTGCAGAATTCACAGGCCGTTCTGGGCTCTACAATTCTAATTCTTATCACCATCCATTCAAAATGGATCAATGTGCCCCAAGTAGCCTCTAGTATCTCTTATAAAACCATAAAAAACTCCACCTATCTTTTAGTATGCACAGTATACTTGAGATTCCATTTACCAGTTGAGAAATTTCAGATCTTAATGAAAACAAACAAGTTAAAGCATATACATACAACTTCCAAACATCCATCCTCAAACAGACTGGCTGAGTGGGCAAGATAATAAAATGTGAGGCTGGATGAACACAGCAGGCCAAGCAGCATCTCAGGAGCACAAAAGCTGACGTTTCGGGCCGAGACCCTTCATCAGAGAGGGGGATGGGGTGAGGGTTCTGGAATAAATAGGGAGAGAGGGGGAGGCGGACTGAAGATGGAGAGAAAAGAAGATAGGTGGGGAGGTAGGGAGGGGATAGGTCAGTCCAGGGAAGACGGGCAGGTCAAGGAGGTGGGATGAGGTTAGTAGGTAAATGGGGGTGCGGCTTGGGGTGGGAGGAAGGGATGGGTGAGAGGAAGAACAGGTTAGGGAGGCAGAGACAGGTTGGACTGGTTTTGGGATGCAGTGGGTGGAGGGGAAGAGCTGGGCTGGTTGTGTGGTGCAGTGGGGGGAGGGGACGAACTGGGCTGGTTTAGGGATGCGGTGGGGGAAGGGGAGATTTTGAAACTGGTGAAGTCCACATTGATACCATTAGGCTGCAGGGTTCCCAGGCGGAATATGGGTTGCTGTTCCTGCTATCTTTGGGTGGCATCATTGTGGCACTGCAGGAGGCCCATGATGGACATGTCATCTAAAGAATGGGAGGGGGAGTGGGAATGGTTTGCGACTGTGAGGTGCAGTTGTTTGTTGCGAACTGAGCGGAGGTGTTCTGCAAAGCGATCCCCAAGCCTCCGCTTGGTTTCCCCAATTTAGAGGAAGCCACACCGGGTACAGTGGATGCAGTATACCACATTGGCAGATGTGCAGGTGAACCTCTGCTTAATGTGGAATGTCATCTTGGGGCCTGGGATAGGGGTGAGGGAGGAGGTGTGGGGGCAAGTGTAGCATTTCCTACGGTTGCAGGGGAGGGTGCCAGGTGTGGTGGGGTTGGAGGGCAGTGTGGAGCGAACAAGGGAGTCACGGAGAGAGTGGTCTCTCCGGAAAGCAGACAGGGGTGGGGATGGAAAAATGTCTTGGGTGGTGGGGTCGGATTGTTGATGGCGGAAGTGTCGGAGGATGATGCGTTGTATCCGGAGGTTGGTGGGGTGGTGTGTGAGAACGAGGGGGATCCTCTTTGGGCGGTTGTGGCGGGGGCGGGGTGTGAGGGACGTGTTGCGGGAAATACGGGAGACGCGGTCAAGGGCGTTCTCGATCACTGTGGGGGGAAAGTTGCGGTCCTTGAAGAACTTTGGACATCTGGGATGTGCGGGAGTGGAATACACATGCCCATGAATACACATGAATACAATGCTACACTTGCCCCCACACCTCCTCCCTCACCCCTATCCCAGGCCCCAAGATGACATTCCACATTAAGCAGAGGTTCACCTGCACATCTGCCAATGTGGTATACTGCATCCACTGTACCCGGTGTGGCTTCCTCTACATTGGGGGAAACCAAGCGGAGGCTTGGGGATCGCTTTGCAGAACACCTCCGCTCAGTTCGCAACAAACAACTGCACCTCACAGTCGCAAACCATTTCCACTCCCCCACCCATTCTTTAGATGACATGTCCATCATGGGCCTCCTGCAGTGCCACAATGATGCCACCCGAAGGTTGCAGGAACAGCAACCCATATTCCGCCTGGGAACCCTGCAACCTAATGGTATCAATGTGGACTTCACCAGTTTCAAAATCTCCCCTTCCCCCACCGCATCCCTGAACCAGCCCAGTTCTTCCCCTCCCCACTCTGCACCACACAACCAGCCCAGCTCTTCCCCTCCACCCACTGCATCCCAAAACCAGTCCAACCTGTCTCTGCCTCCCTATCCTGTTCTTCCTCTCACCCATCCCTTCCTCCCACCCCAAGCCGCACCTCCATCTCCTACCTACTAACCTCATCCCACCTCCTTGACCTGTCCGTCTTCCCTGGACTGACCTAATCCCCTCCCTACCTCCCCACCTATACTCTCCTCTCCACCTATCTCCTTTTCTGTCCATCTTCGGTCCACCTCCCCCTCTCTCCCTATTTATTCCAGAACCCTCACCCCATCCCCCTCTCTGATGAAGGGTCTAGGCCCGAAACATCAGCTTTTGTGCTCCTGAGATGCTGCTTGGCCTGCTGTGTTCATCCAGCCTCACATTTCATTATCTTGGATTCTCCAGCATCTGCAGTTCCCATTATCTCTTATGGCTGAGTGGGCCGTTCAGTATTTATAAAGAGCATAAGAAAGCCAACTACAGGGTCTTTGGAAACAAAGCTTGCATGTTTCCTCTTCAACTATAGGATTATGCTGCATATGACAATGGGAGCAGTCACTGTGGAACTACTGAAGGGCTGATGCCTTCAGACTAGGCTTATCTTGACTTTCCCAAACTTGGGATTCAAGGTTGCATAAAACAAGGAGCCTAGAAATGGGGCGCAGGGCTAGATCTGATGAACTGTCCATCCTGACTGGGACTAGTCTGTGTACCACACCAATAGCATATCTATTGTGGTGTGCAACAATGAACAATGTTCCTTTCCAGTTGAGTTTCCAGAGTTACTACAGGTTGCAAGAGAAAAAGGAGTGTAGGAGAAGCAGTGCATTTGTGTATAAATCATTGAAGGGTGAGAGATTGGCTAACAAAACATACAGTGTCCTAGCCTTTATTAATAGACACACAGGGTAGAAGAGTAAGGATGTTATGTTACCCTTGAATAAGGCACTAGTTTGGCCTCAGCTGCAGCATTGTGGGTACCACACTTTGGGAATGATTCACAAATATGATGCCAGGGATAATGAACTTCAATTATGAAGATAAATTGAAAAAGTTATATTGAAAATCCTTGGAGAAGGCTGGGAGGAGATCTTATGTAAATATTCAAAACATTAGGGGTCTGGACTGAGGGATGAGCAGAAATTGTCCCCTTTTCTGAAAGCATTGACAATGAGCAGACCAGCGCTAAGAAAATCATTACTCCAGAAAGTTGGTGCAGACATGATGAGCTGAAAAGCTTCCCTCAGCATTGTAACAATCTTTGATCAATTAGAAAAATGGAGGTCATATTTAAAAAGAGCAACAAATCAGAAATAGATTCTACAGTCACCTTGTGACCTTGAAATTATCTGTTAATAAAGTTTTTAAAAATGTTCTTATTGTGCCATTAACATAGAACAATATGTCTGAATGATTCACAAGTTGTAATTTAAAAATGGGCACAAAAATATTCAGAGAGATCATCAACAGCTCGTTCAGGGTCTGAATTTTATTGGGATTCTTAAAACAGATCGGGGAAGTAGATAGGTAAAATGGTTATAGGCAACAATTGTAGAATCTGGGGCATGGGCAGCTGAAGGAATTTTCATTAATTGTCATCCACGTAGAGAGTGGGGATGCAGAAAAGAACAAGGAGCAGAGAGGTTGTGATGGGAATGTTATAGTACTGAAGTATTTTCCAGACATTAGAATGGATTAGGTTATTGACTCAATGTGAGGACTCATGCTAACTCATGCACCTACCAAACCCCAGAACTCTTTGTACTATCTTTAAATCTTTTGATGTAACCCACAGCAGAACTCAGGAACCAGGTGGAGATGGAATTAAATTAAATTCTAAAGATATAATTTATCTCTTACTATGCAGACTTGACAGTAAAAAATCACATTCATGAAAGACCATGCAAAGATTTTTGTAACTGTCAACTGCATACCCTACATTAAAGACAGCTAATTCTTTGATAAGTTCTCTAAATTGTCAATAAAGTCGTGAACTTAAAAATCACCTTGCTGGGATAATTGTAGCTTTTGGAAATTGATCAAACCTTCATAAAGAGGCTTTAGAGAATTTTTTGTACAAAAATAAAGCACTGAAACTGTTAAAACAGATGTTGCACCATGATGAAGGGTCTAGGCCCAAAACGTCAGCTTTTGTGCTCCTGAGATGCTGCTTGGCCTGCTGTGTTCATCCAGCTCCACACTTTGTATTCTTGGATTCTCCAGCATCTACAGTTCCCATTATCACTAATCTTGGAAGTCTTGTGTCAGGCATGTGGACAATGAGGCCTGTCCTCACAACTGCTTGCACAAGACCAATGCCTGGATACTAGAGTTATTGTCCTGGGAGAGGATGCTCACAAAGTCAGATTAGCATTTTTTTACAGTTAAACACAGAAAGAGGAAAACATTACTGCAAGGACATTATGTACACGGAACAACATTTCAAATTCAAAGCTTTAGATAAAAATAAATCTGACATTGATTGAATAATTGGAATATATATTAAATAAGAGAACAGAGTAAAAATATTTTAATAGAAGCAATATTTTCTGCATTTTCTGTTTACAGTTTCTGAAATTACTAAAACAATAATTATTGCAATATAATTTACTGGTGCCAAACAGTTAATTTCAATTTTTAATCTAATTTTAATCCTTAATTGAGGTTTGATAAAATATGAATATACAAACATGGCATAAGAGTAGGCTGTTCAACTCCTCAAGCCTGCTCTGCCATTCAATAAAATCATAACCGATCTGATTGGAACTGCAAATCTGCATTAGTGCCAACCCTTGATAAGTACTCACCTATTACTTAACAAGAATCCATCTATCTACTGCCTTAAATATTCAAGGGCTCTGCTTCTGCCACATTTTCAGGAAGTGAGTTCCCAAGACTTAGACTCCTGTTAGTGGAAAAAAAATTGCCTCATCTCTATTTTAAACGGTGAACCTTAATTTTTGAATAGTGACTTCCTAGTTCTGAACTCCTCCATTGCAGCAAACATCCTGACACATTTATCCTGCTGGGACCCCTTGGAATCTTGTATGTTTCAATCAAGTCTCCTCTTGCTCTTCCGACCTCCAACAACTAAAGGCCTAGCAAGCCATAAAAGCATAGAAACTGGTTGCAGGAATAGATCATTCGGACAACTGAATCTGTTCTGTCATTGAATATGATCGTGGCTAATCCTCTGCCTCAGCACCATATCCCTGTTTTCTCTCTGTACTCCTTGATATGTTTAATATCTAGAAATTTATCAGTCTCTTTGTTCAATATATGCAGGGATCTGAACTCCACAGGCTTCTGTGAATTCCACAGTTTGACCACCCTTCCTCATAAAATAAATCTCCCATACCTGACATAAGTCTGGTAAAGCTTCTTTGAAATCCTTCCAGCATGTTTACATCCTTCCTTAAATTAGGTGACTAGTACTATTCAGTCTTCCGGATATGGTCTCATCACTACCCTTTTGAATTGTTGTTTCATTTATCTAAAATGTAATGTATAACAGAATCCGGTTTTCCAATTGCATCTGAATTAACCAGATCTTACTTTCCTGAAAACTATTGAACTTCATATTGCTTAACAGATAATATCTTATAGAATAGAAAGAAAATGTTTACTACCAATAGATTCCTTAGTCCTTTAGAATTACAGTGCATACTGCTATGTGTTTCCACAAAATCAATGTTGAACATGTCATGCAGTTCACTCAGGAGAATTCTTGATTGAGCAAAAATGAAAGCGAGTCAGGGGCACCCCTATGGAAGGTGAAATTATTAGAACAGATGATCCAGAGATGGAGGGTTTGTTTATTCATGAATGTAGGCATCTGCTGGTTGGCCCAGCAATCATTGTACATTCCAAGTTGTCTTTAACAAGGTTAGTTGCTTTCTTGAACCACTACAATCAATTTGTTGTTGATAAACTCACAATTTCATTAAGAAGGGTGTTCCAGGATTTTGATCCAATGGCGCTGAAGGAACCATAGCATATTTCCAAGTCAGGATGGTAAGTGACTTTGAGAGGAACTTGCAGATTGTGGTGTTCCCATGTATTTGTTGCCCTTGTCCTTCTAGGTGGTAGAGGTCATGTGTTTGGAAGACAGTGTCTACGAATCCTTGATGAATGTTTTGCAGTCCATCTTGCTACACAGTATTGGTGGTGGACAGAGTGAATAATTATGGATCTAGTGCCAATAAATGGCATCTTTGTGCTGGATTGTATCAAGCTTCTCGAGTTTTGTTGAAGATGCACTCATCCAGGCAAGTGGGGAGTGTTTCAGTGCACAGGATGCAAATTGTTTGCTGCAGAATTCTTAGCCTCTGACCTGTAAGCCCCAGTAATCATACGTTCCACATTCTGGTTCAGTGACTGACAAATGATAATTGTTAAGATGTTGATAGTATGGGATTCAGAGATCTTAATCCATTGAACGTAAAAGAGCGAAGGTTAGATTCCATCTTTTGGAGATAGACATTTTCTAGCTCATATATGGCATGAATCTTATTTGAAACTTAGTAACCCAAACCTGGATATTGTCCAGGCCTTGTATATATGGACATGATTTGCTTTGGTAATGGAGGGGTAACGTCTATCTATACTGAAAGGCTAGATTAAGAACATAAACTATGAAGATATACAAATAAAATTGCATTTAACTGAAGAAAAGAATACTAAAGGGCTATCATACTGAGATAATCAATGTTATTTGTGAATAAAACTATGATCATTAGTATGCACTGGGTGGAAATATCCAAACCCTTGACGTGGCCAATGGTGAGTCAGTCAGGAAAGTATCAAAGTCAGTAGAAGTGAGACTCTCAATGACAAGAAAAAATGTCAGATTCTGCTACTAATGTTTTGAGCACCAAGACAGAAATCTTGTTAGAGCAGCAAATGGTATTTTGCATGCTGTAGCATGCCATTAATAGATAGTCTGACCTCATTGATATATATTTTCATATCCTTCGATGGCCCAGAGAGAAACTAGTTGGCAACAATTCCCAACATGAAAGTCAGAGCAGGTAGCTGGTAGCTGCATCTGGCCACTTGCTCCTCTGGGCCTTCACTTTGGACAACAGTCACCAACATCACAGGGCACACAGCATGGTTCCACACCCACAGCTCCACAGATGTTAGCATTGGACACCACATCTTCCTGACATTTGTTCAAAGCATTTAAAATATGGTCTTTCACTTCTGTTCTACACTTAGGAATGTACCAACATGTTTCATTTTAATACCAAAGCCAGGGCAGTTTGCAGGCAGAGACAGACACACAACTCATAAATCAAAAAAAAGTCAACACTCCACCCCCCCAGACCCAGGCTGATGCCTGCAGAACTCTATTAGCTACAGATTTCTAGTCTTCAAATGATCCATTTATCCCAACTATATGTTCCCTGTTAGTTAACTACTGCTCCATCCATCTCCTACTACGTCATTCTTAACACCCACGTCATGGATCCAGCCAGGGTGCATCTCAGGAACTCTGGGTTCCAAAACTGCTTTCTAAGCACTCACTCATTCTGCACCAACTTGGATTGGTATTTTTACCTTGCATTTTTGCGCTTTGCCTCCCAATGGTCAGCCTAGGAGAATGACTGGCTTCTAATGGGGCCTATTAGTGGCTAAAAGTGGATAGTGTACAATAGCAGACCATGTGATAACAAGGCCTGGTGTGTGGAGGTTGGTGTAGGGACATGGAAGAAGATGCCTCAAGCCCAAAAATGTTGAACTCATATTGACTCCAGAAGTCTGTAGGGTTCCTAACCTGTAGTGACACTCTCAACCAGCCTGGCTTTGATAGAGAGAGGAAAGTGCAGCACCTTAGTTGGCATGACTAAGCTATCAGGCTGGGTCTCATAGACATAGACATAGAACATTACAGCGCAGTACAGGCCCTTCGGCCCTCGATGTTGTGCCGACCTGTCATACCGATCTGAAGCCCATCTAACCTACACTATTCCATGTACGTCCATATGCTTATCCAATGACGACTTAAATGTACCTAAAGTTGGCAAATCTACTACCGTTGCAGGCAAAGTGTTCCATTCCCTTACTACTCTCTGAGTAAAGAAACTACCTCTGACATCTGTCCTGTATCTTTCACCCCTCAATTTAAAGCTATGCCCCCTCATGCTCGCCGTCACCATCCTAGGAAAAAGGCTCTCCCTATCCACCCTATCTCACCCTCTGATTATTTTATATGTCTCAATTAAGTCACCTCTCAACCTTCTTCTCTCTAATGAAAACCGCCTCAAGTCCCTCAGCCTTTCCTTGTAAGACCTTCCCTCCATACCAGGCAACATCCTAGTAAATCTCCTCTGCACCCTTTCCAAAGCTTCCACATCCTTCTTATGATGCGGTGACCAGAACTGTACACAATACTCCAAGTGCGGCCGCACCAGAGTTTTGTACAGCTGCAGCATAACCTCTTGGTTCCAGAACTTGAACCCTCTATTAATAAAAGCTAAAACACTGTTTGCCTTAACAGCCCTGTCAACCTGGGTGGCAACTTTCAATGATCTGTGTACATGGACACTGAGATCTCTCTGCTCATCTACACTACCAACAATCTTATCATTAGCCCAGTACTTTGCCTTCTGGTTACTCCTAACAAAGTGCATCAGCTCACACTTGTCTGCATTAAACTCCATTTTCCACCTCTCTGCCCAGCTCTGCAGCTTATCTATGTCTCTCTGCAACCTACAGCATCCTTCGTCATTATCCACAACTCCACTGACCTTAGTGTCGTCTGCAAATTTACTAACCCATCCTTCTACGCCCTCATCCAGGTCATTTATAAAAATGATAAACAGCAGTGGACCCAACACCGACGCTTGCGGTACACCACTTGTAACTGGTCTCCAAGATGAACGTTTCCCATCAACTACCACCCTCTGTCTTCTTTCAGCAAGCCAATTTCCGATCCAAACTGCTATATCTCCCACAATTCCATTCCTCCGCATTTTATAAAATAGCCTACTGTGGGGAACCTTATCGAACACCTTGCTGAAATCCATATACACTACATCAACCGGTTTACTCTCCTCATCTACCTGTTTGATCACCTTCTCAAAGAACTCAATAAGGTTTGTGAGGCACAACCTTCCCTTCACAAAACCGTGCTGACTATCCCTAATCAATTTATTCTTTTCTAGATGATTATAAATCCTATCCCTTATGACCTTTTCCAGCACTTTACCAACAACTGAGGTAAGGCTCACTGGTCTATAATTACCAGATTGTCTCTACTCCCCTTCTTGAACAGGGGAACCACATTTGCTATCCTCCAGTCATCTGGCACTATTCCTGTAGACAATGACGAGTTAAAGATCAATGCCAAAGGCTCGGCAATCTCCTCCCTGGCTTCCCAGAGGATCCTAGGATAAATCCCATCCGGCCCAGGGGTCTTATCTATCTTCACCCTCTGTAGGATTTCTAATACTTCTTCCTTGTGAACCTCAAACCCACCTAGTCTAGTAGCTTGTATCTCAGTATTCTCCTCGACAACATTGTCATTTTCTAGAGTGAATACTGTTGAAAAATATTCATTTCGTGCTTCCTCTATCTCCTCTGAGTCCACACACAATTTACCACTACTATCCTTGATTGGCCCTAATCTTACTTTCGTCATTCTTTTATTCCTTAATACCTATAGAAAGCCTTAGGGTTTACCCTGATCCTATCCGCCAACAACTTCTTATGTCTCCTCCTGGCTCTTCTGAGCTCTCTCTTTAGGTCTTTCCTGGCTACCTTATAGCCCTCAAGCACCCTAACTGGACTTTCACATCTCATCCTAACATAAGCCTTCTTCTTCCTCTTGACCAGAGATTCCACCTCCTTCGTAAACCACGGCTCCTGCGCTCTATAGCTTCCTCCCTGTCTGACAGGTACGTACTTATCTAGGACACACAGGAGCTTTTCCTTGAATAAGCTCCACATTTCTAATGTGCCCATCCCCTGCAGTTTCCTTCCCCATCCTATGCTCCCTAAATCTTGCCTAATCTCATCGTAATTGCCTTTCCCCCAGCTATTCCTCTTGCCCAGTGGTATACACCTATCCCTTTCCATCACTAAAGTAAACCTAACAGAATTGTGATTGCTATCACCGAAGTGCTCACCTACTTCCAAATCTAACACCTGGCCGAGATCATTACCCAGTAACAAATCTAATGTGGCTTCATCCCTTGTTGGGTCTCAGATTGATTCTGAGAGATTAATTCTTAACTCAAAGAAATGTGTAGGAGCATGTGGAAACTTAGTCTTGATGGTCTTGAAGGGAGCTCAAGGAAAGAACAAATGTTGGTAGGGCCCTTCAATTACCAGGCTGAGCATGTGACTCACTCTGACAAGCGTGGCCTCTAACCTCCACTCATGAATGCACAATAGAAAGAGAAAATATCTGTGACCACACTTCGAGAGGGAGGAGTATGTGACTTTTTCTGAACACATAGGCTGTATTTGTAGGCAATGTGGGGTCGTTCAAGGGACAGGTACAGGAGCCAGTTAACTCATTGGCTTGATGTCTGGTTTGCGATGCAGCATGATACCAACAATGCAAGTTTAATTTTCTACCTGCTGAGGTTATGAAACTCTCTCCTTCTCAACCTCTTCCCTTGTGTGTGGTGACCCTCAAGTTAAACCATCACCAGTCATCTCTCCCTGAGAGAGTAGCCATATGGTCCTCTGAGTTTATGGCTACTTTACACAGTACAGACTGAAGTAATTATCAGTGTCAATCTGTATGAGATACTAATCCTGGTCACAAACAATTCTAACCATGACATTGGTCATCACAGGTTGATCGTACTCACCTCTGTGAAGCAGAAGTCATCACAGGTGACTTTCAAAGCATCATCTCCAAGCCACAATTCACAGCGACAATACAAGATCTCATAGGCTGCTCAAGGGTGCGGTGCTGATTTCCACTCACCCTGAACTGTACGTATTCACCAACGTGCTCTTATTTGCAATGCTGTCTTTTTTGGATGATGTGGACTATTTTGAGGGAATAAGATATCAGTGATCATACAACACTGACAACCTCCTGCCATATTCGTGAAGCTAGGCTTGTGCTGAATTCATCAGAATAAGCACACTGTATCAGAGGTCCATGTGCATTCCATGGCCCTTCTTGCCAGAGTCCTCATGTCCCACTATGGAAAACTATGCTACACTGTCTTTTGTCAGTGATGTGAGTGCTGACTGCTCACATTTGACATAGTGCACTGCTGGGACTATTGCAATGTGAAGGCAAGAAGATCCTGGTATCGGTGAACATTTTGCCACTGCTGAGTGCAAGATAACACAAGAGTGGCACTGTGGAGGTGTGGTGCATACGTATAAAGAGGTGAGCAGTGGGCAGTTGTGCAAGAAAAGCTTCAAAGACTCGCAGAAGAGAACCGTCTATAAAACCCAAAATATAAACCGAAAGATCTGCGCTTGCTGGAGATCAGAAAGAGAAACGAATTGCTGGAAAAACTGAGCTTACAAGGTGTAGAGCTGGATGAACACAGCAGGCCAAGCAGCTTCAGAGGAGCAGGAAGGCTGCCGTTTCAAGCCCAGACCCTTCATCAGAAAAGCTCAGCAATTCTTGCAGCTTCTGTGGAGAGAAATCAGAGATAATGTTTAGGGTGCAGTGGCCCTTCCTCAAGACTAAGGAACCCAATTCTGAGGAAGGGTCACTGGCCTCGAAATGTTAGCTTTTACTTCTCTCCACAGATGCTGCCAGACCTGCTGAGCTTTTTCTGTAATTTCTGTTTTTGCCTCTATGAAACATTGGCCAATTGGCGTCCATGTACACAGATCCTTGAAAGATGCCACCCAGGTTGACAGGCCTGTTAAGAAGGCATACAGTGTTTTAGCTTTTATTAATAGAGGGATCAAGTTCTGGAACCAAGAGGTTATGGTGAAGCTGTACAAAACTCTGGTGCGGCCACACTTGGAGTATTGCGTACAGTTCTGGTCACCGCATTATAAGAAGGATGTGGAAGCTTTGGAAAGGGTGCAGAGGAGATTTACTAGGATGTTGCCTGGTATGGAGGGAAGGTCTTACGAGGAAAGGCTGAGGGACTTGAGGCTGTTTTCATTAGAGAGAAAAAGGTTGAGAGGTGACTTAATTGAAACATATAAAATAATAGAGGGTTAGATAGGGTGGTTAGGGAAAGCCTTTTTCCTAGGATGGTGACGGCGAGCACGAGGGGGCATAGCTTTAAATTGAGGGGTGAAAGATAAAGGACAGATGTCAGAGGTAGTTTCTTTACTCAGAGAGTAGTAAGGGAATGGAACGCTTTGCCTGCAACCCTAGTAGATTTGCCAACTTTAGGTACATTTAAGTCGTCATTGGATAAGCATATGGACGTACATGGAATAGTGTAGGTTAGATGGGCTTCAGATCGGTATGACAGGTCGGCACAACATCGAGGGCCGAAGGGCCTGTACTGTGTTGTAATGTTCTATGTTCTATGTTCTAATTTTTGCGAAAATTCTGCCTTTTGTAACATTCTCACAATTTGATTTCATAATTATCTGAGTACCATCAGCAAATTTCACAGCAATACACTGTTGGTTCTTTCATCCACATCATAGGTGGCATGGTGGGTCAGTGATTAGCACTGCTGACTCATGGCACCAGGGACCCAAGTTTGATTCCAGCCTTGGGTGACTGTCTGCATGGAGTTTACATGTTCTCCCTGTGTTTGTGTGGGTTTTCAATGGGTGCTCTGGTTTCTTCCCACAGTCCAAAGATGTGCAGGTTAGATGGATTGGCCATGCTAAATTGCCTCATAATACCCAGGGATGTACAGTTTAGAAGGGTTGATGCAGATTGATGGGCTGAAAGGCTCTTTCTGCACTATATGGATTCTATGAAATTTAGAATCTAGCAACTTTCAGTTATATTCTTAATTACCCACAGCAGGGCCTTGCAATTTTACTGTCTCTGCTCCTAATAAGCAACTCGTATAGCCATCCTTGAGTTTTTATTAATATTCATTAAAAATACTGCTGAGGTGTTTCTAATACATTTTCTTCTTATAGAAAACCAATGAAATGCTGGAACTATTCTCTCATGCATGTGTGTTCGAAATGTATCAAGTAGTTACACTTTACATGCACACAATGTACAATCAACTTTAAAGATCATTTAACCATCCTATAATCTATAGGCACATGAATCTAGCTCAGAATTACATAGAGAATCTGTGTGTGTTATAAATAACATTTGATAACTCTCAGTTCGCACTTAATCTTCCAGTGGATTGAATATTCAAATGAGGAAATCAGAGTATATTTTTCAATAATCTAGACAAATGAATATAGATAACTTCCTTCATAATCATGAAATGATTCCTTCACATTTTAGAAGATATGCTGAATCTTCATCATTGGTAACAGGTAATCAGGTCTTCTGTAGGTACCTGCTTTACCTTCAATATTATTCCACAAGTCACCTGACTTGGTGGCTCTTTAGAAAAGGAAAAAAATCCCCTGGAATGAAGTTCCCATCAACATCTGAAACCTAGCCAGCAGCTGGCAGTGTCTGCTTTTATCATTGACCTTGTCAATGTGCAAAGCAAGCTTTTCACTCGTAGCTAACTTCTCCTGCAGCACCTTCTCAATATCAGCTGACATGTCGTCAATTAGCCATTTAACCGTTTTATCAGAGATGGAATTTTGTCAACTTCTTTTGCAGTATCAGCTCCTGATGTCACATGTATGATCCTTTTACATGGAGACATGATTAAGGTTTTGGTAATGGTGTGGGGGTTCTGAGATTTTGCTAGAAGCTCAGCCACCAGGTAACTAGCCTTTAGTTCTTTATCTTATGTGTGGGCACACTCCATTAAAAATTGGCTCTGCCCAATGTTTTGTTCTCTCAAGCTCTTGAAGTACTGAATAGGTTTGTTCACGAGAGATGGGCATTCAGTCTAAATGGCATCTTAACTGACTTGGTATCATTGCAGCATTTGCCAACTTCTCTCTGCAAATGAGACATTCAGGTACAGGGCAAGCAGCATCTCCTGGCCATGAAAATTCAAAAGGCCAGAGAGCTCTTATTATACAGTCTCTGACGGGTTCCCACTTTTATTTTCTTTGGGTTCAAGAAAATTAATCAACTGAATTAGCAGGGGACCCTTTCAAAAAGAAACCTATCTATTGGAATCATTCGAAGACCAAGATCAGTGACTTAACCGAAACAAAATTCCAAAATTACTCAAATTAAAACATGGAAAAGTGGCCAGCCAGGCAGGCTAGTTTAACAGTAGTTCAACAACTGCATGCATCTTTACTGTGCATGCATAGTTTCTTCTCATCCCAGAGATAAGATCCTCGGTCATTCAGCATGCTTAGACCGAATGTTTGAGTCTGCACATTTGCAAGCAAGATGCATTAAGAGGGTATTTTATTACTGGATCAATAATTCTGTACTATAGACCAATGATCTAACAAATGTGAGATCAGGTTTCAACATGGCAGCATGAAAGTTATGTTTTAAAAATAACTTATGTAGAAGTTGGTGTCAGTAAAAGTGAATCTAAAACAGTCTGAGTGCATTAATGTCCAACTGTTTTTCCAAAGAAAATCTGCCAATATAGACTGAAACTGGCTGAGAAAGGATTCCCAGTCTCATGTCAACTGTTAAGGTGGAATTTTCCCCTCATTGGTATGAACTGGGCAATGGCAAGAAAATTGTGAAACTACAGCAAGAATGAAAATGTCTGGATCTCAATATTGAGCAACAAATTTCCAATTCGCCCCTCAGTTTTAAATGGTAACTTGAGAATCACTCTAATGAGGGCTGCCTATCTTACTTTCATGAATTTGCATCACATAACTAGTCCAACTTGGCTTATTTCTCCAGCAATTCATCTCTACTTCCCTGAGAAACTAGAAGGCTCAAATTTCTGACACTTTTTAGTACAAGTAGATAAGCAGCTGAAGCTTATTGATTACTTCTCCCAGCCATCATGTAATTTCATCTTCCCCATAATTCCCTACATGCTCCATGGCCACCATCCTCCTCCACACTTCATCCAAGCAAGTTGGTAATGTCAAACCACCATCATCACTCCTGCTCTTGGACCAACTCACACATCAGTTCTGCCCTCCAACACTTCACTTTGGGGCTCTTGGACACTTACAAGTTGCATGTTTCCACCAGGTCCCTGTGCATGCAGGGATATAAATGTATCTACAGAGAATGAATGTTCTATCTTAGCTTGCTTTCTCAGCATTTACTACCTTGCACTTAACTGGAGGATACTGGCATTTGTGGCTTTCACTTTTCTTTATTACAGAGGGAGAGGCAGCTTCTACACCGAACAGTCAAGGGAGTGGACACGTCACTGTATGGCTCTGTTACATCTGCAGCAAATGCCAACAGCTTACTGGATGTGCTTCAAACAAGTGGCCATATCTGAAAATCAAAGCCGAGTAGTCCTCACTAGGATCCAAGGGGATAACCATCAGTTAAGGGGTATCAGCACAATCAGTTAGAGACGATGGGAACTGCAGATGCTGGAGATTCCAAGATAATAAAATGTGAGGCTGGACGAACACAGCAGGCCAAGCAGCATCTCAGGGTCTAGGCCCGAAACGTCAGCTTTTGTGCTCCTGAGATGCTGCTTGGCCTGCTGTGTTCGTCCAGCCTCACATTTTATTATCTACAGTTAGAGACTTGTTGATTTCAGTCTAGGAAGTTAGCCAGTCACTCAGTTGTTTGATCCTATAGAGTCAGGAGATGGTGCCCTGCTATCCAGGGATTAGGCCTTGGTCAGTCCTGCAGGTCAGGTACAACCAGTCCAGAGATTACAAGTTTGGGTGCTGTGGAATTAGTCCAATGCATGGGCCAATCTTTCCTGCAATTAACGACGGGGGGATTAAATATGCTAGAAGTGAATGGAAGAACAGTTAGTGATGTTACAAGAGCAGGACAGATAGTGAGATGTCCTAAGTGGGTGCTGAGATGCTGTAAGAAAGTACAGAGAGCAATAAAAAAGTTAATAGTTTGAGAGGATGAGGTTATTGAATGCTGTTGAGTGGATATGATGCATGCTGTAGTGAAACTCCGAGTGTCTTGGTGACAGATGTGTATAGCTACAGAGTTAGATCAAGTATCCATAAGAGTTAGCAGAGAGAAGTAGGCCTTGCAGAGCACTGAAAATTACTTACTGTTTTCCTGCACTTCTGGTCTTCCTGCACTTCTGCACTTCAGACTGTTACCTGAGTTTGGAAGTCCAAGGTGATGGAACAAGGCTCAGACCTATTTGGCATTTAGTAGCTAATAAAGCAGTTCATACTTACATGTAGAAAAATCTGGATGACTTTCAAGCTTGGGTTGATTAGTAATTCATCTGCTACTCAACTGCCAGGCAACAATCATCTCCTACAACAGATCTTCTTGACACCCAACTAAATTACTACAGTTGAATCTCCCACCATCGTCATTCTTGGGGACCTCCTTCATGAGAAACTCAACTGGACCAGCACATAAAAGCTGAGGGTACTAGAGCATGTCAAACTCTCGCTATCCTACGGTAATTGACTCAACATTTGATTTTCCAAAGCCTCTTAAAGACCAGAATTTCCATTTCATCATTGCTGCCAGGCCATAATCCTGGAATTCCCACTTGCCATATTGTGGACAGACCTTCATCACAGTATTACAGTGGTTCAAGAATACTGGCCAATCTCATAAATCTACACCTGGAGAATCAAATAATAGAAAATAGAAAGTCAAACTGATTCAGCGTGTATTATACTCGGATGCATTAAGTTCTGTGCAGGACATTTGTTCATGTTAAATACTACTCTTCTAATTATGATTAAAAATAATAAACCATTTGTTTTCTCATGACCACGTCCAGAAGACTGGATATATTACTGTATTCCACTCCCAAAGTGGGTATAACATAGTATGAATTCCTTTAAAAGTGCACTTTTCAAATCAAAATGCACTTGATCATATGTATAACTATATGAAGTATTTCCACATCTAAATCAGATGAGTTAACAAAAATAAGGAGTTATTTCTTATTGTAAACTTAGTAAAGTAAAATATAAATCTCATTAAAAGGCAAAATCTATTGTAAATCCATCTCACGCACAAGTACAGAATCCGTTATAAAGAGAGGAGGTGAAATTGCAAAAGAATTAAAGTCCATAGGGTAAACAAATACACGCTCTGTTAGTGATCTTGAAATCCCCGTTGTGTTGTGGTGGATGTAGGCCGGTTTTTCTTTTTTGGAGACAGTAATCTGCAACCCATCCTTGTCCAAAGTGGGTGCTAAGGCACTAAGAGAATTTTACTTAAAAGGAACATAATCTCACATAATAAAATGTGAGGCTGGATGAACACAGCAGGCCAAGCAGCATCTCAGGAGCACAAAAGCTGACGTTTCGGGCCGAGACCCTTCATCAGAGAGGGGATGGGGGGAGGGAACTGGAATAAATAGGGAGAGAGGGGGAGGCGGACCGAAGATGGACAGAAAAGAAGATAGGTGGAGAGAGTGTAGGTGGGGAGGTAGGGAGGGGATAGGTCAGTCCAGGGAAGACGGACAGGTCAAGGAGGTGGGATGAGGTTAGTAGGTAGCTGGGGGTGCGGCTTGGGGTGGGAGGAAGGGATGGTTGAGAGGAAGAACCGGTTAGGGAGGCAGAGACAGGTTGGACTGGTTTTGGGATGCAGTGGGTGGGGGGGAAGAGCTGGGCTGGTTGTGTGGTGCAGTGGGGGGAGGGGATGAACTGGGCTGGTTTAGTGTGGTGCAGTAGGGGAAGGGGAGATTTTGAAACTGGTGAAGTCCACATTGATACCATATGGCTGCAGGGTTCCCAAGCGGAATATGAGTTGCTGTTCCTGCAACCTTCGGGTGGCATCATTGTGGCACTGCAGGAGGCCCATGATGGACATGTCATCTAAAGAATGGGAGGGGGAGTGGAAATGGTTTGCGACTGGGAGGTGCAGTTGTTTGTTGCGAACTGAGCGGAGGTGTTCTGCAAAGCGGTCCCCAAGCCTCCGCTTGGTTTCCCCAATGTAGAGGAAGCCGCACCGGGTACAGTGGATGCAGTATACCACATTGGCAGATGTGCAGGTGAACCTCTGCTTAATGTGGAATGTCATCTTGGGGCCTGGGATGGGGGTGAGGGAGGAGGTGTGGGGACAAGTGTAGCATTTCCTGCGGTTGCAGGGGAAGGTGCCGGGTGTGGTGGGGTTGGAGGGCAGTGTGGAGCGAACAAGGGAGTCACGGAGAGAGTGGTCTCTCCGGAAAGCAGACAGGGGAGGGGATGGAAAAATGTCTTGGGTGGTGGGGTCGGATTGTAAATGGCGGAAGTGTCGGAGGATAATGCGTTGTATCCGGAGGTTGGTAATCTCCGGATGATGTTTTCCAAAATGTAACAAAGATGGGGTATGAGCTTGGAAAATAAACTGCTAAGAGAGAGTTTGTTATTGTCTTATACTACAGCCTTCCCAGTCTTTCTGTTGCAGTCTGCAGACTGTCCCAGATGATACTGTTTAAAAAACAGCTTTCCTGCCTATTTCTTTCGAGATAGGTGACTACTGTCATGTGACTGGTGTTCAGCCGAGTCATGGTCCTATCAGAGATGGAGTTCTCAGACTTGTTTTTAGAAGCTCTACAGATAAAAAGTGGTGCCCAATAAAGAAATTAATCCCTTGTATCCTGTTAGCCATTATGAGAGCCAAAGATGGTTGAATATTATGTCCCACTGTTATTGACCCTTCAACTAAGTAGAACAACAACTTCTATCCACATAGTCCATGCCCACATAATCTTGTACACTTCAAACAGGTCCCCTCTCAGCCTTCTCTGCTCTAAAGAAAACAAAATTTTGGTTGGGCCTGCTGTGTTCATCCAGCTTCACACTTTGTTATTTTGGTTGGACCATAGCTGGAGTGCTGCACTTATAGGATGGATGTGACTCCATTGGAGGGGGTACAGAGGAGATTCACCAGGATGTTGCCTGGGATGGAACATTTCAACTATGTAGAGAGGACCGATAAGGTCTGGTTGTTTTCTTTAGAACAGAGAAAGCTACGAGGCAATCAGTTCAGGTGTATAAGATTATGAGGACATCTACAGGGTGGATAGGAAGTAGTTATTCTACTTAGTTGAAGAGTCAGTAACAGAGGGGTATAATTTCAGAAAGGCAGGAGGTTTGGAAGGGATTTGAGGATTTGTTTTCACCCAGAGTGTGGTGGAAATCTGGAATGCATTGTCTGGAAGGGTAGTTGGGGCAGGAATTCTCCAAACCTTTAAAAGTTCTTGGAAGAGCACTTGAAATGTCACAACATTCAAGATTATGGACCAAGTGCTCAAAGTGAAACTAATGTAGATTTAGAGCAGCTTTGTTAGTGCAGACACAATGGACTAAATGAAGGGCCTCTTCTGTTACTGTGTAGTTCTATGATTCCACAATCAATATCTTAGCTGTGACTCTTGAAAGATCTATCCTTCATCAGACTGGAAGGAGCAATTCACACCTCGAAATAGAGTACTTTAGAACAAAATTCTTCTAAACTTCAATGCATATAGAGCTGTTTAACCTTTCCTCCTTGAAATTAACTTGAGTGAAACTTCTCTCAATTGGCTCCATTGCAAGTATATCCCTCCTTTAATAAGGAGATGAAAACTGTCTACAATATTGTAGAACTAGTATTACCAAAGTCCTGCATAGCTCTAGCAAGAACTTCCTACTTTTACACTCCATTCCCATGCAATAAATAGACATTCAATTTGCTTTAATTACTTGCTGTATCTATTTGATTTTCTGTGTTTTATGCATGAGGGCAGACAGATGCTTCTCACTCTGAGCATTTTGTAGTATCTCTCTGTTTAAATAATAATTTGCTTTTCGGTTCTTTCTGTGAAAATTAAAAACTTCCCATTTCTCAAATTATCTCTACTTTCCAAAGTCTTGCCCATTTATATAACCTATCTATTAATAATTATTTAAGAAACTTCACTATAACTCTGCTGATACTTTGGGGTGAAATTTTGCAGCATCATGGAGACTCTGTGGATCCTTAAAAATGGTGGACAGCACTTGGATCTAAGACAATAAAGTGTGAAGCTGGATGAACACAGCAGGCCAAGCAGCATCTCAGGAGCACAAAAGCTGACGTCTCGGGCCTAGACCCTTCATCAGAAAAGGGGGATGGGGAGAGGGAACTGGAATAAATAGGGAGAGAGGGGGAGGCGGACCGAAGATGGAGAGAAAAGAAGATAGGTGGAGAGGAGAGTATGGGTGGGGAGGTAGGGAGGGGATAGGTCAGTCCAGGGAAGACGGACAGGTCAAGGAGGTGGGATGAGGTTAGTAGGTAGGAAATGGAGGTGCGGCTTGGTGTGGGAGGAAGGGATGGGTGAGAGGGAGAACAGGTTAGGGAGGCAGAGACAGGCTGGGCTGGTTTTGGGATCCAAAAGTCAACCCAAGCTTGAATCTGTTGCTGAGTATTTTCAAACTTTTGTATCTTCTGCCCGATGGAAGTGGGTGGAAGCGAGTATAAGCAGGGTGAGAGAGGTTTTTGGTTATGTCGGCTGCTTTCCTGAGGCAGTAGAAAGTGTACATGGAGTCAAAGGAAGGAAGGATGGTTTTCATGATGGACTGGGCAGCATTCACAAATCTTCTTAATTGCTTGTGCTCTTGGGCAGAGCAGTTGCCATACCTAACTGTGATTCATCCGGATAGGATCCTTTCTATACTGTATCTATAAAAATTGGTAAGAATCATTGCGGACATGCTGAATTTCCTTAGCCTTCTCAGGAAGTAGAGGTGTTGGTGTGCTTTCTTGACATGAATGGACCAAGACAGATCATGAGTGATATCTATTCCTAGGAACTTGAAGGTCTCGACCATGTCCACCTCAGCACCACTGGTACAGATGGGGCATGTCCTCCACTCCGCTTCCTGAAGTCGATGACTAGCTCCTTTAAGGCTACAATCATTTAAGCCAGGATTTACTGAATGGCAGATTAAGGTTAATGGGCTGAAAAGTCTAATGTTTATTCTATTTCTTGTGACCTGATGATCTTATAATCAAAGTCTCTGTAATTTCCTTACTTCTCATTATTAATTCCCATGTCCCATCCTCTAAGAGAACAACATTTCTTTTGCTACTCTATTATTACAAAACACTTATAAAAGTTTCTAATTTACTGTCATGGTTTATCTACCATCTTAGTTTTTAATTAATTTTCACATTACTCAATTTGAGCAGCCTTGTCTTCACACCATTTAATTACTTTGGTTTATATTTAAGACATTAGTTTCAAATCCAGGCTTCTCACATTCAAACTAAATGAGAATTTCAACATGTTAACACCACTCTTCCTGTACTGTAATATTATTAATTTGGCCTGTCTTATTATGCATCAACAGGTCTAAAACAGCATCTTCTCTAGTTCCACAAAACAGCAGAATCTTAAAGATGAGGTGACAGCCACTGCCCATAGTGGACTTGTTGGGCAGAAGGGCCTGTTTCCACACTGTAGGTAATCTAATCTAATCAAGACCGCATGTGTCTGAGTGTGGCATCAAGGAGCTCTAGCTAAACTGGAGTCAATGGGAATCATAAAAAAAACTGGATGATGGAAGGGGTCATATCTGGCTTGTAGAAAGATAGTAGTGGTTGTTGGAGCTCTGTCATATCAGCTGTATGACATCCCTGTAGGAATTCCTCAAGGTAATATCCTAGAATCAATCATCTTCAGTTGCTTCATCAATGATCTTCCCTTCATTATAATGTTAAAACTGGTAGAGATGTTTGCTGATGATTGTACAATGTTCGGCACCATTCATGATTCATCAGATATGGAAGCAGTCCATGTCTGAGTGTAGCAAGACCTGGAGTTATCCAGGTTTGGGCTGTCAAGTGGCAAGAAACATTTGCACCACACAAATGCCAGGCAATCACCATCTCCAAGAACAACTCTAAACATCACCTTTTGACATTCAATGGCATTGTCATAACCAAATCCCCTCCTACTGACATCCTGGAGTTATCATTGACCAGAAACTGAACTGAACTGTCCACAAAATACTGTGACTACAGAACAGGTCAGAGGCAAGGAACCTGCAACTCCTGACTCTCCAAAGTCTGTACACCATCTACAAGGCACAGGTCAGGAGTGTGATGGATTACTTGCTACTTAGTGGGATGAGTGCAACTTCAATACATTCTAGAAGCTTGACACCATGCAGGACAAAGCTGTCTTTTGACTGGCACCATATCCATAAATGTTCATTCCTTTTCCACTGATGTTCAGCCGTGGTATCTACAAGAAATTCATAAGGCTTCTTAGACAGCACCTTGCAAACACATAATTACTACCGTCTAAAAGAACAAGGGCAGCAGATCCGTGGGAACACCACCATCTTCAAATTCCTTTCCAAGCCACTCATCATCCTGACTTTAAATATATTGCTTTTCCTTCAGTGTCACTAAGTCAAAATCCTGCAATTCCTTCCAAAACAGTGGACGTACCTACAGCAAACGTACTACCATGGTTCAAATAGACATCTCAGCATCATTAAGGGAAACTAGACATGAGCAATAAATGTTGACCTTGTCAACGATGCTTCATCCCATGAATGAATATTTAAATGTATTGAGTTATGATTTTGACAAGAACCATTTATCTTTAAAAAGAAACTGAAACTCTCACGTTTTAACTGAAAGAATTGCACAATATTTCATGCTTACACAAGATTTTTACTGTATATGTGTTCAACAAAGCAAGCACAACTAACAACACTATATTTCATAAACATTTATGTTCTACTTCTATTTCTGCCAAAGAGAGGAATATCTTTACATATATCTTGAGAGTTTCTTCACTTCTCCTGAGGCCATGCCAAACTCTATCAATGAATCTCATGATTATGAACACCTCATCTTACGCATGGTCCTCAAGTCACATTTACTTAGCATCTCCAACCCTGATATCTTATAGACGTTTGCTTTGATGTACCCTTCCTGGTAGACGTTTTCCTCTTTGCTTCTCAAAACAGTTCACAGGATTTAACTAACTACTCCAGTGAAAAAATCACACAGATAAAATCAAAAGTAAAAGGTAATAAATTTATCTCCATGTAATTCACCTTGGCCTTCTAGGGAAGTAGAGGCACTGGTGTGCTTTCTTGACTGTAGTGTCAATGTGGATCTACCAAATTTATCTCTATGTAATTTATTTCCATGGAAACTTGCCCTACCTCGGATGCCCTGGGTAGAGATTTACATTAATTATTAGTCCCAAACATTTTCTTTGTTTTGGGAGAACAAGCAAATAATTTAAACCCATTAAGAGGGGTCTACTATGGATAATTCATCTCTACCAATAAGGGGCTACCAAATTTCTGTTGTTTTCCCACTTCCAACTCTGACCTTATTAAATAAACACAGGGCACCTTTGAATTGCAATTATTTTCAGCCTCTGTACCCACCTCTCTCCAGAGGTTTTAATTCCTTTATATTTCAAACTTTAATTACCACTAAATGTTACTTTCCTAAATCATATGAACTACTAAATTATATGTTTTCATGATAATTGCTCTAAGAAACTATTCCAAGTATAGTTTATGGACTTAGCCTCAAAAGCTATCTTTTCCATTTGGACTTGTCCAATTGATGTGAATATACAATTTAGCCTGATAAATACAATTCCTTTTGTACAAGCTCCCATTCATTCTTGATTTACACTCAGTCCTACAGATGTAGCTACTATTAGGAGGCCTATAGGCTATTCCCACCAGTAAACTTTTTCGCTTGCTTTTTCTTACCTCTACCAGAAATGATTTTATTTGGTAATCTTCCAAGCCAAGATCATTTCTCACCACTTACTGACGTCACCCTTTAGTTTACACAGCAGCTCCAAATGTTGTCCCTTTCTGCTTACCCTTCCGAAATGTCAAGCACCCCCAAAGTTTTATCATCTGTGGTGGGTACTTTTTCAATTTGCTGTCATACATGATATAACTTTCACTCTTTCAAACAACCTTTTAACAAAAAGTCATTTTATGACTGTCATCTGCACAAAGTATACCTTTCCAAACTGCCTTGGGTATGGAAGATAATCTTATTTCAAAGACTAACCAATATTATTTGCAAATTTTAATTAGGAATTAGAAAATTTTAACTTTCTCAAATCTTTAAAATTCAGTATTTACTAAAATCTAGAATGAGCTACACTGCAAAGGTGCGTTATTCTAATAGTCATTTCTCTACCATTTTGTGGAGGTGCCGGTGTTCGACTGGGTTGGCCAAAGTCACAAAACACAACACCAGGTTATAGTCCAGTGATAATGGGAACTGCAGATGCTGGAGAATCCAAGATAATGAAATGTGAGGCTGGATGAACACAGCAGGCCCAGCAGCATCTCAGGAGCACAAAAGCTGACATTTCGGGCCTAGACCCTTCATCAGAGAGGGGGATGGGATGGGGGTTCTGGAATAAATAGGGAGAGAGGGGGAGGCGGACCAAAGATGGACAGAAAAGAAGATAGGTGGAGAGGAGAGTAGGGAGGGGATACGTCAGTCCACGGAAGACAGGCAGGTCAAGGAGGTGGGATGAGGTTAGTAGGTAGGAGATGAAGGTGCGGCTTGGGGTGGGAGGAAGGGATGGGTGAGAGGAAGAACAGGTTAGGGAGGCAGAGACAGGTTGGACTGGTTTTGGGATGCAGTCCCACCACCCTAGACATTTTTCCATCCCCACCCCTGTCTGCTTTCCGGAGAGACCACTCTCTCCGTGACTCCCTTGTTCGCTCCACACTGCCTTCCAACCCCACCACACCCAGCACCTTCCCCTGCAACCGCAGGAAATGCTACACTTGCTCCCACACCTCCTCCCTCACCCCTATCCCAGGCCCCAAGATGACTTTCCACATTAAGCAGAGGTTCACCTGCACATCTGCCAATGTGGTATACTGCATCCACTGTACCCGGTGTGGCTTCCTCTACATTGGGGAAACCAAGCGGAGGCTTGGGGACTGCTTTGCAGAACACCTCCGCTCGGTTCGCAATAAACAACTGCACCTCCCAGTCGCAAACCATTTCCACTCCCCCTCCCATTCTTTAGATGACATGTCCATCATGGGCCTCCTGCAGTGCCACAATGATGCCACCCGAAGGTTGCAGGAACAGCAACTCATATTCCGCTTGGGAACCCTGCAGCCCAATGGTATCAATGTGGACTTCACCAGCTTCAAAATCTCCCCTTCCCCCACTGCATCCCAAAACCAGCCCAGTTCGTCCCCTCCCCCCACTGCACCACACAACCAGCCCAGCTCTTCCCCCCCACCCACTGCATCCCAAAACCAGTCCAACCTGTCTCTGCCTCCCTAACCTGTTCTTCCTCTCACCCATCCCTTCCTCCCACCCCAAGCCGCACCTCCATCTCCTACCTACTAACCTCATCCCACCTCCTTGACCTGTCCGTCTTCCTTGGACTGACCTATCCCCTCCCTACCTCCCCACCTATACTCTCCTCTCCACCTATCTTCTTTTCTGTCCATCTTCGGTCCACCTCCCCCTCTCTCCCTATTTATTCCAGAACCCCCACCCCATCCCCCTCTCTGATGAAGGGTCTAGGTCCGAAACGTCAGCTTTTGTGCTCCTGAGATGCTGCTTGGCCTGCTGTGTTCATCCAGCATCACATTTCATTAACCAGGTTATAGTCCAACAGGTTTATTTGAAAACATTAGCTTTTGGAGTGTTGCTCCTTCATCAAGTGTAGTGAGAGAGGCATCAAGACACAGAATTTATAAATAAAAGATCAAAAGATCATACAGCTGATGCAAATGTATTGAATAAATCTAAAATGGTTGGCTGACTTCCTCCTGTTAAATCTTTAATGCAAATTCCAGAATTTCTTTCAAGTCACTGCCCCGAGATAACTAAAGGTTTTACTAGTGTGTATAAGAGGTGACATCTGAGGTCAGAGAATGTATTTTAGGTGTGAGGCCTTGTTTGGAATCTGTCTGTGTATTAACCTGGAGTCAGACTGGTTTTATTTCCAAAGCTGGAATTTATAAAACACTCCATTGACTGACTGTGTCGACAAATTGTGTTATTTTTGAACAAAATAGAATGTATGTGCAAATATGATCTGGAAATGCAAATTCACCCCATAGACTTGTGTGTGTGAGAGGGAGAGAGACAGTGTGTGTACGTGCATGTGAGTGTGAGGGAGTGTACGTGTGTGAGAGAGTGAGAGTGTGAGCGTGTGTGCATGAGACAGAGCATGCGTGTGGAGCAAGGGTTTGTGCGAGTGTGTGTGAGAGCACATTAATAGTGTGGTGGGGTCATCTGTAGTGTGACATGAACCCAAGATCACAGTTGAGGCCATCCTCACGGGGACAGAACTTGGTTGTCAGCCTCTGCTTGGTGACTCTGCATTGTTGTGTATCTGAAGTCCGCCTTGGAGGACATTTACCTGAAGATCCAAGGCCAAATGTTCTTGACCACTGAAGTACTCCCCTACTGGGAGGGAACATCCCTGTCTAATTATTCATCTATTGTCATAGCATTTGCATGGTTTCGCCAATGTACCATGCCCTGGAGAATCCTAGCCTACAGTGTATAAGGTAGGCAATGTTGGCTGAGTCACATGAGTACCTGCCGTGTATGTGGTGGGTGGTGTCCCCACATGTGATGGTAGAATCCATGTCGATGATCTGACATGTCTTGCAGAGGTTTCCAGGGAAGGGTTGTGTGGTGTTGTGGTCAATATTGCTCTGAAGGCTGGGTAGTTTGCTTTGAACAATGATCTGTTTTAAGATTTGGTGTTTATTTGAAGGCAAGAAGTGGAGGCATGGGGAAGATCTTGGCGAGGTGCTCATCATCATCGATAATGTATTGAAGGCTGCAAAGAATATGGTGTAGTTTCTCCGCTCCGGGGAAGTACTGGACGACGAAGCGTACCCTATCAGTCGTATCCCATGTCTGTCTTCTAAGGAGATCATTACAGCTTCTCACTGTGGCCCCTCAGAACTGGCAACCGATGAGTTGAGTATCATATCACGCTCTCATGAGGGCATCCTTTAACAGCTTCAGCTTCTCATCCCATTCATTCCTCCTCATCCCAGCAGACCTTGTGTATATGTAGGGCTTGTCCATAGGTGATACCATTTTGTGGTTATTAATTAGCCTGAATGGTGGAAACCCATCAACCGAACTTTAGATAAAATACCAGATAATTTCCCCTAAAAATAATCGATTGAAATGAAGAGCCTTTCCACCATGTGTTCTGGTGGCAACTTCATTTAGGAGACACGTGATTACAGCACCATTTCCCCCAAGAAGCTTTCAGGTCAATTACACAGTTTACTCAAAACTGCGTTTTAAATCGAGAGAAGACCGCTTTCGGTCTAATCCTCGAGTGGGGAATAACAGTTCAGATATTGAAGCGGATGTTTTGAAACCATCTTATCCTGCAGTCTGTACCCGACTTTGTTATAAACGTTATGGAGAAGCTCTAGAAAGGACAATACACTGGTGATGCCCACTAAAATGTAATTACTGAGGAACTGTCGTACTAAAACGAAAGTTTCATGTGAGGTGAAAGACAATATGATAGTAAAGTAAAAGGCGATGACCCTCCAATCTCACATTCACAAATGCTAGGTTTCCACTTTAGTCTTTGCTGGGCCCTTTTGGGAAAAGGTCATAATTTAGAATTTTTGCAGTTGACAAATGATCTTTGTGTTTGTGTTCACACGCACCGATTGATTTGTTATAGTGAAAATGTTGTTACCATAATAACATGTAGTGCCGTTAGCTATTAGGTAAACAGAAGAGTAGCTGTTATCCAGCTGGGAGGCAAACTGAAACAGATAGCACCTCTTTATGGGCAATAAAATGTCAAAGAGATGCCTTATGTTGGGAGGTAATCAATTTCACCCGGTCTTGACACATCAGCTGTTCATATTTTTCCCTTCACCCAACCTTTTGAAGCGGCATGACTCACTTTAACAGCAAAGCAGGTTCTCGGTGCATATGACCTGTGTTGGAACTACTGTTTAGCTCCTTGATAAATCTGCTGTAGTCGAGGGTTGTCAGGGCAATTTTCCCGCCATTCCCAGCCTGGATAAGACTGCTGTTTCCGGGCTTTGCCTATGCATTATGCAGCAGGGCTGTTTTAAACTGACAGCCCCTCAGCCAACATCCACTTGAAAAGCAATGGCGCTAATCAAAGTAGACATATTTGAATGTCCAGACACACACACAGAGAAATTTACTAATCAAAAAGTGTATTTCCTAGGGCTGTCTCCAGAGAAATCCGCGGGAAGAAATTGGAATAATTTATTAGCTTACAAGTTTTCGTTGACAGTTAGCCCAAGGCTATTTATCTCTGTAATAGAGAACGTCTCCAATGTGGCAAAATTGACCAAATCAAACAGCTTTGATCAGAAAATGAATCTGGCAAGCCTGTCTGTCTGTGTGTCCCTGGAGAACGGCGGGAAACAAACAAAAAGATTTAACAAGTGGTCAATATGAGAGAACGAATTTGCAGCCCGGGAAGCCAAGCAACTGTGGAACATCCTCACAAATAGGAATGATCTTTGGAAACCAAAAGATGAATTCACTCTCCGATTATTACAATCAGCGTTCAGACCCAGATTCTCAGCGCTGGTCAGTGTCACATGAATTCTTGCATGCTCTTCCAGAAATTTTAATGCTATCTAAACATCGACGTTTTTGACTAATATGTAATTTGCAACAGCTAACTAGCACAGTCCTTATTAATTTATAGTCCTATGATTAAAAAAAATCCATCCTCCACTGGCTTATGAGGCGCTCACCTCACGTAACCTGTTTTAAACTCCATTTGGAACTGTGCCTACAATCACCTTTGCAAAATCTCTCAAGTAACCGCGCACAGTCTAATTAGTATGCATTATCAATTAACAAGCTTAATAGCCGGCAGATTGATTAGATCCTCTGTTGTAGGGATAGAGCTCATGCGAGACAGAGAATGAAAAATCGTCACACACATACTGCAGGGTTTTGCTGTTTTCTAAGCAACCCCCATCTAGCGCCAAATTCCACTAACCCTGTAATTAATGGCTACACAGCCTGTGAATGGAGAACAAACGAGATCTCTTTTAATTCTTAAATAAAACTCTGCCATGTAATGAGACGGACCGCTATGGCTAGTTTGCCTCTAATTGTGGTTTCCATTATTACAACAATGCCTTGTGTTACCATAGTTTAAAGACACGACAGAACAGTCAGTCAATCAACGAGAGGCAGTTAGCAGTGCCTGGAATATGTGATACCCATTGCCAACAGAAAGAGGAGTTGGGAATGGTGAGGTATACACTACGCAGCCACACACCAAAGAAAAAGCCCTCAATAAACCACAGCATTTGCAAAGGCAGAAATCAGGCAAAAACATGTCATTTGCACAGCTGCATAAAGCTGAGTGGGAAAACTGGCCATAAAATACAAACTGTAGTAGGGTCACCGTATGAAATCATAATAAAGGGATGTGCTTCGTCCATATTTTTTCCAAACACGCTAAAGGTAGACCATATTAAATTTAACTTCTTAAAAAATAAAATGTAGAAAAATAAGTTTGCTGATCTATCAGGCAACATCTTTTCACCAGCTGAAAACAAATTCCGCACAGGAGATCTCACAGACCATGATGCTCTAGCTTCACCTGCCTACACTTATGTAGCGGCTGTTAACCTGTGTGTTGGGGAAGGGGCTGCCAGATCCAACAAACGAAAGGCTGCAAAAAAATGAATAGTATGCGGCACGGTTTCTTGTGATTAACTGTACAGCACATTACAAACAATAGTTCATAAATGTAAGCAACGACAAAAGATGTAGAAAGCCAATGCTGCCATATTGGAATGCCATTACATGATCGTATATGCTTACCAGTGTCTCGACGCAGACACATATTGAACAATAAAGACATGAATTCGGAACAGCTTTCTACGTTTTGAATTCTTCATGAATACAGAGCATGGTTAAAATGTAAATGTGTGTCTTTGCATCGAATTAATGCGAAAAAAGCCTGGTTTTAGACTCTACATGTTATTTTTCGCACTTAGCCCTTCCATTCGAAAATTGCAATAATACACTTGTTTCATATGCGCTGTGCATAAAAATATACTGCAGGCTCTGTTTAGGATTTATTTAATGCAATGTTCTGCTCTGTGCTGCTCTGTGGCCTAGTTTGCAGTCAGTTCATTCAGCACTGATGTATATTTCATTGTCCAAGGCTTAATTTTGATTTATTGTCCATCCATAAATTAGAAAAATATGCTTTGGAATTCCATACCGCGGAAAAGCTGTGCCTGTTGTCAGGGGAATGGGTGATATTTAAGATGTCAGAAATACATATTGGATTAGCGTGCTTTGTTTCCCCACAACAGCAGGTGTTTAATCATATCTGATGGCTGGAGTTAAATGTATTAGGACAGCACCAGCTAAAGAACTGGGAGTTTTTTTGTGTTAAATCTTTCTCAAGTCGGATAATAATTACAAATAACTGGTAACTTGCTCCTAAGAAAATGTTTTTTTTTCGCATCTGTTTTTATACTGCCTTAAATAACATCCAGATCATCGTTACCTTGTAGGTCGTTTATCAACCCCTAAGATTTTTTTAAGTCTTGGAATTTGCAGATGGGGGCCGAAGAGAAGATGTTCAGGAGCGCAAACATTTCAAGGTCAACCGGTGAACTGTAACAAGCCGGTGAGATTCATGGCGAAAATTGTGCATTTTGACACAACAACGCTTTGATTAAAAGGGAAACTAATAGGTTTAAACAGGCGCTATGAGGATGTAGCCAGACTTTGTTAGCTTTTCGCAAATTACTTAACAGACCGCGGATGGAACTGAAATTGTGTTATACCTGATAAAGAAAACATACTGTATGCTGATCCACAAAATCTCCTATAAAATGCATGACCTGATATGATGCAGTCATTTATATACAAGAGTCGAATTGCCAGAACAATCAGAAGTTAAGATTCATATCAGCTTATTAATTTATATAAGCACAGTAGTTGCTGAGTCTATGTAAATAGGGAGAAAGCATGATTACTGCTTTCAGAACAGATGTCTGGTATTCACAAAACAGTAAACACATTACTCATGTTATTTGAACTGATGTTTTATTTAAACACTGATTTCAGAAGTCATATATTGCTGTTAAGTAGTCCAAGGCATTATGGAATAATAATAAGGGAGCAAATTATTGGTAAGTAATGTCTTTTAGGGCTAGATTTAGGACTCCATCATTCTGCAATAGTGCATACATTCTCATTCATTGCTGCTTAATGGCTACCGTAACTTTTTAAACGTCCGTGCACTTAATTTGAGATGGATGTGCCTATTCATAACACCTACAATCTTTCTTTCAATTGCCTGGATTCAGGGTCTATCCTGCCCAGAATTCTTATTATGCCAATTGTTTTTTTAAAATTCAACTCAATAAGCCAGCAATGTGGAACTTGTCCATGATTGCACGTAGCAATATAAACAATAAAAAAACTGCCTTAGTAATAAGAGGGTGTCTGTGTGGGATCTGAAACATGTACTTGTATTATGAAATTAATTGCATCTGTGGTGCAAATGGTCAAGTAACTGATTTTAAATCTTATTTCAGCACCTCATTTTGTGTAATTTACTAACACTAAATGTACAACCTAAGGGCAAAATTTATTGGAGAAATAATTAAAAGAACCTATGATACCGCCCCAAAGTTGTAAGTCCACTATCTCTGTTTGTAAGGTCCAAACCGAACTTCTGTGATCGGAAGATTTAAAACATATTTGACCATTAGAGGAATTAAAATTATCGGTGGCAGTGTTATCAATTCGTGTCTTTGTGACTTTCTGTTTGTCAGTTTCTCCTTAGGCATATGTATGTATTTTTCAAATCCTTTGTTGTTATGTTTTGGCATATTACATCTGTAAAAATCGGGGTACAGTATTTACATCCATATCCTTCTATGTATCTGACATCTTTGCTACCTTTTATGCCTGTCCAGTTTTTTTGGTCGCCTCTGGTTTCTTTACAATGGAGAGAAGGCTGCTATTTCTTTCTCATCCGCATTACTCAGCTCAATGACACAAAGCAAATTGCATTTAATAAATTAGCTTAATGGATTCCGCAATTGGCTTGTGAGCGCAGTGCTTCCTCTGGTTAAGCAAAACATTTATATTCTATTCCTTCTCTTAGCTTGTAGGGTTTAAATCCCTGCCATGTGGCTGGAAAACAGTTAGTCTGGGTATTTTATTTGGCCGCCCGGGGCTGTTTTGGCTGCTAATCGCTGCTAATCCTTCAACCGCTTGTTTATCCGATGCCCGAGGCCAGAAACCGCGGGGGTTTGATAAATTGTTGTACGACATGTTTAATTTCCCTTTCTCACAAGATTTGCTAAAAACACTAATGAAATATTAATTCCTTAAGTAAGTGGAAAAGGGAATTGAATGCGTTGATCGGATTAGAGTGGCAGCCTGCGGTGATTTAGGAGCACTGATAATTGGTTAATAGGAGCCTGGGTGAGGAGTGAGGGTGAGCGGTTATTCGCCAACCCATTGCCGAGAGCGAGAGCAATGCACCAGGATCCGCGGACTGCGCAAGGGCTGGTCACTGTTACCAGCGACATCCTGGCCTAAAGAACGTTCAGCGAACATTTACTGGCATTAGACTGAATGATAATCATTTCCAACGCTAGCTTTGATTTTGCCATCTTCCAAAACCTGAACTATTGACCTTTATGTACTCATAAATCCTTCAACATCATAATGTCTAACGCCATAAAATCAAATTACAAGTAACAGTAAAGGTTATTTAATAGTTGTGCTGCATACACATTGTTAAGAAAAAATTGTGATGATTCACAGCAGTGCCCCAGCTCTGAGGGGACAAGTATTACAGTATGGCTACTTACATATTCTGACTTTCAGATTTGACCAAAGACCAAACACTTAGCAACTGACCAGAAGTTGACAGGTATTAAGGATGATTTATTGTGCAGTGTACTTTGTTTTAAAACAAACTCTTGTTAAAGAACTGGTGTTAGTTTTGAAATTAATTAACTATGTAACAGTTAATAATTTTCAATATTGTGTCTTGCAGACCATTGGCAACTATTGTTGTCCACAGTGGTAGACAATGAACTGACCCACATCTGCACCCTTATAGAACCTTCAGTTTTCCTTTTTCTGTCTCTCATGTTTACATGTTTTTAAAGAAAATAAAACTGCGATCTAAATTGGTTCCCCAAGATTGAATTCTCCAGATGAACCAAATTTAGAACAGGACTGACCATTTTATATGACCCTTCATATCATTCAAAACTAGTGGTTAGTTTGTTACCTGGTAATGTTTGATCAAGGTTTACTAATTTTCCAATGTGATCCATTTACATTATTTGAGTCACACAGCCAGTCACACACCTCATCACCCTGAAGTCACTAAAAAGAGGTTTAGCATGAACAATGTGAAATTTTCAAAACCTTTGGTATCTCAACCATAACAGGAGCAATATAGAGTGTGTCTTATGTTCTGGAGCATTCCAACACTAATACTTCATTTTAAAAATGATATATGACCTTTCTTTTTGCTGGTGTTTCTTCAAACTATTGAATATCACCAAGTGGAAATACAGGCGATTTGAAATTAAGTACTGAATCGATTCACAATGGCAATGTTATGACATCACTAGAAGTTGATTTCATCTTTAACAGTCAGGTAGTTTACAAACCAAATATGATTAGATGAGATTTATATCTGTGATTTTTCAGTTGGACTTTGTGGTGCTTCGATCTGTGGTTTGTACTTGCTGAATATTTCTTTCTGAAAGTTGTTTTAAAGAAATATCTTCCCTACTGATCCTACTTAAAGCATGGCACCAATGCAATTTCATGTGAAAAAGTACTAATACAATTTATATTGAAATAACTAACTGACTTTCTGCTGCTTCTATCTCTGTCCATTTATCTACTTGGCCCCCAAGGAGAATCCATTTTTGTTCATTTTCCCTTTCTTTCAGCATCACTTTAGCACAGTTGAAGTATCACCCTGTTCAAGTTCAAGTTTTACACCAGACTTTAGCATGTAAACTGAACTGATACAACCATGCACAAATTGTGCTGACACTACGATATAGCTCAAATTGCACCTTAAATACTGCAGCCAATTTTAGCACAATAGTAACAGTGAAAATCCAGCTCCAGAGAACATTCAGAGAAGAGCCACAACTATGATCTAGAACATCCGAGGATCAAGATATGGACTAGAGAATGTGGGCTGTTCTGTCTTGAAATAAGGAACCTATAGATGAATTCAAAATTATAACCGATGTAGAAAAAGGACCAGTCAGGTCACACACATGATCTGCTACTGGTATCATAGTAGAACAATACAACTTATTACAATGGGTAGTTTGTTGATAATGAACTGAAGCCACAGTGGTAAACCACTGCTGAAAATGGCTAAGGAAACAGTTCAGGATTGCGTCAGCACAAGCAAGCATTGACATTTTGGGAAAGAGCTGTTCAGGGGGTTGGCTTGCTGGATGGTTTGTGATACAGAGTGTCACCAACAGCATGGATTCAATTCCTACACCAGCAAAAATTACCATGAAGGTCTCTCCTCACCTAAGGCATGGCAATCCTCAGGTTAAAACACCATCAGTTGTCTCTCTCTAATGAGAAGGGCAGCTCCATGTGACTATGGCAACTTCACTTTTTATTCAGGAGGAGGAAAAAAGGAACCGGAAGTAGCGTTAGAATTAAACAGGAAAGCTGTCAAACATGTGAGTGGAGTAAAATGAGAGTCAGATAGACTGGTGATAGTAAGGCTAAAAGACAGCCTGTGGATGTTTGCCAATAAAACTGAAAGAACTGCGGATGCTGTTCTGAGGAAGGGTCACCGGACCGCAAATGTTAGCTCTGTTTTTTCCTCCACAGATGCTGCCAGACCTGCTGAGCTTTTCCAGCAATTTTGTTTTTATTCCCAATATTCAGGGATATATGTCCACAAGCAAACATGCAGATGAGAAGGATGATGTATTCTTCATTTCTTTCAGAATTGAAAAACTCGTCAAACAGGAACGTGGAGAGAGCTATGTGATTGTCATGGGAGGTTGGAGCATCGATCTTGCAGAAGGAAGAGCTAATAAAAATGTGGGTTATGTGGCCCTGGAAAAGAAAGGAAGGAAGTCAAAATTTGTTATACATTTGCAGAAGAACTGGATTTATGGTAACTAAACTTGTGGTTCAGGTGACATAAAAGATGTTGTATATGGAAAATGTTTGGTGACGCAGTAAGATTTCGACCAGACTTTTTAATGGCGAGACAAAGATCCAGGAATATTGTCAAGAATGTAAAAATCAAGGAATTGATGCAGAATCATATCACAATTTTATGAAAATCCAAACAGCATTCCAATTGAAGATCTGAGATGGAAACACAGAAATTGGTGAAACCAAGAGTGCTTGAAAAGAGCAGGGGAGATGATGGCCTAGTGACATTATCACTAGCCTATTACTCCAGAAACCGATGAATGGAAGTTTGAATCTTGCCACAGCAGAAGGTGGAATTCGTAATTCAACTAGTAAAAATCTGGAATTAAGGATCTAGTGCTGCGCATTGTTGGTTGTCAGGGAAAAAAAATGTCTGGTTCACTAATATCCTTTGGGGGAAACTGTTGGCCTTACCTGGTCTGGCCTACATATGACTCCAGACACACAGCAATGTGGTTGTCTCTTAATTACCCTGTGGGTAATGAGAAATAAACAATAAATGCTGGACTACAGCATTGGCCATATTCTGTGAATGGGTTTTGTTTTAAAATGGAGTAATTGAGGCACTAGCTAGAAAAGTTATGGATATCACCAACATGAATAACAGGAAGAATCTGTCAAAGAAGTGAGTGAAATGACTGAACTAGAAAAGAGTAATGTTGATATTGATGTCATTGGACTAGAAATATTGGACATTAAGTTGAAAGCAGCAAAAAATACATTTAAAAAAATACAAAATATGCAGTAATAGAATGAAGTGCCAGAAAAGTTGCCCATGCATCAAAGATTGTGTTGAAAGTTGTGGAAAAATGTATGAGAAGACACAGGACTATATCGGAGATGATCAATTTAAATTCCAAGAAGGAAAGGGGCAACAGAGTAATTGGCATTGTAACATAAATGAGGGAATGCAATTTGGAGAATTTGGATAGAAATCATATGGTGATTTTGTAGATTTTGGGGAAAGAAAAGCATTCAATGATGTTGACTGTGTTAAGCTTTAACTGTTGAAAGATATTGGAATAGATTAGATAGACATAAGAATCTGTGCCTGGGACAAATAACAACAGTGAGACCCAGTAGCATGTCAGAACCATGTATTATTGGTGTTGTTTATCACCGTCCCTCTTCAATGACTGCAACAAAGCATTGATCCTAACATCGATTGGGCTCCGAGATAACACAATGTGGAGCTGAAGGAATACAGTAAGCTAGGCAGCATCAGAAGAGTAGGAACGTTGACCTTTTGGGTCAAGACCCTTCTTCGGAAATGAGGAAGCGGGAAGGGAGCTCCGAAATAAATAGAGAGAGGAGGGGTTGGGCTGGGGAAGGGAGGTGGGATGGTGATAGGTGAGTGCAGGTAGGCAGTGGTGGGGATATGTCAGTGAGGTGAGAGGAGTGGATCGGTGGGAGAGAAGATAGGGTTGTGTCGGGTCAAGGAGTTGGGAGGGGGTTGGTTATGGGATGTGAGAAATGACTACTTGGTGAGAGATCAGGTCGCAGGTGATGGCTGGTATCCAGTATGCAGGATTAATGACTTACTGAGAATAAATAAGCATCAATGGGAACATGAAAAGTGCAACATATGTCAATGTATAAAAGGGTAATTTTACTATATATTTTACATTGATTATAAGTAGTTTTGGTGTTATCCTTTATTTATTCATGGCCACCATGGAGTCTGCTAAGGAATCATTCACAGTTTTCAAAGCTCTTTGCCAAAATCCAAGTTACCATAACTGGAAGATTTTGAAAGGAACAAGAGTCTGTTTCTCTTCCATGTTTGCTGCTGATATGCTCACTTGGAAATGAATCAGTAGCAAATGCAGGAGAGAAGCAGCTTGTGTTGGGGTCAACATGAAAGCTAGGGTGAGGTGGAATGAGAGGCAGGCCACCATGAAATGACGAGTCGGAATGAGAATTGAGCCATCATTGGGATGTAGTGGCATTAGGTTGGACCTTCATGGAGGGATTGAACAAGAGTCCGTCTTTTGGAGGGCAAAAGAGGAATGTGAATCAGGCTGCATTGGTGGGGAAAAACAAAAGCAGGAATTGCAGCAACAGCACTGTCCAGGATAGTTGCCTGGATGGATGAGTGAGTAAATGGTTGTGAATGAAAGCATGAATGAGTATGAGTGACTAGCTTTGTTGAGTGAGAGAATGGCTGGGTGAGTGAGTGAATGGCTGACTGGGGTGGGTGAGTGAGTGGCTGTCTAGATGGGTGGGTGTGAGTGAAACAGACATGTAGCCAGCCTTCTCCCCAAAACTTTACCAAAACTCCCAATCCACAAATCAGGCTAGGAGATTCTGAGATAATAAAATGTGAGGCTGGATGAACACAGCAGGCCCAGCAGCATCTCAGGAGCACAAAAGCTGACGTTTCGGGCCTAGACCCTTCATCAGAGAGGGGGATGGGGTGAGGGTTCTGGAATAAATAGGGAGAGAGGGGGAGGCGGACCGAAGATGGAGAGAAAAGAAGATAGGTGGAGAGGAGAGTATAGGTGGGGAGGTAGGGAGGGGATAGGTCAGTCCAGGGAAGACGGACAGGTCAAGGAGGTGGGATGAGGTTAGTAGGTAGAGGAGATGAAGGTGCAGCTTGGGGTGGGAGGAAGGGATGGGTGAGAGAAAGAACAGGTTAGGGAGGCAGAGACAGGTTGGACTGGTTTTGGGATGCAGTGGGTGGAGGGGAAGAGCTGGGCTGGTTGTGTGGTGCAGTGGGGGCAGGGGATGGACTGGGCTGGTTTTGGGATGCGGTGGGGGAAGGGGAGATTTTGAAGCTGGTGAAGTCCACATTAATACCATTGGGCTGCAGGGTTCCCAAGCGGAATATGAGTTGCTGTTCCTGTAAACTTCGGGTGGCATCATTGTGGCACTGCAGGAGGCCCATGATGGACATGTCATCTAAAGAATGGGAGGGGGAGTGGAAATGGCTCTGAACCCAGTTTTGTGTGCATTCCACTGAGGCCAGCTGACGAAGTTTGTGCTGTAGTCAATCTGAACAGTAGTCTTTGTAAATGTAACTGGCTTTCCTCAGATGCAGAATGCTATATACTATATGAACAATAACATGGCTGCATTCGTTAATGGGGAAGGGCTCCACTTAGTTAAAATCTAAGTCATACCTTATCATCACTGCCTCATCTTAGATTTTGAAAAAACAATCATTCAATAAGGTTGACTGTGTTAAGCTCTTACTGTTGAAAGATATTGGAGTAGACTGGATAGACATAAGAATCTGTACATGGGACAGACAACAACAGTCAGAGTAGCCAATGGCATGTCAGAAGCATGAGTTATTGAAAGTGAAATCAACAAAGGCATTATTTATCACCACTCTTCAATGACTGGGATACAGCAATGATTCTAATATCATTTGGGCTCAGATGTGAGAAATGACTACTTGGTGAGAGATCAGGTCACTCGTGATGGTTGGTATCCAGTATGTAGGATTAATGACTTACTGAGAATAAATAAGTCAAGTATCCTGGAAGCAGCCCTGATGCCTATTTCCTTCATAACTCTCGGGCTTCTCCTTCATTCTGGGTGTCTTACAAGGCTGGCTGCTGGCAGGCAAGGGCTACCCTCTTCAATCATAGCTGATGATTCTGTTGTGCAACCTTCTGACTGAGGCCAATCCTAGATTAAATGCAGTCTATTCTTCCAGTAGGGTCATTGTTTATAGGATGACAAATCTCCTCATGAGTTTTTCCAATGCTTGGATTGATTTGGGAGGGTGGTTCTTGCAGTAGTGATTCCTCTAATATTCTTAGCGACTGCATGGTCTTCCAAGGCTATTCATGGAGCAGTGCCACATAGTCCTTGCATGCTGTGCTCTATGGAACTGAAGTAGCCAAACAGGGATAAGATGGATGCTGAAGAGCTGGAGAGCAGTGGTAGACTTCCAAGGAGAAAGATAAAGATGTGAGCAGGAGGAACAGCATCTTTGCCATGATCGAGCAGTACCACATAAGAAGCAACAAGCCAGATAGAACTCAGTTACAATCACTTCCAACAGATCAGGTTTAGGTGAAAACAATGTTCATTAACTATAGATTTATAACTGTTCCAAAGGCAAGCAATCCCTTTTTTGTTTGTTCTTTCTGCACTTTTCATGTCGTTTAATAAAAATACATGTTAAAAACTGTTTGAAGGTTTCACAACATCTAATGCTCTCACATTAGGAATACAACGTTTTATGCTGTGATGAGTATTAAGGAAAGAATGGCACTTCTTCAAATGGAGTCCCAACATCATGTGGTTTCCGTCACTTGATTCTTAGTGCTGTAGCTAATAGGACAGTTGATCAGACAGATGATGAGTGATTTGCAAATATATTTACTTTTGTGACATTCTATTTACAAATAAAGTGTCACAGTCACCCATTCTACCCATGTGCCCTCAGTAGGTTTTCTTCGTTCTTGCCTTTCCACTACATCTGCAAGCAGTCCCACAGTCCACAGTTGAAGTATAGGGAGCCCTGGAGCCTGTTGGCCTTGAATGGTGAATGGGCCTGGGGTGGGATGGTTAGAGGGCCCGGACATGCTGAAGCATCCTGCCCAGATGCAGGCTCACGCTCCTCAGCTTCAATTTTCACGGGATCTAGGCTTGCAGACAGGTTGGAGTTGGGTGGGCTGGGCACCTCCAGCGTATCCTAAGAGTATCCTGTTTGTGGTTCCTCCTCTGTATAGGTGCCACCCTGTGTCCTGGAGAGGAAAGAGCACCTGGAGTGAGGTAAAGTTCCTTCGTCTCTTTGACACTTTGCCATTGGAATGGTTAAAAGGAAGGAATGATGGCCTGTGTGCATTTCCGGCATTTAATGACTGTTCTGCTGGATCTGGCTTTCCATGGGATGTTTCTTCCTCAGCCAGTTGTACCAGTAATGTTCTCTCCAAATTGTGGTCTTGAGTCTAATCAAGATAACATAGCCAATGAGGTGAAGGTACCTGGGCTTTTGCAGGGTGCACAAATATCTTCTGAAGGATTTGTAGGCTTTTTCCCCTGATGCGGAGGAAGTGTTGATGTCCAAAGGGCCTGGTGTCTTGCAGGCAGAGGCTGTGTGTATGCCACTGCTACCTGCATAAGAGATGAAAGGGAATTAGTTGATCATGAGGAGTTGTGCAGCAGCTTGAGCTTCTTAAGGATAAGTTCACAGTGGTGATGATGGGAGATCAGCACAGCACAATGTAAGGTACATGATTGACTGGCATTGGATCCCCATGTGAACATTCATGGATATCTCCCATGTAGTCAAGGTTTTCTCTTTGTATGGGGTAAGGAAATGAATGCTTGCCACCCTATCTCCTGTAATGAGAGATAGGGAGGGGTTGAGTGAGATGATAGTGGCTGGAAGAGCTGTTAATTGTGTTACAGGTGCAGGAAAGGTGAGAAGGTGCCCTAGATGAGTAAGTAGGAAGTGCAAAGGGAAGAACATATTAGTAGTTTAGGGGAAAGGTGCTCATGAGGGTTACTGAGGGAAAATGCTGCATGAAATAGTAAAAGTGTAAACCCTTAGCTATGCTTGGAGGTTATTTCATGCTTTCATGGAAGCGGGCATCATTGATTAGGTGAGCATTTATCACCCATCCCTAGTAGATCTTGGTGTTGAACTGTCTTATTGAACTGCTGCAGTTCATTTGTTGTAGATGCCCCTACAATGTTGTTAATGAGAGAATTCTAGGATTTTGATCCAGATAGAAGTGGTCATGGGTTTGGAAGATGTATATTGCTTTCTGCAGGATTTCTAGCCTCTAAACTATTCTAGTAGCCACAGTACCCATATGGTTAATCCAGCTCAGTTTCTGTCTAATGGTAACACTCAGGAGATTGATAGTGGGAGATTCAGTGATAGTAATGCTGTTGAATGCCAAGGGGCAATGGTTAGACTCTCTTGTTGGTGATGGTCATTGCCTGTGACACTTCTGTGGCACAAATGTTACTTGAAACTGATCAGTCCAAACATGGATATTGTCCAGGTTTTGGGACATTTGGCCATGCCTACTTCAGTATCTGAGGAGTTGTGAATGTGTAATCATTGGTGAACATCCCCACTAATGACCTTGTGAATGATCTTCCTTACATTCATGAAGCAGCTGAAGATAAAGTTATAGAATGATGCAGCACAGAAACAGACCCCTTAGCCCAACTCATCTGCACCGAACAGACATCCCAATCTGACCTAGTCCCATTTACCAGCATTTGGCCCATATCCCTCTAAATCCTTCCCAATACATATACCCATCCAGATGCCTTCTAAATGTTATAATTGTACCTGCCTCCACCACTTTCTCTCATTCTATACATGCAACACCCTCAGCCCGAAAAGGTTATCCCTCAGGTCCTTTCAGACTCCCCTACCCTGACAAAAAGCCCTTGGCTATTTACCCTATCCATGCCCCTCATGATTTATAAGCTTCTATAAACCCTTGGCGTCCAATGCTCCAGGGAAAAAGCCCCAGCCTATTAAGCCTCTCTCTATATCTCAAACCCTCCATGCCCAGCAACGTCTTTGAAAATCTCTTCTGCACCTTCTCAAGTTTAACAACATCCTTCCTATAGTAGGGTGACCACAGTTGTACTCAGTATTCTAAAAGCAGCCCCACCAATGTCCTGTGCAGTCACAAAATGGCCAACTCCTATACTCAATGTTCTGACCAATGAAGGCAAGCGTGCCAAATGCCCTCTTCACCACCCTGTCTAACTACAACCCCGCTTTCAAGGAACTATGCATCAGCACCCCTAGGTCCCTTTGTTTGGCAACACTCCCCGGGGCCTTACCATTAACTGTTTAAGTCCTACCCTGGTTTGCCTCACTAAAATGCAATACCTCGCAATTATCTAAGTTAAACTCCATTTGCCACACTTCAGCCCATTAGCCTATCTGATCAAAGTCATGTTGTACCCTGAGATAATCTTCTTCACAGTTTGTTACACCACCTATTTTGGTGTCATCTGCAAACTTTCTAATCATATTCACACTCAAATCATTTATTTAAATAATGAAAAGCAGTGGGCCCAGCACTGATCTTTGTGCAACACTGCTGGTCACAGGCCTCAACCACCACCTTTTGATCCTATCTTCAAGCCAATTTTGCACCCAATTGGCTAGCTCCCCTTGATCCCATTGAATTAATCTCACTAACAAGTCTACCTTGCAGAATCTAGATAAAAACTTTGCTGAAGCCCATATAGACAATATCCACTGCTCTGCTTTCATCAAACATCTTTGCCACGTCTTCAAAAATCTCCATCACTTTGGTGAAGCATGATTTCCCATACACAAAGCCATGTTGACTATTCCTAATCAGTCCTTGCTTTTCCAAATACATGTAAATCCTATCTGTCAGGATCCCCTCCAACAACTTACCCACCACTGCCATAGGCTCACCAGTCTATAGTTCCCTGGCATTTCCTTGCAGTCTAGTTGGACCAAGGACACTACACTAAGGAATTCTTGCAGAGTCGTCCTGGAACTGAGATGACTGGCCTCCAACAACAAACAGCTTCTTGTGCTAGATATGACTTCAACCAGCAGAGACACTTTCCTCTGATTCCCACCGACTCTAGTTTTGCTCAGGCTCCTTGTTGCCACAATCAGTCAAATCATTTGGACTGTCACTTTCACCTCACTTCTTGAATTCAGCTCTATTATCCATATTCGGACCAAGGGTATAATGGAGTCAGGAGCTGAGTGACCCTGGCAGAACTCAAACTCAACTCATTGAGTAGGTGATCGTTGAGCAGGTGCTGCTTGAATGCACTTTTGATAACTCTTTCCATCACTTTACTGGTGATTGAGAGTGGGTTGATGGGCAGTAATTGGCTGAGTTGGATTTGTCCTTCTTTTTGTGCACAGGACATACCTGGGCAATTCCCCATATTTGTCAGGTAGGTGCAAGTGTTGTAATTGTACTGGAACAGCTTGATCAAGGGTACAACAAGTTCTGGAGCACTAGTCTTCAGCACAATTGTCTAAATATTGTTCTGGCCCATAGGTTTTGCAACAATCAGTGCCTTCAGGCTTTTATTATCATGTGTGAATCAAAATAGCTGAAAACTGGAATTTTTAATGCTGGAGAAGACTGAGATGAATCTTTATTTTGACTCTTCTGGCTGAAGATTATTGCAAGTACTTGAGCATTATCTTTTGCACCGATGTGCTGGGCTCCACCTAACTGAGTACAGGGATATTTGTGGAGACTGCTTCCCCAGTGAGTTGTTAAATTGTCCACCATTCACAACTGGACGTGGCAGCACTGCTCAGCTTAGATCAGATCCATTGCTTATGGTATTGTTTAGCTGTATCTATCACCTAATATTTCTGCTGTTTGGGACTCTCTCCCATTTGTACAGCTCTCTGCTGCCACATGTGCTGAGTCTGTCCTCATATTTTGAGGTTAATGGAATATAAAAAGAGTGATGTTTTGCTACAGTTGTGCATGACTTTGGTAATACCACATCCAGGGTACTGTTTGGCCTCTTTATTTATGAAAGGGCATAAAATGATTAAGAAAAAGGAAAAAATAACAGTTAAGAAAGACAAAATAGGCCCATGTCACACAGAAATAGAAGCATTTATAATGGGAAATAGAGAAACTAAGTAAGTATTTATTTCAGATCACAAAGTGTGGAGCTGGATGAACACAGTAGGCCAAGCAACATCTTCGGAGCATGTCTTTACAAAGGAAACCATAAGAAGTCTCCCTGAAATAATTAAGATCCAAGATCCAGTGAGGAACAGAAATAAATTAGCCATAGTGAAAAAATAGTATTGGAGAAACTAGTGGGAATGCAAGTTTACAAACCACCAGGACCTGATGACTTACACTACTCTAGAGCATTGAAAGAGACAGCAATTGAGATAATGGATGCATTGATGGCCATCATTCAAAATTCTACTAGTTCTGCAATGGTGCCTGCAGATTGAAAGGTCGCACATTTATCCCATTGTCGAAGAAAGGAAGGAGAGAGAAAATGGGGATAGGCAGATCTGTACACTTCACCACAGTAGTAGGGAAAATACTAAAATAGATTACAAATTAAATGATCACTGTATATTAGAAAATATGCATCTGATTGGGCAAAGTCATTATGGAATTATGAAGGGTTAATCACGTTTGATTTAAAAAAAACAGAGAATAGGAATAAGCTGGGTCATTCTCAAGTTGGCAGGTTGTGACCAGTGGGGTACCACAAGGATCAATGTTTGAGACCCAGCTTTTTAGGATCTATATCAATGACTTGGTTGTGGGGACCAATTGTAACAGTTCCAAGTTTGTAGATGATACAAAACTTGGTGAGATTGTGAGTTATGAGGAGCGTGCAAAGTTATTTCGGGGCATTTACACAAACTGAGTGAGTGCTTGAACAATGGAATATAATGTGCTTTAGCCTGAGGGAATTCAGCTTGGTAGGAGGAATGGAGGTTCGGAGTATTTCTTGACTGATGAGAGTTTGAAAAGTGTTGATTTCAAAAGGGACGTAAGTTTTTTTTAATAATTCGCTGAAAGCCAGAATACAGGTGCACAAGCTTTTATTGCAAGTAAATTTGAACACAAAGGAGCATAGAAACATAGAAGATAGGAGCAGGAGGAGGCCATTTGGCCCCTCAAGCCTGCTCCACCATTCTTCAGGATCTCAGCTAATTATCCAACTCAATAGCCTAATCCTGTTTTCTCCTCATAACCTTTCATCCTATTTACCCCAAGTACTGTATCTAGTCACCTCTTGAATACATTCAATGTTTTGGCATCAACAATTTTCTGTGGTAATGAATTCCACAGGCTCACCACTCTTTGGGTTTAGAAATGTCTTCTCATCACCGTCCTAAATCGTCTACTCCAAATACTCAGACTGTGACTTCTGGTTTTGGACACACCCACCATCAGGAACATCCCCTCTGCATCTACACTGTCCAGTCCTGTTCAAATTTTATAAGTCTTTATGAGATCCCCCCTCATTCATCTGGACTATAGTGAAAACAATCCTAACCTAGTCAATCTCTCCTCATATGTCAGACCTGCCATTCCTGGAATCAGCCTGGTAAACTTTCACTGCACTTCCTCAAGAGCAAGAACATCCTTCCTCAGAAAAGGAGACCAAAATTGTACACAATATTCCAGGTGTGGTCTCACCAAGACCCTGTACAACTGCAACAACACATACCTGCTCCTGTACTCGTAACCTCTCACAGTGACGGCCATCATACCATTTGCCTTCTTTACCACCTGCTGCGCCTGCATGCTTACCCTCAGTGACTGGTGCACAAGGATGCCCAGGTCCTGCTGCACTCAGACCTCTCGCAATTTACAGCCATTCAGGTAGTAATCTGCTTTCTTGTTTTTACTTCCAAAGTGAATAATCTCACATTTATCCAAATTATACTGCATCTGCCATTGATTTGCCCACTCACCCAACCTGGCCAGATCATGCTGAAAGATCTCTATATCCTTGTCACAGTTCACCCTCCTATCCAACTTGGTGTCATCTGCAAACTTGGAGGTGCTACATTTTTTTCCCTCATCCAAATCATTAATACATATTGTGAATAGCTAGACACCGGCCCCTGTGACACCCCACTAATTACTGCCTGCTGATATGAAAAGGACGCATTAATGCCAATTCTTTGTTTCCTCTCTGCCAATCAGTTTCCGATCCATTTCAAAATACTTCCTTCAATCCCATACGCTTTAATCTTGCACATTAATCTCTTATATTAATCTTTTAAGAGCCAAGATTGTATGCAGTTTTTTTAGTATCTTTGTCAAGAAGGACATACTTGCCAAAGGGAAGTGCATCAGAGGTTCACCAGACAGATTGCTGGGATAGCAGGACTGTCCATTGAGAACAGATTGAGGAGATTGGACTGCATTCTCCAGCCTTACTAACTCTTGTTAGTCTTGTGCCAATGAAATTGTTTACCTTATAAAAGCCCTTCTTTCAAAAGGTCTAATTTAAAGACAATAACAAAAGAGCCATGGCTAATGATTGAGGATTATGAATGGTGGGGTGCAGATGTTCAAAATAGGGAGGTGGCAACAAAAGTATCTATCTGTTGGAACTGATGGACTTAGAAACTTATATGTACTCAGACCTGCTGCTGGGAGTGACGGTTGGGGGGTGGTTTGTCTTGTAGAAAAACAATTGCAGCTTGTCAATACTGTCTATGTCCTTTTTAGAGGTTTTGGCTATGGAAAGAAAAAAGCCATGACAGTGCTCAAAATGACTATATACCCATGCGTGAAATATTCTCATGCCTAACATTGTTTAGGGCATGAAAATGGGAACTGCATTGAGTTAGCAGGGAATTGTTTTGTGGAGAATAGGGTTTCAAGGGTAAATGTGAAAAACCAGCTTAATAAAGTTGAAATTCTTAGAAATATTTAAAATTATATCTTTAACAATTTTAATTCTGGCAAAAAGCCTAATTTTTGTCAGCTTGAATTTATAAATACCTGTACAATTCTGTTGTGTGTGTGTACAGCTCAATTTTGCTCAAACAATAATGAGAGCCATAATGTAAGAATGGGGTCTACAAGCCATGCATCTCTGAAACTAACTACCAAAATCAAACTCATGGATAACATTCTTTCCTAGGCCATAGGATTTACTTTTCATTAAAGACAAAAGAAACAAGTCCTAGAACTGTGAAATGAATTGAAACAGCTCAAATAATGCCAATTTCAACCAGTTCTTTTCAACTTTAACTTTGTAGCTGAAAACAAATTGAGATTTCACTTTTTAACAAAAAAAATGGAACAATGGGAAACATGGAAAGGGTGGCAGAGAACAAATATTCATTGATCCATAACTGGAAATAGAGTTGTTTTAATCATGCATAATAGTAGAGTTCAATGATGTCCAGATACCAGTTTATAAAGACATTCTCAGGAAGTCATGTACAACAATAGAGATCTTTGACACACACTCTAACTACTGACTGATTTTCAAATAGTCATGTCAGATTGCCAGGGATCTTCAACCCACTCTGATATTCTATCAAAAGCTCATGATTCAGAATTGTAACTTATTTTCTGTTTCAGCAGATGCTGCCAGGCCTTCTGAGAATTTCTAATAATTTTTATTTTTCTTCAGATTTCCAGTATTTGCAGTATTTTTTTTCATGTAGCAGCCAGATCTAGAAATTACAAAGAAGGATATGAATTTCAAATTCAGTTTGCTGGAGATAGATTGAGGCTCCAAGATTTGGTCACCAATATTGAACTATCTTACAAACGAATTGTATGGACAAATATTGCCATTTACCTTACTAATTAATTATAAAAGGTATTCGTACATCTATTGATTTAACCTAATGACCCTTTCTTTGAACGTTTTCCCAGAGATATCCTTGAAATATATATTTTGCATACAATTTTCTCTACAATGTCAAGGTTCAGCTTCAATGATATGATGTATGTCTATAGCCACTGTCTCTCGAGTAAATTTCACTGACCTTTCATGTCATTTGTGGAGCACTTCATGCAGCAAGAATCCTATGCAAAACATCTGTTGCCAGATTACCTTTGGTCAGCAATTTTAAAGCATAAAACACGAAAGGTTTAGAGATACCATAACAGCTTATAGCATTTAGGATTCTATGACCATTCAGATCAGCACAGCATTATGTTTTTATCCCAGAAAGAGCACTAATATTCTGTTGGGGTTAATGAATACAAGTTGAAGTAATTTTAACTTTTAATCTTGGTTTGAATTTGGGACATTTGCAGAGAATTTACGTTCTAATATATGGCACAACTTCCATTCATCCAACTGTGATTTTTAGCATTTCTCAGAATGTAGGAACATAAAAGATTTGAATTTACAAGTTATGTATTAAGCTCAGTTTTAAACACATTTTGTTCAAAATAACTGCTTGGCAATATAGATGTTATGCATTCTTGTAATTATGGGTTGGTTGAGCACAATCATCATGCTGCCATTGCAAATGGTCAACAGGGCATCTTGGCTGAAGGGTCTGATGAAGGGTCCAGGCCCAAAACATCAGCCTTCCTGATCCTATGATGCTGCTTGGCCTGCTGTGTTCATCCAGCTCGTCACCTTGTTATCTCAACAGGACATCTTGTTTGATACAGTTCTTAGTCATCGATGTGGATGACCTCTTCATCTGTCATCATACTAGCACTGAAACTCACGTAGTGCATTACTCATTTGTGTGGTAGGCAAATGTCTTTTTGGTTCAACAGTGGCATCCTTCTTGTGGAGAAAACTATTATGGGTTTACTGCGAAGTAGTGGTGAAAGACTTCATCTTCACTTGCTGTTCAAAGTTTTAAGACACGTTTCCCTTTGAGGGTAATTTGTGGTAGACTGGCAAACATTCAGGGCCAGAAGTGATTGGTATATACACCTTCATGAGTTATAGTGATATATTGTGAGTCTCGATTTTATCAGGGTAGCCATTATCATTTAGGATAGTTTTGAAAAACCCCATCTCAGCATCAATAAATAGGGCTTTATTTGCGAGATTGCCAGTAAGATTGATCCTGTATTGTTTAGAAATGTAGGAATCCTATTCATGTACTCACCAGTGAACGTATGTTTTTGGTAGACAGCAGTTGAGAATCCATTGGCAGATTTGATGATAAAGGAAAGTTTGAATGATTTGGATCATTTCAATGGTAAATTTGAGCACAGAATGGAGTTCATTAAATGTGTGAACAAATTCTTTGTTGCAGCAGCAAGTTCAAATATTGCAAACTATCCATATTCAACACACTGTCACTTCCAGAAGGCTAGGTCACAATGTCATAATCCGCAAAAATCACAATATTTCCCCGACTTAAAAAATATATTATATACCGAAACATCAGCTTTCCTGCTCCTCTGATGCTGCCTGGCCTGCTGTGTTCATCCTTGTTATCTTATTACATAACATTTTGTTTTCGAGCAATAAAAATAAACCGCTAAGAACAATACCTAAAGGCACCAGTGTTGAAAAGAGTGAATGAGAAGACGAAGTCAGCAAATTGCACTTTTTTTGTTGTAGTCACACTTGAACAAAAGAAAATGTTATCATTATGTTGCAGATAAATAAAAATAGCAACTCACCACTCCAAAAGGAAAGAATATTATATAAAGTCTCTTTGACAACATTTACAAGTCGTCACTTTTTGAAGTATAGTTGCTGTTGAATTGTAACCGAAGACAGCAACCAATCTGCACAACACAAGGTCCCACAAACAATAATGAGATAAATCACCAGGCTTTGTTTTGTTCGTTGAGTGTTTAATATTAATCAAGAAACAAAGAGAACTCTCCTCACCTTTTTTTGAGTGGTGCCATGGAATTCATTCTATCCATCTGGGAGGGCAGGCTGGCTATTTGTCCTACTGTTTCATCTCAAATCCTGAACCCTCAAACAGCTGACTGGCAGTTTAGGCTATCCATTTTCAATCTCCAGAATTAGGTTTCAATTCATGACCAATTTAAATCTGAGATGAGGAAGAATTTCTTCTCTGAGAGGATTATGAGCCTTTTGGAACTCCATGCCACAGAGGCCCGTGGAGGCAGAGTCCTTGAATACATCTAAGACTGAGATTGATGGGTTTTGATTAGTAGAGAATCAAGGATTATGGGCAAATTCAGGGAAGTGGACATGAGAAATGTCAGATTAACTATGATTCTACTGAATAGCAGTTTAGACTTGAAGGGCTGAATGGCCTAGTCCTGCTCCTGTTTCTTATCATCTTATGGTCTTATCTAGCTCAGATAAGACTTCTATAATCATGCTACATCTGACGCCTAAATAAATTTATTTTAGAAATAGCTTTAAGCGAAAATGTATATCCTTATATGCTGATGTATTTTCCTAAACATCTTGTGGATTCAGGTCCCACTCCAAAGCTCCATGAGTAAAAATCTGGATTGTCATTCCGGTGAAATATGACTTGCACTGTCAGACAGGCCTGCTTTTGGATCCCATGTTATACTGAAAATCATAAGGGCACATCTGCCCTTTCAGGTGGATAGAGATGACCCCATATCATTGTGTTGAAGAAGAGCAGGGAATTTACTCTGATATTCTCTGTGGCATAGAGTTCCAAAAGGCTCATAATCCTCTCAGAGAGGAAATCCTTCCTCATCTCAGATTTAAATTGGTCACGAATTGAAACCTAATTCTAGAGGTTAAAAATAGATAACCTAAGCTGCCGGTCAATTGTTGGAGGGAAATATTTATGAATCAACATCACAAAAATCATATTATCGAGCCATTATCATTTTGCGGTTTTTTTGGAGGCTTACTGTATACAAATTAGTAACTGAGTTTCCTATATTACTACACTGACTCCAGTTCAGATGTATAAAACAGGTTGTTAAGCTATTTGGAATGTCCCAAAGTCATGAAAGAAGCTATATGTTTACAAGTCTTTCTTTCATCTTTGTGTTCATAATTAGTTGGATGCAATGGTGCAACTTTTAGTTGTGAAATTCATCACTAAGGTGACAAGGGATAGGCAATGAATCGTGGCCTTGTCAGCCATTTAGAAACAAAAAATCATTGTGCAATCTCTGAAGGAGGAACAACACTAGGTGTGACTATTATTGTTAAGGCTGTATTCAATGATTTCAGTAACATGGGGTCTTACAGTTAATTCACTGTGCGACTTGCTGAATTTAAATATGAGAAAAAAGGAATCTTAAACATTGTGATATTGATAAGTATAGATTTTTAATTTAATATATCTTGATTATCCAAAGATTTGCGAGTTAGGTGGATTGGTTATGCCAAATTGTCCATAGTGTCCAGGGATGTGCAGGCCAGGTACACTGGCCAAGGGAAATACAGGGTTAAATGGACATATAATAAGGGGGTGGGTCTGGGCAGGATGCTTTTCAGAAGGCCAGAGTGGATTCAATCAGCTGAATGGCCTGCTTCCACCCTGTAGGGATTCTATGATCCTATGATTCAATTATGCATAACGTAATAAATCACAAGGAAATACTTAACTATAATTTTTCCCTTCCAGAGGTAGTATCTGTATAAATGCAATGATGGTTGTGAGTCGAAAGTGACCTCTTTCAATTTGAATAGAAAAGCAATGAGGCCAGCTTTCACCATATTGCCGGTATTATTGAGAAACACCATGAATTGCACAAAAGAAGTCATTTTACAAACACGCATTTGGAAGAAGAGCCACAGAATATTGGTGAAAAGCAGCAGATGCTGACCATTGACTGGTTTGCTATGTTTAGGTTATTTTGAATTGAGTGATGGACGGACTGCAATCATACCTGCTATTTATCCTCAGTAGATGTTCCAGTGCTCGAGTTCCATTTGGTAGTGCACTATCTCGCTGTTCATTACACTGCTATGACTGACATGTAAGCAAAGGACAGGCATCACAATGGAGCTACTTTGATGCAATCTATCTTTCAATCAGTGAGGCATGCATGCATGAGGTATAGCAGAATTTAGAGGGGCAGCAAGGTTGTTCAGAAGAAGTCTGACAGTGTATGAACATATGCTGAAAATAAGCAGTGCGGCAAAGCATTTTTAACCATTGGCAGATGGTAGAGGTAATTTTATTTTAAATTTTAGTGGTTGTTTTTCAGAACTGCTGAATTTTCTTTGTTATAAAATTTAAATGCAAGCGCATGTTATGACATGGGTGAGATATCAATATGGTTTCTGTAAGGGCTTGGAGAGTGGGAGGGGAAATGTGCTTCAAGGCTGCAAAAAGTGTCAAGATGTATTTTACCGTGAAGAACTTATTATTGCAGGGCAGTTTCAGCTTTACAGCAGCTATCATGTGAAATTCTCATGTTGTGGTCCAGCAAACAAGAACCACCAAACCCATATTTTTTAAGAAACGGTGACTTCTTGAACTTCCTGAGCATCTTTTGTATTTAGGATGTTGATCTAAAATGTGAGCAGACACAGGCTTAAATGCTTAAATTTTCACTTTTGAAAAATTGTACGCATGTCGTGGAGGTTAAAAACATATTTCAGGTGCTCTTAGAGGTGGTAACATAGTCTAAACACAATTCCCATTTCCCTTCTGATAATAAGTGCTGATAACATAGGATATAAGGGATCTCTGAGTACTTATGGGAATGCCTAGAATGGCAATCCCCATTTACACACAATTCTCAACAGGGCCTGCGCCCCACCTGCCGGTCCTTGGCACCTCTTCTTCTCTCCTTTGATCTACAGTTTTGTGATTTATTTCATTTCATTCTATGGTCAACATAATAATTTTACAGTTGACTTATTTTTCATTTTTTGAGTAATTGGTCATATTTTTCCCCTGTCTTACATGCTGTCTATATGTAATATCTTCCAGTTCTGATGAAAGGTTAGACCTGAACTTTCATTTCTGCAGTTCTCTGTCTGAAGGCTGGTGTGAACCACCGTATTGCAACCTCTACCAGTGGTAGGGCAAGGAGGCAGAGCTTACATTCCCTTGATCCCCAACAGCCATTTAGCTAACTGAAGCTACTAATGATTGTGAGCTGTGGCAGAGCCATGCACCTTTACATGCATGTTGTGCTCTCCGTCTATTGGTAGAAGACTCCAGTTTCCTTCCATCACATGCCTCACCAGAAATCTCTCCCACTTTTACCAGTTATATATTGAAAGTATTTCTATACCACAGCACCACGTGATCTCCTACCACCATGTCAGAATCATTAACCTTTTTACCTCTTTCCACCAACATTGCCTGACCTGTTGAACACTTCTAGCATTTTCTGTTTACCTTTAAATTTTCAGCAGTACAGTTTTATCCTTTCAGCTGGCTGTTGGACCCTGGGAGCTGCAGGAATGTGGCCAGGAAGTATTATCATGAAGTTATTTCTTTCTCATCATGGGAAAGTAACTGAAAACTCTGCATTTGAAAAGTTGCCACAGTCACAAATGATTCATCCTGTTGAAGATAATCTGCTGATGCTCTGTTTTCCGATTGTCTTGTCAACGTCAACTAGAAAATCATTGTAGTGGCTTTGGGTTTGGAAAGTTAGAAACAAAGGCAGCTTCTGAAAGCTCCACAGAACATCACCCAAATTTTTTTTTTAACATAATGTCATGAGAGGCTGTGCAATGTGCCGTCGGGGTTTGTGATTGGTAAAGAGACCATGTTTAAGAAATTAAAGCATAAGAAAAAGCTGGATAGTTAGTTAAAGGAATGGATAACAAATTAATGTGCCCATCACGGGTCACCCTAGTGTTGCCGGACCATAGGGGTTCAGCTGGCTGCATGGTTGGTTTGCAAAACAGTGTGATGCCAACAGAATGTGTTCAATTCTGATCACCAGCTCAGGTTACCATGAAGGATTCTGCTTTTCAGACTCTCCCCTTGCCCGAAATATGGTGACCCTCAAGTTAAATCACTACCAGTTGTCTTTCTCTGTGTGCGTGAGGCCGTATCATCTGGTAAGACTATGGCGATTTGTCTGGACCGTAGGCCTGCTGTCTCACTAAACAGACAATTGGTAGTGATTTAATCTTAGGATTACGATGGTACAGGCTTTTGCAACATCACTTCCTGGCCAAAAGACCAGCTGCCATTTGTCTGTAATTCTATTCATAATTCTTAGAAAGTAGAAGCATTTAGATACTAAAACCCCATGACTTTTGCATATACCAAAGCAGCATTGAACACTTCTTTATTCACAAGTGAAGCTGCATGGTCTAGGGTTTAAATTTGCCATGACTGTATTGTAGGAATAATAAGAACTGCCGATGCTGGAGTCATAGATAACATAGTGTGGAGCTGGAGGAACACAACAGGCCAGGCAGCATCACAGGAGCAGGAAAGCTAAAATTGTGGGCAGGGACCCCTCTTCAGAAATGAGGAGGGGGGAAGGGAGCTGAGAAATAAATAGAGAGGGGTGGGGCTAGGGAAGAAGGTAGGATGGTGATAGGTGAATGCAGATAAGGAGGTGGGGAGAGATCAGTGGGATGGGTGGGGCGGATATGTGGGGAAGAAGATGGACAGTTTGTGTCAGGTCAAGGAGGCGGAGATGAGAGGGATGTTTGGACGTAAGGTTGGGGGTGGGGAAATTTTAAAACTGGTGAATTCAATGTTAAGGCCATCAGGCTGTAGGGTCCTGAGGCGGAATCTGAGGCGCTGTTCCTCCACTTTGCGTGTGTTGTCACTGTGACACTGGAGGAGGCTCAGGATGGAGTCACCCTGTCACACAGGGAGTGGGAAAGGGATTTAAACTGTTGGCAACCTGAAGGTGTTGTTGTTTGTCGTGTCCAGAGCGCAGATGGTCCACAGTCCCTGAGTTCACGCTTGGTTTCACCAACGTAGAGCAGGCCACAATGGGAGCAACTGATACAGTAGACTAAGTTTGAGGATCTACAGGGGAATTCCCTTCCCCCCCTTCCCCGCTTCCCCTTCCCCCCCTTCCCCTTCCCCTTCCCCTTTCTCTCCCCCCCTTCCCCTCCCCCCCTTCCCCTCCCCCTCCCCCCCTTCCCCTCCCCCCTTCCCCTTCCCCTCCCCCCCTTCCCCTTCCCCTCCCCCCCTTCCCCTTCCCCTCCCCCCATCCCCTCCCCCCTTCCCCTTCCCCCCCTTCCCCTTCCCCTTCCCCCCTTCCCCTTTCCCTTCCCCTTCCCTCCCCCCTTCCCCTTCCCCTTCCCCTTTCCCTTCCCCGCCTTCCCCTTGCCCCCCTTCCCCCCTTCCCCTTTCCCCCCTTCCCCTTCCGCTTCCCTCCCCCCTTCCCACCTTCCCCTTCCCCCCCTTCCCCTCCCCCCCTTCCCCTCCCCCCTTCCCCCCTTCCCCTTCCCCCCCCTTCCCCCCTTCCCCTTCCCCCTCCCCCCTTCCCCTTCCCCTTCCCCCCCTTCCCCCCTTCCCCTTCCCCCCCTTCCCCTTTCCCTTCCCCTTCCCCCCTTCCCCTTTCCCTTCCCCTTCCCCTTCCCTCCCCCCTTCCCCTTCCCCTTCCCCTTCCCTCCCCCCTTCCCCTTTCCCTTCCCCCCTTCCCCTTCCCCCCCTTCCCCTTCTCCCCTTCCCCTTCCCCCCTTCCCCTTCCCCCCCTTCCCCTTCCCCCCCTTCCCCTTCCCCTCCCCCCTTCCCCTCCCCCCCTTCCCCTCCCCCCCTTCCCCCTCCCCTTCCCCCCTTCCCCTTCCCCCCTTCCCCTTCCCCCCCTTCCCCCCTTCCCTTTCCCCCCCTTCCCCTTCCCCCCCTTCCCCTTCCCCCCCTTCCCCTTCCCCTTCCCCTCCCCTTCCCTCCTTCCCCTTCCCCCCTTCCCCTTCCCCCCCTTCCCCTTCCCCTCCCCCTTCCCCCTCCCCCCTTCCCCTTCCCCCTCCCCCCTTCCCCTTCCCCTTCTCCCCTTCCCCCCCTTCCCCTTCCCCCCTTCCCCCCCTTCCCCCCCTTCCCCTTTCCCCCCCTTCCCCTTCCCCCCCTTCCCCTTCCCCCCTTCCCCTCCCCCCCCTCCCCCCTTCCCCCCTTCCCCTTCCCCCCTTCCCCCCTTCCCCTTCCCCCCCTTCCCCCCTTACCCTTCCCCCCCTTCCCCCCTTACCCTTCTCCCCCTTCCCCCCTTACCCTTCCCCCCCTTCCCCTTCCCCTTCCTCCTTCCCCCCTTCCCCTTCCCCTTCCCCTTCCCCCCTTCCCCTTCCCCTTCCCCCCCTTCCCCTTCCCCTTCCCCTTCCCCCCCTTCCCCTTCCCCCCTTCCCCTTCCCCCCTTCCCGTTCCCCTCCCCCCCTCCCCCCCTTCCCCTTCCCCCCCTTCCCCCTTCCCCCCTTCCCCTTCCCCCCCTTCCCCCTTCCCCTTCCCCCCCTTCCCCTTCCCCCCCTTCCCCTTCCCCCTTCCCCCCCCTTCCCCCCCCTTCCCCCTTCCCCCCTTCCCCTTCCCCCCTTCCCCCCCTTCCCCTTCCCCCTTCCCCTTCCCCCCTTCCCCTTCCCCTTCCCCCCCTTCCCCTTCCCCTTCCTCCTTCCCCTTCCCCCCTTCCCCTTCCCCCTTCCCCTTCCCCTTCCCCTTCCCCTTCCCCCCCTTCCCCTTCCCCCTTCCCCTTCCCCCTTCCCCCCCCTTCCCCCCCTTCCCCCTTCCCCCCTTCCCCTTCCCCCCCTTCCCCTTCCCCTTCCCCCTTCCCCTTCCCCCCTTCCCCTTCCCCTTCCCCTTCCCCTTCCTCCTTCCCCTTCCCCCCTTCCCCTTCCCCCCTTCCCCTTCCCCTTCCCCTTCCCCTTCCCCCCTTCCCCTTCCCCCCTTCCCCTTCCCCTCCCCCCCTTCCCGTTCCCCTCCCCCCCTCCCCCCTTCCCCTTCCCCCTTCCCCCTCCCCCCTTCCCCTTCCCCCTTCCCCCCCTTCCCCCTTCCCCCCCTTCCCCCTTCCCCCCTTCCCCCCCTTCCCCCCTTCCCCCTTCCCCCCCTTCCCCTTCCCCCTTCCCCTTCCCCCTTCCCCCCTTCCCCCTTCCCCTTCCCCCCTTCCCCTTCCCCCCTTCCCCCTTCCCCCCTTCCCCTTCCCCCTTCCCCCCCTTCCCCTTCCGCGCCCTCTTCCCCTTCCCCCCCCTTCCCCCCCCTTCCCCCCCTTCCCCTCCCCCCCTTCCCCTCCCCCCCTTCCCCTTCCCCCCCTTCCCCTCCCCCCCTTCCCCTTCCCCCCCTTCCCCTCCCCCCCCTCCCCCCTTCCCCTTCCCCCCTTCCCCCCTTCCCCTTCCCCCCCTTCCCCCCTTACCCTTCCCCCCCTTCCCCCCTTACCCTTCTCCCCCTTCCCCCCTTACCCTTCCCCCCCTTCCCCTTCCCCTTCCTCCTTCCCCCCTTCCCCTTCCCCTTCCCCTTCCCCCCTTCCCCTTCCCCTTCCCCCCCTTCCCCTTCCCCTTCCCCTTCCCCCCCTTCCCCTTCCCCCCTTCCCCTTCCCCCCTTCCCGTTCCCCTCCCCCCCTCCCCCCCTTCCCCTTCCCCCCCTTCCCCCTTCCCCCCTTCCCCTTCCCCCCCTTCCCCCTTCCCCTTCCCCCCCTTCCCCTTCCCCCCCTTCCCCTTCCCCCTTCCCCTTCCCCCTTCCCCCCCCCTTCCCCCTTCCCCCCTTCCCCTTCCCCCCCTTCCCCCCCTTCCCCCCCTTCCCCTTCCCCCTTCCCCTTCCCCCCTTCCCCTTCCCCTTCCCCCCCTTCCCCTTCCCCTTCCCCTTCCTCCTTCCCCTTCCCCCCTTCCCCTTCCCCTTCCCCTTCCCCCCCTTCCCCTTCCCCCTTCCCCTTCCCCCTTCCCCCCCCTTCCCCCCCCTTCCCCCTTCCCCCCTTCCCCTTCCCCCCCTTCCCCCCCTTCCCCCCCTTCCCCTTCCCCCTTCCCCTTCCCCCTTCCCCTTCCCCTTCCCCTTCCCCTTCCCCCCTTCCCCTTCCCCCCTTCCCCTTCCCCTTCCCCTTCCCCTTCCCCCCTTCCCCTTCCCCCCTTCCCCTTCCCCTCCCCCCCTTCCCGTTCCCCTCCCCCCCTCCCCCCTTCCCCTTCCCCCTTCCCCCCTCCCCCCTTCCCCTTCCCCCCTTCCCCCCCTTCCCCCTTCCCCCCTCCCCCCTTCCCCTTCCCCCTTCCCCCCCTTCCCCCTTCCCCCCTCCCCCCTTCCCCCCCTTCCCCCCTTCCCCCTTCCCCCCCTTCCCCTTCCCCCCCTTCCCCTTCCCCCTTCCCCTTCCCCCTTCCCCCCTTCCCCCTTCCCCTTCCCCCCTTCCCCTTCCCCCCTTCCCCCTTCCCCCCTTCCCCTTCCCCCTTCCCCCCCTTCCCCTTCCCCCCCCTCTTCCCCTTCCCCCCCCTTCCCCCCCCTTCCCCCCCCTTCCCCCCCCCCCCTTCCCCTCCCCTCCCCCCCTTCCCCTCCCCCCCTTCCCCTCCCCTCCCCCCCCCCTTCCCCTCCCCCCTTCCCCTTCCCCCCCTTCCCCTCCCCCCCTTCCCCTTCCCCCCCTTCCCCTCCCCCCCTTCCCCTCCCCCCCTTCCCCTTCCCCTCCCCCCCTTCCCCTTCCCCCCCTTCCCCTTCCCCCCCTTCCCCTTCCCCCCTTCCCCTTCCCCTCCCCCCCCCTCTTCCCCTTCCCCCCCTCTTCCCCTTCCCCTTCTTCCCCTTCACCCCCCTTCCCCTTCCCCCCCCTTCCCCTTCCCCCCCCTTCCCCTTCCCCCCCCTTCCCCTTCCCCCCCTTCCCCTTCCCCTTCCCCCCCTTCCCCTTTCCCCCCCTTCCCCTTCCCCTTCCCCCCCCTTCCCCTTCCCCTTCCCCTTCCCCCCCTTCCCCTCCCCCCCTTCCCCTTCCCCCCCCTTCCCCTTCCCCCCTTCCCCTTCCCCCCTTCCCCCCCTTCCCCTTCCCCCCCTTCCCCTTCCCCCCTTCCCCTTCCCCCCCTTCCCCCCCTTCCCCTTCCCCTTCCCCCCCCTTCCCCCCCCTTCCCCTTCCCCCCCCTTCCCCCCCCTTCCCCTTCCCCCCCCTTCCCCTTCCCCCCCTTCCCCTTCCCCCTCCCCCCCTTCCCCTTCCCCCTCCCCCCCTTCCCCTTCCCCCTCCCCCCCTTCCCCTTCCCCCTCCCCCCCTTCCCCTTCCCCCTCCCCCCCCGACCTGACAGGCTCCCATCCATCCTGCTGACCAATCCCCACCACTTCCTACCTGAACTCACCTATCACCATCCCCCCACCTGCCCCAGAGACCCCCCCTTTATTTATTTCCCAGCTTCCTTTCCCGCCACCCCTATTTCTGAAGAAGGGTCCTGATCCGAAATAACAACTTTCCTGCTCCTCTGATGCTGGTGACTGCATTGTAGGTGCTGAGAGGGGGGGGAGTCTTTCATTGAGCCAGGGCCCATTTCGACCTTGAGCAAGTCCCATTCGAACGCCGCGCCCCCTCCCTCCAACCGCGTCTCCGGTCTCTGCAAAATGGACAGCGGCCACCAGCTGCTCTGACACTCTTGTTATTTGCCGATGCCAGTTCTGTTCGCACATTAATCCAGTGACAATTAGGTGCCAGCAAACGATGGAGTTCGCCTTGGGCTGTACGCTTGAAGCCCTAATCAGGAGTGTAAACTCTGCTATATTTCAATTTGCAGAAGCGCTCTTCCGCTTAGAGGCCCGCGGCACTGCGATAAATAAATCGCCTATTTACTTCATCGCTACACTTAAACATCCGATGCACTTACCAACATCCCCCTAATCATAGGCAACAGTTAAACCCGGGCATAAATCACCCCTTTCTGTGGAATGATTAGTGAAGCCATTTTCCTAACACTTGACCAGAAAAAGGACTTTGTTAATCCTGTTTTTTCCACATCTACATGAACATCACACACACGGAAACAAAACGCCGCAATATCAATGAAATCAGAAAGTTTAAAAACCTCATGCCTGTCCTCTCCGCCCACACACAGCTAGGGCAACATACAACAAGCTAACATTGGCAATCCAGACAAAATTTAGAGAAGGGGGCAATTTTTAAACAAAAAGAAAATGGACTGGAAGAGAAAGTTAACAGATTATGGAGCAGGTGGAAATAAAAATAGCGAAATAGTTTTAAAAAATCCACGTCACATTTTTATAGGAATATTTTGGGGATTAAATAATTCATGCAAAAGGCACTTGCCAAACCTCGCTGAAGCAAGGAAAGTCAATTTGCGGTCGACAAGTCGTTTATAATCTGTGAATCAATAGAAAACCCTGTGGATGATAACAATGAACGTAAATGACTCCATAAACATCCATTAGGCAGCCCAGTGATAAACAGGCAGAAGTAGTGGAAAGTACACTCTTCTTTGGAGGTGGCTGATATAAAACTGCTCAGGGCAGTCTATGGTGAACATAAATTGCGCAGCCAAGAAAATAGCGGGTTTATGTATTGAAGATGCTATGTTGTTGAACATATATAGTATTTTGAAATCTGTGCGCAAATCTGACTAGTACCCATCTATCAACTCACACATGGTCTTTTTGGAATCCGGATTACATCAGGATCTGCAGGAAACAGATTGACATGAGTGAGGTGACATGTTGGGGAAACTGAGCACTTTGCAATAAAGCCCGTACTATAGCTCAGTAAGTGCCTCAATAATCAAGAGACTAAAATGTGATTTTATTGCTTCAATTTACGGCCATCATAATCTGTAATGCAAGTGCCTCACAAGAGGCTGAGGCTCATTAATGTAAAAGGCTGCATTTTGAAAAATTACAACTCGAAGAAAATAAATGCACGGAACAGTGTTCATGCATTCACGTCCCATGACGGGAAAACAAACATAAAGTTTGAAAACAGCAGCATTATGGTTATAAAGCAGGGGGTTAGTGCGAGGTAATGTTTGATATGTTAATCACCATTCTCCGCTCTCCTGACTGCCAGCGTTGCTTTGGGTAAAAAGCGGTTACTAAACACTCCGATGATGTACGGCATCATTTATTGAAACACAAAATGTGTCCTCATGTTACAAACAGCAGTAAAATCTACACCCATCTATTTTGTCTGAAAGGCGCATTTTAATGACTTTCTTCCAGTGCATCAATAAATTACAATTGGCAGTATCACTCGAGTCTAATATACACGTTATATAATGAATAAAATAGTCAAAGTGGCACGTGGAAGTATAAACAGAAGGATTGTTGTACAATTTCCCCGTTTTTATTCATTCTTTTAGATCGTGTAGACAAGTCAATCATCCAACCCTTGGGTTTCTTGACCTGTCTTCAGTAGTTCTAATCTAAAACGGGGTGGATTTAAGTGAAGTACTGCACATAATCTCTATTGAAACATTTCCTTATGACAACTACTTACAGACCCTGCCAATTAAAGGCGAGTCGGTTTCTATTGCCGGTGTACAAGCAGAACTCACTGGGGACAGCGTGTAAACAAAGAAATGGTTTAACGCGTTTCATTTTCAATGGTGCCAATCGTCCACGATTTCCTTTTAATTCTTAGACAGATCTCAGGTGGAATTACATGGATTAAAGGAGGGAGCAAATGAGGCGAATGTATAAAATGACAGAGAGAGAAGAAAAACCCCTGCATGTTTCGTGCTCTGAAAATGAGATGCACATTTAAATCTCATCCATCCACCGCCTGTGGCCACAACCATGTACCTGCCTGCTTAGCCCAAGGGTTAATTAATTGAGGCTTCAGAGGACTATTGGAAGAGCATTATTGCATTTGATACTCTACATCTGTGATTTAAAGCTCTTTCAGCCCCTGTCCACAAGGGAGAATTCTTAACAAGGAAATTAGCATTCAGCTTAGAGTATGGCACTGAAGCAGTGAAAGGATAGAAATATTAATGATGCTAGTGTACCACCCAGCCTTATAAATCCTGACCCCTTCTCAGCACAGCTACACTAACCAGACAGCCCAGGGGAAATATACACATGGGGCACTTTTTAAATAAATATTCTGATTTAAAAAGGAAACTGAACTTGTGGATAAGCAGGTATATATTTATACATGTTATAGAAGATGCAGAAGGATGCACACCCTGTACAATTTATCCCAAAGGAGACAATGGGAGCATTGGTGTGACACATCAATATTTGCAGCCCTTAAGGAGTGAATTCAATGAGGGTGTCAAATGTCTGCCCAAGAGTTCCCATCAGAAATATCTTTTACACAACCAAACTATTCCAGATGAGAATTGTATGTTTAAATCTCACAACCAAAACACACAAGCACAAAAGTTATGAGCAGGAGTAGGCCACTATGTCTCTTGAATTTGTTTTATCTTTCAAGAAGATCATAGCTGATCTGATTACCCTAAATTCCTACCTACCCCAGAAAGCCTTTCTTCCCTAACAAAAGCAAAATCAAAGAAAAGCAGATGCTGGAAATCAGAAACAAAAACAGAATTTGCTGGGAAAACTCAGCAGGCTGAGCAGCATCTTTGGAAAGAAAGCAGACTTAATGTTTTGGGTCCAGTGGCCCTTCTTCAGAACTATTTGAAAATATTCAAAGACTCTGCTTCCACCAGCTTTTGAGCACGAGTTCCAAAGACACATAATTACTGTGAGAACAAAATCTCTTCATTGCTATATTAAACAATGATTCCCAGTTCTAGATTCTCCCATAAATGGAAACATCCTTTCTACTTCCAGACTGCCAAGATCCCTCAGGATCTTATATGTCTCAATCAAGTCTCCACTTATTGTTTTAAAGTTCAGTAAATGCAAGCCTAGTCTGTTCAACCCTTCCTAGGAACACAACCCAACTGTTCCAGGTTCAAGTCTAATAAATTTTCCCTGAACTAACTCCAATATATTTACATCTTTCCTTAAGTAAGGACCAAGATTGTACACAATACTCTAGAGACAGCAATGTCTGCAAATCTGAACCAAAACCTCCTTATTTTTGTTTTCAATTCACCTTGCATTGAATAGCAACATTCTATTAGCTTTTCTAATTACTTGTTGTACCTGCATATTAACCTTTTATGATTCATATAGTAGGACATCCAGATCCCTCTGTGTCTCAGAGCTATGCAATCTCTTACCATTTAAATAATATGTCTCTTTCTACTCTCCTTGCCAAAATAGATAAGTGCACATTTTCCCATATCATGCTCTATTTTCCAGAACTTTGTCCACTCACTTAACTATTCAATATGCCTTTACTTCAAAGAATCTAGCAAATTAGTTAAACATGACTTTTCTTTCACAAAGCCATGCTGATTCTGCCTTTTTTGACTTTTCTGATTGTCCTGCTATAACTTCTTTAATAAAAACTTTTAACACCTTTCTTATGATAGATGTTAAACTAACTGCCCTGTAGTTTCCTGCTTCCTTTTTCAATTAATGAAATTATCACAGCTATTTCTACATCCAATGGAGCCTTCCCTGAATCTAGAGAATTTTGGAAAATTACTACTAACACAACAGTTATTTCACTAGCCATTTCATTTAAGAACCTGCGACGAAATCCATTAGGACCTAGGCACTTGTCAGTCCGAAAATGCAAGAATTTTCTCAGTCCATAAATAAGGTGAACAGCCAAGTTCTTTTCCCCAGGGTGGGAGAGTCCAAAATTAAATGGCATAGTTTTAAGGTGAGAGGGGAAAGATTTTAAAAGGGACCTGAGACACAACTTTTTTATACCAAGTGGTGCATATATGGAATGAGCTGCCTCAGGAAGTGATAGAGGCAAGTACAATTTCAAAATTTAAAAGAGTTAAAGAGTTTAAAAATTAAGGGTTTAAAATGGGCTAAGTGGTCTGTTTCCATGCTGTACGATTGTGAGTCTGTGGTCGCCTCTCCAACGAGTATTATTTTCTTGAGCTCCCCCACTCTTCCATTTCCTTTTTACAGCTATTTCTGAGTAGTTACCTGTATCTTCTATAGTGAAGACCAGTATACCTGTTTAGTTCATCAGCCATTACCATATTTTCCATTATTATTTTGCCAGAGTCATTTTCTATGAGACCAATGCCCATTTTGTTAATTTTTTTTTAAAAAGCCTGTAAAATTCTTATAATATGGATTTATATTTCTAGCTAGCTTTTTCTTACACTCCAATTTTTCTTGCATTAAGTTTTTTGTGTATTATACAATTTTCTGACTTGCATCTTTGTAGAAATAAAATGTTTTTCTTTAATTTGAAGCTATCTTTAATTTTTAAGTTTAATTTTGGATAATTAGTCTTCTCATTAGAAATACCTTTCTTGGTGGAAAGTATCAACTCTGTGCATTCTGAAGTATCCCCTTACATGTCTGCCATGACATTGCTATAGACTTATCCTTAATCTAATTTGTTAGTTCGCTTTAGTTTTCATGCCCGTATAATTTCACTTTTTCAAGTTAAAAATACTAGTCTCAGACACACTTTTCTCTCCCTTAAACTGAATGTAAAATTCAAAAACATTACAGTCACTGTTACCTATGATGCCTTCAATTCAGGTCATTAAATAATCCTATCTCTTTGCACAATATCAGGTCTAGTACAGCCTGGCCATCTCTAAAACACTAAAGTCTTAAGACACTTTCCCAGAAACATTCTGTGAACTTCTCATCTAAGTTTTCTTTGCCCACCTAATCTTTCCAGTCCACATGTAGATTAAAATTACCCATGACACACCTTCAAATAAGCTTACATTTCTTCTTCTTTTATACTGTATCCCATCAGCTGGTAAGTATTATACAGCCTGTATATCTCCGCCCAAAATGACTTTTTGTCTTTATTATTTCTCAACTGTATTTCAACTAGTTTTATGTTCTGGTTTCCTGAATTTAGACCATTCATCTCTACTATTCTATCAACATAATTAATTAACAGAGCCAGACCTCCACATTTTCCTAGCTTCCTGACTTTAAATGTTATGTACTCCTCAGTATTTAGCTCCTATTCCATGTCTTTCTTCTCTCACCTCAAAAATATACTGCCTATTTTTGAACTCACACACACTAGCAAAAAAGACCCTTGTCGATCACCTTATCTATGCCTCTCATGATTTTACAAACCCCAATAATGTCACCCCTCAACTTCCTGCAATTCAATGAAAGAAAGTCCCAGCCTTTCCAGTCTATTTTTATATCTCAAACTGTCAGTTCCCAGCAACATCCTGGTAAATCCATTCAGAACCCTCTCCAGTTTAATAATATCCTTCCTGTAACAAGGTGACCAAAACTGCACACAGTACTCCAGAAGAGGCCTCACCAATGTCCTGTACAACCTCAACATGTCATCCCAACCCCTATACTCAAAGGTCTGAGCAATGATGTGATCATGCTAAAAGCCTTCTTAGCCAACTTGTCTATCTGTGACACAAATTTCAAAGAATTATGTACCTGAACTCCTAGGTCTCTCTGTTTTACAATACCACCCAGGACTTTACTATTAATTGTATAAGTCTGGGCCTTGTTTGTTTTACTAAAATGCAATACCTCACATTTATCCAAATTAAATTCCATCTGCCATTCCTCACTGCATAGATCCAATTGATCAAGATTTCTTTGTTATCTTATATAACCTTCTCCACTGTCCACTATACCAGCAGTATTGGTGTCATCTGCAAACTTACTAACCAGGCCTCTTATTTTCTCATCCAACTCATTAATATAAATGACAAACTGAAGTGGACCCAGTACAGATCCCTATGGGACACTACTGGTCATAGGCCTCTAGTCAGATAAACAACCCTCCACCACTAACTCCTACCATAAGGCCAATTTTACACGCAATTGGCAAGCTCACTCTGAATCCCATGCAATCTAACTTTACTAATTAATCTACAATGCAGATCACTGTCAGAAGTCACACAACATCAGGTTGGGCTATAACCAACAGGTTTATTTGAAATCACAACCTTTCAGAGTGCTCCTCCTCTGTCAGGTGATGTGAAGACCTTTGTCAGAGGCTTTACTAATGTCTAAGTAAACCATGTCTTCACATTTCTCTAATATTATTTTCCCTTTATCAATTTGCCTAGCTCTTCATATTGGAGCCGAAACCTTGTCATGTCTATCCCACTGGTACCTACGTAAACATCATGACTGGATCCTCTCTCTCCCACTCTGTAAGTTCTTCTCCAGCCCTGAACAATGACCCCAAATCCTAGCACCAGGCCAGCAACACAGCTTAATTAAAACCGAAAGAGCTGCGAATGTTGTAAATCAGGAACAAAAACAAAGTTGCTGGAAAAGCTCAGCAGGTCTGGCAGCATTTGTGAAGGAGAAAACAGAGTTAACATCTCGGGTCTGGTGACCCTTCCTCAGAACTGATGGTGGCTGGGAAAATGCCAGTTTATATGCAGAAAACAGGGAGGTGGATGGGGTAGGGAGTAAATGATAGGATAGAGCCCAAAGAGAGAGAAAAACAGTTGCACAGATAATGGGATAGTAGGAACTGCTGATGTTGGAGAATCTGAGATAACACGGTGTGAAGCTGGATGAACACAGCAGGCCAGGCAGCATCAGAGGAGCAGGAAAGCTTGATGTTTCGGGTCAGGACCCTTCTTCAGAAAAAGGAAGCAGTTTCCTGACCCAAAACATTAAACTTTTCTGCTCCTCTGATGCTGTTTGGCCTGCTATGTTCATCCAGCTTTGCACAGATAAAGGAGTTGCTTACAATCAGGCTGGGAGGGTGAATAGTTGTCAATGGGGACTATTAGTGATTAACAACAGGGGGTGTGTAATGGCAGGCTATGTGGTAACAAGGCCTGGTGTGTGGGGTGGGGGGCAAGGACATGGAAGAGTTTAGTCCCTAAAATTATTGAACTCAATATTGAGACAGGAGGGCTGTCGAGTCCCCAAGCAAAAAATGATATGTTGTTCGTCCAGCTTGTGTTGGGCTTCATTGGAACACTGTAGCAAGCCAGAGACAGAGATGTTGGCCAGGGAGCAGGGTGGTGCTTTGAAGTGGCAGGCAACAGGTAGTTCAGGGTCTTTTTTGCAGGCAGAATGTAGACACGGTCACCAATTCTACACTTCGTTTCCCCAATGTAGAGCAGACCACATTGTGAGCAGTGAATGCAGTAGACTAGATTCTGGGAAGTGCAGGTGAAGTGTTGCAAAACTTCACCTGGAAGGTATATTTGGGCCCTTGGATACTGGGGAGGGAGGAGGTAAATGGACAGGTGTTGCACTTTCACCTGTTACAGGGGAAGGTGCCATAGGGCTGTGGGGAGGTGTTGGGGGTGAAAGAAGTGTGGGCCAGAGTGTCCTGGAGGGAACGGTCCCTGTGGAAGGTGGACAAGGGAGGGGAGGGGAATATGTGTCTGGTGGTGGCATCTTGCTGGAGGTGGCAGAAATGACGTCCGATAATCTTCTGGATGTGGATGCTGGTGGGATGGTAGGTGAGGATAAAGAGAACCCTATCGCTGTTGCTGGAGGGAAGAGAAGGGGTGAGGAAGAGAAGGGGTGAGGCAACACAGCTTTCCGGATTCACAGTGTTTATTGCAGAGAACAGTGTCGATGCCCCTCACTAAACTGTCCCCTATTACCATGACATTCTTTTTCCTTCCCCCACATGTATGGGTACCTGTACTATAGGGCCATAGTCAGTTTGTTCGTGCACTTTGCAGCTTTCACTCTCATCCAAACAAGCTGAAAGGAACTCAAATTTAAGGAACAATTCCAAAGGCGGAGGCTCCTACACTTCTGCTCTCTGAATCCTCTTACCTGAGTTACTTTCAGTCACCACTCCTTTCCCTGACCAGGTTTCTTTTCTAATATTTTAAGTAACCTTTTTTTCCCAAATACTTATCCTTTTATTGCCAAATGGTCATGAAATATGGATGGGTACAAATTGTATGAGGCCTGAAATCATGGAAGGTGTGCAGTATTAGAATTTTTATATTTCTTACTTCTTTATAAATAATTCTGGCGAAAACTATCCTCCGTCCAATTTCTTGCTACATGGTTCAAATTAGTTTTCGTCAACTTCTTCAAATGTGTTGTGATGCACCTTTACAATAGGTAGGATTTGAACCTGGGTCTTCTCACTGCCACACTATCAAAATGCTTTCTCTTTCCACTGCTCAGATAGTTATAATCTGAATACATTTATACTGGTTTTTATTCATTCATGAGAGGTGAGTAATGATAGCTGGGCCAGCATTTATTGCGCATCTCTAGTTACTGTTGAGAAGATAGTAATGAGTAGCCTTCTTGAACCATAGCAGTCCTTGAATTGTAGGTAGGGAATGCTGTTAGGGAATTCAGAATTTTGATCCTGATTTTACTTACAACGTTGTTTGTGACTTATTATTGTCATTTGTGTTAAAAAGAGAGCTACATCTGACTTTTCATTCTCTAATTTATAATTAATTTTACTTATGCCATTGACACATTGAAGTCTGCCTGGATTAATCTTGTTAATCTTCTACAATTTGAACTGAAAGTAAGTCACTTAGGAGTCCTTTTCCATGGAGAAAAGCCCCAGCCCCTTTAGTGGATTATTGTTGACAATTATTTTGCAGCAACATTGCGGTCTGCGTTTCCTTTGGCTTTTCTGTTTTATAAACTCAGTGTGGTTGTTACTATCATTTGCCAAATCCTCTTTCCTATCAAATTTGTTTTATATTATAGAAGTTATGTCTGTTTATTCCTGGCACTTCTTTCATCTCCATTTTTGACCTCATTGTCCCTGATGAGCTTGAATTGGCTTTCAGTCCATGAGTCCTGTTTTCATAGGAGAAAATTCAAATGAAAGTGCAAAAACTCCAAATTAGCCAAAGTAGCAGAAACAAAAATGAGCATTAGTTGGAATTATAGTGAATCTTGCTTTTGTGTTACTGCATTTTCTAAAATGACAACATTCCAGCTGTATCTATGTCATGATTAAATTTTGAAGGACATAAACTTTTTATCATTGACATAAAAGTGGTAACATGTGTCTCCACAATCATACATTTAAAGAAGGGATGCATTATTGTCCATAAATGCCATGTGGAAATATTTTAACTTGCAGCTTCAAGTGTTTCTGAGCTTCTGACTCAATTTTATTGAGGAATGAAGTTGAACAAAATGAAAAAAAATCCTGGAATGACATACAACTGAAATCAGGATTAAGACACAAATCCTAATTAATAAGTTATGATTCTCAGTGCACTGAAGATAACTTCTGTGTATGCAAAGTAGCACAATATAGAATTGTTTTGGATATAGTCCCAGATGGATTAGAGTCAAAATTTTCAGATATGAAATAGGAGCCACAGATAACTATTTTAAAAATACAGAAAAGCTGCAAAGTCTTATTGATAAGATGAAGGTTGGACCAAAAAGTGATAGATAATATACAGTATTAAGAAATATGAATTGATGCATTTTGCTCAAGGTAGGTCATCGCTGAAAAATTATACACTGAATTAAAGTAGGCTTGGTATTGTTGAAGAATAGAGGAATTTACAGGAATAGATTCTTAGGACATGATAGGCAATGGTTTAGCTTAGATTAGAATCCCTGCAATGTGGAAACAGGCCATTTGGCCCATAGAATTGCACTGACCTCCAAAGAGCATCCCACCACAATCCCTAACCCTGCATTTCCTATGGTCAATCCACCTAAACTGCACATCTTTGGACTCTGGGAGGAAACCAGACTACCCAGAGGAAACCCACACATACACAGGGAGAATGTGCAAACTCCACACAGACAGTCTCCCGAGGGTGGGATCGAAGCTGGGTTCCTGGCGCTGTGAGGCAGCAGTGCTAACCATTGAGCCACTGTGCTGCCCCTCAGTTTGCTGAGGTTGTGCAAAAAAATCAATGGAATTCTTGGTATCACTAAAGGAATATAAAATAAACAAAGATGTAATGATAAATTTATGCACAAACTTAAAATGAGGCATTGTCAAAAATCGGAGCCAGGCCTTTCAGGAATAAAATTTGGAAGTGGTTCTTTGCATAAATTACGTAAAAATGTAAGATCTCACCGCTGCAGATCAATTGTTAATTTCCAACTACGATTGATAGATTTTTCACAATAGAAGCAATTAAGGGTTTTGTGGCAAACGTGACTCTATGGAATTAGATCACCAATTAGCCATTGCGTAGCTGAACAGGGTGAAGGGGCCAAATTACCTACTCCTGTCCTTTTGTCTGCAGCTTTGGGTTCCATGCAATGGGATGGATATTGAGACTTCAAAGAACTTACAATGTAAATTCATCAAGATGCTGCCTAGTTTGAATAAAAAAATGAAAGACTTGAAGATCTGGGTCTTTTTAAACAAAATAACGTGGGTTATTGTGCAGTACTGATAGAAAAATACTGTTTCCAGTAGGTGAGTGGGGTGGTGGGCAAGAATGAGGAATCATGGTTACAAAAATATGAGAAATTTAGATCAGAACTGAAACTTATTTACAGAGAGTTGTGAGGCTGCGGAATTCACTTCCAAGATTAATGATTCAGGCTGTGACTTTGTCAACATTCAAGATTAGATTGGATAGTAGATGATGGAAAGCAGTTGCAGGCACTTTGGAATAGGGTTGGTTAACTATGATTAGAAACATTTGCTCACAGAAAGAAAACAAAAAAGCAGTCTGGTTAAGTGATAGTGTAATAACTTATATACATTTTTCTGTATGAAAAATTCTATCATGTGAATTTGACTGGTAACATGAAACTTACACATTTTTGATGAGATAGCAGGAACTGCAGATGCTGGAGCATCTGAGATAACACGGTGTGGAGCTGGATGAACACAGCAGGCCAAGCAGCATCAGAGGAGCAGGAAAGCTGATGTTTTGGGCCTAGACCCTTGACCTGAAATGTCAGCCTTCCTGCTCCTCTGATGCCGCTAGGCCTGCTGTGTTCATCCAGCTCTACACATTTTTGACAATGTTTGTTTCTTTAAACTGACATCCCAAAGAGACCATTATTCCTCCGCATGACATTTTCAATTGTTGTGTTTAGTTGACATCAAAAATTGGAGGCCCTGTGACAAAACATGATGGTTTAAAAATGTTGAAACCTTTTTTCAGTTGTTCTATTTTTTCTACTGAATCTAGTTTGTATTGGATAGATGCAAGTGCAAAGAACCATAATACAGGGCTGAGTTTAACATTCTCCCCAGTTATGATTTAGTGGCAGGAGGGATATGTAATGTGGTGGACGGGGTGTTCCTTCATTCCACGTCCACCATGTGTCCAGGGAGGAAGGTAGTCTCTAAGCAACCTGTTCAGAGATCTTATTACACGCCTCTAGGAATGGCAGTTTTTGAACCCAGGCATCCTTGCTCAGAGGTAGGGACTACCGCTGTGCCACAAGAATCCCTCTGTGGACGGGTTTTTCTGCCCTGCTGTCAACTGAAGCCTTAATAGGGCGATGAATGCCAACTTCAGGGCCCCATCCTGCTGCCGCTGGTGTGACTCCAGCAGCAGACAGGGGCCCACACATAAACAAACCTGAGTGGTTTGCTTGGAGGCTCCCTACTGGGGTAGGCGTGGGCCCCTCTGTCAAAGGCACTCAATGTCTGGTCAATGGACCTAGCATTTAGGAAGTGGACTCCACGGAGAGTCTCACCTACTTCCTCCCTTTCTCTTTCCTTTGCCCCTTGCCTTTTCCCTCCTCCTCCTCCTCAAACTCTCCTCCCACTAATAGTCAGCTGTGGCCTAGCATCCAATGATAATATGGGGCCTTGAGTTGCTCTCAGGTTGGTGGTGCTGCCATTGATAGATTTGTCAGCCTTTGATTGCCTGCCAGCTCTCAGTGAGGTGAGGGAAGGATCTTCCGATAATGTCCCTCTTTCCATTCCGGTTAATTGCCTTTGGCAAATAGTACACTGGATCCTCCTTAGGTAGTGTCACAGGTTCTTTCTGGCTCTGGCCTGTGAGTAAAACTCCTATCGCCTCCATTAAATTTTACATTTAGGGTGATACTCATGATATTTGGTAATGAGCTTCAGTGTGATCAACAGTTGCGCGAAGACTTGACTTAAAAATTCTCTTCCTTTAGGAACTTGTGCTTTCCATCTCTGTAACTCCTCCAACACCACACCCCTTGCTAATTTCTGATAAGGAGGTGGCACGGTGCTCAGTGGTTACCACAGCTGCCTCATAAAGCCGGGGACCCAGGTTGGATTCCAGCCTTGGGCGACTATCTGTGGGGAGTTTGCACAATGTCCCCATGTCTGTGTGGCTTTCCCTGGGTGGTCCAGTTTCCTCCCACAATCCACAAGATATGTAGGTTCAGTGGATTGGCCAGGCGAAATTGCCCTTGGTGTCAGGATGTGCAGGCTGGGTGGATTAGCCATGGGAAATGCATGGCTACAGGGATAGTTTGGAGAGGTAGGTCTGGATAGAATGCTCTTTGGAAGATCAGTGTGGACCTGGTAGGCCGAATTGCCTGCTTCCATGCTGTAGGGATTATATGATTCTAGGATTTATCATTCCTGTATCCTCAGATAAGATACGATCCGTAAAGTACGCAAGACCTGGTCAACATCCAGGCTTCGACTGGGATGTGACAAATAATACTTGTGCCACATGAATACCAGACAATGACTATCTCCAACAACAGAGAATCTAAGAAATTTCCCTTGGCATTCGGTGATATTACCATCCTTGAGCTATCAACATCCTGACAGTTACCAGCCACATTATTACTGTCACTCCAAGAGAAGATGAGAGGCTGGGAAACCTACAGTGAGTAATTCACCTAAAGTTTAACACTATCAGCAAGTCAGGAGTGTGATGGAATATTCTCACTTGCTTAGATGATTGCAGATCCAACAACTTTGAAGAAATTTGCCATGGTCTAGGACAACGCACCAGATTTATTTACGTCCTAGCTACCACTTTAATTATTCATTACAGCCAGCACTGGCAAATAGCTGTAGTGTGTACAATCTGCAAGAAGTACTGCAGAAATTCGCCAAGGTTGCTGAAGCATCACTCTCCAAATCTGAAACTTCTACCAACTAGAAGCACAAAGGCAATACCCACACATGGGAACAATACTAATTCCAAGTTCCCCTCCAATTGTCAGACTGTCCTGACTTAGAAAACATCCTTATTTTTTACTTGGTATTTGGTAAAAATTTGTTTCACACTTCTAAATAGCACCCTGGACGAACGTATATCAGATGAGTTGTAACTTGGTTCAAGAAGTTGACTCATCAACATCAAAGGCAATTAGGAATGGGCAACAAATATTGACTTTGCCAATGACATCCAATCCAATGGGCCACAGGCATCGCTGGCTGGGCTAGCATTTAATTGCGCCTCCCTAGAAGCCTTTGAGAAAGTGGTGGTGAGCTGCCTTTTTGAACCACTGCAGTCCATGTGCTGTATATAGACCTACAGGCTGGGAGTTCTAGGATATTGACTCAATGACTCTGAAGGAACAGTAATATATTTCCAAGTAAGGATGGTAAATGGCTTGGAAGGAAACTTGCAGGTAGTGGTGTTACCACGTATCTGCTATCCTTATCCTTCTAGATGGTAATGATTGTAGGTTTGGAATACACTGACTAAGGATCCTTTGTTATTTTCTGTGGTGTATCTTGTAGATGGTGCACACTGAGCATCGGAGTTAGAGAGAGTTAGCATTTGTGGATTTGGTGCCATTCCAGCAGGCTGCTTTGTCCTGGATGTCTTTGTCCATCACAGTCCTGACTTGTGCCTTTAAGATGGCGGACAGGCTTTGGGAGTCAAGTGAGTTACTCATCACTGTGCTTCTAGCCTCTGACCTGCTCTTATAGTCAGTGCTTATGTGGTGAGTCTACCACAGTTTCCAGTCAGTGGTAGTCTTCAGGATGTTGATAGTGGGGGATTCAGTGATGGTAATGCCATTGAATATCAAGGACCAGTGGTTAGACTAGTATCAGAGATAATGGGAACTGCAGATGCTGGAGATTCCAAGATAATAAAATGTGAGGCTGGATGAACACAGCAGGCCAAGCAGCATCTCAGGAGCACAAAAGCTTCTGGAGATTCCAAGATAATAAAATGTGAGGCTGGATGAACACAGCAGGCCAAGCAGCATCTCAGGAGCACAAAAGCTCTGGAGATTCCAAGATAATAAAATGTGAGGCTGGATGAACACTGTGCTCCTGAGATGCTGCTTGGCCTGCTGTGTTCATCCAGCCTCACATTTTATTACCAGTGGTTAGACTGTTTATTTTGGAGATGAAGTGTAATGAATGGTACTGAACATTGTGCAATTGTTAGTGAACACCTTCACTTCTGCATTTTATTAAAAAATTCATTCATGGGATAAGGGCATCGCTAGCTAGGCCAGCATTTATTACCCATCCCTCTTGGTCTGGAGCCACTTGCAGGCCAGACCAGGTAAGGATGACAGTTTATTTCCTTAAAGGGCATTAGTAAACCACATGGATTTTTCTGACAATCAAATCATGGTCATCATTAAACTCTTAATTCCAGATTTCTATTGAGTCCGAATACCACCATCAGTCATGGTGGGTCTCTGGGTTAACATCACCTCCATGTTAAGTGAATACATAAAAAGCTCAGAGTCAAATTAGATTTGAAAATGGTCTTGGGAAGTGAGGCCTGGGAATGATTTACCATATCGTAGGCATTATAATAAATGTAAATTGTTGTTGTCATCTAAGACATTGGTAGTAACATCAGGTGATTCTAAAATCCTATTAAGTTTATTACATTACCCAATGTATTAATGGGAATATATCTGATAGATGGAAATCGATATTTTCATTTTGCCTTTAAAACTTTCCTCTCATTTCAGTCTCCCTTGGGCTGCTACACAAAGACAGTTCCTTCTGATTATCATTACCCTATGCTGAAGTACCTGCCTCTATGTGGTACATCTATATATAAATGGAATCAAGATCAATATATAAACTGATACCAAAACACTGCATATTGAAGCTCTAATACATAGTGCCACCTTCCGGTCAACAATCTAAAACAACCTGGACAGGCTTGGATTTATCCAATAGGTAGAAAGTTAAGAGTATTTGAACAATTAATTGAGCTATTTAAACAGCTTCCCTGAGCTAGGCCGTAATTCTTGGACACCACTTTCAGAAATGTAGTGACAACTGCAAAAATATAACTGAACTGGTAGGGTTATCATGTCAGTTGCACAGTTGATAATTAATCTAGCCTTCTTATCAAACACAAAACTGTATCCAGTTCAGAATCTGCGAAGTAAATTTCTGTACTGAATATGAACACACTTTATATGGAATATTGGGATCACTCTGAACAGGAGTTTAAAAGTAAGGTTTATTTTGTTAAACAGGGGGAGGCAATGACTTGATAGCAAGAACTACAGATGCTGGAGTCAGAAACAACACATCTGTTCCTCTGATGCTGCCTGGCCTGCTGTGTTCCTCCAGTTCCACTCTGTGTTGTCTAATGTTCTGGGGACCCAGGTATGAATCCTGCTGTGGCAGATGGTGGAATTTGAATTCAATTTTTAAAAAATCTGGAATTAAGAATCCACTGAAGACCCATGAAACCATTGCTGGCTGTTGGGAAAAATCGGTCTAGTTGTTCATGTCCTTCAGGAAAGGAAATCTTCCACCTTCAACTAGTGTGGCTCACCTGTGACTCCAGAGCCACAGCAATATGGTTGATTCTCAACTGTGCTCTAAAATGGCCTAGCAAGCCAATCGGAGCAAAGGCAAGCAGGGACGGGCAATAAATGCTGGCCAGCAGGCAATGCCCACATCCCACAAGTGAATAAAAAATAAAAAAATTGTACCAGTCCATTCAATCCACCATGGAGTGATGGGTCCTTTTCAACCTTTGGGCTGTAGTTGGTGAGCACCTCAGGTAGATCAAAGTGGCAAAAAAGAATATATTAAAATAACAATCCACTGTAGTCAACAAAAGAGCCCAGCTTGGCATGAGTACTGACAACAACTTGAATTTATATAGCTGCTCGACATAGAACATAGTTCCATAGTTACAAAATAATGCATAAACCGATGCTGGACAGATGGAGGAGATACTATGATAGCCAGCCAAGAGCTTGATCGAAGAAGTAGGTCTAAAGGAGGGTAAAAAGGTGGGAGTTTGAGGGAAGTGATTTTGCTGTACATGGCCACATCAGTTGTAAACAAGTCCATCAATAAAAGTGCAAAGTAAGTTGGCATTTACAAGAATACTAAGGGATGCAGAGCTTTTATATGGTTGCAGATCTGAGAAGAACACACAGATAGGGTGAGGCTTTGAAGGTATTTAAAAAATTGTGAGAATTTTAAATCTGTGTTGGGGTCTATAAGATCACTAAAGAAGAGAGAATCAGGAGGCAGTATTTGGTACAGGATAGGATACAGGCAATTTATTTCTTCATGACTCTTCATGAGTTGATTAATGAAGGTTGGAGATAGGAAGTCACTCTGGAGAACCCTGGAATAGCCTGGTCTGGTAGTGATAAATACATGATTGAGAGTTTCAGTAATGTCAGGAGCAGATGGACAGTATTATGGTTGGACATGCATAAAATCTTCACTTTGACTAGGATATTGGTTTGTAGGGACTTAGCCAAAACTGAGATTGCGAAGAATCTGATTCAGAATAGAACAGTGCCCAGAGAGGGAGACAGAATCTGTGGCGAGACAGCAAGATGATGTCCTCAAAATTCCCAATGTTATGTTGGGGGAACTGACAGCTCATTCAGGATTAGATGTCAGACAATCATGGTGGCAGTGGAAGGTGATGGAACCAGTTACCGTCAATCCTAATGCAGAAGCTGATGCCGTGTCTTTAGATGATGCGGCTCATGCCAGCATACACATAAGGAAGAGAAATTTATTAAGAATAAATGCTTGAAGATACCAGAGCTAAGAAGAGGAAGTGTAGTAAGGGTAGAACCAAAGGGCGAAGATGCTCTTGTGACGCTCAAGGAAAGGTTCTCACACTGACCTGCAGATGGGGAAGGAGCATTTGAGTGGAATAGTATGGTCAACCAGGTTAAAGATTGTACAGCGTTGATATGAATGAAGACGGAACAACAACATTATTGCAGTAACAAAAAATATCATTTATTGTGGTTGTTTCATGCTATTTAAGTATTGGGTTAGAGATGGATGTCTGATTGGATTCAAAAGGGTACAAGTTCAAAAACTTTAGACAGGAAAGGAAGATTGGAAATAGATGATAATTTCCACAGACAAAAAGTCAAGGGTGTGTTGTCTGAGCAGTGCAGTTTTGAAAGAGAGGGAGGATAACCACTGAGCAGATGTGTGATTACTAAAGTTTGTGTAATATTTCATAATCAGTTTTACTGTAAATAATTTCATTGTGAAATCTATTAGTACATAATACAGTGCAAAGTTATTTCACAGCTGGGTACCATAATACACAGACATCAAATCACATGGCTAAGGTCTTTGGTTCATTCTGCATAAATAAATGTCCTATCAATGTCAAGGGTTGTACATGGCCAGATGCAGATGGGAATGCTGATCTGAAGGTGCTGGAGGCCATCTATACTATTATAAGAGTATAAAGCCAGTGAAGAACAATTGACAGTTCAATGCAACAATGTCATCCTGATGCCTATGTATATTTTGTTGATTAATGACATCTAATTTTAAGAAGTTGTTTTATTGTAACATTCTATGCATTGTATTTATTTGATGTCTCCTTGCCACCTGAACTGTTTGAACAATGCCTGCCTCTTGAAGCTTTCATTTTTATGCTGTCGTGCTGAAGTTGCTGCAGATGCAACAAAACTGAATGCAAAGGTTTCAAAGATACTAGCTACAGCCTACCAAGTTTTAGAAATAAGAAGGGAAATTTGAACCTAGGAGTGGTGGCGGGGGCCGGGGGGGGGATCATTTTGGCATTGTGGTAATTTTATTGGGCTAATAGTCTAGAGACCCAGGCTAAAGCAGTAGGGACACGGATTCATATTGCAACTTGGCAGCCGGTAGAATTTAAATTAAATTTACAAATCTGGAATATAAAGCTAACCTCAGTAATGGTCACAATGAAATTTATCACCAGTTGTGTTAAAAACCCATCTGATTCGCTAGTGTCCTTAAGGGAAAAAATCTGTCATCCTTACCTTGTCTGGCTGATATATGATTCCAGAGCAATGTGACTGAGTCATAATTTCCCTCTGAAATGGAAGCCACTCAGTTCAAGAAAATTAGGGATGGGCAGCAAATATTGACCTTACTAATAATGCCCAGTCCCCATGAAACACATAAAGAAAATGATTTAAAAAAAACTGTCATCCAGGGATGCAGCCCAGTTTTCTGCCATTAGATCAGCTGACAGGTTAAGCACTGCATATCGTCGTCACTTTTCTCAGTTTAATCCTCAATAGGACAATATGACAAATTGTGCCACTGCTTGTGGTAGGCTACTTCGGAATGCAGTTAAAATAAGGAGCATAGGATGTGCACACCAACAAACACTTCAATATGAACTACAGTCTGCAACAATCACTTTCTTACCAAACATATACTTCAAGTTAGCTATTTGTCTTGTTCTTTTTTTTTCAGAATAGTAACTACCTGAAAGATTTATCTAAAAGAAACCAAAAATGTAAGTGCTGGCAAGAACATGCAAGTTATTTATCTGTTATGCTATATTGCTTTGTGATAAGAGTAAACATTCTGCATTTATTTGGAAATCTTGCTTTCTGGTCACTCTATTTCCCATTTTTATTTTTGGATTAACTAAGAATACAGAAGTCCAGTCATGTTCTTTTTATTTCTAAATTGCAGATTTTTACAATGTAAGGTGGCAGCAGGGGAGGAGAATGTGCAGGATGCTAAAAGTGAAGAAATGTGGTCAAATAGAGTGCGTAGTTAGGTCTGAATAAAACTAACATGCATTTTCAGTTCTTTTAATCATCAAGTGTCATTCATTTTGCTGCTGGAAGTAATTAATTGGGAATTTGAGAGCAGACCAGTACGATAAAATGATCATAGAGTGTTGACAGCATCACATTAGCAACCACCTGTGTGCACTTACCTGCATGTGACATTAAAAAGATGTGTCACTATGGGCAACAGCCTGAGCTGTTCTAGGCTGTTCAAACAGTGACACAAATTTCCAAGATGGGCTGCAGAATGATAAAGTGCTTTTATTACACATTATAAATTATCATGAAGCAATTGTCCAATGAAATTGCTTCATTTACAGTTATGAAGCACCTTATAATTCTGCACACAGTAGCGTGACACAGACTGCTCTAATGTGGAATGCCATTTAGAGAGAAGCCAAGTACATAGAACATTCTTAATATCCTATTTAAAATAGGTTGGCTCTCATTTGCATTGGGGTGCGAATTGGGTTACAGCAAATCTTAAACTGAAATAAAAATTCCCAATTTAATTTATAAAGAACAATTAATTTAAATCTTGACAGTCAATCTTCGTATTTTTTCAGTAATTCAGAATACAGTACATTTATGCAAAGTGTACCTATCATCTCTCTGTACCCGTGAGACAGAGCTTAGAACCACAAAAGCACTTTCTTTCACAAATAAGGAGATAATGGGGTGCATCCTATCAAACCTAGGAACATTACAAATTAGCTTCTGGCTGAACAAGAATCTCTTTTTAAATACAGGCAGAAATTGTAGTTTTTACTTATATGAATATGCATGTTATCAGGTTATTACAACATCATAGCTGAGAAACGGAACGCAAGAATTGGGTTTTTAAAATGCCAGAGAAACAGCATGAAGGATATGTGTGTGTAATTCACCTGTCTAGCCAGTGTGTGAATTTGAAAGAGACAACCATAGGCCAGATATTGCGGGGATGGGACATCTTGCTGCTGGCAATATTAGGTTTTCTCTGAATTCTTCAGCTCAAAGATGGTTTCTCTGCAATTTGTTGGAGGTCCAAACTCATAATGACACAATTCAGTCTGGGCCTATAGTGAGTGGTGGGACCAGGAAGCTATTTCTATAACCAATGAAATTTAAAAAATTGAGGAGGAGAAAGAGAAATGAAGGAAGGTGAATCGTTGTAAAAGCAGGAAGAAAGGAAAAAACATTGGGAGATGAAAGAGGTAAGTAAGAAAAATGTATCAAATTTGACATTTTTAAAAACCTGTAATGATTGATAACTTACTGGAATGGAACTGAAGAATTTGTTACCCTTCTGAGCCAAAGAAATGGATTGTCATTTCATTAACAATTATCATGCTGTTAAAAAGGTACATACGCAACTAAATACCCGCCTTAACTCGCTGCACAGAATTTAATGGGAAATTAATGCATAAATCGAACAAATTCTTAAAAAAATGGACATTTGCAACTCACTCAACTATTTCTTAATCCTCTGGACTTCCTGATGATTTGCACATCAATAACGCCATGAATCGTTAATCAAATGTTAATTTTCCAACAAAATTCAGCTCATTGTTTCCTTCTCAGAAGATCTTTACACCAGTGCTTTATTGCAGATAAAAGTCAACCAACTGGCCATATTTTAAGAAAATATTAATGTGCTTTGATAATTTTCTTTCAGTCCCTTGAAATCTGAGTGTTGTTGAAAAGAGTGACATTTTATAAAAACATTTCACCTTGTACTCATCAGGACAATTGCAAGAATACCAAACTTCAAACAGTCATAATAATTTATACTACAGGAAAAATAAATGTCGTTTTTGAAGGCAAACTGAGTCTCATTGGCTGAGGCATTGCTATAGAGGAAGCAATTGGGCAGTATATAGTCCAAAAACTCCCAGGTAATTCAAAAAAGATGCAAGGCTTGAACACATTCCTTTTGTTTGTAGAGAGCAGTTCCCTGCGTATGGATGCATATTGCTTCTAGCAAGCATAGACTTTACCTTTGCTAAGATAATAAAATGTGAGGCTGGATGAACACAGCAGGCCAAGCAGCATCTCAGGAGCACATGAGCTGACATTTTGGGCCTAGACCCTTCATCAGAGAGGGGGATGGGTTGAGGGTTCTGGAATAAATAGGGAGAGAGGGGGAGGCGGACCGAAGATGGACAGAAAAGGAGATAGGTGGAGAGGAGAGTATAGGTGGGGAGGTAGGGAGGGGATAGGTCAGTCCAGGGAAGACGGACAGGTCAAGGAGGTGGGATGAGGTTAGTAGGTAGGAGATGGAGGTGCGGCTTGGGGTGGGAGGAAGGGATGGGTGAGAGGAAGAACAGGTTAGGGAGGCAGAGACAGGTTGGACTGGTTTTGGGATGCAGTGGGTGGAGGGGAAGAGCTGGGCTGGTTGTGTGGTGCAGTGGGGGGAGGGGATGAACTGGGCTGGTTTAGGGATGCAGTGGGGGAAGGGGAGATTTTGAAACTGGTGAAGTCCACATTGATACCATTAGGCTGCAGGGTTCCCAGGCGGAATATGAGTTGTTGTTCCTGCAAGCTTCGGGTGGCATCATTGTGGCACTGCAGGAGGCCCATGATGGACATATCATCTAAAGAATGGGAGGGGGAGTGGAAATGGTTTGCGACTGGGAGGTGCAGTTGTTTATTGTGAACCGAGCGGAGGTGTTCTGCAAAGCGGTCCCCAAGCCTCCGCTTGGTTACCCCAATGTAGAGGAAGCTACACTGGGTACAGTGGATGCATTAAACGTCAGCTTTTGTGCTCCTGAGATGCTGCTGGGCCTGCTGTGTTCATCCAGCCTCACATTTTATTATCTTGGATTCTCCAGCATCTGCAGTTCCCATTATCACTTTACCTTTGCTGATGGCCACCTGAAGTACTGTGGTTTGCCTGTGGGTGCTTTAGGGTCCAATGCATGATTGATTTGATCGTATTACATTTTTGGAGCTCTTTATCTTCCAAGATGCCTTATTTCTTTAAAACATTTGTTCAAATAATCCCAGTGAGGAAATAATTGATGTAAGAAGATAAAGGTAATCATGATTACTTGCAAATACATGAGGTTAATCATAATATTCCTAAGGACCAAGTAGTCTAGAACCAGGGATCACAATTTCCATGATACAGGGTAGGCCATTTAGGACTGAAATGAGGAGAAATTTCTTCACCCAGAGAGTGGTGAGACTGTGGAATTCTCTGCCTCAGAAAATGTTGAAGTCAAAACTGTGAATGTTTTAAAAATGGATTGAGATGTAGTTCTTAGGGCTAAAGGGATCAAAGGGAGAAAGTGGGAACAGGGTTAATGCTCAGTCATTATCAGCTGGGAATAAATGCGACAGCCAAGAAAGCACAACATTGCCTCTTCTTCCTCAGGCAGCTCAGGAAGTTTGGCATCTCCATGAGGTCCCTCACCAACTTCTACAGATGGACTATTGAACGCTTACGTCTGGGTGCATAACAGCCTGTTATGGCAACTGCTCTGCCCAGGACTGTAAGAAACTACAGAGGGTGGTGTGCACAGCCCAGACCGTCACAGAAGCCAAACTTCCACCCATGGACTATAGTTACATGGCTTGCTGTCGTGAAAAGGTGGTCAACATCATCAAAGACCCATCATACACTGGTAATGACATCCTACAACCCCTTTCATCAGGCAGAAGATACAGAAGCCCGAACACACACACGAGTAGGTTCAGGAACAGCTTCTTTCCGGCTGTTGTCGGACTGATGAATGGACTCTAATCTCAGACAAGGTACCTGCAATGTAACCTGAATGCCTCTAAGTCTTTTTGATATGCCCTTACCTTTCATAAACAAAGCTTTTCAATGTATTTTGGTATATGTGACAATAAAATCAATCAATCAATCTATCTATCACATTGAATGGTGAGGCAGATTTGAAGGGCCAAATGGCTTACTCCTGCTTCTATTTACACTGTTTCTAAATTTCTATAACAGCTTACTGGTTTTACCTCAGTAGAACCAATTCACAAAGTGATTATATTTTCCAAAATTGTTTTGCACCTATGTCAAAATGTGACACATTTAAAATTTCTGACAAATTGATATACTGTAAAGGATACAGATAATAAAAACAGAATAGTGTCACAAAGGTGTAATATGTGGACCATTAATCTTTAGCTGATGTAACACTTAGGACTTTCGTTTGAAAGAAAACACCTTCACATCAACTAAGACACTATGTTGGAAAATGGCCTCAGAGGTCACCTGAGTGATAAGAAAGGCCAAGTTTCTGAAAACACCCTTGACATGGATTAACGGGAAACAAATCCACACAGCCTCTGGCAGAATTTCACGCTTGCCATTGTTAAAAATACGTGGAAAACAGCTTAAGGACCAAAAACAACAGTCCTCACATTTGCAAAAACTTCCAGAGACAGTGAAAATCTATCAAAACCTCTTGTGCAAAAGAATGCAGGAGGCACCTCTATCTTTTCCAAAGGCATTTGACAATGAGAGACCAAAACTCCTCCAAAATATATGGCTAGTTGTCATTGTGTGAAAAAAAGCAGTTTGTCATACAACACCCCACCTCATGGAAAAAGATAACTATAAGTTTTTCTGCTGGGAGTCACAGAGAGTTACTGAGTTTTTACAGCATGGTAAAAGACCCTTCAGCCCAGGATGTCAATTCCAGTTATCAAACATCCATTTACCCCAATCTCATCTTCTAGCATTTGGCCTGTGGCCTTGTCTGCTATGGTATTTCAAATGTTCACCTAAATAATTCTTAAAAGCCATGAGAGTTCCTGCATCTGCCACCCTTTTAGAACAATACAGTGCAGAACAGGCCCTTTGGCCCTCGATGTTTAGACAGTGATACCTTGTGATACTGACCATTGACTTCAGGAAGTGCTGTGGAGGGCACACCCCTGTCTGTATCAGTGGTGCTGAGGTGAAAATGGTCGACAGGCATTAAGTTTCTGGGAGCGATGATCATCAGCAATCTGTCTTGGTCCACCCATGTCAACTCAATGGTCAAGAAAGCACAACAAAACCGCTACTTCCTCAGGAGGCTAAGGAAATTCGCATGTCCACAAAGACACCTAACAATTTTTATAGATGCGCCATAGAAAACATCCTATCTGGATGCATCACACTGTGGTACGGCAACTGCCTTCCCAAGACTACAAAAAACTATAGAGAGTTGTGAATACAGCTCAGTCCATCACACCAACCAGTCTCCCATTCATTGACTCCATCTATACTTCCTACTGCCTCAGGAAAGCAGCCGACATAATCAAAGGCCCCTTCTGCCCCAGTTATAATTCTTCCAGCATCGTCATTGGGCAGAAGATATAAAAGTTTGAATACACATACAAACAGATTCAAGAACAACTTCTTCTTCTCTGTTACTAGATTTTTGAATGGATCCTTCCAAAGTTAATTCTGATTTCTCTTTCTGTGCCTTCTCTGTGGCTGTGACATTGCATTCTGCACTCTGTTCTGCTACCCGGATACAATTTACATGGAACAATCTGCCTGCATTGCACGCAAAACAACACTTTGCACTTTATTTCAGTACATGCAACAACAATAAATTAAACTCAAACTCAAACTTAAACCCAAACCTTTTGGGGGAGATGATGGCCTAGTGGTATTTTTACTGGACTGTTAATCCAGCGACCTAGGTAATGTTCTGGGCACCTGGGTTTGAATCCCACCATGGCAGACGGTAGAATTTGAATCAAACAACAATCTGGAATTGAGTCAAAAGGTGACACCCAAATCCATTGTCATTTGCCAGAAAAATCCATCTGGTTCACTAATATCCTTAAGGGAAGGAAATTGCCATCCTTACCTGGTCTGGTCAATGTGTTTGAATCTTAACTGCCCTCTGGACAATTTAGGATAGGCAATAAATGGCCTAACCAGTGATGCCCGTACCTCATGAATGAATCAAAAAATGGTACTTAGAATCCCATAACCCTCCAGGTGAAAAATGTCCTTAAGCCTACTCTGAATCTCCTGCTCCTTACCATAAAACTGTGCCCCTGGTTATTGACCCCTCTACTAACAGGAAAAGTTTCCCCCATCTACTCTCTCTATGCCTTCCAAAACTTTGTAGACCTCAATCAGATTCATGTCAGCCTTCTCTCTGCTAAGGAAAATAACTCCAGCCTTTCTAGTTTCTCTTCATAGCTGAATCACGCCAGCTCAGGCGACATTTTGGTGATATCATCTCTCTGGTATGATCACATTCTTCCTATAGTGTGGTGGCCAGAACTGCACACAGTTCTCCAGCTGCGGCCTAATTAACATTATATGCAGCTCCATCATAATCTGTTTGTTCTCGTATTCAATGCCCTAACTAATAAAGTTAAGTTTCACATTTGCCTCCTTAGGCACCATATCTACCTGCCCTGCTGCCTTTAAGGATCTACAGGCATGCACACCAACATTCCTCTGATGCTCTGTACTTCTTAGTATCTTAGTAGGTTAGCTCAGTTGGCTACATGGCCAGTCTGTGATGCTAATAGCATGGGTTCATTTCTCATACCAGCTGAGGTTACCATGAAGGATTCTCCGAATCAACCTTTCCCCTCACCTGACACATGGTGACCCTTAAGTTAAGTCAACACTCTCATCTCTCTCTAACAAGAGAGCAGCCTATGGTCTGGTTAAACCGCAGTGACTTTACCTCTTAGGGTCCTACCATTCAATGTATACTCTCTTTCCTGGTTAGTCTTCCATCACGCCAGACATTTAATGCATAACCTTGCTCTTTTTACAGAGGAGAGCCACGCTTGCTGCAGATGAACGTAACATCAAGAAAGCCTGCAGGATATAATAGTGACAGCTCTCTTTAGGGTTTGTTTTCTGTCTCAGATCCTATCTTCGTTTCAAGTTGGAATACATCACAAAGACAGAGAATTTTAAATTAAAAGGAACCTTAAATGCTAAAACATCCATGAGGGAACAACACAAAGTGACAGTTAAAACAGTCTGTCTACAGAAGAATAACCAGCTTGCTTTGGTTACAATCCCACCAGAACTTCAAGACCACCAAAGGAATCTTAGAACTCCTTTGACTTATGGTCGTTAACTTCTTTTCTTATGTTTATTAATTTCTTTGACCTCCCTCACTTTATAACTTGTTTTGCAGTCCAGTGTTGTGTGTATGTTACAGGACTTGGGATAGTTTTAACTTTGTAGTATGATTGATACTTGACTGAGTTTACAATAAAACTAATTCCTTAATTCTGAGAGATAGTAAGAACTGCCAATGCTGGAATCAGAGACAACACAGTGTGGAGCTAGAGGAACACAGCAGGCCAGGCAACATCGGAGGAGCAGAAAAGCTAATGTTTTGCGTCGGGGGATCCATCTTCAGAAATTATTTCTGAAGAAGGATCCCAACCTGAAACGTCAGCTTTACTGTTCCTCTGATGCTGCCTGGCCTGCTGTGTTCCTCCAGCTCCACACTGTATTATCCTTAATTCTGAGAAGGGGCCACCAGGCCCAAAACATTAAATCTGATTTCTCTTCACAAAAGCTGCCAAACCTGTTGAACTTTCCGAGCAACTTCAGTTTTTGTCCTTAACTCTATTATCTGAAGAGATCTGTTTGGCTTATTTCTACACCTACATTCACACACAGTCAAATACATGTTGAATTGAAGAGGCATATCTTGAAAAAAAGAACCTTTGTTACAACTGACCTCAGGACCAAGAAAAGAGAGCTTTATCCAACTTTCATCCAAACCTCTGGACATGATCATTGCAATACAATACAGGAGTCAGAAATGGAAAGGAACACAGGAGAATTGCAGAAGAAATGGTTACTTGGGTAATAAGAAGCCATTATATTGAAAAAAGGCAAATGTTTGTTGTAAGGTTGTGGTGGTTTCTTTAATAAAGAATATAGAGTCTTTTCAGTGCTATGTCCTAAGTGGACTCTCACCTTTCAGATGCTGGAGTATGAGATATAATAAAACAACTGGAAAAACAATCTGGAAAGGGAATGTAAGCAATTTGAAATTGCAGCTCAGATTGTAACAGGAGCCTTAGAGAAGGTTAGGGTGGAGGTACCTGTAATGCAAAGGGAGTTTTGATTTATTAACTTTTTAATTAAAAAGTAGGATCTCAAGGGCAATAATCTCAGGAATATGCCAGGCATGAAGCATTACAACAACTTATTGAGAAACAGATTACTCGAATCAATGTGGAAGCTTAGCAGATGGTGCAAAACAGAAGTGTTCAAATTTTTAGGGCATTGGTCGTCAACATAAAGGAGAAATAGTAATTCAGTATTACATTTTAGTTCTCTAAGTTATAGTATATACCCACAGCCTTTTCCATAATAATAAAGACTGCAAAAACAATAAAAGGATAATACTTAAATGCCTATAGTGTTTGAGAAAAAGGCAAATGAATTAGTTGTACAATTTTAAATAAATATGATCTAGGGGGGCATTGCTGATATGTGGCTGCAGATTGGCCTAAATTGGGACTGAATATTGCAGCTGATACAACATGTAGGAAGATGCAGTATGACTCTATGACAAGAAGCTAAGAAAGGCTGGAGGAGTAACTGCTAATTAAAGGTGATATCAATGCAATAGAGAGAGATGACCTAAATTCAGGAAATCCAGGATAGAGAAGCAGTCTGGGTAGAGATGAGGAAATGGAAAGGCAGGAGGTCACTTGTGGGAATTGTATGCAGGCCTTCTAACAGTAACCAAATGGTAAGCCAGGGAATCAAGGAAGAGATCATGGGAATGTGTCAAGAGGGTACAACAATTATCACAAGGGATTTTAACCTGCATAAAGAATAGTAATTTTGATGAGGAACTGATTGTTTTCAAGACAATTTTGAGTGAAAGCGAGCTGGCCAATAGATTAAGGGGTAGGTCATTTATAGGGATATTGTAGGAAGTGCAAGAGCAGATACATTTTAGCACAAAGAAACATTCTAAAGGATAGATCTGCCAACCATGGTTAACTAAAAATAGTCAAATATGATATCAAACTCAAAGAAAAGACATATAACTCTGCAAACTTATGTGGCAGGTCAGAAGATTGGATAGAATATGAAAGATAGCAAAGCATGACTAAAAGATTAATGAGGAGAGAAAAATTAAAGTACGAGGGAAAATTAGCCAAAAATACAGAAACAGATAAAAAAAAGACTTCTTTAGATATTTAAAAAGGAAGGAGTTAACAACGTAAGTATTGGCCCTATAGAAAACGAGTCTGGGGTAATTAGTAATGGAGGATAAAACAATGGTAGACAAATGAAGAAATATCTTGCACTGGTCTTCATAGAGATGATACAAGTAGCATCCCAGGAATAGCTGTAAATCATGAATTGAAACAGAAGAAGAAACTCAAATAAACTACAATTACCAGGGAAGAAATACTGAGTAAATTGTTGGAACTGCAATTTGGCAAATTCCCAGGTACTGATGGATTTCATCCTAGGGTCTTAAAAGATGTAGCTAGTGAGATAGTTGATACACTGGTTTCAATTTACCAAGAATTATTAAATTCAGGAAAGGTTATTTTTTGGCTGGAAAATAGTTAATGTAATTCCTTTATTCAAAAATTAGGGAGGCAGAAAGCAGGAAACTACAGACCAGTTATCTTAACATCTGTTAAATGTTAAAACCTATTAATAAAAATGTTATAACAGGGCACGTACATAAGATCAAGGAAATCAGGCAGACCCAACATGGTTTTATCAAAGAGAAATCATGTTTCACTAATTTATGCATTTTTTTTGAAGTAGTAACTTGTCCTGTTGATAAAGGGGAATCAGTGGATGCACTATACTTGGGATTTCCAGAAGGCACTTGCTAAGCTGTCACATCAAAAAGTTACAGTGGAAGATAAATGTTCATGGCATTGGGAGGAACGTGTTGTCCTGGATAGAAGATTGGCTGGCAAACAGGAAGTATAGATTGGAATAAATGGGTCTTTTTCAGACTGGCAGGATGTCCACAAGTGGTGTGACACAACGATTGGTTTTGGGATCACAACTCTTTATAAGTTATATTAAAGTTTTGGATGAATGGACTGAGGGTACGGTAGCTAACTTTGCTGACGACACAAAGGTAAATAGCAAACTTTGCTGTGAAGAGGATATAAGGAACCTACTGTTGCAATACAATGGCTTTAAGAGGTGTACTTGTCCTGTTTTTAATGAAGAGAGGTTGAGACAGAGATGCAAACCAATCTGTTTCAAGCCAAAAAAGCAAACAGCTTGTAAGGCCTTGGGCTTTTTTTAAAAGTTGGAACAATAGAAGCAGCCTGAATGGGCATGGTAAAATTCCCACAGAATCAAGATTTTAGTTTAATGTTCAGTAGTTGCTGGGGACTTGAAGCTGAATGTAGAAGCTGTTAATTTTCTTTTTTGCTGCAGCTAAAAGCTGGATTTATCACCCTGCTACTAGAATGGCATGTAAGACAATCTATTTTACTGAATTCAGCTTTTCCAAGTGTGTGTTTATGGGATCTTACTATATTTGGACACTTGCTGTTTAGTAGTTAAATAATTTATTATTCAGTTAAGTTATTAAAAGGAATTAAATTATTACAATTCTTCTTTCTTTTGGTCATATTTTAATTATAGTGTAAGAGCAAAGTGTGTGTTTGCTTTATGCCTGGTAGTTTGACTAACTGAATTGCTTCACCCTACACTCACCTTTAAAAATAAGAAAAAATTGGGGTTTAGGCTATCTTCTTAATATAGTTGATGGGGTTTGGTCTGGTTGATATTACCACAAAGGGAAATTAACAGACTAAGAGAGTGGGCAAAAACTTTGCAAATGGAGTAAAATGTGGGAAAATGTGTAATTGTCTATTTTGGCAGAAAGAATTAACAAGAACAATATTAACTGAGAGTCTGCAAATCTCTGAGATGCAGAGAGTTGTCGATGTCCTGGTACATGAATTGCAGAAGGTTAATCTAGCTATAGCAAGTAATCAGAAAAGTGAATAGGTGTTATAGTTTGTGGCAAGAGGAATTTATTGCAAGTGAAGAGAGGTTATTGTTTAGTTATACAAGGCATTGGTGAGAGAGCACATCTGGAGTGCTGTGTACAGAGTTTGACAGTGCACTTACTGAAGGGTCTTAATACATTAGAAGCAGTTCAGGGAAGGTTTACTAGGCTAATACCTGAAATGAGTGGATTGCCTTATGGGGAGAGACTAGATATGCTCAACCTGTATCCTCTGGGTTTGAGAGGAGTTAAACTTGACTTATTTGAAACATAGAACAACCTGAGGGAACTTGGTTGGGTGGATATAAAAAGGATGCTTCCTCTTCTGGAAAAATCTAGAACTAGAGGTCATAATTTAAAAAATGAGGGTGTTGACTTTCAGGGATTCACAATCACATTTATCGAAAAAACGTCATCAATGATTTATGAGTTTTCTGATGGTTTATTGAGTTTGTTAAGAAGCAGCAGTTCACATATAGAATAGAATCCCTACAGTGTGAAAGCAGTTCATTTGAGTCCACACCAACCCTCCAAAGAGCATCCCACCTTGACCTACACCCCTACCCTATAGCTGTGCATTCCCATGGCTAATCCACCTAACCTACACATCCCGGGATACTAAGGGCAATTTCCCATGGTCAGTCCAACTAACCTGCATATTTTTAGACTGTGGGAGGAAACTGAAGCACCTGGAGGAAACCCATGCAGGCACAGGGAGAATATGCAAACTCCACACAGACAGTCACCCTAGCCTGGTATTGAAGCCAGGTCCCTAAAGCTTCAAGGCAGCTGTGCTAATCACTGAGCCATCATGCTGCCCACAGTTAATCTTCATTAATTAGAGAAAAGAGTGTACAAATGTGACAATTTTGGATGATTCACTGATACCACAAGACAAACAGGCTGTTAGTGCGAAACGTTTTGGTTTTGTTCAAGTGGTGGGGCAGCAACTTGCTGTCTACCCAAGGCATTAGGAAACTTTTCTCTCAGTCTTCCTCCTCAGCTTTTGGTCCTTTTTCCACATGTCTGGCGAAGACTACTTGATAAGGACTGCTCTTTGGGGACTGCCTGATGAGAACCAAGTCTGCTTTTACAGAATTCCCCAAAAACAATCCCCCTCTGCCCCGAGCACTTATTGAAGTATCATATTTTTAGGAATAGGTATCGTATGCTGTGTGTGCGAGATCCTTTTTGAACAATAGCCATGGGACAACTAATCACGATGTCGATGATTATTGGCCCTATGCTTACTTCAACTTAAAGGTTAGTTTACGTTCTTTCTACGAACAAAACCTTCTGATATTGGGTACATTTAGCACCAGATAAATATTGACGCTAGGGTTATGGGGATAAGGCAGGAACAGGATACTGATTTTGGATGATCAGCCATGATCATAATGAATGGTGGTGCTGGCTCAAAGGGCTGAATGGCCTACTCCAGAGCCTATTGTCTATTGTCTACATCGTGATATCTATGTTTCTCATAATTCTTTACTTTGTTTCCCCAAAGTGCGATTTTGGAAAGTTAAATACTGCTGTAATAGTTGTTAATGAAATCTTGTGCTGCACAGTAAATACTGGGGAAATTCATTTTTTAAGGGACCCTAATATCCAATAAAGCAGTCACCCATTTAAGGCAGGGATGAGTAAGTATTTTTTTCTCTGAGGGCTGATAATCTTTTGAAATCCCTTCCTTAAAAGGTAGTGGATGCAGATTCCTTAAATAATTTTACTGCAGGGATAGATAGATATTTGATCATTAAGCAGCTGAAAGATCTTGGGGGTAAGCAAGAGTGTAGAATTGAGGTTAAAGTCAGATCATCCATGATCTTATTGAATGGAGGAGTGAGCTTGGACGGCTGAGTGGCCTGCTTTTTCCTCTCCCTATTTATTTCAGAACAGCCTCCTCCTCCCCCATTTCTGAAGAGTCTAGGCCCAAAATGTCAGCCTTCCTGCTCCTCTGATGCTGCTTGGCCTGCGGTGTTCATCCAGCTCCACACCTTATTATCTCAGATTCTCCAGCATCTGCAGTTCCAACCATCTCTGCTTTTACTCTTTGTTCATTTTTCTGTAACTGAGTTTTAAAAGATCATTTTAGGCTGTCAGGGACAGCTCTGCTTCCTTCAGGTCACGTTGTTTCCAGTGCCATGTCTTAAATGCACTTCTGTGTTCCAAATCCTTATTGACTTTCTTTCAAATTCAATCCCAAGAACAGTCCCCTTCACTGGGCTAACATGTGAGAAATTAAGCCCCCACTATTCATCGAATCAGCGCAAAAGTTAACAATTTTATCAAGATAAGCAACTGTTCCTGAGTTTACCTTTTTGTCTAGGCCCAGGCAAACAGAGAACAGCACTGCAGGCAACAGGCATGCCTACAGTCTAACTTGTGCAAGGATTGTAGCACTTAGATTAGGTTCCCTACAGCATGGAAACAGGCCCTTCAGCCCAACAAGTCCACACCGCCCTTTGGAGCATCCCACCCAGACCCATCCCCCTATAACCCACACACCCCTGAACACTATGGGCAATTTAGCATGGCTGATCCACCTAGCCTGCACATCTTTGGACTGTGGGAGGAAACTGGAGCACCCGGAGGAAACCCATGAAGACACAGGGAGAATGTGTAAACTCCACACAGACAGTTGCCCGAGGTGGGAATCGAACCCGGGTCCCTGGTGCTGTGAGGCTGCTGTGCTAACCACTGAGCCACCATGCCGCCCCTAAAAGGTAGAAGGTAGCTCATCACCAACTTCACCAGCTAGTTAATAATAGGCTGTAAATGCTGATACTGCCAGCGATGCTCACGTTCAAAGAATTGAAATTTTTTAAATGCTGACTGTTTCCAATTCCCTCAAGTTTTTCTAAATGCCCATTTATTTACCTCTCTAATGATTGATTATAACACCTTCTCTACAGCAGACATCAAGCTGAATGGCCTATGGTTTTTTTTTGTTTTCTGCCTCCATATAGTTTTGAATAAGCAAGTTACTTTCTGATGGAAGGTTTTCAGAATCTAGCAAACTTTGGAAAATTAACACTAACTTATCTAGTACCTTCTTCTTATTTATTTCTGGGATGTGGGCTTTGCTGTCTAAGCTAGCAGTTCTTGCCCATGCCTAATTCCCCAGGGGGCAATTAAGAGTCAAACACATTACTGTGGGTCTAGTGTCAATATAGGCCAGAGTTGGTAAAGTTCATTCATGAGCCAGGTGCATTTTTAAAACAACCGAGAGTGGTTAGTTGGTGACCATTTGGCTAGCTTTTTATTCTAAATTTTTATTGAATTCAAGTTTCACCATGGAAAATGGTGAATTCAAACCCATGTCTCTGGAACGTTGGCGTGAGATTTTTGATTACTAGTCCAGTGACATTACTACTATGCCACCAATTCCCCATTTGCCACCTCTTTGGCAACCATAGGATGAGGTCTATTTGGATGTAGGAGGTTCTCATCTCACAGGTCTATCTGTTTGCTCAATACTTTTACACTAGTGATTGTAATTTCAGTAAGTTTCTTACCCTGATTTACAGCTAGTACAGAAAACTTTTATTGTATCTACAGCGAAGACAGAAGCAAAATATTTGTTTATTGCATCTACTATTTGCTTATTTCCTATTATTAAGTTCCCATTCTCACTATTTAAAGGACCAATAGTCATTATATTCACTCTTTTCCTTTTTAAATAACTATAGGAACTCTTATTGTTTTTATATTACTAGTTAGCTTCCTGTCATACTGTAATTTATTTCTCCTGATTAATCTTTTAATTCTCTACTATTTTTACATTCCGTCCAATCATCTAACCCAACATGGAAATTTTCTTTGTAGTAGAATAGGTATATTCTGACTATTTCAAAATGTCTCCTTGAATATCTACCACTGTTTCTCTACTGACCTATCCACTAGCCTTGTATACAAGTCCATGTCAGCTAACACAGATTTCATGCCCTTTTTGAATTTTAACTACTAGTCTTAGACCTAAACTAATTTTGCACAGATTGTGACAATTAAAGCATCAATCCAGGTAAGTGGACTAATCAGGATGATTAATAGACTTAAGTGCAAGTTCCTCTCCAACAGACCGCACACTCTTCTAGATTGGAGCTATACCTCAATTACTTTATGGTCTCTGGTCAAAATGCAAGAATTGCCTTCAGAACAGCACTGTTATGTCTATCTGCACCAAATGGACCACAAGGGTTGAGAAGCTGGCTCACCACTGCTATGTTGTCAATGTTCACATCCCAAGAAAGAACAAACACAGATTAGAAAAGAGCCATTGTGAAGTTAGTAGACACTAAAATATTACTGCAACAGCATTATTTTCTTGATTAGTTTGTCTTTGATTCTGGTATTTTATCAGCCCCTGCAAAATGAGAATGGTACTTTTTTCTGGATTTCTTTCATTGATATAGAAAAATGTGTTAAATTTTGTTTACGGTATTAACTTGCATTTATACAACATTTTAATGTGGCTCAGCACAAAGTTAAAGAGAATAAGTTTTCTCCCACATGGACTTCAGCAGTTCAAGGCAGCTTATTTCCACCTTCTCAACTAGGGCAACTAGAGATCGACAATAAATGATGACCCAACCAGCAACACCCATCTCCCATGAGTGAAGTAAAAAAAAATCCCGTGGTCTTTCACTGACCCAGAGTTACTCAACGGCACAACTTAAGTTGGGCTTTCTCATTAATAATTGAGGCTGGGATTCTTTACACTCTGCAGCCTGGCCATGACACCATTAGTAGCACTCCAACACCTAAACCTGCAAGCTTCCTGGTTAATTTTGCACCATGTGGTGAATTTGCCCACTGAGTCATTGGAAAAGCTCTTGGAGACTACCACTAACATTCAGGTTACCTATCCTTGTTATAAAATGTTATGACGTGCTTTGTCGATTGTATTATGACAACAGTTCTGCAGATAACTGATATAGCAGTTAAAGCTTTTTTCTGTATTTTAGTTCTAGGGAGCTTCAAAGGTCTACCAAGTTCAAGCAGTAAAATATTTGGAAATAAATCATGAATGAGACGGAGGGGGAAAGCTTGTAGATCGTAAACTGAAAATTCTCCTACTAAATTACTACAATGATTGGTATTCCATTCATTTCATTTCACATTGCATTGTTTAGGAACAAGTAGACCACTTATCAAAGCATAGGTGCTGGCTTTGTAGTTGAATCCCTTTTAAGATTCATTTAAGGGATGCACTTAGTGTCCTATTTGAGTTGCTGGTCTTTTCTCCTGCAGTCTAGATGCTGCCACATTGTCCAAGCATTCCTGAGTAATTGATATGAAATTTTAGTGATTAACACTGTTGCCTCAAAGTGCCAAGGACCCAGGTTGAATTCTAGCCTCTAATGGTTCATTATTGTTTACCTGTTGGTAGAATCTCAAAATTGGGGAATTCTGTGTACTTTTAAAATATCTATATCTGTAGTGATGATGTGGAGATCCGGTGTTGGGCTGAGGTGGACAAGGTCAAAAATCACATGACACCAGATTATCGTCCAACGGGTTTATTTGAAAACGCAAGCTTTTGAAAGTGTTGCTCTTTCTTCAGGCTGAGTTCTGAAAGCTTGCATTTTCAAATAAACCTGTTGGACTATAACCTGGTATCATGTGATTTTTTTAAACCTTATCCTTAGTCAGGTTAGGCCATTATTGGAATATTGCGTGCAATTCTGGTCTCCCTGCTATAGGAAGGTTGTTGTGAAACTTGAAAGGGATCAGAAAAGATTTACAAGGATGTTGCCAGGGTTGGAGGGTTTGAGCTATGGGAGAGCTGAATAGGCTAGGGCTATTTTCCCTAGAAATTGGAGGCTGAGGGTGTGTTCTTATAGAGGATCATAAAATCATGATGGGCATGGATAGGATAAATAGACAAGGTATTTTTACCAGGGCAGGGGAGTCTAAATCTAGAGGGCATAGGTTTAAGGTGAAGGGGAAAGATTTAAAGGGGACCTAAGCAGCAAAATTTTCACATAGATGGTGGTGCATGTATGGAAAGAGCTGCCAGAGGAAGTGATGGAGACTGGTACAATTACAACATTTAAAAGGCATCTGGATGGGTACATGAATAGGAAGCGTAGAGATGGATATGGGCCAAATGCTGGCAGATGAGACTAGATTTATTGGAGATATCTGGTCAATATGGACAAGTTGGACCAAATAACCTGTTTCTGTAGTGTATATCTCTATGACTCCTGCATTGTGGAGCTTTATTTCCAAGTGAGGCATAACACCTTCAACAAGCTTGATACAATCCAGGACAAAGAAACTATTCGATTGGCACCCTTATCCACTACCTTCATCATTCACTGTGTTCACTACCAATACCCAGTTGCGACATTGTGTACTGCCTACAAGATGCACTAATGCTCCTTCAGTGGTATTTTGCAAATGCATGACCTCGCACATCTAGAAGGACAAGGGAAGCAAATGCACGGGAACAACTGAATCTGGGCATCTTTGATTTTAATCAATATTATTTTTCTTGAAAGAAGAAAAGAGAAAGCTCAATTTATCAGATCTTTATTGGAACATTTCTACTTTATTAATTGAGCCAGTGATTACAAACGAAAATCAATGATTAGCAACTCCGATAAAGAAATAAAGCAATTAAATGAAGGCACCATACTTCAGACATTCAACTAACCTTTTTTTACCAAGTGCTTTAAGGAACGAGCATTCTACTGAATGGGTTCAATGGGCTGAATGGTCTTCCACTGTGCTCCACTGACTCTTCTGATTCTGTGATTACACAATGGTTCCAAATGCAATAAAACTTGTTCTGTTTTGTAATCTATGCTTGAGAACTGCAGGTTCTCAAAGATTAAAATCAAACATCAAACAACCAACATTTGTATGATTTCTTCTTTAATAGAAAAGAGTTTCTGTTTTTCTGGTACCAACTATATTAGATCACCAGGCCATGGAAAGCGATTAGTAACATTGAAGTAGACCATTACAAATACTATAGAACTTCAGAACTAATATTATTCGAGGGAACCGAAGGATATCTCTACGATACTATGAATTATCCGTAATTCTGAAGTAACAGTATATGCAAAAAAAATAGTAACAACAAATATTTGATATGTGTTTTCTTGTGGATTATGTTCACAACCCTAAATGAACAAAATATACAAATTGTGGTGAGCACTAACATAAAATACAATCATTTACAAAACGGTAGAAGTGAAGGTGGCACTCAGTAAAGTGTACACTATTGCTGTGCTGTGTTAATTATTACAATTGCACAGTTCTTCCTGAGGCCCTCACCCCGATTGCATAATTCTCTGTAACTACAACGTGGAAATAAGAAACTTTTTAATTAAGAGTTTCCATCTTACTGAAGAGACATTAGGCCAAACAACATCCAACAAATTGCTCTGAAAACTCTGCTCACAGTTTGCTATTCATGACAAATTCCATCGCAGCAGCTGAGACAACCCACAATCTTCTAAAATAACCAATAATATTCTTAAGTAACAACTGACACATTCTTTTAAAAAGTTCTATCTTCTGATTTTAATGGAGTTTAAAAACAATTCAGAATTTTGATCAGGATCAGAATTTTCACTAAACATAATCTTTTTGCCCTTGGGCCCTGGGCTTTTGACATTGTTGCTCTGACACAAAATATCTGATAAATTCAAATGTCCAGTACTCTGAAGGTCTTAACGCTAAGGCTCTGTAGTACTGGTAGAAATAAAAAAATGTTTAAAAAGTGGACTGCATATAGCAGCAGGGACATTAAGAAACATTAGTTATGTTATAAGTAGATGATGTGTTAAACTCCAAACAGGCTCTGGAGGGAGACATTGGGAAGCGACATAAAAATATCTGGGATTACAAAATTGGTAAGGCTCTTTATGTAAACCTTCACAGATGAAGACCTTACTCAAGTCTATTTCAGTCATTTTGCTTCAGAATTTCACAACAAAAGTTGTGAAGCATTTCAAGGAATTACATGTCTGTAAGGAGATAACAGAAAAAAATGAGTAAGGTTGTGTTTAATAACTACAGAAACTCCATAACTACATGAACTGCATCTGAGTACACTGATGGATTGGCAATATTATTTTGACATTCAAACAGACTATGACATGAAGCTAACAATTACAGATCACCGTGAGCCCAAGATCTGTAGTAGGGAAACTTCTTGACAACATTATATGGGACCTAGCAATGTATATCCAAAAAGCATACATGCATTATGAGAAGAAAGCATGTATTTATTCCTTAAGAAATATGTCCAACTGATTTCCTCGAATTCTTTGAGGCAGTAACGAAACCAATTAAATGAGAAGTTCTCCTGTAAAAAGAGAAATTAATATCTAATCAGCTGATTGAAAACTACCAAATCAATAGAAATCATAATAAGATGATAGTAGGTGGAAAAGTTTGGTCAGAAGGACAGTAACTGATAAAATTCTGCAGGCACTATGCTGGACACCCTGCTGTTCAACATATTCATACGTTATTTTCAAATTATTTCTTGCAATATATACAATTTCTTGATTATATCTGCTATGTGATCAAAGGACAGATTGCCTATTACAAGCTCAAAGAGATTTGAACAAATAAATAAAGTAGGCTAAGGAACTGCAGATAGATTTCAATGGTTTAAAATTCTCAGGACGAAGATAAGAGAGATCTAGGTATTTTCTGTGGACCCCAGAGGCAGAAATATCCAGGTACGCCTGGAGCTTTCAGAACAGTGGGTACAAGAACTTAAGTGGAAGAGAGGCAAAATTCAGGTTGCCAACAACGAGTTAACATTGTACTGTTCGGTTCTCAGAAACTTTTGACTTTTGTAGTTAGGAACTAGTTTTAAATTCATCAGCATGCAATGAATACTCATTAACACCCCAGCACACTAGAATTTTGTTCACAATGCAATCTTGTCAGCCAAAAAGGGTAATGTGTGTGTTCATAAACCTGACTGTTTGCTTATTCGGATATTTGTGTGTGTCTCTGTGTATGGTGTCTTCTTGGCAATATACTTTGCTTTCTTCAAGGTCTGGTGAATACCATCTTCTTCCATTACTTGGCACTTTCATAAACAAGCTGTTTCTTTGTGTAAACACTTATAGCATAGGCAGTAAAGCCTGACCAGTTTACCCAACTCACAAGAAGTCTCAGCCATTTGCAGTCTTACTTCTAGTCATGAAATGCTTACAGTGTAAGAAGTGAAGGCAGACTGGACCAATTAACTTGCCAAAGGGAGGCAGTCACACTGGCTGATGCCAGCGCATTTGATCAGGGGAGGCAAGCTGTGCTCGACTGAGGAGGGGTCTGAACTGAGGAGGGAGCGAAACCAAATTGAATCGAATTAGGGTCTCAACAGAAAAGTGGGTTCAACAGAAAATATTCACAGAAAGCTGGGCTGGAGGAAAACAGATAAAACAAGACAGAACTTAAAAGGAGTGATGGTTGGAGGCACTATGGGATCCTTGGGAATGAAAGGATCCTGAGACACAAGTGGCAGTATTTGGGGTAAAGGAGACAAGGATGGGTGACAGCTGCAAGTTAAGGTTAGAGAACATGACAGGATAATTAGATGAGTGGGGAGGCAGAATGAATTGAATAAAGGATGCTGTAAAGGCAAGACTGAGCGCGAAGATCTGGATGGATGTGGAATTGTGGGAAAATGGCTATAGATTGAAGGAGAGCAGGGGAGGACAGAAGAGGGCCATCTATAGTTATGGAATAAAGTGTCTTCTGAAGAGGAAAGGGAGGGGCTATGCAACCAAAAGGTGTATAACTACCATCTTTCTTTGAAGTGGTTTTCAAAATAAGACCTTTGGCCAATGTGCAGTCCATGGTCTGTTTGCATGTGTGGCTGCACTGTGCAAAATACCCAATTGATGAAATCCAAACAGAAGCTGAAAAATACTACTCTGTGAACACTCAGTGAAGGGCTTCACACTGAAGGGACGTACTCACTGAAGAATAAAGGTCAATAAGCTCATACAGTTTCATATACCAACATTCCAACCACGTCCCTTCATTCACAAATCTTTGACATAAAAGGCACCTAAGAATCACTTACAGTGGTAATAGTGTTAGGGAGATTACTCCACATTTAGATTTGTGGGGCCACTTACAGGCTCACATATATCAAAAAGTTAAGGATATGAGTGTGAAACTTCATGCAGCTTGTAAAATCCAAAGGTGCAGGATTTTATTGCAGGGGATATTGAAAGTCACCTTGAATCGGATTGTTATAATTGCTTCAGGCATGGAAAACAATGTAAAGATCAAAGCTACAAAGGTCTTGTACATGACAGCATCAGGGAGAGGAAAGCCCATCATGGGTCACAGATGTGATGCACCTCACCAGGTCGTGGTGGCTGTAGGACAGACTTTCACCCGGGACATGAGCAGGCTGATAAGGAAAAGAATAGTCTGTCAATGTCAAGATCTCAAATGGAAAAGATACACCTCATTCCTGCTTCTTTTTTCACAGATTATGTACATCCATACAAAATGTTTGACCAACTTTACCCAGCAGTTGCGATAGAGGGAGTAAGAAGAAGAGAAGAAGGGAGAAATGGTGGAGGAGAAGGAGGAGGAACGGGTGTGGGGGTGGTGATTTTGGTGTAGAAGGAGGTAACACCAGCAGAACCAGTGATATGAGGATCAAGGTCTGCAGGTGTTGGGCTTAGGGGAATCAGGATCATCAGCGACATCAAGAAATTTACCATGAGGGTGTACCAAAAGTGTTGCAGCTACCTGCAGATGAAGGCAGGGCATTGTCAGTGCTGTCTTCACTCGACTAGAGGAGACAACATCTTACAGCTGCCACTTCCTGTAGCAGATCTGCAGCTGTGCAGGTTGGGAGGAAATACTTTTCCTGAGGTGCTGATACTCACATTAGTTAAACTACTGAGGCACCAGCTGTTTGCAAATCTCAACTGGGGACATGTATGGCAGCTTGCAATTGGTGACGTGCATTCAGGAGTTCACAGATGTCCTCAACAGAAATTCAATACAGCACGTCCATTCACCATGGATCTAGAGAACCTGACCTGTTGGGTTTGGAGCCATCGCTGTGTTCCCTCAGGTACAAGGGGCGGTTGCCTGCACACATGTACTCAGAGCTCAATGTCTAGCCAGAGGGCATAGACGGCATAGGCTTAAGGTGAGAGGGGAAAGATTTAAAAAGGACTCGATGGGCAACTTCTTCATGCAGAGAGTGGTGCGTATATGGAATGGACTGCCAGAGAAAGTGGTTCAGGCAGGTACAATAGCAACATTTAGAAAACAGATGGATACATGGAATGGCAAGGGTTTAGAGGGATATGGACAAAACGCAAGCAATTGAAACTAGCCGAGTAGGCACTATGGTCAGCATGGACCAGTTTGGGCCGAAGGGCCTGGTTTTATGCTGTATTACTCTATGACTCAATGACTTATTTGGTATAAATTGTAAATTACAGCCACAAGGTCTCAATATTAAATTGCAAACTTCAGAAATTATGGCTGTTCTCCATTTTTTTCACATTGCCTTCCCACAGCCTAGTCTATTCTGTATTTTGTTTACATTGCACTTTGCATCCCTTCACACTACAATTTACAGCCAGTTTACCTCTCTTTCTCTTTCCTCATCATTAACAATCACATTGTCTTTTGCACTGGGCTGCTGTCTCTGTGATAAGTATTAAAGAAACCGTTTTCCAACACCTTCCCATTCTGAAGATTCATATTGGACTCAAAATGTTAATTCTGTTCCTCTCTCTGTAGAAGCCACCAAACCTGCTGAGTTCCTCCAACATTATCTGCATTTGTTTCAGTTATCCAGCAGCTGTAGTATTTTGCCTTGGTACCTCTGTGGTGTTCGCTCCAATGCCATATTTTGTGGTGATGTCCTTGGCCCATACAAGTTTCAGTGAGAAGTTATTATATGTCTATGTTTCTCCTGATTGCAGTTAAGGTCAGCGAACTGATTGTGAGTGAGCTGCTAAGTGCTGTAGCTCCTTTTAAGGTGTAAATGTGAACCCTGATCGATGTGTAAAAGACTGCAGTGCCAGTAGTGCTAAATTAGCAGCTGCATTGAAATGACATGAAGCATCTGACAGAAGTGTGAATAGCACAAAATGAGGTGGGCAGGCAAATGGTGAGGGTGATACAAAGAGTATGCAGAGAGTTAGAGATAGACTAAGCAAGTGGACAAAAATGTGGCAGATGGAATATAACGTAGGAAAATGTAGATGCAGGAAGGAGAGGACCTGGCTATTGTTTAAATAGAGAAAGACTAAGAGAGCTGCAGCACAGAGAGAAAGGAGGCCCGTGTACGTGAATTGCAAAAGGTAAACAAGGTCAGCATATAAAAGGGAAAGTAATTGGAATATTGTTCTTTATTTCAAAGGGGAATGGGGTTTAAAAAAGGGAAGCTTTGCTGTAACTGTACAAAGCATTAACTGAGTAAAGTTCACCAGACATGAAAGATTAAATCTGATTTCTCTTCACAGATTCTGCCAGACCCGCTAAGCCTTTCTAGCAATTTCAACGCTTGTTATGATTTACAGCATCCTCAGTTCTTTCAGTTTTCAATTAGAATGCTGCAAATAGTTATGGACCCCATATTTAAAGAAAGACAAATTAGCATTGGAGGCAATCGAGAGAAGGTTCACTAGGTTAATCTTGGATATGGAGGGATTTTTTTTATTAGAGGTGATTGAGTAGGTTGGGCCTCTACTCACTGAAGTTTAGAAGAATGACGGGTACCCCTGAAACTTACAATATTCTTAGGGGTTTGATAGGGTGGATGTAGATATCGTAGAGTCCAGGACCAGAGAGCATAATCTCAGAGTATGGGGTCCCTTGCTAAGGTAGAGGTGAGGAGGAATTTTTCGTCAGAGGGAAGCGAATCTCTGGAATTCTTTTACTGCAGAGACCGAGTCGTTAAGTATGTTCAAGGCTGAGATAGAGAGATTTTTAATAAGCAAGGGAATCAAGATTTGTGGGGTAGAGGCAGGAAAGTGGAATCAAGGATTTTCAGATCAGCAGTGATCTCATTGTATGTTAAAGGAGATTCAATGGGCCAAAGAGCCTACTTCTACTCCCACATCTTATGCCTGGCACTTATTCTTGTGTGTATGATAGCCCCGTGCTGTGTCAATCCTACAGTTCTATCAGTTCTTACAGCATAAAGCATTGAGCAGATAGTGGCGCATACCTAGTGTGGCGCTACAGATCAATCATCCTTTTACAACATCAGATTCAGATTCTCTTGAACTACTCATGGGCTGTTTGGTCTGCCTTCCGCAGTTAGAATGATCTTTTGTTACTATCCTTTTGGACAGGATGTTCTTTCCTGGACAGCCATTAGCAACTCTTCTGACGTGCTGCTTTTTGCTAGGTCTCTGACATCGTTGGGTGGGTGAGGGTGATCACCAAAGGCTAAGTGATGCTCCTGGATTGCAGAGGTGTTGTCTCAGTGCCTTTTAAATGCGGCGCTCTAAGGCTGGAGCCTCTAAAGTCCCAGTGAAAGAAGGGGCGGACCATATTGTTCATCTGCCCATAAAATAGTTTGCGACCTGTATTTGAATGTGCAATGAGCTGGGAAGAGTGTAATCACACAAGAAATCCCACATTAGCTCCAAATGGAAGTTCTTCCTACTTTTATACCTGACTCCACACTTTTTTTAAAAAAATTAATCAACCTGTTCAGAGATGTTATTACCCACCTCTGGAACAGGTCAGACTTCAAACCAGGCTTCTGTGGTCCAGGGCAGGACACTACCACTGTGCCACAAGAGGGCCCTTAAACATTGAGATCACTTTGACATCTCTTACTCCTTTAGGTGTTTTCTCACCAAATTGTTCAGGTGTGCTGTGACACATCTCTGGAGCAGATTGGACTTGAACTCAGCACTTTCCACCTAGAGGTATGGACACTACAACTGCACCATGAGGACCCTCCAACTTCATGCCTAGTCTGTACCAAAAACAAGATTCCACTTGTGGTTACACAGTTCCAATTATTTCGAAGTAGCAATCAGTAACACCAAAATTATTGCCAAATTGTATAACTTAGATGAGAGAAGGCACTAATCAAATTACATTAGTTTACTTTCACAGAACAAGGGGCAGTGTATATGAAACAGGCACTAACAGATATGAATAGACAGAGTCAAAGCAGATTAATTACAAGTAGGTTATGTTGACAAATCTGTTAAAATTAGCAGGCCAAGTATGATAAAACCAGTGGATGTAGTGAATTTGGATTTTCAAAGGCTTTTGGTAATGTATATCACAATGAATTTTAATAAATAACTAAGGATTATAGAAGTGGAGGGGTGATACATTAGCATTGATTCAGGATTCATTAATGGACCAACATCAATGAGGAATCAAGCAATTGAAGTAAACCTAAAATTAAGTTAGTGCGTTAAACCAAGTGACAGCAGGGATAAATGGAACAACATTTGGGTTTTTAAGCTGTAACTTGTAGGTTATGGTCAGGATAAGTCCTTAGGCCTCAGCCATTTGTGATCTTTAGGAGTGTTTTAATTGAGGACAGTGAGTGTTCTGTATCCACGTTTGCTGATGATACAAGGTTAGGCTTAAAAGAAAGCCATGAGGAAGACAAAGTTGCTGCAAAGGCATATAGTTAGAGTGAGGGAGTGGGCAAAGGAATATCAGATGGGATGTACTATGGGACAGTTTAACATCTTTACTTTGGAAAGAAAAATAGGAAAACAGAATTATTTTTAGAATGAAAATGTTGGCAATCAGGTCCTGTGTCTTTGAATATGAATCATAGACTCTTAACACTTAGGTAAACAAGCAATTAAGAAAGCAAATTGTATGTTAGCCGTATTCTGAAGGTATTAGAATGAAATGATGAAGATGTTTTGTGCAACTGTAAACAGCCAGTTTGAGACCACAGCTAGATTAATGTATAGTTTTGACCTATTTATTTAAGAAAGGGTATGGAGGATGTGCAACATTTGTTCACTAGACTGACTCCTGGGGTGAACGAATTGACCTATGAACAGATACTGAGTAGAATAGTGCTATATTTCTTGAGAATTTAGAAGAATGAAAAGTAATCCCATTGAAACATATCAATTTTTTTTAAAAGGGCTTGATAGGTATATGCTAGAAAGATATTTCTACCAAGCCTGGGGCATCAAGAAATAGAGCTTACAATTTCAGAGTAAGGGGCCGAACTCTAGAAATTGAGAATGAGGAGGAATTGTTATACGGAAAAAGAGCATGGATCTTTTGAATTCTCAACCCAAGAGAACTGCGGGTATTTGTTTGTTCAACATATCTGACTGTGAAATCGGTAGCTTTTTGGGCCCGTAAGAAATATAGGAAATTGTGACTAATGGGGTAAAGGTAGTATTGAGGTTGAAGATCAGGATGAGCTTAAACAATGGCAGGACACTCTCAAAGAACAGAAAGATTTCGTGCTAGTATTTCCAATGTTCTTGCATTTGTAAATATCAAGTTGATCAAATCCTTAAAATGAAAGTATCTGGTGAGCAGTGAAATTGAAACAAACAAAATTCCCAGTTTGTTAGTGCTGGGAATTGTCTATGAAAGGTAACTGTTCTTGATTGGTTAATGGATCATATATCAGGACATGTGAATATTGTCAAGTTTAATTTCTTAGCCTTCAGGATTCAGGGCTTACGCAGAACAGAAACTAAAGTGGTGAGGCAGAGTCCACATTACATGGTCGTCAAGGTGCAGAATAGCCATTTTCATCCTTCAGGTCTTAATCCTTGCTTTTAGCTTATGATACTCCATTACCTTGATCATATTAAGCAATAAAAAGATATTCATTAAAACACATATTACAAAGAAAGTGGAGAACACAGAACTAGCATTTGGGCTTAAAGCACTAATTGAATCTCAAGTCTACTTGAATTGCTTGATTGAACTGCTGTATTGCTTTATAACATATTGTTAAGCCAACCATTGTTCTGTTTTTTGTTGTATATGGTTAGAAACTTTACTGCTTTGGTGTATAAAAGCTTAGAGAGGATTAGAATGTTACTCTAGGTGACATAAAACACTTCAGCTGAAGCACTTGACTTGTTTTGTGCATGTGCAGCTAAAGCCTTGTCAGTTTCCTTCACTATTTCGGTCATCTCACATGCAACATAGAAATAAAACTCGGACTGTACTGAACCAGAATAGCTGGGCTTTTTGCATCAACAATGCAGGCTTCAAAGAGATCAGATCTGAAGGAGGTCGTTTACCCAAGCGGGGCAATTCCTCATTAAATAATTTACATTGCTAGTCTACCCCAAAATATGGTTCAAATTAAATTTCAGAGTCTGTGAAACTTCAGAACAAAACTGAGTGCAGTCTCTGAAATGCTTGTATTTCAAATCATAGCTCTGATTCCTTCTCATGTATAATGCAACTGCCTAGATTACATTTATTTTATATTTTGTACAAAATATCATTCAAATATGTTGCCGCTTGAGCAAACCAAACACAATTTGCTTTATTTTCCAAATGCTTTATTTGTAAAAGAAACACATTATTTAGACTGGTACTATATTGAATGATTTTTGTAGCCTCTTAAAAGGATTTCCTCAAAGAGTATTCTTTAATAGAATGACAGGCTTATTGTGTTTACCTTAAATAAACTACAGAATAAGCTTAAAGACAGAAAGGAAATAAATGAAAAGATACTTGGCATTGAATTTTCTTTATATCATTCTTTATCTGCTGCACAGAATTCAGCTTCTTTTAAAACCTGCAGTTAATTAATGCAGCATAAGAGTTAGTTAGAAAAGCCAAGTAATGTAGGGCAGGTACTTGAGGGGTTGGTCGCAGCTGGTTGAATGCTCTTAGTCCTGTCTATCATGTGGTGCAAGCTTCAGAAAAGCACGTGTGCTGCATAAAGCAGCTAGAGGAGTGCATTTTACTTCTACTATATGAGCGCTCTCATTGCCAACAGCACATCATATAGTTTATAATATTAATGCTGGTTCTGTAGGCTGTCTTATTAGCAGACAACCTTTTTGAAGAGGTTTTGAAAACTGGTCCCCACTGAAGAAAATTACAAACTATTAAAATATTAACAAAGATACTGTGAGTAAAATTTTACAAACTTTTAAAATCACTGTTACAAAAACTGTCAGCTACTTCTTTGAGTCTTCAAACAGACAAACAATTAATCAGCAGTTCACATTAATCTCAGGATCAGTATCACGTTGCTTAATTCTAGAAATCATGCAATTCTGAATTATCAGCACATTTATATGTCAGTAATGAAATCATGCCGTTGCTAGAACAATTGTATTTGTGTCAAGGAGCAATGCTAGGAAATGAAAGGATTTGAAGAGATAGGACAAAAAAATAAAATTGATGAGACACAGTAAGGGGGGGGGAGATGGGCAGGAAGAATATATAAGGAGGAAGAGGAAAAGACATATTTTTCAGGGGAAAACAGATACTAGTTTGAGAAAGGACCTTGTTTCTGAAAGACAGGAAATGATTTCACTTGGACTTCTAACTGAGACACGGGGCAAGATGTTGGCATTTTGATGATGACATTGGACTAGTCATCCAGAAGCTCAGGCTAATGCTCTGGCGATATGGCTTCAAATCCCACTGTAGCAACTGATGGAATTTAAATTCATTTAATAAATCTGGCATTGAAAGCTAGCCTCAGTGATGGTGATTTTCTGGCTCACTAATGTCTGCTAAAGAAGGAGATCTGCTGTAATTAACTGGTCCAGTCTACACGTGACTCCAAACTCACAGCAATGCAGTATCAGAGATAATGGCAACTGCAGATGCTGGAGAATTCCAAGATAATAAAATGTGAGGCTGGATATGAATTCTCCAGCATCTGCAGTTCCCATTATCTCCTCCTGAGATGCTGCTTGGCCTGCTGTGTTCATCCAGCCTCACATTTTATTATCACAGCAATGCAGTTGACTCTGAGCTGTCCTGTGAAATGGCCTAGCAAGGTAGTTAGGGATGGGCAATAAATGCTGATCTTGTGAGCAACACCCATATCCCACAAAATAAAACAAACTGCAGACACAGAATAGGACAGGACAAAGTTGTTAAATGACTAGAGGGAGAATGGAAATACTGAAGAGTTTTGTAGGTAAATATATATAATATTGTCTAAGTAGGAAGAGCTAATCTAGATTTAACCGGCATAAACCATCTATCCCCTTCTCCCTTGAATATTTATTTCACTTACCCTTAAATTTGTCCCTGATATTGTCTCAACCATTCCCTGCAATAGCAAATGAGACATTCTTAAAACTATTTTGGTGAAGAGGTTTCTTATGACTTTCCTATTGCTGATAATATCAATGGCTTTTCATTATGTTCTTGCCAAGAGGAAACATTCTGTCCGTAGACGCTTCAAGAAAACTTTTCAGGACCTTAAATAACTGTATAAAAACCAAAAGAGCTGCTGATGCTGTAAATCAGGAACAAAAATAAAGTAGCTGGAAAAGCTCAGCAGGTCTAGCAGCATCTGTGAGGGAGAAAACAAAGTTAACATTTCAGGTCCGGTGACCCTTCCTCAGAACCCTCTTTAAATAACTGTATTAGGTCACCTGACATCTATTGTTTTTCCAAATTATAAAATGAGCCAACCTGTTCATCCTTTCCTCACGAAATCCTCCGTGTAAAATGTGTAATCTAACCAAGGTTCAACACAGGTTTGTCATAATTTCCCTACTTTTCAATTCCATCCCTCTAGAAATAAAACATAGTGCATTTAAGTAAGTAAATGTCTTACTGGGTGATGAGTAGTGGTGCAACATTTAGTGGTTGACACATTTGTTTTCAGAGATTCCTTTGTTCCTCTACTGCACTTAGGTTCCTATTACTTGGGAATGTGAGAGTCTGTGTGTTGCTCTTCATCCAGAAACTATCTGTGGAAGCTTAACATCTTCCTCCAGGAGGACATAGAGATCTGCCTCAACTGGCACAACTATCTGAGCAGCAATGCTGTTGACATGTTTCTGAAGCTGATCCTTAGCTAGTAGTCAATGCTGCAGGACATGTCTTCTTTCACCAGTATCTCTGTATTCTTGTGCACCAAACTATCTTTGTCACTAGGGTCACTGCTTTCATCCAATGCTCTAGCCAACCTTGACTAGGTAGACCCCCATGTCCAGGTACAGTCTCAGTCACTACAACATCAGCTGCCAAATTTCTCTTGCACACTGCAGTTGAACAGCGTGGCTCTAAAATAATGAGGATAGATAGGAGGGAGAATTGGAAGGTAAACACATGAGGGAGCAAAAAAAAGATGAGATTGGTCATTACAGAATATGGAAAGTGGAGATAAAGAATAAAACAGGCAAGAATAAGTGAAAGATAAACAGCGGTGGTAACCATTACAGGACACCAGATTCACAGATTTTCCAGGGAGATGTTGAGACAATATAGACATCACTGTGTCAATTTTATTCTATAATGCAAGAATCTCCAAGGGACGTAGAATTACCTGGGATCAAACAAGTCTGTCCTTATTGATTGATCCTGACACACTTTCTTATCAAATTCCATAGGTCCTATTTTACTTCAGCAAGGCACTTAGTTGATTCCTGTAGTTAGTTAGACTACTCAGTTCAGTCCAATGGTATCCCGTGGAAATTCTTTCCACAAGTCTATTACCCTTGCACAAAAATAAAACCTCAACTTATTCTGAGTGCTACAATTTTTAAAAGTCGTGTCCCATGGTATTTGAGCTTGTCACTACAGTGACAATTTGTTTGGATCAACTCTGTCAGTCCATTTTATAATCTTGAAAATTCCATTACAAATCTCTTTCCTAAAGGGAACAGACCCAACATTCTTAACCTTTACTCCAAATTTAAATTCCTGATACTTTGAAACAGACTGGTTGTTCATTCCTTACCCCTTCAAGGGTAATAATCTGTTTTATTCAAAAAGTTGCGGTCTAAGCTTCATTGCTCATAATAGACAAACATTGAAGCGATTATGGGATGTGACAAATCAGTCAGTAGTGATTTAGCAGGTGTCAAGTTTATGTTTTAAATGTAAGCCCAGTATGGGAGAATGGGAAAGCAAAGAAATATTTTTTAAAAAATCAGTTTGAAGTGGTAATAAGTTCCACTCTCTAACCACTCTGAGGAAAGATATTTCACTTGTATTCTGTTTTGGCTGGAAAAGAAAATTGCTGTTGGAGGAGGAAGATTCAGTCATCGTCATCCATGTAGGTACCAATGAGGTAGGCAGGACAAAGCAGAAGGTTCTGTTGAAGATACTGATGGGAGTAGTCTATAGGCCCCTAACTTTGATGGGAGTGACTATGACCCTTGTGAATTGGTCTCTCATGACAGCTCCATGTGGCTGTTTACCTTTGTGACGATTTTTAAGCGTTTTGTCTACCACATTGCAGCTCATGCCTGCCCCCACTGGCCTTGCCAGAAACGGTAGCATTTATTGATGCTGGCTAAATGACATTGAGAAAAGAAACAAAAGAACCATGGGATCCACATGGTGTGAGAGAGTGGCAGAGCTAGGTGTCACCTAAGACAGGGTTGCGAATGGAGGGTTTTAATAACCCACTTCAGTTTGGATGGAATATGCCCTGGAGAAAATAAGCTACCTGCTGGTATGCATGTGGCACTGACCTGGGAAAAGAGTCTTGTCACATAGACCATCAACACTGGTAAGAAATCCATCTCTACTCAGACATGAGACTTGGAAGAGAGACAATGGGATACTTCAATTTATTTCCTATGAGGACCCAGCTGTGTGTATTACCAACATAGAAATGCTGACCTTCTACAACAACAGTGGTTAGAAAGATTCAGGTAGAACTAATTTGACTGAATTGGATAAAGTAATGTCAGAGATGAAATAGCTGATATGGCAGTGCTGATCAAGTCTGTCATAACTGAGCTGACCTACTGTAAGTGAGGTTGTGATAAATTATCCCACTGAAGGGTTATTTTGCACACTCAACAATTCATTCCTTCCAAAAATGGTCACCTTCCACCTATTTTGATAAAGAAACATCAAATTAAGAAAATATCTGATGCAGAAGACCAGCTAAACAACTGCAGTCCTTTGTTTATTTCACATGTGAGTTAATGTCTACAACAAAGACTGGTCTCAGCTGACATGAGCACCATAGACATGCCACGCTGATCAACCAGTTTGGAAATTTTAAAGACAGAGGCAAGACCAGGAAAGAGAGTGTATAAATGGATGCAGGAAAACACACAACTTCTCCAATAATTTGAGGAACATTAGTAAAAATATCTCCAGCATCCTAACTGCAAAGACACCAAGCAAATCTGAGATAAACGTAGAGTGTTGCAGGATACCCACAGTTGCCTACGTGCCGCTGCCTGATGAGATTGGTGAAGATACCTTGGGGGAATGGTCCACAGGATGAAACTGATGCACTGTCACCCAGAAGCAAAAATGACCATTCATCCTCCAGTAAATAAGCCTAAACACCAGGAAATGGAGGACCAGTTATCTCAGGCTGCAGAGCTTTTAAGCAAGAGAGATGATCCGAAGTTCAGAACATTGGGGCTGGGGCTGGTGGAAAGTGTCATGACTTCTTAATAACCAGAGGTGAATCGAGCAAAATTGATCTCAGGCTAATATATCGAAATTTAAGGAAGTCTGAAAGGCATGATAGAAGCGATGGGCCATAAGATAGAAAGGTTCAGAAACTCTCAAATGCTTTGTGAAAGGGATAAACATCAATCAGCCCAGCAGATTATGGGGCACCAGCCACATCTTTATGTCCTCTTTCTAAAGAGGAGGAACTTCAACTTAATTTCACATTTAAACTCCTAGTGCTGAATAATAAGGTGAACATTAGGAAATTTACAAAGAACTTCGGTCAGAGGACAATGGACCATTAATGTGTCCCACAGAGATGGTAGAGGTTAACCTAGCTATGATGGAGACAAACCCAAATGCTGAGGTAGGTCCAGATGGGATGAGAGTAGACCACATTCAAGACATCCCCCCATAATGAGGTTGTCACACATATGCCTTGACTCTACTCTATGGGCTGAGATTGTGCTCCATTACAGACTCCCTCAAGGAGAGGAGTTGAATTTTTGTCTTGATTACTATAACTGAAGACCAGGAACATCCGAGAAATGTAGAGAACTGGAGGCCCATCTCAATGCATGAAGGCTTTTGGTCCCATAGGACATAAACTGTTAATTAAGGCTCTCCAGTGAGTCTATGCACCCAAAGCTTTTGAATTTTATATACATTATTGAAGAGAACCAAAGACTAATTCAATAAAAATTGAAAGGGAATAATTGAGGGGGACTTACTATCTCTAATACTTTTAAATATTGCCCAGAGGTCAAGTCAGGAGTATCAATGATATTAAATGATAGAAGAGTAAACTGCTTTGCCTTGATTTTTGTAGATGACATTGCACTGATAGCTGACTCTGACTCAAGAATGTTGAAAAATGTTAAGATAGTCCACACTTCGTGCTCGAACACCTGCCTTACCATTAACACTTCTAAAACCAAATGCTCCATTTTACTTATATACAATTTTGAAAGTGATGGGCATCTATTGCTTAGGGAGTTAGGTCTTTTAGTCCTCCTGGTATGTCTTTTTACCCCATTCTCTATTACATGAGCAGTTTTTCACTAGAAATATCCACACTTTGACAAGCAACCTGTACAAGATACTCCTTGGAGTGTCCACCAAGATCATTGTAAAATAGACAGTAATACAGAAGACAGTGAGAGCCTGTAAAAAATGAATTATAGGTGACTTAAATCTTCATATAGATTGGGAAAGTTAAATTGACAGAGAATTCTCTGAGTATATACGGAAAAGTATCCTAAACTGAATTGCTGTGGATTGAACCAGGGATCCAAGCTATTTTGGATGATAATGTCCCATGAGGCAGTTCAGAGAAGGTTTACCAGACTAATACCTGTGAGGACGGAGGAAGGAGGCTGTTGTTTTACAAGAAAGGTTAGAGCAACTCGACTTCTATCCACTAGAGTTGAGACCAGCCAGAGAGGTTCCTTGATTGAAATGTACAAGATCCTGTGGATTCCCAACAGCGTCAATGTGGAGACAATATTTTCTCTTGTGGGAGATTCAACAACTAGGTGTTGCTGTTTAAAAATCTGGGCTGTCCATTTTAACAGATATTAGGTATTATTTTCTCTTACAGAGGGTTGTAACAGTTTGAAACTCATGGAAAGATGGTGGAAGCACTGTCTTTGAATATGTTTAAGGCAGTGTTGGACAAATTCTTGTGAAGCGAGGGAATTAAAGGTTATCAGGGATAGACAGAAATGTGGATGAGAGTTTACAATCAGATCAACTGAGATCTTATTGGATGGTGGAGCAGGCTAGAGGAACAGAATAGTCTCCTCCTAAATTGTATACATGTATATGCATTTATTCAGGACCATCATACATTGGCCCCAAGGTTTTGCTCTTCCCACAAAGTGGAATCATCTTTTAATCTTATCAAATCCATTCATACTCTTAAATATCAATACTAGATCATGCCCCTGCCATACGTTGCATTTTTCTCCACAAATTATTGGCAATTTAGAATGGCGCGGATAGCAAGGTTGTTAGCCAGCCCAAATAATAGAGGGAGAGCAGACGGCCAGAGATATAAAGATGGCCCAGTGGAAAGGAAAGGAAAGCGACCTCAAGTTGGTGAAATTGACCTCAGGACAAACAATATTTAAAATTAAACTGATATTAAAAAGTTTAATAGACAACAGATGTAAATCAAAATAACATAGCTAAAACTTTGAAGAACGTGGACAGGAAATTTTGAAAAGTCATTATTTATAATAAAATAACTGATGCACTAACTAGAAGAATTCACCTAGGACATGAAAGTTGAAGGAACAAGTATGGCTCAGATGAAAGTATCAGTGCCCAGCTATTTTCTTTTGCCAAGTTTTCCATCAAGTAGTGACAAGTTGATGTTGTAAATAGACAGTTCATAAAAGCATACAATTTCTTCCAATATTTGATGTGCTCTGCTGAAGTGAGAATTTCATTCACTCAACATGCCCTTTGCAATTTTGGTTGTATTCAAGCAAGTCTTGACTTTAAAGTTCTCTTCTATCTTGATATCCTTTTTTGGCAGGAACCAACACTTTCTCTGTAATCTTCTCCATGCCCACATTCCTCGAGACATTTTGGTTTCTCCAGTTGTGGCCTGTTGTACAATCTAAAATGATAATTGTTCCACCACTGCCAGTCAAGCCTTCAATTGCCCAGGTCCTAATATCTGAAATTCCCTCTTTCTGCTTCACTTTCCGCTTCTCTTTCCTTCTTGGAGGCACTTCTTAAAATCATCTCTTTGACCAACCTTCTGGTCATCTGACTAAATTGGCTTCATAACACACTTTGTTTTATAATGATCCAGAGAAGCACTTTGGGACGTTGCATTCTATTAAAAGCTATATAAATGCTGCAAAGTTGTTGTTCCTAACTGCAGGGTTATTTTATAATTTGGAGATGTGTTGAATTTATTGGCCTCTGCAGGGTATTGCATCAGATGAAAGGGAATTGAGCTTGCCACAACTGGTAAACCGTAACTAAAGAGTTAGCTGGTCACTTTTTAAAAAAGAAATCTTAAGAATGACACAAAATGATTGAGGACTGTACACTGCTATACTTGAAACATTGCTGCTGAGTGTGCAGTGATTTGCTAGTTCGACAAAATAATAAAAGTAGTGTAGTAGTGTTAAGACTGTCATTGTTTGGCCTGCTTCCAGGCTATAACTTGCATCTAAAGGTTTTGAGAAGATTTGTAGCTCAGGTTGCAGATGAGGTTCTAGACTTACTTACTGTATTTGAGGACAGTTGTTTCATCACCCTGCTAGGTAACGTCATCAGTGCACCTCCGGTGAGGTGTTGATATCTGCCCCACTTGTTATTTATATGCTTCAGTTTGCTGTGTTGGTTGGCACCCACCTCCAGTTTGGCTTCTCATTGGTTTGTATATCAGGTCCAGCTCGATGTGTTTGTTGATGGAGTTCTAGTTGGAACGTCAGGCCACCAGAAATTACCTGACATGTCTGTTTGGCTTGTGCTATTATGACTGTGTTGTCCCAGTCAAATTCGTGTCCTTCTTTGTCCGTGTAGTGAGACCAGTGAGAATTGGTTGTCTCTCTTGGTGGTGAGTTGGTGTTCAGGTATCCTTATGGTTAGTTTTCTTCCAGTGTAGCCTATGTAATGTTTTTCACAGTTCTTGCATGGCATTTTGTTCACTATGGTAGTTTTATTGGTTGTGGGTATGGGATACTTTATGTTCGCCTGTAACTGTTGCAAGGTCATTGTTGGTTTGTGGTTGCATCTTGCGTCTATTTCAACACCTACTCTTGTACTCAATTTGCTCTCATTACATTTAGCCAAGAACTTGGTGGTGATGGAGCTCAGTGAAGAATTAATCTCTAATTTCTAGCCCTCATGGCAAGCTTGCTCATTTCTATTTGTCTTCTGCCAAATTTTCCATCTCTCAAGGTGCTAGCCAACACCTTTTTTGATTGCTTCAAAAATTTGACTGTGATTTGAAAACATTCTCAAAAGACGATGGGGTAAGAATCTCCCTGCCCCCAATCCCATTTAGCAGATCAGCATTAATTAGAATAGAATGAAACATTTAAGATCTGCCCTCCCAGAGCTTGTTAAGTACTTTAGAAAAACAGAAAAAGCTACAAACAGAAGAGAAATATGATACTGAATTTTAAAACTGTGCTGACTAAACATGTGTAACTAATCTGATTCTGCATTAGATTGACATAGGGAGTGAGGATGCATTAAAGATTTAAAAATTGACAAACGCACTGGTCAATGCCAGGCTGCTGTGAGAGTCAAGGGAGGAAGTTTCAGAGGCTACGACCTAAATTTTTAATTCCTCTGTTTATACAGGAGGTGCCAGCTGACTTGAAAGACATCTTTCCAGAAATGATGACAGAGCAGTGATTCTCTTAGGGAGGTAGAGAAATTATTGGAGAAAATTTTGAAGCAGAGAATGAATCCCCACTTGGAGAGGCCAGGCTTGATCAGGAACAGGCAGTGTGGCTTTGTCAGAAGGAAGTCATGCCTAACAAAGTTGATATTTTTCAGGGAGGTTAGCAGCTGTTTAGATGACAGTAGTACAGCTGATGCTGTTTATATGGATTGCAGCAAAGCCTTTGACAAGGTCCTAAATAGACTCTGATAAAGAAGGTAAAGATAGTAGGGTAATTTGGCAAAATTGATTCAGAATTAGCTTAGTAGCACAGACAGGGAAGGCTGTTTGTGTAACCAGAGGCATATGACAGGAATCAGTGCCTGGATATTTTATATGTGGCATATATAATGAGTGACAGAACACTAGGAAGCTCAGAGAAAGAGACAAATCTTGTAGCAGTTGCTCACAAATCCTCAAAAGTGGCAGGACAGATTAATAGGGTAGTTATGGTACCATAGAGGCAACTTGCCTTTAATCAGTCATACCATTGATAACAGGAGGGGTGTGATGTGGGAACTTGAGAGAACTTCAGTTAGGCCACAGCTGGAGTAGCATGTGCAGCTCTAGGCAGATTCAATAGGAAGGGTTAGGGTGCCTTTGTACAGGATGCAGATGAGATTCACCAGGATGGTGCCTGGGATGGAGCAGTTTAGCTGTGAGGAGAGGCTGGATAGGCAGGAGGTCTTTTCTTTAGAGGAAAGAAGGCTGAGGGACAAACCTGACGTGGGTGTATAAGGTGACAAGGGGCATGAACAAGGCAGATAGGAAGCAGCTATTCCTTTTAGTTGAAGAATCAATAATAAGGGGCCATAATTTTAAGGTAAAGGACAGGAATGTTTAGGGGGATTTGAGGAAAACTACTTCCACCCAGAGTGTAGTGGGAATCTGGAATACACTGCATGGGACATAGTAGAGGCAGGAAACCTCAATCCATAAACAGTACATGAGCAGCATTGTTTTATGTTGTAACATTCAAAGCTATGAGCCAAAATTTGGAAAGTGGGATTAATGTAGATGGTTCAGCACAGACTCAATGGGCTGAAGGGCCTCTTCTGTGCTGTATACTCTTATTACAGACTCTCAGCCTTGGTAAGGTATAGAGTCAAAGTGAACCTGCAACTAAAAACCTTTACCGGAAGAATTTAAAGCTGAAAAATAATTTTGAAAATGTAACTGGCTTATTTTGGCTTGAAACAATAGTGGAAAAAATAAGTTGTATGCATTTTCTTTCCCTCCACCAAAAAGGATTGAGACAGCAAAAATGTGACACCTATCAGAGGGATAGGTAATTACACCAGGTCTAAAATATATATTTACACGTGAAAATCCTTAGAACACTCAGGTCATCCAGTATCTGTAAACAGAAAGATGAGGTGCAGTGTTGAGCTTGTAACTGATGATGCAGCTGCACTCAAACCTTGTGATTTCAAATAAACCGGTTAAACTATAGCTTGGTGTGTGAGACTTCTCCAATCTGGTCCAACACTGGCACCTCCACATCTGTTTCAACTCAACAAAAATAGGTGACAGTCACTTGCTAGTTCATTTCTCAGGACAATGGCTTGACCAGAATCAACCTACTCAAAACTGTAAACAAAGTCCAGTAGTTAAATGTCAGCCATCATGAACTGCATTCTCATTGGCCTCAGAGCCCATTTGACAATAAATCAGCACTTTCCTCTCATGCAGTGTGACTTGGGTTTTACCCTGAAATTAGTATTTTTGTGAATTTTCCTGATGAGTGCAAGATGAAAAGCTTTGATGAAACAACTTCTTTCGACAAAAGGAGTGCACTTCTGAAATAAAAGAAAGTCAATGCTTGTTCTTAAAATTCTATTTTGAGTGCCACCTAGTGGCAGCACAGATGTTAGCTATAGAGACAATTTTGGAATTTTAACATTTGTGGTTGGCGATATTTGCCTACTACTTTACAAAGTAAAAGTGTAAAACTAGCATTCAGGTTATAAAGGGCAAGTGTTCACAATGTTCATAAGTATTTAATAAAATAATGCATCAGTGTATGATGAGCAAGCATGTTGAGCAGTTGTGGGTAAGAGAGAGAAAGAGAAATAGATTAGAGCTAGTGTGTATTTATGGTCAATACACTAACTTAAAAAGTCCTGCAGAAATGCTGCTTAAATATATTTGTGCACTCAGGTGGGTGTGGTTGACAACAGCTGTATATAATACAGATGCAGAGTATGACCTAAAGGTATGATATGTTTAAAACAAAACCACAATAAGCACTGTGCAAGATTGCTGAAAAGGTTGACAACAGTATAATACAGGTCTGTTTAGAAATCTGATCCAAAGCGTTTAACTGTCATTTTATATATGTCCTGAAGCCTTGACAAATGTCTTATGCGCATAAAAATATCAGTCTGGGTGATATTGTCGGGTACAACAGCCACAATTCTAAGTTTGGGGGGGGGGAGGGAGAGAAGACATCAAAATGACCAAAGATAGCCAGCAGAATGAAAGAGGAAAGCTATTTGAATACTGATGTGTCCCACAACAACTTCCATTTCCATTAATGACATGCTCATCAAGGGCAAACAATGGGACCTGCTGCCGCTGATTTCCCTGTGCTTGTCAGTGTATGTGCTGGTAACGCCATTCTGTCAGTCCCCGGCTGCAGTTAGAGACCTGCACACTAATGAGAAGTGCTCTCTGCCATCAGCGCAGACAGGTGCTTCCGTAGCTGGGACATGCTCCAGTCCCTCTCCCTAAACCGCTCTTTCTCCTTCTGAACACCCTGACAGACACCATGAAATGCAGAAATTAACAGCCCCATCATGTTGTGGTGCTGCTTGCAGAGAAAGCAGAAAATCAAGTTGTCACACCGTGTGCGGTGATAAACCTACAGATCCATTCTCTACTGCTGCCCTATAATAGCAAGAGCCAGACAACTCGATGGATCATGGGCTCCAATATTAGCTTCAGCTGCACTTTACCGTATCATTAACAGAGCATTTTCAGCTTCTTTCAGTGTGGGAATCAGCACTAACTTATAAGCCTCATGTAAACAAGTCAAATAATTGGTATCTCTCATACTGAGCAATCCATGGAGAAGGAATCTTTAAAGCATCAAATTAATTGAAGTACTAATTGCACCAAACAATGCGATTGTATATGAAATCCTGAAGTGATAAATCTATACAAATTAATGCATGAGATTTAAGACAATAATCGCTAAAAATGATAAATTCAGCATAACAGCAGCAGTAGAACACTACGGCATTTATTTCAAGGTTACAAAAGCTGTAGTGATCCATTTATGACAGAGAATTAAGGTATTTCCCTTAAGTAATGTACCATTGGTCATCACTAACATTTTATTCAGTTGCATTTAATGTTTATATTGTACAGACTTTTGCACTTCTATAAGTTATTTTCTCAATCTTCACAGAGCAATCTTTCCCCTTGTCTTGTACAAAGGAGAGAAATTACATTAGCCTGAACACTGCTCCATATCCAACCATCGGGAGATGCACAAATGTAATCCAAGTTGAATTGCACAGTAGATTTGCCATTCCTTCTGTGACAAACTATTCACCCAAGTTCAAAATCTCCCCCAGAGACTGAGTGCAGATCAGGAAGGCTGCACGTAGAGAAATTTAGAAAGTTGCATCATTGCATGGAAGTACGACAGAACATTTAAATTTTTGAAGGTTTCAGAACGAGATTCAGAACTACATACAAACATAATAGGAGCAGAGGTAGACCATTCAGCCCCTCAGTCCTGTTCTCTCACTCAGTACAATCTGTTTGCTTTGAATTGGGCACTCTCATCTAACCTGATAATCTTTGACTCCATGCCTAAAACAAATCTACCTAACTCTACCTGAAAAATACTGAATGATCCCACCTCCAACACTTGCGAAGGCAGTGAGTTTCAAAGTCACACAAACCTCGAGAAAAAGTTCTCATCTCTGTCTTAAAAAGTGACCCTAATTTTAATATGGTGTTCACTTGTTCTCAATTGAACCACAAGAAACATCCTTTCCATGTCCACCTTGTCAACTGTTCATGATGTTATACACTTCAATTGTTATTCCACAATATTAAATTCTAGTGAAAACAAGCCCAGCCTGTCCAACCTATTTTCATTATTCATTCCACATGTTATCACTCCAGTAAATCTATGAACCACCTCTATTTATACCCTCCCTTACATGTTGGGACAAAACTGCACAAAGTCCTCCGATGTGGTCTCACCAATGCCTGGTGTAAAAGAATGTTATGCTTCAGTTCTGTTCAATTTTTCTTGTAATAAATTACTCAAGACCTAAGGAATTTATATTTCGATTGCCCATATTCAAACATAGCGGCAGGATAATAGATAGTTTTGTATGTGTGACATTAGAGCTTTCTTTTCATTAATATTACATTCTACTTTTGTTCCAGATCAATGTCCATTAATTTACCTTAACTGAATTATGCACAGTGAAAGATTTCAGCATGCAATGTCAACAGGAATGTGCACTTTGATGCAGTCATCACTGGACAGCCAAAGAGGAGCTTGATTTGTCCCGTTTCCAGCCAAGAACAATAAGCCCCAAGCACCACAACGTTGGTTTGAGATCAGTGAACTTCAAACAGGCATTTAATCTGGGATCTTCTGATTTCAGGGCTCAGGACCATATCAGGCAGTGTACTTATTCCTTAGTGTGCTACAGCAGAGGCTGAACTTTAAAACTTAGGAGACTAATACCTGGGTTGCCTTAAGAGGAGAGGTTAGACAGGTTAGGCTTGTATTTACTGAAGTTCAAGGGACAGCTTGATTGAAACAAGATCTGAGGGGTCTTCACAAGCTAAACCTAGACAGGATCCTTCCTTTTAAGGGAGAATCCAGAACTAGGGGTCATTGTTTACAATCAGAGTTGCCCATTTAAAATAAAGAAGCAGCAAACTGCTCTCTTCTAGAGGGTTGTCTCTCTTTGGAACCATATTAATGAAAAGGTGGCAGAAGTAGAATCTTTGAATATTTTTCAAGGGAGAGGTATCTAGATTTTTGTAGAGCAAAGGGGTGAAAGCCATCAGGAGTGGGCTGGAACATCAATTTCAATTTACAGCTGGATTATTAAATGATGGAGCTGGCTTAAAGGGGCTGTATTCCTACTCCCAGTTTGTATGTAAAATTCAAACTGAACTTCCATCATATTCATCTAGGAATTGACATAAAGAAAAATGTTCTGATTGCAGAACCATCATAATATAGGCCAGAAAATGCAACCATTTTATATTAGTACATTAAAAGTAGGCTTAGTATCAATTTACAACTGCACTGACAACTCTATAATCACCTTTTCCTTTAGTTAAGGATCAAACACAATTGTTCCAAAGTTAGAAATGGTATTTTTATTCAGAACCAGAGATTTCAGAAAAAAGAAATACGACACAAGGAATATTGTCACACTTTATGGAGGTTCATCAGGCAGCGTATGAATTAGTCATCAGAATAAGGGAAGCACAAGATGGCTGCTGACAAATCTGTGCTGCTACCCAAAGCAAATGCTGAATTCAAATTCAAACACAGCCAGAGAAAATTTAACCAGGCTTTGCAAGAATTAATTTTCAATTGGCTGACAAATCATCCTCTGGCAAGATTGACAAAAGTAGAAAAATAATTTCAATTCAAGATGCACTTAACACAGTTAGTACTTTGATGCAGCTTAATTTTCTGAACTACCTTAAATTTGTAATTAACAAGCCCAGGTATTTATTTTGTACTTTTTTGCTGCACAACACTAAAACCGAAGTAAATATTTAGGAATGACCCTGTCTGACACGTGCCCACCTTCAAATGAGTTCTTTAACCTTTTCCAATTACTGAAGCTACAGCCTGGTTTTAAAAACTGCACACTGTCTTACTTGGGGAAGTGCATATGAATTTCATACTTTAAACCACCAGCTTTTCAAGGGAGATCAAGTAAATATATTTGGTGAGCAATGTGAAAATGGCAGTCAGTCACCATCTAAAAAGATATCCTCAGAAACCTGGTTGACAGGAATGAAAATCAGCCATCTCAACAAACAGCATACACAGGACAATCTGCATCTCTGACATTACAAAACAACCATCTGCTTGCAAAGGCAGTGACGAGATATTCACTTTTTTCACAAATAAATATTTATACTGCATGTGATCAGTAGACTTCATAACTAATCCAATTGATTCAGCCTGGCAGTCAGTTACAAGTTGTCAACATGTTTCACCCAGTAATCCTGTGCTTGTAACATCTTATGCCTTCCTAAAGTAAATATTCTACAGTTCAGTGTCTATGTTACTGATATATATGCATATTGTATTCCTACAGCAGTTATATAAGCAGCTGTCTGCAGTGAAGTGGAGAATATGTTCTCTAGAAATGCAATATTACTACAATTGTGGAATTGCTAGATGAATTGTGTGTGAATCACCAGTGAAATATAGCACATTCACATTGCACCCAGTAAATACTGCTGAATCTGTTCCCATAAATGTTGCTGCCAAATTGGGTATGACAAAGCATTAAACAAATGAGGGAGAAAAAAGGAACAAAGATGGAGAAGCTATTAAAATTGGAGAATATGTAGGAAGATATCACTTTAGAAGTGTTAGAACAAATGACAAGCAGTTAAGAATCACAACTAGGAAATGAAGAGGAGGATGAACAAAAAATGTATATTAAAGATACACAAAAATAACTATAAGCAAAGGTCTGTGCATTATTTTTGAATGAGGCAAGCTTATCTTTTGGTTAAAGTAAGAGATGAATTCCTCTGGAAATGGTGCAGATCACAGACTGGGTATTAGAATATATACACAGGAAAATGTTAAATGTCTAAGATGAGCAGATCATAAAATTAAAAGGTAAAACACAGAGCAGTCTTCACAGTTGAAAAAGGTAAAAATACTAATTAAAAACGGTTTGTTCAACTTGTTTTCTTTTGCAAGTCATTTCAGCAGATATAACAACTTGACTGAATATCAGACAACCACCCTTGGCATTTCTGAATAAATGTGACTTGTTAATGAAGCAGGCTTTGTTAGCAGATTTTCCTTGGTAAACAAAGATGGTTCAATTATCATGTCAGAAATGTTCTTGGAGCTGGATGTTTTTGTGCAGCAGCCTTAATAATCCTCCAGATTTTTAAATCCAATAAAATCAAATGAGTGCGAAAAGCCATCATCCCATTAAAGTCAAAAGACATGCCATCTCATCTACAGAGAAACAGACCATTTCCATGTCTAGGCTGAAGAGCTGTCTGCACTGGGGATAGTACTATTCTATTTGATTTATGATATAATAGTGTGACAAATGATGACAAAAATAAACTTTTACTGCAGTGAACTGCTCCTTTATTTATGAAATTTTGCCAAGTACTGAAATCTTTTATCTGCAAGTTGTACACGAAGTGGAAACGAGTGATTATGGTGCAGTAATAGTAATACAGTGATGGAGGCAGAGTCCGCTGTAAATGGATTGAGGTAAAATAGCTACCGCACCATGATAAATGTGAACTGCGCTTTGCTGACAGATGATCTAACAGGTGTTCATAACAACTATATAAGAGGATTTATTTATGACTGGCCACAGCCACAGTACTGTAAATCAACTGAAGCAGCTGTACACCAGCAAACACAAATCCCCAATGTAACAACTACACAAGAACAAGGGGAAAAATACTGTTTGGAATCCTAATCATTAAATAATTACTGCACAGAGATAGACATCAAATCCAGTTGCAGCACTCAGTGCCCCAGAATTAAGTTCTGAGATGGAATCTGTTTACCCATTTGGAAATTTAATAAGCTCACTTTTGTATTTTACTTCTAAAGCAAGTGAAGTAGGAAGAAAATAAACAGCATTACAAGCATCTCCAAGTACTATAAGCAACTATTCTCTGCAGACTAACAATAGTAATTGGAAAATTGGCACATAATCAAGATAAAGATACAAGCAGGCTGTTCCATAAGCAGCCGTTTCCCCCTTTTACTCTGAACCGGAAAAAGGTCAACAGGATTTTACATTATTTCCCCAATTTACACTAAAATAAGATTATAATGCATTAACAAACTGTAGTTTCCCCAATATTCTTAAGTAATTCTGCTTTGGTCTCCAAGAAATTATAATTTGCAATCATCCAGAAAGATGTAAACAGCATGTCTATTAAACTTGAAGTTCTAAACAATTGGGAAAGTATTTGTAAAATGTCATTTTTTGCAGTGCTTTGCAACTTGTTACCGTGTGGAAGCACAGATTCTGTTCTACTCAAAGCCATCACTAATTTTCAGTCCTTAGGAAAGCCATGATTCACAACCATTACAAAAATGGGTGAGAAAGGAAATTATTTTATCTGTTTCTTTTAGCCCTGCATCACTTCGTGGTTGTGACTCCTTTCTGAGCTAGTGCAAAGTTGCTCGTAAGCCTGCCACTAGGAGGTGTACTAGAATAATGCGAAGCAAGTTCCCTAATGGAGGTGGTTGAATCAGAGGTAAAATGTGCTCCCCCTCCAAATGCTGAAGTGCAGATGTGTAAACAGATCACAAGAATGAGAAAATCCTTAAAATGCACAGGCTGCCAGTTAATGTTTGAATATGGCAGAATGGTGGGGTCATGTTTGAATATGGCAGAATGGTGGGGTCATGTTTGAATATGGCAGAATGGTGGGGTCATGTTTGAATGAATCTTGATAATTAGTCACACCCAAATAATTAATTTATCATCTCTTTTCATTTACTGATCAATTTTGCTAGATTTCAAAGAACTGCTTTAATTTCAGATATCCAATGTTCAGTTTTCTTTATACAATCCCAGAACTGAATGCATCATATTTGATTAAGCTTATGTAAATAGGCTTAACAAAATACTGAGATCAGGGTTCTAAAACATTAATAAGCTAAAATGGCACTGACATATCATAAGAGAAAGCAGCAAACAGGTGAAACTTTTTTTGGCAAAAGATATATTTCTTTGGGTGAATTTTATTCTTAATTTTGGACCACTGCAAGAGACTCCATTTAGGGGAGGGAATAGCACAAGAAAATATTATGCACTATTGTCTTCATCATTTAATAGAGAAGTCTTTTCAAGAGTTCTACAATAAACTCACCACTGGACTATATGGCCTGACATTGATTATTTTGCAACCATGGATCCTTACTTCTCAAATTAATTTCTTGGAAACTATACAAAAAGCTATAGCGGCTAAAAATGCTAAGGTTAGTGGTTCCACACATTCCTGAGGAAAGCTGATGAAAGTGTAAATGCTATAAATGTTAACTTATGTTTAATGTTTGCTCATTCAAAGGAAAAAAAAACCCTCAACACCATACCAAAACAAGATTTGCTGATCTTTTAATCCAGCCACACAATGTTTAATTTGTTACTTGGGGCTGTGCTGCTTTAGTAGCAAGAGAAAGAAAAGGATTGTGCTAAATTATATAATGAATTTCAAAGCAGATTTTAACAAGATTGTAACTGTGTGGTTTACACACTGCTGCCAGATGGAGGGGAATCTATTATAAATGAAAGGCAACAGCAGTGGCTGACTAGCACAATGTTTGCCAGACACTTGCTTGCAGATATATCCTGGTCAGTCTTGAGACAGCACAGACTTCAGCTCCCGCAGCAGCACTGAGCCAATCACAGACTTTTCAGTGTTTATCCTCAGCTGCATTGTTGATCCTTCCTTCACTTCTATTGTGATGAGTACCAAAGATCCACTGTTCACAGTTTTGGCTGCAAACCTGAAAAAACACAAAAAAAAAATCAAGATTTTGTAAATATAAGGCATGCTCATTAAATTAAACCCCCCAACCCCAACAATACATAATGGCAAATACTGAACAGATTTTGCAAGGTGGATTACATTGCACACTGCCAGAGAACAGTGAAATATTCTCTATTCACGTATGGACTAGACAACCCAAGTTTATCAAAGAAGAATCTTAACTGAGGTAAATTCTATTTCAACTATTTGAGGAATCCGTATGTTCAGCACATAGTTAAAATGTCATGATATTACAGATCAGCAGTGCCACAAATGATCATTTATGTTTCTGAGCAATAAAGTTTCAAAACTTGTATCATTGAACTATTTATTGCACAAATTGCCTGGCTCGTCCCCATACCAAAATAGTACACTTCAAAAGTCCTTCATTCACTGTAGAACACTATGAAATGCCAGGTGGTTGTGAAAGATGCAAGTATTTCTTCATAATTTGTTTTAACTCCATACCAAATTAGAGTTGATGGTTGGGCCATTGTAAAAACACAGAATCTTAGATTGCTACACTGCAGGAGGTGACAATTCCACCCAATGTGATCAAACTGGCTCTCTGAGCATTTGATTTTAGTGCCAATCTCCTGCCTTTTCCTTGCAACTGTGTTTCTGTTTAAACAATTAGCAATCATCCAATGCCCTCCACGATTGCCTCAATTGAACCTGCCACTACTCTGTTTCCAGGCAGTACATTCCTGGAAACTACAGCATAAATTCATGGCTTCAACACTCTCCCCATTATCATTAGCTTGTAGATTTTATATTTTAAAACAATCTTCAATCGGCCACACATTGGCCATGCAAATGTTTCAAAATGATATTGCACCTCCTCAGTTATACGCTACTATTCTGTTTAAAAATGCACATTGTATAGTGGGGAGTGTAAGTACACCTTGCAGGCGGCTTTTCACGTTGAATGCTTCTTTCTACTGTAACTTGAGATTTCTTCTGGACTGTATATTTAATGATTCAAAGCCACCTCTGTATTGTTAACCATTCCAGTTTTTAATAATACATTGCAATCTACTACATCAATTTAATACATTGTTGAAGATAATATTACTAGTTATCGTCTTCTGGGTAGTGAGCACGGCTGCTTTTTCATATCTTACACTTAACTGTAGACCTTTTACAGGAAAGACATTGTTAAACTTGAAAGGGTTCAGAAAAGATGTACAAGGACGTTGCCAGGACAGTACGGTTTGAGTTATAGGGAGAGGACGAACAGGCTGGGACTCTTCTCCCTGGAGCATTGGAGGCTGCAGATGACTTTACAGAGGTTTCTAAAATCATCAGGGACATGGATAGGGTGAATAGTCAAGGTGTTTTCCGAGGGTAGGGAGTCCAAAACTAGACGGCATAGGTTTAAGGTGAGACAGGAAAGACTTCTTTGAACAAAAATGGACCTGAGGGGTAACATTTTCACACAGGTGGTGTGTGTATAGAACGACTGCTAGATGAAGTTGTGAACTCGGGTGCAATTACAACATTTAATAGACATCTGGATGGGTAAAAAAGATAACAAGGTGTAGAGCTGGATGAGCACAGCAGGCCAAGCAGTATCTTTGGAGCAGGAAAAGTGACGTTTTGGGCCTAGACCCTTCATTTCTAATGAAGGGTCTAGGCCCGAAACGTCAGCTTTTGTGCTCCTAAGATGCTGCTTGGCCTGCTGTGCTCATCCAGCTCTACACCTTGTTATCTCGGATTCTCCAGCATCTGCAGTTCGTGTTATCTCTGGATGGGCAAAAGACTAGGAAGGGTTTAGAAGGATATGGGCCAAATGCTGGGAAATGGGACTAAATCAGATTTGGATGTCTGGCTGTGGCTGACAAAAGGTCTGTTTCCATGTTGTAAAACTCTATAACGCGATGACTTTTTTTCCCTTTCTGGTGAGGAGAGTGTTGGGATTCAGGTAGGTAATGCAGTGTCTTTAAAGATCAAAAGCCCTAAAGTAAGACAGTTTTCTGCATTCTTTATTTAAGCATTCTCTAACACTGTATGAGAATAAACAAACAAATTAGGAGGAGATGCACCATTCAGCCCCTTGAGCCTACACCACAATTCAATTAGATCATAGCTGATCTTATTGTAATCTCAAATTTTCTTTCATTGGAGGCAGAACAAAGAACATAGAACAGTGCAGCACAGTACAGTACAGGCCCTTCAGCCCACGACGTTGTGCTGAACTTTTACCCTAATCCTGAGGTCTATCTAACCTCCATCCCTACCTTATACTAGCATCCATATGCCTATCTAATAACCGCTTAAAGGCCCATAACGAGGCCAACTCCATTACCCTCTCCAGCAATGCATTCCATCCCTTACCACTCTCGGAGTAAAGAACCTACCTCCAATGGCTCCCCAATATCTACCTCCACTCACTTTAAAACTATGTCCCTTTGTAATTGCTACCTCCACCCTAGGAAAAAGTCTCTGGCTGTCTACTCTATCTATACCTCTGATCATTTTGGACACCTCTATCAAGTCACCTCTCATCATTCAGAAGAAAAAACCCTAGGTTTCTCAACCTTTTCTCGTAAGACCTTCCCTCTATTCTAGGCAACTTCCTGGTAAATCTCCTCTGAAACATTTCCAATGTTTCCACATCTTTTTTGTAATTACGTGACCAGAACTGGATACAATACTCCAGATGCGGCCGAACCAGGCTTTTGTATAGCTGGAACATAACTTCCTGGCTCTTGAACTCAATCCCTCTATTAATGAAAGCTAACACACCATACGCCTTCTTAACAACTCTACCCACGTGGGTGGCAGCTTTCAGGGAACTGTGGACATGAACCCAGAGATACCTCTGCTTCTCCACACTGCCAAGAATCTTTCCATTAACCCTGTATTCCACTTTCAAGTTTGTCCTACCAATGTTTGATTTTCAGTTCAGAGAAGGTTCACTAAGATGATCCCTGATATGGAGCAATTGTCTTACGAGCAAAGGCCAAACAGTACGGGACTCTATTCACTGGAATTCAGAAGAATGAGGGGTGATCTATTTAAAGACACTGGAGTCTTCAGGAGCTTGACAATGTAAACTCTGACAGGATGTTACCTCTCATGTTGGAGGGGAGGGGAGGACCAGGGGCACCATCTCAGAATAAAGTGGCACTAATTTAAGATTGAGATGAGGAAAAATTTAATCTGAGATTGAGAGCCTTTGCAAGTCCTTGCCGCAGAGAGCTGTTGGGACAAAGTCGTTGTATATATTTAAGGCCGAGATAGACAGTTTCTTGATCAGTAGAGGAATCAAAGGCTATAGGGAAAAGGCAGAAGAATGCAATTTAGAATTATCAGATCAACTATGATCACATTGAATAGCAGAGCAGACCCAATGGGCTAAACAGACTATTTATGCTCCTAGGTATTACAGGAGGAGGAGTAATATTGAACGAGGAAGATTAACTATGTTTCACCCTCCACAGATGCTGCCAGACCAGAGTTGTTTCTTTTATTTCAGATCTCCAACATCTGTGTTGTGCTTTTATTTCAGCTGTCAGATAATACGTTGAAAATGCAATTGTGACCTTTCTTTTTGTTTAAGACATGGTTTTAAAAAAAAGACCAATTGTAAATAATACATAACAAAGTGTGGGGCTGGATGAACACAGCAGACCAAGCAGCTTCTTAGGAGCACAAAAGCTGACGTTTCGGGCCTAGACCTAGCAGACAAGGGAGGCGCAGTTGTAGTATGGCACACTGACCTTTACATTGCTGAGGCCAGACGCCAACTTTCCGACACCTTCTCCTACCGCCCCCTTGATCATGACCCCACCCCCGAGCACCAAACCATCATCTCCCAAACCATCCATGGCCTCATCACCTCAGGTGTTCTCCCACCCACTGCCTCCAACCTCACTGTTCCCGCACCGCCCGCTTCTATCTCCTTTGCAAAATCCACAAACCCACCTGCCCTGGTCAACCTATTGTCTCCGCCTGCTCCTGCCCCTCTGATCCCAATTGTAAATAATCATTTCTAATGCAAGAAACATTGTTGAGGTCTACAAAGTATAGGATTTAAATGATGAAACTTACATATTCAATGAATAGAAATGTGTATTGGTTTGTAACTTCAATATAATTTTTAATATCTTGTTCAACTTCCCAGTTACCAACTGAATTTGCCCATTTGTGTTACAACATGACTGAACACATTTTAACCAGAATAAGTCTTTAAATTTTGCAATGTAAGCTTTACTATGATTCCAGCTTCAAGATGTGTTTCATGAATACTGTTAGTACTAATAAAAAAAATTTTAAATTCCACAAAGAAGCATTTCTCCAAGAAACGTGCCATTAATGTTATGTTTACAACTGTTGGGTTGCTCTTCAGATTTCCATTTATTTATTTATTGCAACACAAGTGCAAGAATGTTGCATATATCTGAAGCTTGTTTTGTATATCTAAAACATGTTTGTATGTGGCACATACCAAGACTGATACAAAGCTGTTAAGAAGCTGTGATATCAACTTTTCAGAGCTAGTCGGTTCTTTTGTGAGCTGTTGGATCAGTGTTTACCGGCTTTTTGTTGCTTTAATAGGATCTCCTCTAGGCATTGGAAATGACAACAGCAAAATTGATGGTTAAATTCCAATTTGGTGCCTCATCCTTTGTTTGCTTTGTGTGCTTCCTTGCATGACTGCTGAGGGAATATCTGGCTGGTCAATGAGCATTGCCATATACCCTGTGTAGAACCCTGCTTGCGGTTGTTCCTAAAATTTGTTAGCATAGTTCATTTTATTGAATTTTCTTAGCTTCACCAATATACAGATCCAAATTCAGCCAGAATTAGAGCCTTAGTGTTTGTTCTAGGATGTTTTATTAAAACTACAAATTCTGAGACACAGATTAAAACAGGCAAATTTGCAAACTAGTCTGTTCACTTGCAAACTCTAAACAGAATGATGATCTAAAATCTGCCGACTGCTGAGATGGAAGCTTGGTTTTAATTTCAGCATGGAGAAATGCAATGAGTACAGAACACCTTTATAGTTTGGAAAAAATACAATGATACAAGACCTCGGGTTTAACAGGAGATGGAGCAATACATCTAAAACGTGATGAGTTTTTCATGTGCATAGTAAGCACATGGTTTTCCTACAACCAATCACACTAGCTTTACGCTTTGGTATATGGAGGACGTCCAAAATGAAGAAATTAGGTTCCGGCACAGCATCCCATTTTTCATTCAATACTTTGAACGTAATGGAAAGATGCATTTCATTCTAATATAAACAATTTAGTATGAAGGCCATTTCAATATTGAATGTGATGTCACATGCAAGGCCGAGACGGGGCCTTGTCATCAACACAGGCTAAAGAATTCTTACAAAGCCAATAGTTGTATTACAATAAAACCTAACTATTAGGAACATCTGTTTTTGTTGGGGATGGGGAAGATATCCACTTCCCCCTTTACATCTGTCTTTTGCTATTTCTCAAGTTATATAAATACTTATGAGTACAGTATTTTTAGAAAAACAACTTAAGCCCTTCAATTATCTCTATCATCCTTAAGGATAATTGCTAAATGCCAGACTTTCCAATAAACTTGAGAAAAACATCATAACTTGTAAAAATCACTATTGTGCTGAATTAGACAATCTCAACTGCAATATAAAAGTGTTGGAAATACTTGTCAGGTACGGCATAATATGCAACTGTAACATAAGTGCAAACGTAACGTACCTTTGATTAATCCAAGAGGGGAACAGAAATTTAGATGGGGCTCTGGAAACCTAGCTGCTAACTTGTAATTTTCTACTGAAAGTAACTGCTATGCATGTAAAAATCAAGAACTGGGGATTCTGTAAATGAGGGACAAAAACAGATGCTGCCAGATCTGCTGAGCTTTTCCAGCAACTTCTGTTTTTGTTCCTGATTTACAGCACCCACAGTTCTTTTGGTTTTTTTTTAAGTATTTTACTCACTGCACCACATCTCTTCGAGGCATGCTCACCTTGAAGAAGTTCTGCTCCTCTCTCCGAGGGGATTTCCATTCCAATCTTTCTTCTTGTCCATCAACATTAATTTCACTGTTATGCCTGGCGTTTGACCAGATATTTGCTAAAACTCATTTCCACATTACATGTCACATTCCTCAGTGACAGCCTCTGGGTCAAACTCACCCCACCTGGATTCCAACTGAAATTTCATCCCGGTGCATTGAATCCACCCAGGATCAGCGGTATCTCCGTGATGTTCAACATTCCACAGATAGCTGCTCTCGCTGCATCCTGAGATCCACACTCAGTGCCATACAGTGTCACATGTACATTCTCGACCTCTCTCTCCAACAGCATCGCATCACACTGGCAGAGGGCTGTAACACTCCACAATTCCACTTCATTCTCTAGCTCATTCGCCAGGCTAATCAGAAACTTTTTCCCTTTTCCTTTCAGGTATCAAGGCCCTCAAGATGCAACAACTCAGATACCCACAGCCCCCTGGAAGCTTCTTTCCCTCCCCTTTTCCCCGACTCCATCACCTCCCCCAACCCTGCTACCTGTCAGTATTTGCTAACCCACCAAACCTGCCGCTCTCCACCGCTGAACCTATGCTGGCAAACCCGCTGAGCTTTTCCAGCAACTTCTGTTTTTGTTATGCATGCGTGATGGGACTAGGATCAAGATTAGGATCTAGTGCCATTCATTGTTCAGGCTTACACACGAGGCATGACTGTCTAGGCAAGAAACTGTCTACACCTATCTAGCACAAATCAGAGAGCGCAGAGCTGGACGGAGAGCAGAAAGAAATTCACGACATAATCATTGTGAATGCTGAATAACGATTAAAATACGTTCAGTGTACGGCAGAAAAAATGTCAATGTTGACAAATGAATTTCCATTAATTCTACATTATAGGCAAAGGTACACTAAGTCTTCGAATCCACATGCAAGCTAGGGTAAAGGATTCCAAACATCAACTGCAATATTTAAAAAGTGCAGTTAACTTCTTTTATGTAGAAGTACTATCCTTGTGCAATGTTTAGACTTCTGGCTTAAAGCAGCTCTACAGCCTAGAACTCGAACTACAGCTCTGCTAACTAATATTGCAAGGACAGTAGGGATCCTATTCTAAATTCCAACCAACAATAAGTGTGAAACAACAGTAGGATGGCTACAACAAACAACACATAAAACAAACTAGAAAACATAGCAACTTTCAATGAATGTAACCTATTGCTGAGGGACTTTAAAAGGGAAGCTCAGTTCCTATGCAAACTGTTCTGCCAGAACCAATTGATTGGAAAAGTGAAGCGGAAATCATCAATATCTTTTGAATAGGAAGTAGTGGGTGTGGCCAGGACCCTGAGGTGGGCAGTCAGCATCACCGAAGGGAGTGGCCATACTGAGAACTGCAAGATCAAAGTTTTTTTTTGAAACAAATAACATTTTTGCAATAAAATTCAGCATCACGAAGAGGAGTAGGCTTGATGACAGGCAATCAGAGAGGAACACTGTGGGTTTGGTGAAAGAACAGCTAAGCGTTTTTAAATTTTAAGGATTAATTTTGTATAAAATCTAAGATTGCTTACCTGAAATTTAGCACTTTAAAGTTACTGTTTTAAGTCATTTAACTTCTAGGGGAAAAAGTCAGAATATCAGGGAGCCCTATTCTGAGCTGCTTGGCTGAGTTAGGAAGAATTGAGAGTGGCATCACAGGGAAGTTTTCAGTTGGTTGTTCAACAGCTGCTGTTAGGGTCTGGGTTTCAAATCCAATAACTTTAAAAAAACTTAAATGTTTTAACTAGAAGAGGGAAATAAAGAATTTATAGGCATGGGAACAGAGCTGACTTTATCAATAAGAGTGAAGAATCTCTACTTTCATTATAGGAACACTGGAACATGAATAGTTCATTCAACTCCCTTGAGTTTACATTGATAGTTTAGACTTACAAGAAACTTCAACAATTTTTCTAATTGGCTTAAATGCATAAAACAACATTTTAACAGCCCCCTGTGCTGCACAGCTTGCAATATGTGGGAAGTCTATGACAATCCCAGCAGTGTGGAAGACTACATGTGCAAGAAGTGCCACCAATCTGACCAGCTGAGGTGGGGCTGAGTGTTATGTAGATAGCATGTTTTTAGAGGTGATTACATTAGGGAGGTACAGTCAGGGAAGGCATGGGTGATTGCCAGTCAGAAGAAGGGAGGCAGGTGGTCAGGAAAGCCTTAGAGTGCAGCTCTCACAAGAACTGCTTTCTATAATCGGTAAAGGGTGACAGAAATGGTTCCTCTAGGGAACGTAGATACAACCCAGCTGTACAAGTAGGCAGGAGAAAAAGGGAGCACAATATTGGTTAGGAGGCTCAATAGTGAGCGGTACAGGCCAACCTTTCTTCAGGATGGTGTGCTGCCTCTCCGAGGCCAGGGTCAAGGATGTTACAGAACAGCTGCACAGCATTCTGAAGGATCAGAGGTCACAACTCACACTGATACAAACAAACTGGGTAGCAGGAGGGATGAGAATAAATGAATAGAGTAGATGGATGCATGGCTGAAGAGTTGGTGCAGGAGGTTTAGATTCCTGGATCACTGGGCTCATTTTTGGCCGAAGTGGGATCTATCAGGTCCAATGGGTTGCACCTAAGCTAGACGAGGTTCAACATCCTCGTGGGGATTTTAGTAAAGCTGTTGGAGGCAATTCAAACCAATTTGGCAAGAGGATGCGATACAGAACCAAGGTATGTTAGGGGGTGATGCACAGAGGGAGGAGCAGCATTGGTAAATCAATATTCCAGAGTCAGGAGCAGAACATACCTGACACGCTTGAGTTTTTTTTAAAAAGGTAGTGACTAGGTGCATAAATGAGGATAAAGCAGTTGATGTAGACTCCAGGGACTTCAATAAGGCTTTTAACAGGGTGTCGTATAACAGACAGATCAAGAAAGTAAAAGCCCTTAGGGCAATTTGGCAAATTGGATCCAAAACGAGCTTACTGCAGGAAGCAGAGGGTGACAGGCAAAGCTTGTTTGTGATTAGAAGCCACGTCCAGTGGCACATTGTAGGGTTCAGTGCTGATTCTTTTGTATACAGATACACAATACAAATAACAAATACAAATTTTATCAGTAAGTTTGCAGATAATGTGAGAATAGATGGAATGGTAAATAGCGAGGACAAAAGCTTTAGACTACAAGATGATATAAATGGGCTGGTCAGATGGACAGATCTGCGGCAATTACTATTTAATCCAGAAAAGTGAATAGATGCATTTTTAGGAGGACTAACATGACAAGGGAGTATACGATGAATGGTAGGACCTTAGGAAGTATAGATGTTCAGGAGGACCTTGATGTGCATCTCCATAGATCTTTGAAAGCAATAGAGTAGGTGGAGAGAGTGGGTAAGGTAGCATAGTTGCCTTTATTAGTCAAGGCTTTGAACACAAGAGCAAGGAAGGTAGGATGTTAGATAACGAAAAGTGTGAAGCTGGATGAACACAGCAGGCCAAGCAGCATCTCAGGAGCACAAAGCATTAGCCAGTCACAGTTGGAGTACTGTGCACTGTTCTGTTCACTGCACTATAGGAAGAATGTAATTGTATTGGAGAAGAGATTCACCAGGATGTTGCCAGGACTGGAGCGTTTTAACTATGGAAAGAAACCAGATAGACTGGGATAACACAGCAGGCCAAACAGCATCAGAGGAGCAGGAAAGTTGATGTTTCGGGTCGGGACCCCACGATGATGTTGCCTGGCCTGCTGCGTTCCTCCAGCTCCACACTGTTATCTCTGACTTGAGCATCGGCAGTTCTTACAACTACTAGCTCAGCTGGGGTTCTTTTCCTTGATGCAGAGAAGGCTAAGGCATGGCATAATTGAAGTTTACAAAATTATATGGTAACAGGTAGAAAAAAGCTTTTCAATAACCAGGGGACATAAAGTAATGGGCAAGAGGTCAAGAGGGGATTTAAGGAAAATACTTTTCATCCATAGGGTGGTGAGTATCTGAAAATTCCTGCCACAAAGGGTGATACAGGTAAGAATCATCACAACACTTAGAACTATGAAGCTTGGCCTGCTGTGTTTCTCCAGCTTCACACTGTGTTATCCCAGTCTATCTGGTTTCTTTCCATACCAAAAAGACTCCAGTCCTGGCAACATCCTGGTGAATCTCTTCTCTAATACAATTTCACCCCAGAGTCTGGAACGCCAAAGTACACAAAGCAGCTGGCCAAATTTTGGGCAATAGGAATAGATTAGCCGGGTGCTTGATTGCCAGTGTGGTTACAATAGGCTGAAGGGCCTCTTTCTGTGACATGAAGCTTAAACTAAAGCTGCATATGTCTGCCTGTTTGCCCAGACACCCTCCTGACCCCTCCTTTTCAAACTTATTGCCCGTTTTGTGTGGACACGTTACATGTCATATTTTCTCATCTTCCCTGGTTTGACTGGTACTAAAACTTGCTTTCACTCAAGAAAACCTTGGAATTGGTTCTCCTTTACTTTGACCTGGTTAATGATGGTCAAAGTATGATAGCTACGTGTTAACAAAGAAAAAATACTTGTTGTAACTGGCTGAGTCGGGGTTAAAGAGAAAAGAAAAGCTTATCACCCCTTCCTCACCTGGTCATAACAGCAACAGTGGACAGGAGTTGACCTTCAGAGGTAAGGTGTGACCAGTGATTCTGCTCTTGACATCAAGGCAGCATTTGACAGTGTGCCATTAGTAAGCATTCTGAAAACTGGAAGGAATGAGAAGTGGGGCAAAATTTTCCAATAGTTCAAGTCATAATGCACGAGGGGTGACAATTAAGATTGTTGGAGCCCAATCTGCTCGCTCCCGAACATTGATTAAAAAAGTCCCCTGAGGAACGCCTGCAGCAATCTGTAGGGATATTATTACACACCTCTGGAGCAGGTGGCACTTGAACCCAGGCTTCCTGGCTCAGAGGTAAGGACATTACCACTTAACATAACAGCCCTAGTTCCTCAGGGGATGTTCTTGGCTCAACCATTTTCAGCTGCTTCATCCATGACCATCTCCCCATCACAAAAGTCTGGGATCCCGTTAAGCAGAAACTGAAGTGGACTAGTCAGATAAATACTATGAACAAGTGATCATACATTAAACAAAGCAGCAATGACTCATTAAAACCTGTTGACCATCTATAAGGCATAAGCTAAGGTTAAAATTGCTGTAGTCCTACCGGACCCTAGGGTTGATCACTGATTAGTCAAAGTTGACTGGTGGTGGCTTAACCCAAGGGTGAGCACGCCTTAGGCAAGGGGTAAGGTGAGTTGAGGAGGACAGGCCCTTCATGGTAACCTCAACCAGTGTGGGAACTGAACTCATGCTGTTGGCATCACAAATCCAGTGTCCAGCCAACTAAGTTAACTGACACTCAAGACAGAAGCAGGTCCAGTTCCAGCCCATCCAACCTTTCCTCATATCTGCATTTTTCCAGTTCTAGCATCATCCTTGTAAATCTCCACTTCTAGCTGAAGTGAATGCAAATGAGTTTCAGCCTAGTCTTATAATGCTGGGCTCTTCCATCATTGAGAATGGGGATACTTGTGCAGTTGTCTCCTTTTGTTGGTTATTTGATTATCCATCAGTCATGGCTGGGTGTGGCAGGATAGTAGGGCTCAAACTGATCATTGGTTGTCGTATCACTTAGTCCAGTCTACTGTCTGGGACATGTCGTCCTGTGTTGTACCATATCAGGTTGGCACCTCATTCTTAGGAATGCCTGGTCTTGCTCCTGGCCCATCCTCCTGCACACTTCATCAAACCAGAATTAAGCCCCTACTCGATGGCACACAAGTTTACAGCTCAGAAAAATGGCACTTTGGCCCAGAGTTCGCACCGGTCAAAACCAAACACCAAATTAATCTATTTCCATTTTGGTCCATTGTATTGAATTCACTTGTGATGCGAAGACATACCAGATTCCCAACACCCTCTGGGTGTAAAGATTTTCCCTGGCATTCACCTCCTGCATATCATCTTGAATTTAGGCCTCCAGTCACTGATCCCTGCAGAAAGGGAAGAAGTTTCAGAGGATTTTTATTTGTAATGCTGACTGACAACAATTGCTGAACTAAATGGCATAAAGACTACACAAGGCCATTTCAGCCAGCTGAAAATGTGGAAGTTCTTTTAAGAAGTGCTTTGGTATCACATTATTCCTCATCTGGAGCAGGAACAGGTAAAGCTGTAGTTACCATAAAGAAAAACTTTATTTTGGGTCTAATCCTGCACAATGGAATTCCAAGACACTAGAAATCAACTAATTACATAGAATTAAAAGCTGAACTGTCATCTTCAGCATTGCAATTGACTGAAAAGCTATTTTAGCCACAATAAACTTCTGTCAATCCTGCTAATTCTTCCTACAAAGCAAGTCACCAGGGAGAGAAATGAAAGGCCAGCATAGTACCAACAGCCGCCTATCCTCCATGTCCAGAGAATCTCCTTTTGTTGTTAGTGCAAAACAAAAAGTTGTCGCACATGGCTCTTTTGAAAACACTAACAAATGTAGAGCAGTCCCTGACCTGAAGTGACCCCACTCTGCAGGCCGATCTCATTTTCCTCTTTCTGAATGACACGTGTCTGAATCAGAGCCATCTGCCTCAATTTGCACAACATCTTTAGCCACAATAGGTCCCAGTTAGCCCTGACAACAGCTCACAATGCTCCAACATAAAACACTACTGAGCTGACAGCACGCCATCGGCTATTCAACAGCAAACCAACTGGTCAGTGTCTCACGTCTGACAATTAATGCAGGCCTTCAGCAGAGCTTGTGGGAGTCCACTGGGAGCTGCTTAATTATCATCACCACAAGAGAGGGAGTTTATCAGCAGATAATCAAAAACTTTCTCTTCAGACATAATTAGAATATTAGCCACTTAAGCAGGAAACATTCTTTTAAAATGAACCGCTATTTTCTTTTGGATTTTTTCCTAGCAATTTGGTGTCCTATCAAACCGGGCACTTTTAAAAACTAAACCTTATTATGCAAAAGAAATATTTACCAAAATAATCAAGTGTTCTGAAGGTGTCTTTATAGCTTGATTACATTCTAAAAAGAGGAAATTTCCATAGCTGTTGCTATTTGTTAGATCCTTTAATTGGATTTTAAAAGGTGAGTCACTTGTTATGAATTACATTAAACACCAATAAACCAGATCTAAACCCACTCAATATCCTGCACAAGATCCCATTACCATGCTCAACAACCACTACAATTTTATTTTACCTACTGAAGAAGCAACTAAAACCATGCAATGAACTTGTAATGGCTCAGAAGATGACATTCAATGCTGATCTTTTTTATTCAATTAAAAAGTTATTTTTATTGCAGCCTAAAGCTATATTTTCTTTCGAGAACAACATGATTTGACACATCCATTAGGAATAACAGATCAACAGTCTAATGCCTGCTCTATGGCCATGAAGTTTGTTACAAACACAACGTGTAGCCAAGTATGATGTGAACATTTCATAGTTGTTCACGTTTCACCAACTCATTTGGTCCCCACTCCTTTTAAATTGTTTTCATTACTAACATATAAGAGACAGAGGGAATGACGATGATTTTAGAAATATGATTGACTAGAGTACAATGCAAAGCTCAATAATAATACCAGACAATGCAATCACTGCACAACTTCTGGACTGAACTAACTCTGAATCATTGTTCCACTGATGCTCTCCTGGTCTGCCTTTCTTGAAGCTCTTACCTTACCTTAACAATCTTAATGCACGTTGACCACACAATTCTATTGCACCCTCACCCAATGTAAATAAACAGTTATTATTTTGTTCATTCATAGGCTGTGGGCTTCACTGGCTAAGCCTAATCCCTTGGCCCTTTGCTAATAGGATACTATGACAGTTGACAGTAGGTACATGGTCACCAGTAGACCATGTTTTTATTAGATTATTCATCTGCCATGGTGGCATTTGAACCCTTGTACCCAGAAGCGGGGATCTGGATTGTTCATCCAGTGGCATTACCACTGTGCTACAGCCTCCCTCCAGCTTAAGCGCTGTTAACCAAATTGAAACTGAACACAATGTGTGGATGGCTCAGATGTCCACTCCATTGGCAAACGTTGCATTCGTCCTATTCTGCCCAAACGTTTGGATGACTACCAATTTCTACTGAATTAGGGACAGTTGTCTATAGTAGACCTGTGATAAGAAGCAACTGGATTGAGACTCAGCAAACTAATTTTACAGGAGGCCCCTTACATCCAAATCTAAAGTTTTGCCTCATCAGTCTAGGTTTGGTTTAAAGGAGAGCCACCATGCAATTTTTGGATTTGTTTTTTCAAATACAATTGGAACAATATAATTTGCAAGAAACCATAATAATTACTGGCCTATATTTTGAATTGAAACATCCTGTACAATGTACACTATCAACCAGTCATGCCTAGTAAATACAAAATAGAGCATTTTTCAACCTGATTTATTTGCAGAGGTCCTTTCCAATAAGCCTTTTTTCTTGGTGATGGCATGCTAATTATAGGATTTGGCTCAGGGCAATTGCTTTCCAAACCTTTATTTAGACTTGTTTAAACAACTCAATCCAAGTACTACTTGTCCCAAAGCACTGTAATATTTCTATTGCGCCGCTGCGAGGATCACGAGAAGTGGACAAAGTGTTACAGCACCGAGCATAAAAAACATACATATTAAACATTATAACATTCAAAATTTGAGGTTAACACCACCAAAAAGGCAACACTTTTTCATCTGTCTCATCCAGTCCCATTCAGCTCTCTCACTGTTGCCCTCAGATCCTCCAATTTGGCAAGGTGGTCAAAACTCAGTGGCAGTTACGATCAGCTCAGAGCGTGCTGTACAGCATGCCATTTGACAGACTAATTCAGTACTAAAACACACTAGATAAGACAAAGTCCAAACCTTTTGTTCCTTACCCAAGTGAAAAAAGACCAAGAACTATTTAAATTGAAGGTTTTTAAAAACAAGATGTCCTTCTTACCCAAAAAGTTAAAGATTTATATTAGCTTGCTGAGCAAGACATAAAGGATCCATCAAATGAATCTGACAATCACAAACACAGCATTTATAAAAACTCAATATATCACAAGGTTGACCATTCACCATGAAGTGCTTGATCTCATATTCAACCTCAGTAAAGTTATGCCTGATGATAATAGCAAAACATATATTCCCTATTTATTTTACAATAGTAATGTTAATAAATTTTATTAGCCTCTTCTTTAAAATGAATTCATGTCTATTGAAACATACAGGAACTAATCATTTTTAAAAATAAGTTAATTAATAGTTCACAAAACAAAATAGCTTTTTAGCAATTACATTAAGCAGTGACAAGATTTTTGCCTGAATCCGCATGGTTTCTGCTTTTCCTCTGCTTCTCCTCTCTCCCAATCTATTCTTTGTTGAATATACTCAGTTTTATATTTGTTGGTTACCAGCAGCTGTGACAATGGCCCTCACAGGGTAACATGTTTTTTGACACAAATCCTTCAATTACTGATTGCTGAAGCAGACACAATCCTATTAGCAAGAAAGATGATCGCAGGATGCGTTGCCCTGCCCTAGTTGTACAAAAATAATTAGTCCAAAGTTGACAAATGTTGAATGAAATCATACAAAAGCTACAAACAGGCCAAGACCAATTTGATGAGAAAGGAGGGAGCCTGCGGAAATTTAGGATCAGGCTGTCAGTCATAGCTTTAATTAATCTTAGCTCTAATCAATGCTAAGATGACTTCAGTGAAAACTGAAGACTTAAAATTACAGTATAAATATGTTTTTAAAAAAGGTTATGTAGAGAGGTCTGCAATGTCAAAAGCCGCATAATTTACTCATCTAATGCTATTCAAACAAATATATAAATTTTGTGAACCAAAGTGAATTAAGCCAAAATTTCTAAAACTGAAGTTTTCAAATATGGAAGTTTAAGTTGGAGGAAGAATAGTTTTAACTCTAAATAGTTCCTTATTTTGCTGCAAGAAATATGGACTTGGCAAAGTATGATTTGTTGATTTTAGCAAATATGCAAACATGACGGCACAGCATCAAAAATAATTTTAATAAACTGCCAGCAGAACATTGCTGTATCTGGAAACTCTCATTCTTCCAGTTCCAATATGTAGCCAAATTCTGCACTGGATTCTAAAGCTAACCTGATCCCATCCAGTGCATTCAACACAAATAGAAGCAGTGTTGCCCCCTAATGGTTTAGGTTTGTACATCATTCCATGTTTCAGTAATGTGATGGAATTTCAGTGTTGTTCCGAGCTCAAGACTAACACCTATTAGCAGGCAGGCAGTCAGTCATGGTATTATCAATCACAATTTTAAAAGTGCACAACATGACTACACACGGGGCAATTAATCTAAGCTCACCCATAACTTTCAACCACTTTACCTTTTTATTACATTTCCACATTTTATATAGAAGCAATTATCCCATTTTGGAATTAGAAGCTGCTACTTTGAAGCTACTGAATAAAAATCAGCCAACTAAACTATTAATGCTTTAAAAGGTGATAGGCGAACAGTTTCCTGTCTCAATTGTTTCATTATTGATAGGAAGTAAATTTGATAACTGGTACAGTTTGATCTTACTTTTACAGAGCAGTAGAAATAATAACACTGCACCAAATTTGATTGTTTGGGTTCACATCAGCCATATTAATTGAAGTACAAAGATTCAGACTAAACAGTCTTCTAAATAGGTGATTTACGGCACTTTATATATAATCAGCCTGTCCTTTATATACAGGTGCTACCTTTCAGGTGACAGGAAGCTGTAATAATATTAAGAATAAAGTAGTTTAGACACAAGAAATCCAGGAGGGATTCTAAAACAAGCTCTGACTGGAATTCCTTAATTGTTGCAGTGCTGAACTCATTAGCTACGCTGCAATAGGCTTACACTTTATCAAGTCGTAATAAAATTAGATGGGAGTTTAAGGAGAAGCACTCATCAAACTTAACCTGCACAATTTGTTTTGTCGTAGTTTAACCTTTTCATTCTTCAGATTTGCAGCAGTTTCCACATGAATTGACAGGCAGTTTTAAAGGTTTCCCAGATTCTGTCCTAACTACTTCTAGAGAGTTGTACTGCACCCAGTAGCAATTTAATGAGACCAGGCAAGATCCCAAAGCTGACAACTGGCAAACTTAGACATTTTACTGCTTTGGTAACTTGATGGAATTAGAGTGATTAAATTTAAATGAAACCCCAAATCTCTTCAACACAAGTCTGCATATCTATTTCTAATTTCTCACAGATGTGAAACTGGTCAATCAGGAGTATAGTCTTAATTTTTTTTTAAAACTTTGCTTTCATTGACCACCTTTGCTGAATGAAGCATTTCCTCGAGATTAATATTTCAGCACCCAGGACAAAGCAATTAAATCAACTACTTTTAGATAAAATTCCATGCTTATGAAAATTAAATATACATGGTCTACAAACCAAACACATTTTGTCACTGGTGAAGTAGGCAGAGAACATATAATCTCAAAAGACAGTTGTTAAAAGAACATTGGAGCCAATTCTGAGTTTTAAGTTTATTTACAGAGCGAAACACTAGTATTTACCTCCTAAATCAACCTGAGATAATTTCAGTAATTGTTTCTATGTTCCTGCTTGAGAGAGAATATGTTGTCTCCACCTGCCCCTCAACTCCAAGGTGGTCAGTTGACCTCATATCTATGCTCAACATTGTGCCCTGCCACAATGGCAAAAGATCTGTACAAACAGGGGCTTGATGCTGTCAGCAGAAACTCACAATCAGAACATCTGTTAATACTGGGGACTCCAACACAGGAGTAGCTGCAAGTGATGAGGCATAACCCTGCTGCCTCAGACATGGCCGCCGGGGAAAGATGAATGGACAAAGACTAAAGTTTTGTTCCTACCACAATCTGTGCGTAATGGACATTATCTTTTAGAAGAAACTATATATCAGGTGTCCTAAGACATCAAGGTTCCAGGCAGCAGCACCATCTGGATATGAACATTTACTCTCCAAACAGCATTCTCAACACACGTGGCTACTACATTGCAGTCTGTGATTATAGATCAGTCTCTGGTGAGCTGAGCACTTGGATTTGAATGCGAGCCTAGAGGTCATTTAATTCAAAGCAGAAAGGCCATCCCTGTATCACTGCCAGCCATACTGCATGCCTAGATCGAAGTCAATGTTTCCATGGCTTGATTGAACAAGCACCCCAACCCAGAGTGCAGAAGCATAATGGAATAATTTGAAATATCGAAACAAAATGTATCGCCATTCCTTCCATGTCAGCTCAAAATGTTGGAACATCCTTTCCTCTGGTGTCCTGGGTGTAATGGGCTGCAGTGGTTCGAAATAACTGCTCACTATCATCTTCTCAAAGGCAGCTGGGGATGGGCAATAAATGATGGTCCAGCTACTGGCACCCACATCGCATGAGTGAAAAAGAATTAACGTACCTCGAGACGCCATATACAGTACTGGACTTTCCAGGAACTGAACACATACTTCGGTTCTGGCTTTTCAAAAAAGGACAAAATCAGATACCAGAATTGTTGGATGATGCAAGAATTAGAGAGGGGGAAGAACTGCGAGATCAATATCAGTAAAGAAATAGTGCTGGAAAAACATTGGGGTTGAAGGCAGATAAATCCCCTGGGCTTGAAATCTACATCCCCGAGCACTTAATGGAGTAGCTCTAGAAATAGTGGATGCATTGGTGGTCATCTTCCAGGATTCTATATACTCTGGAACAGTCCCTGCAGATTGGAGGGTAGCTAATGTCACTCTAATATTCAAAAAAGGAGGTAGAGAGAAAACAGGGAATTATGGACCGGTGAGCCTAATATCGGTAACAGGGAAAGTTCTCAAATCCATAGTCAAGAAGTTTTATAGCAAATCATTTAGAAAGCAGTGGCAGGATCAGACGGAGTCAGCATGGATTTATGAAGGGGAAAATCATACTTGACAAATCTGGAGGAATTCGATGAAGATATAACTAGCAAAGTTGACAAGGGAGAGCCAATTAACGTAGTATGTTTAGACTTTCAGAAAACATTTGACAATGTCCCACTTACGAGATTAATGTGCAAGATTAATGCACATGGGAATGGGGGAAGTGTATTGGAGATGGATAGGAAACTGGTTGGCAAAGAAGAAACAAAGAGTAGGGATTAATGGATCCTTTTCAAATTGGCAGGCAGTAATTAGTGGGGTGCTACAGGGATCAGTGCTGGGACCCCAGCTATTCACAACAATGATTTGGATGAGGGAACAAAACGTAACATCTCTAAGTTTGCAGATGCTACTAAGTTGGGCAGGAGGGTGAACTGTGACGAAGATATAGAGATCTTTCAGCATGATATAAACAGGTTGGGTGAGTGGGCAAATCAATGGCAGATGCAGTATAACTTGGATAAATGTAAGGTTATTCACTTTGGAAGGAAAAACAAGGCGGCAGATTACGACCTGAATGACTAAATTGCGAGAGGGCAGTGTGCAGTAGGACCTGGGTGTCCTAGTGCACCAGTCGCTGCAGGTGCAGCAGGCGGTAAAAAAGGCCAATGATATGTTGGCCTTCATTGCGAGAGGTTGAGTACAGGAGCAGGGGTGTGTTGTTACAGTGATACATGGCCTTGGTGAGGCCACACCTAGAATAGGTTGCACAGTTCTGGTCTCCTTTTCTGAGGAAGGATGCTCTTGCTTGAAAGGGAGAAGGTTTACCAGGCTGATTTTGTGGATGGTAGGTCTGACATATGGAGGAAAAGTTGGTTAGGTTGGGATACTTTGCACTAGAGTTCAGACAAATGAGGGCAGAATCTGGATGTGAGAGTTTGCTCGCTGAGCTGGAAGGTTAGTTTTCAGACGTTTCGTCACCATTCTAGGTAACATCATCAGTGAGCCTCCGACGAAGCGCTGGTATTATGTCCCGCTTTCTATTTATCTGGTTAGGTTTCCTTGGGTTGGTGATTTCCTGTTCTTTTTCTCAAGGGATGGTAGATTGGCTCCAAGTCAATGTGTTTGTTGATGGAGTTCCAGTTGGAATGCCATGCTTCTAGGAATTCTCGTGCGTGTCTCTGTTTGGCTTGTCCTAGGATGGATGTGTTGTCCCAATCAAAGCGGTGTCCTTCCTCATCTGTGTGTAAGGATACGAGTGAGAGTGGGTCATGTCGTTTTGTGGCTAGTTGATGTTCGTGTATTCTGGTGGCTAGCCAGTTTGTCCAATGTAGTGTTTGTCACAGTTCTTCATCACCTATACAGCGTATTCAAAAAGAATGGGTACCCTATGAACACAGTCCGCCGATTTCTCAACAAACCCAAACAAACAGACAAAACGGGCTCAGAAACCATAACCACTCTCCCCTACATCAAAGACATTTCCGAAATGACTGCCAGACTACTCGGACCCCTTGGCATCAGGGTAGCCCACAAACCCACCAACACACTAAAACAACAGCTAATGAACTTAAAAGACCCTCTACAGACAACAAATAAAACAAACGTCATCTACAAAATACCTTGCAAGAACTGTGACAAACACTACATTGGACAAACTGGTAGGAAGCTAGCCACCAGGATACATGAACATCAACTAGCCACAAAACGACATGACCCACTATCACTCGTATCCTTATATACAGATAAGGAAGGACACCACTTTGATTGGGACAACACATCCATCCTAGGACAAGCCAAACAGAGACACGCACGAGAATTCCTAGAAGCATGGCATTCCAACTGGAACTCCATCAACAAACACATTGACTTGGAGCCTATCTACCATCCCCTGAGAAAAAAAAACAGGAAATGACATCACTAATGCAGGAAATGACATCACCAACCCAGGGAAACCTAACCAGATAAATAGAAAGCGGGACATAACACCAGCGCTTCGTCGGAGGCTCACTGATGATGTTACCTGAATGGTGACGAAATGTCTGAAAACTAACCTTCCAGCTCAGCGAGCAAACTCACATCCAGAACCTCAACCTGAGCTACAAATATTCTCAAAACTCGCTAGCATCCTGTTGTCGGTGTCTGCCATTTTCATATTTAGATTGTAGGTCCGCTTATTAGAAGTGATATGGATACAAAGGAGGTTGTGACCCATACCCAGTTCACCATACAGAAGATCACCGAGTGTACAGCTGATATCCATGCAGTTAACATAGCATGAGTGAACAGAGGCCATTAGCTTAGTAATGGGTAAATGCTGATGAATTAGAACAGTCCTGGATTTCTGAGTTGCTGAACTTGTCCAGTCTGAGATGTTGAGAGTATTGTTTGAGACTTCACAGTTCAACATTCTCAACCACGTAACTGCTGTTCCAACTTCCTGTTTAGCTTGGACTGAAAACGTCAGCTTTTGGGAGGCATGTTTTGATTTCAGCATGTAGTGAAAGATTGGCAATCGTGAAGCCTACATATGTGATGCCTTCATCAAGTGCCTGCCTCCACATTATTAATGCTGATCGGTGGCTGTATGGAAACATCCTGGACCACGGCTCTAGTCTTCCTAATGCAATAACCAAATCACACTCTATACAAGTGTAAGAAAATCTGTCCTTGCGCCACTGCAGGTATTCTTTGATGTGGAATGTTAATCTAACTCTGCCAGCCAGGTCCTTGCACACCTTTTTGGTTTTGATATCAGCTGAGCAAGGCTGAACAGCTTTCCATCAGGCCTGGTGTGTAAATAGACATTCTCCGTTGACCTGAAGTAATGTGACAACAGTTTTCTTAAAAGAAAAGGATATTCCAAAGAGCATCAGTGCTATAAATTCAACCCTGGTTGACCTCACTACTGATCTCAAAGGGTTCCGATGTTGCCTGTCATAGCTGATTTTACCCATCATGTTCCAACGGAAAGAAATGATCACATTGAGCGGCTTCACCTAGCAGCTTTTTTTCCAGCAGCTCAAATATACTGCCTTGATTCTCACTGATTTGCTTTGGTGAGGTTGATGGAGACAATGTATGGTAGTCTTCCTTGTTCATAGCATTTCTTGTTCAGGTGCAGGACTGAAGATCATGTCATTTGTCGATCTTCCTTTTCTGAAATCACACTGAAATGCTACGCCTGTGTGTCTGGTCAGGATCTGCAGTCCGACAAGGGTTAAATGGGCAAATATGTCTCCCACATTGTTCAGCAGGGAGATGTTTTGGCCGTTGTTGCAATGGTGACTGCTGCCGTTGTTCTTGTACAGAATTAAAATCTTTGCATCATTCCTATTGTGGGGCACTGACCCTCTCTCCAACTGAGAGCAACGTTTGTACAAATGCTGTAGGAGGGCTGATTTCTTCTAGTTGATGAGTTCAAATGAAATGGCACCAAAATTTGCAACTTTGTGCATGGAAAGCAAGTCATCATGGCTGTAACAACTCACTCTGCCTTATTGTCATCGTATTTTATGTCATCTGGAGCTTCTTTGGTGATAGTATTCTCCCTAGAGTACAATTTGTAATGCTCCATGCATTTTAATGGAACACTTTCTTTGATGGACCCATTGCCCTTTTTGATGCCTTCGTGTTTGCCCCGATGGTCCTTGTGGCAAGGGGCATCTGGACATTCTGGTAAATTGTGACCAGTAGTGCACCACCTGTTGCATTTTACTTCGAGCAGCTCTTAGTGGAATGGAATTTCCTTGCTCATATCTCTTCAAATTAATGAAGGCAGATTGTTTGGCTTTGATAATTTCCACACCGTTACGTTAGCATTGAACCAGTCAGCACTTTTAAAATCTTGCTTGCCAGACCATGTGAAGAGTGCATCATTTATTGCAGAAACATAAAAATATAAAAGATAGGAGCAGGAGGTCGTCATTTGGCCCTTCGAGTCTACTCCGCCATTCTTCATGATCATGACTGATTGTCCAACTCAATAGCCTACTCCTGCTTTCTTCCCATAATCTTTGATCCTATTTGTCCCCAAGTGCTATATATGGTCGCCTCTTGAATATATTTAATGTTTTGGCATCAATTACTTCCTGTGCTAATAAATTCCCACAGGCTCACCACTCTTTGGGTGAAGAAATGTCTCATTTACCCCAAATCATCATACTGTGTGACCCCTGGTGCTGAACGAAACCACCATCGGGAACATCCTCCCTGTATCTACCTTGTCTCGTCCTGTTAGAATTTTGTAAGTCTGAGATTCTGCCCTCAGCGAGTTTTGAGAAGATTTGTAGCTCAGGTTGAGGCACTGGATGTGAGTTTGCTCGCTAAGCTGGAAGGTTAGTTTTCAGACGTTTCGTCACCATTCTAGGTAACATCATCAGTGAGCCTCCGACGAAGCGCTGGTGTTATGTCCCGCTTCCTATTTATCTGGTTAGGTTTCCTTGGGTTGGTGATGTCATTTCCTGTTTTTTCTCAGGGGATGGTAGATTGGCTCCAAGTCAATGTGTTTGTTGATGGAATTCCGGTTGGAATGCCATGCTTCTAGGAATTCTCGTGCATGTCTCTGTTTGGCTTGTCCTAGGATGGATGTGTTGTCCCAATCAAAGTGGTGTCCTTCCTTATCTGTATGTAAGGATACGAGTGAGAGTGGGTCATGTCGTTTTGTGGCTAGTTGATGTTCATGTATCCTGGTGGCTAGCTTTCTGCCAGTTTGTCCAATGTAGTGTTTGTCACAGTTCTTCATCACCTATACAGCGTATTCAAAAAGAATGGTTACTCTATGAACACAGTCCGCCGATTTCTCAGCAACAAACCCAAACAAACAGACAAAACGGGCTCAGAAACCATAACCACTCTCCCCTACATCAAAGACATTTCCGAAATGACTGCCAGACTACTCGGACCCCTTGGCATCAGGGTAGCCCACAAACCCACCAACACACTAAAACAACAGCTAATGAACTTAAAAGACCCTATACAGACAACAAATAAAACAAACGTCATCTACAAAATACCTTGCAAGAACTGTGACAAACACTACATTGGACAAACTGGCAGAAAGCTAGCCACCAGGATACATGAACATCAACTAGCCACAAAACGACATGACCCACTATCACTTGTATCCTTACACACAGATGAGGAAGGACACCACTTTGATTGGGACAACACATCCATCCTAGGACAAGCCAAACAGAGACATGCACGAGAATTCCTAGAAGCATGGCATTCCAACTGGAACTCCATCAACAAACACATTGACTTGGAGCCAATCTACCATCCCCTGAGAAAAAACAGGAAATGACATCACCAACCCAAGGAAACCTAACCAGATAAATAGAAAGCGGGACATAACACTAGCGCTTCGTCGGAGGCTCACTGATGATGTTACCTAGAATGGTGACGAAACGTCTGAAAACTAACCTTCCAGCTCAGCGAGGAAACTCACATCCATTGACAACAGCAGACGGTCACTGAGGCCGTGACATCTTAAGGCTTTTTCTGATGAAGGGTCTAGGCCCAAAGCGTCAGCTTTTGTGCTCCTAAGATGCTGCTCGGCCTGCTGTGTTTATTCAGCTCCACACTGTTATCTCGGATTCTCCAGCATCTGCAGTTCCCATTACCTCTGATATCTTAAGGCTGGCTGTTTTGGAAGGGCATTGGTAGGTGGTGAGCAGCGATGAAAAGTTCAGCTCGTTGAGAATTGGACCTAGAGTAAATAGGCTGAATCGTGCACCTTCTCAGATGATGGTTTTCTTCTGCAGTACATGTGGAGACTGCAAAATACCAAATTCCTGAGCCACACCAGGTGATGCTTAACAGAGTTGACCATTATGGTACAAACTGACATATTAGGAGATTGAATGCGGTCATAAAAAATGTGTTTAATAAAACACCAATTAACACCTCCATCTGCAAGTAGTTAAATACAACTGACAAACAAGAAAGAGAAATATTATTTTTATTTAATCTGTTCAGACATGTCAGATTCTCAGGGCAGGTAGTACTTGAACCTAGATAGGCACACTATCACAGGAGAACATTTATATACATCCACCATTTCCATAGTAATTAATATTTGCATTGTTGATATACACCATGTAGCTGGTGTATCTCTCATCAATGTTCTAAGTTCATTAAGTGATAATCAGTGCCCAGAAAAAAAAAGTGGATAACACGCAGGATTTTTTGTTTTTAAAAAAGGCAGGCAGAAGGACAACGTTCCGATGGCAAATAAAACTGCAGAAGTACATTACTTTATGGATGATTTCCATACATGTTCAAAGTCTTTGAAATTCATGCCATCACTATACAGTTGTCAAGTTGATGGGAAATAATTTTCCCATCCTCCACTAAATGGAAAGCTCCCATTATAATGCATTCCCCCATCCTGAAGTGGTATCTGGCAGCACACACAAATGGGCATTTTTATGTGACACAAAAGACAAGCACCAACAGTTTATCTAGTTCCAAAAACCATTATTATATTTCACATTGTCTACATTCAATATCCACACCAGCATAAAGAACAATTCTCAACTCCAGCCAGGTCAACTCCTCAAAAATTTGAGGATGAAGGTGAAAGGTTCAACAAAGGCTGCCTTTGTGCACGCCAACTTACCATATTGCTCCTCTGTAGTTCCAACAATTGTAGGCACAGGCATTAATGAGAAAAAAATAATGCAGAGTTTGACTGGAGGAGTAGTTAGTGTGGCTGACACCAAATCAGTGTGAAGCTACTATTTCCAATCACAGGTTTTGTCTTTCCTATACTAACAGGATCCCAGCCTCCTGCTGTTGCTGCTTTTCTGAAGACAGAATCTATGACGGGAAGAGTGGCATGAGGAGGAGGGAACATCCAGAGGTGATGTCAAGGAAAATACCCCAAGGATCTTAATATTGAGGTTAGTAGCAGAACAAACGTGAAGGGTCGAGGCCCGAAACGTCAGCTTTCGTGCTAAGATGCTGCTTGGCCTGCTGTGGTCATCCAGCTCCACACTTTGTTATCTAAAGTGAGTGTCGGGATCAAGCAATGCTGCAGTAAAATGCTCATGAAATGCCCTGAGAAAAGCAGAGGAGGACCGGTGATTCTGGAAGGAAGGAGAATGTAGGCTTGAACTCAATCAAAAAATAAATATTTGAGGGTGCTAGATTTAAAATTAGAACTGAACATGCTGCCTTTTGCCAGAATCCTGCATTAAATATTGTTAATTGACTAAATCCACGTAAATGAGAATGTCTCTTATTCACATCCATTGAAGATGGATGAAAATTGGATTTTAGGATCCATGGGGAAATTAAAACCCATGAAGTTATAAACACAGAATTCCTACTGTGTGGAAAAATGCCAGCCATTCAAGTCTGCACTGATCCTCTAAACTGCATTCCACTCAGCCCTGGATACTCACGTTATCTCTGTGATTCCACATTTACCATGGCTAATCCACCTAGTCTACACATCCCTGGACACTATGGTACAATTTGGCATTGTCAATCCACCTAACCTGCATATCTTTGGACCGTGGAAGAAAACTCGAGTTGGTTTACCAAAGTTCAGGGCGATGGAAGCCATCAAAAATGTGATGGGTAAACATGGAAATTAATCAAATTATTAATGCAGCATTTTTCTATTTAATATTGCTCTTGTGAATAGAATGATTTCAGTAATATTCCACAAATGCTGGAATAAAATATAATTTGTTTATTGAATGTGTGATACATTCGAAACTGTCTCAGTTGAGCTTAGTATCTTAGTTTTTTTTAAAAAAACGATTCATTACTCATTACACTGCACATATTCCTACATTTGTCACGTCTTGCACATGTCAATTCTTGGAATTCTGCATTACAATGATATACAAATTAAAATTCAGCTTCACAGATTTAATTTGCTCATCCTCTACTCTACATGGACAGGCTTCCTTTAAAACAAACTGTTTTTTTAACTAGTACTAAAACCCGAGTTTGTCGTCTCATTGATGGTTTCCCTGGATCTGGAAACTAAGTCTACCAACTGAAATCTTGAATTACCCATTTCTGTGGTGTTGAACTGTTAATTGTATTTTTGTTTCTCTACTTTTTAGTAAGAATGATTGTACCTTTTAAAAAGTTGTTTTCTTCATTTTTCTGCTTTGTACCAAAATGCCTTTGCACAAAAGGACTGTGGTTGCACTCATTTTTATTTTAGTTGCTTAAGAAACATACCACTTCAATTTAGCAATCTGTTTTGTCAAATTTGAGTTGCAGTTGTAATTGATTTTAATGTAACTGTATATTGCGTCACACCCAGCACATGATTAAATACTTTAGCAACAAGGGATTAGTATCTATGCTGTGATCATCCATCCAGGCTAGTTAAGCTGTCAGATCTCATTGATGATGAGTTAAGAAAAAAAATACAAAAATCTCAAAGATAGGAGTTGGAATCAAATTGAATTTAGGTGTTCACGTGTATAAAATACTTGCAATATACTGCCATAGTTTTCCTCATCAGAATCTTTCAAATGATGCAAGCTGATCTTTATTTACCGTGATGGAAAAAAACTTTTTCTGAAGAGAAAATTCCTCCATATATGCACAGAATGATTAGACCAGGGTTCCCAGAAATCATATTAAAGAGGAAACTGAAACATCTAAGTTACCTGTGAATATTATCTTGGCCAGAAGGCACAACCCCAACATTAGCCATGTTTACCACCTTATGCACAATCGTCTGGCTAGAGGAATTTTGTGGAGAACCTGTGATTGCTGTAGAATTTTCATTCATTCCTGTCAGCTTTCCTGTAAATATACAATTTGTGTGGTTAGATAAATTCTCAGTTCAAACATTGTCAGTGTATTTACATCAATACTACATATAATTATTTTCTAGGAACAAATTTACCAACCACAATGAATTGCACTGAATTTCTAGATCAAATTAAAAATAACAAGATTTCTTCCGTTAATTATTATCATCATTTAGATTTAAACATTGAAAAATACTTAATGAGCCACAAACAGCATAAAACAGCTAGTTCGGAAAAGTTAATGATTATTTATTTATTTATTTACAATCAATACAGGAGTTGTACAGTTCCTGATGCAGAACTTATTTTACATACAAGAGGTCACCAGTAATCAGGGAGACTGACTGGTCATTATACAAGATACAACCAGCACTGTACCACACTGGAACATTATACTTATAACTGCAATCTACATTTGAACAGCTAAAACCAGATACATTATTCCATTGCAAATACATCCTAATTTAACAGAGAAGATTTGAAAACTTACTCAATATGCAAAAATTATTATTTAATATGAATTAATACACTGTATGGGTCTCATTCATTTACCTAGTGCAAAGATATGCCCATCAAATCAACACAGTAAAAAAATTGTGTGCACACCAATGTAGACCTATCACCTTTAGACATCACATATCAAATGGATGTAATAAGTATCAAATGAAGATGGTCGTGTTTTTAGTACTGCTTTCTCATTTGTCCCCACCTCACATTTTTGGGCCAATCAGCAATCTCATTTTATTCTGGCTCCTGTTCCTGATTGTGTGTTTCAGGAGTCACGAATTTTAGACACTAACCACGTTCAGAATGGCATTCTTCAACAGCTTGAAAATAAGCAAGCAGTTGGTGAATAGAAAAGACACTTATAAAATTAAACATGGGAGAAAGAATTCTTATTTAACTGATGCACAAATGTTCACAAAATGCTTCCCATCAAAAGGGATTTAAAATTCCATATTTTATTTTCATGTACACAGCCTTGTGTAATAAAGAGGGTGTCTGAAGTATGTGAACCAATCAGACACCACGGATCATAAATACAGAATACACGATGACTGGCAGTGAAATAGGATTTTTATTTCCATGAGAGAGTTATGGTGCTTCTCATGAGTGGAGATAAAAATCCACATTTCATTGCTCTCCATATATTCCATTTTAAATACTTGTATGATCTTATAACAAATTTTAATGTACGTTAAGTAAGTTTTAATGAGGACCATTACAAGCATGGATGTAAGCTTTGATTTTTCCTATTAGGATATGATGCGACTGGACACCTTGGGCCACCTGCCACCATAATGCTCCTTTGTGTGAATTGTTACAAGTTTATAAAATTATCTTGGCCCAGATACTACACATTCTATCAAGAATTCATGAAGTGAAGTGGAAATAGATAATTTGAACGGATTCTAAAGCATGACACTTAAATTTCTGGATGAATATGAACAACTAAAGGTAAGTATTATGAATCTACTGAGCTCATAGACAGAAAAATATTCACCACAAATAACTGATATGCTTTTAACTATTGTTCTATTGCACGAGTAAGTTATTAAAAAGTAGAGCTCTACACAAGTTGAAGAAGAAATTACTGGATTTAAATTCCACCAGACATTCTCATGGCGTCTCTTACACAAACAAACCTAACAGTTAAGTTAACTTAAGATATTATAGCTGACAGGTTGAGGACAAAATGCCACTGACAACATTTCCAGAGGATTAAAATTTGTATGAAATGGTAGTAAGCTTAATTTAAATCTAAATCCACTGCTACTTACTAAGCATTTTAGAATGCCCATTCAGATACTGCCCACTGAAATTAATGTAACTATTCAGTCTTTTCTGTTAAATGGAGTTCCTATTCTTTCTAGACTGCACATGGGGTCATGTGTTTGTATTAACAGACATAATTGATGGGTTATGGCTCACGAATTAACAAAATTGCAAGGATTTAAAACTAAGTATGATAATAGAAAAGTAAACAATTAAGAATCTCAAGTGCAGTTCATAATATTTTGCTTTGATGGAAACACTCCCCTTTATGTTTGTATCTACCACACCTAGAGGGTCTGATGTTTATGGGTTACTCTCAACATAGCCAACCCATTTTCAACCATTGTTGGCAATTATTGTTAGCACCCTACCCAGCATTTCTTTCTCTCTCAGCTTATCATCATCATTGATGATGATGATGTGTAGAGCTGGATGAACACAGCAGGCCAGGCAGCATCATAGGAGCAGGAAAGCTTGATGTTTCGGGCTTAGACCCTTCTTCAGAAGGGTTGGGTCTAGGCCCGAAACATCAAGCTTTCCTGTTCCTATGATGCTGCTTGGCCTGCTGTATTCGTCCAGTTCCACACCTTGTTATCTCAGATTCTTCAGCATCTGCAGTTCCTACTGTCTCTTATCATCATTAACCTGTTTGCCTACCTCCCCTCTATGTACACTATTCACTTCTTTTCCTCACAACTTCCCCCTGTTATCAGCATAAATGACACCCTTTCCCAGCTATTTTCACTTCTGACAAGGGCCACAGGACTTGAAAGCTTCTCCTTACAGATGCTTCCAGATCTGCTGAGTTTCTACAGCACTTTGTTTTTGTTAGAGATTTCCATTACCCAAAGTTTTTTGGTTTATTATTGCTTTGAATTGTTGAGTAAATACCATTTTTGGAGCATGTTTGGAAACAAGCACTCCATTTACTTTAAAATTATAAGAGTTCAAAATCCTGCGACAATGATTAAAATACTTTGGTTTAACTACATTATGATATTGAGGGAATAGTTACACCTACCCAAAAGTCAACAGGATTTAAGAAAAGGCAGATTATACACCTGCTCAATTCTTAACTGCAGAAAGCGATCACTGAAAACAAAGCTTAAAGTTCAGCTTACATTATAATAAAGCTACATGCTCATGTGACTCATCAGTTTAAAAAAGACGGTTCCTAAGCTGCTTTCAACCATACAAAGCAAACTTCACTAGTTGCAAGCAAGCTAGGCATAAGGTTGTTGCAAAGCTCTGCACTCATTCATGATTTAAACTACCTCCATCAAGCTCTATTCAACAGCAAATGCTGAATAAATTAATGTAACTATGTTTATGTTAAAAGCCTGCTCCCTCAGCATGTAATTAAAGGAAATGTTGCACAAAGCCTGTACTTTTGTCAACCTCCTGTAAATGGAAAGATGGATAGCACTCAGACAAGTGAATGCAATGCTTCATATTTAACCTTAACACTCTTGTCATTAATGGTTTGCCTAACTTGTTCTTTAAAAGACAAGGTACTGCTCCATTGAAGTAAAATTAAAAATCAACTATACCATGCTTTTCAGAACAGAAGATTCATTATCTTCAGCTAATGTATTGGCATAAAACACAGTAACATCCTATCAAGTGAGGCGCACATTCAATCTGCCTTTTACTCGTGCTGTTTTATTGTTATAGGCAATTTGTACCACTCAGCATGACAGTGTAAACTGAATCAAGATTAATTTACATGCAAAAGAACACTTAAGAGGAGCAGCATGGTAAGCAAATGTATTGTCTTGATTGCTGAGGTGGAAAAGAACTTGGGAAAAAAAGTGCACTATAATTAAGGAGCATCAAATGTGACTGCTTGAGAGTAGTTTGGTGCTGTAAAAGGTAACTGTGTGTTGGCTTATTTAGGAGCATAAGAAACAGGAGCAGGAGGCCATTTGGCCATTAGAAGGTGCTCATCTGTTCAGCAAGATGATGGCAAATGCTCTACCTCAATCCCCACATCTCTGCCTTGTCTCCATATTTCTTGAATTTTCATCTAATTCAATAGATTTTTGGACATTATTTTGAACAAATTCTCTGGCTAGAATTTTCTACATCTAAGGGCTGTGGGTGCTCAAAGATGCAAAAAATTTGGATGAAGCAGCTCATGACTCCTAGTTTTAGGCTGTCCAGCCAGGGCAAACATCCTCACTAATACAAAAGCAAAATACTGCAGATACTGGAAGCCCGAAATTAAAAAAAAAAGGAGAAAATGCTCAAAAATCTTCACAGGTTAGACAGCATCCAGGGACAGGGCAACTGAGCAAATAAATAACAAAGTAATCTACCTAAAGACATGACAAAATTTTGCGCAGCCTTAAATTTCAGACTATACCAAAACTGTTTCAAGCAACCGGCTGAACTTAATAGTAGAATAGTTGATGGCCAAATGGCCTCCTACTCCTGTTTCTTATCTTCCTAAATAAGCCAACACATAGTTACCTTTTACAGCACCAAACTACTCTAAATCTACCATACAAGATAATCTTGGCCAAACGCTTTACAGAAGTGATAGTTCTGATACTGTTCTAACTTTTTACTGTCTTTCAAATTCGTGCTAAGTTACTTGAACTTATTTCTCCTCGACTGATGTCACAAACTCGAATTAAAAGCAGACAGTTAAATAGAAACTGGAGGCAAAAAGCAGAAAAGGAAAACTGTAATTAATCAGTCGGGCAGCATCTGGGAGAGAATAACAGAGTTCATGTTTTGGATCATTCACCAGTTGTCAGAACCTGCAAATGTTACAGATGTAACACGGTTTGAGCTGGAAAAAGTAGTGTGGGGTAGTTAGGAGGGAGAAACAACTAAAAGGAAGAGAGGTAAAAATGACAGGAGAAATTAAGTGGCAGGACAAAAGACGTCAGAAAGGAACAAGTAAACAGAGGATGGATCTGTAAATGGAAACAATAGGTACAGATCAAAGTAAACAGAAATGGTTGTGATTTGAAATTTCTAAACTCAATGCTGAATTGTAAAGGCTCAAAATTTGATGATGAGGATGCAGTTCCTTGATCTTCATTCAGAGTGTAGGAAGGAGAAATAAGGTCGTGAGTAAATGAGAATTAAAATAGCAAGTGATTGGATACACAGGGTTATATTTGCAGGCAGAAACAGAGATAATCAGCAAAGTAGTCAACTAATGGATATTTGGTCACCCAAGTGTAGAGAAGGTGGTGCTGCGGACAGTGTTACTTACTGTACTTGACACAGTACAAGTCGCTGTATCACTTTAAGCAGTGTTTGGGGCCCTGGATGGTGGGAATGGAGGTACTGAAGGGTCAAAGATCGTATTTCCTGCAAATGCATTGTGTGGGGGCATTGGGAAAGCAAGTTAGACGCAAGGTCTAGCCACTAGCATGGCTGGGGTGGAGGAGGGGGTGCGGTGGTTATGCATTAGATTAAATCAGGTTTTAAAAACCTAAAGGTTTAATGATTGTATATAATTCAAAATAATACAGACAACATCAGTCTTGAAGAATTGTCATATTCAAATTGAAATATTAATTCTATTCGCATGTCTCTCCCCGCAGGACAATGTGTTCGGTGCGCCAAAAACATCCACATCCCATGAACAAATAAAAGACGTGCTAAGACTTCTGTGTATTGACAGCATGCAAACAAAGTGCTGGAGGAATTCAATGGCTCTGGTAGGATCTGTGATGAAAGAGTTAAGTTTCAAATTCAATATAATTCTTGTTTGAAACTGTATTACCAGCACTTTGTTTTCTTATTATCCTTGGTTTCGTAGTGCTTCAGATTGACCAATTTCTTGTAGCAATATTTCCATTTGAAACAAAATTTTCAAAACAATATTAAACTGGAAACTGTTTAAGGCACTTATTGTGATGCATACAAAATTATAATCTTGTAAATGAATGCAACTTAGAACACATAGTGAATGCCTATTACTGATAACACCTGGCAACACATTTTTAATAGGGCTGCTATGTTATTATGTACAGCACCCAATAGTTGCTACTGCTTTACCTGAAAAGGACAAAATACAGGCAAAGCATTAATCCTTCATCTCCATTCGTTAGCAATTACTGCTCGACTGTTATGGTGTCAACAGAAAGATTAAATGCGTTTAGTATTGTTGACTGCCTGACAGTGCAGCTAACCAATAATTCCTGGACAAGTAGATGACTTTGAGCGTACCAAAGGTCTTACTTTATTCCAAATTTTGCACTCAATATAGGAATTGCATCACCCCTAGCAATTTCAAATATAGACATTCCTAAAGTGCTGTTCACCAAAGCACTCAAACTAATTTTCCAAACCACAGATAAGTTGAGATCTAAATAGTGTGAAGGAGCAGAATTATTTTAGATGACCTGGAATTAAAGGTAGCTGGTATCAATCTCTCAAATAATTCATTTTTCAATATCAAACATATGCACAAATTACAACCGTAAATGATCATCATCCTATCCATAAATGCAATATTCTCCAGTTACCAGTATATTATGAAGAGTAGTATTCAATAGAAAAGTATGCAGTATGAAAACATGTGCCAAAGAATAGCTGTGATTTCCATTTCCTGGATTTAAAAAGTCCACATAATTTAGAAAATTAGCTTTTGGCTTCTGTGTTATGACTTTCCTTATTTACCTGAAACAAATGAAGGAAGTTCACTGGAGCCGTAAGCGTAATGTAGCTGAATCTTGATGAACAAAACTAATTTGCCAATAAATGTTATGGTTGGTTCACAATGTCCAGATGTGTAATGAAAGAGAATGAGAATGGTAAACTTGAATATCCTGTTTCAATCTAGCTTGCATTTATTCAGGGTAACCCTTTATTGTGTGGCATTATTTTAGTACATTTTCTGCTGTGGTGCCAACATTGTATAATTAGACAGGGCACAAATAGAATCAGGGCACAGAAGTGCTAATAGAACAAGTGAAACAATTGCTGAAGGCAATCTTCCAAAAGCAAAAAAGATCAATTTATCAACATGCTTTCATGTCTGAAATCCCGGCGTGCTGCTTTACTGAAAGATTGACTTCTACTCAGTGGAACCTAATGCATTAGGAATATTGCATAAAAACATAACTTTTGAAAAACCCTTATTCAGAGTAACCTTTCTGGTCGATTAAACATAGCGCATAGCTGCCACATTTGCTCACAAAAAGAATCAACAACTATAGAAGGAAAATATCGAAAGAAAAAGGAATTTTGGCAACAACTCCATCGAGGTTCACTCTGATTCCCAGTGAGTGCTTCCCCTACCAACTGATGGATCTGTTTGACTAATCAGCAAAGTGGCTCACTTACAACAAAAGTAAACAAAATGTAACCAAAACCTCAGTGCACACGAAAAGTACACAAACAGGCAAAGCAATCTGCAGCTGTAACATATTCCTGCATTTGTAAAGCGGATGGAAAAAAGCAAACAGATAGTGGTTCAGAATGAACTCTAGCCAGGCATGCACTCACCTGTCATTGCAGAAGGAGTGGAAGACACAGATAGATGCTTTTGTCAGCAGAAGAGGAGCAAGAAACGCAATATTAGTAAGACAGTTTGTTAGGTATCCTCTTCCTAATGTAATTTCATTTCTAGACTTTTACATATTACGTTTTGAACACTTGAAAAAGAATGCACGTGACAGTCCAACCGTCAGAATTTAATGTAAATGGAAACTGTAAATGGTAGAAAATATGCATAATTTGCAGTCAAACCAACATTCTTTGAAAAAATAAACAATTTTTGAACACATTTCAGAATGTAGCTCTTTGACACGTGCTGGAAGAATTAGACTATACTTCTAAAATTTACATATGATTTGTTTTGAATGAGAATTGCAGTGGGATTTCTGGATGAAAATGAATCAAACCAACACACTTACAGCTTTTACGTAAAATCATTTGAAAGGTTGCAGAATAGCCTGAAGCTACATTTATATATTCGGTTACCAAACCAAAGCAGCAAAATAAATCCAGTTTTTCCTCTCCATTTCATTCTGTATTATCCTTCTGAATTCATACCATCTTGCATTCAGGACAGTCTAGTTTGCAGACATCTTTGTGATAGTATCTAATGCTGCTCCTTCATTGTAACAGGCCAACCTAGCCCCCAAGGGAAAAATGTACAAAACACTCAGACGAACTGAATCTATTGCTTTTAGGAGAGAAATCTTGTAGAATTTCAGCTATCAAGCCAACTTACCCACGTGACCTTAGCTGTTCCAAATTGATATGCACCCTTCCTCTCACCGCACCAACTGGATCACAGTGAACCACAATATGAGCTCATTCACAAGGCAAATTAATGCATGAAACCTGGCTCTCATACATCCATATCTGTACATTATTAGCAAGTTTCCAATTCACAATGATTAGTGTACCAAGTGATCTACCATCACACATAAAATAATTTAAAAGGTTATATAGTAACATTTTTCAGTAAAGTCTAAACATTTGTTTACGTGAAATTTCTATATTCTATTTACCACATTTTCTTGAAAACTTGGACAATCAGAAACGCAGTAGGAATCTCAAATATCGGGAAGTTTATGCTTTAACCAGCAAAAGACCGACCATTAGGCTCTCACATTCTTGTCTGACCTCTTAGCTGCACTTGTCCATTATGTCTTATAGTTCCTAGAAGCTTGAGGTAACCCACAGTGTTATGCTTTATTGGGTGTATTCTTACATCTCTCCACATGGATGGTTGATGGCTGACAGATTGATATATTTCAGCACCTGACAGCAGTGCAATTGTAATACAGCACCCTGGATGTGCATCCACATGACATTATTCATGAATAATATAATAAAAGATCATGCCGATATCCTCCTTTCCTCCCTCAGCAAATGAAAGAGACAAACAGCTTATTTGTAAATTCAGTCAAAAAAATAAAAGCCTCACTGGCAACGTCAGACTCCAGGGCACTTTCTCAAAAAGCTAACTTCACCGGACCTCATGTCACATGCCAGATCCTTTTTTATTAACACTCTTCTATGTTTTTTCCGTGGGTTGATCGTTCACTGAAAAAAAAAACACCAACCTGCACATCCAGCCTCACTTTTTACTTCCTCATGTGGGCCTAAATTCTATCACCTCAAACTTCCTTCTTAGTGATCATCATCACACCATATAATGTTACATAATTTTATTTATTAATTCACTCTGTAGTACTGGGGGAGAAATTGAGGGAGATGGTAGTATACTGGTAAAGTCACTGGACTCAGAGCCCAGAGACTCAAGCTAAGAATATGGTTGAAATCCTACCATGGAATTATTTTAGAGAAGGCAATGGCCTAGTGGCATTATCGTTCAACTGTTAATCCAGATAAAGTTCTGGGGACTTGGGTTCGAATTCTGCCACAGCAGATAGCGGAATTTGAATTCAATAAAATATTTGGAATTAAGAATCTAATGATGACCATTAATCCAGTGTCAATTGTTGGAAAAACACATCTGGTTCGCTATTGTCTTTTAGGGAAGGAAACTGTCATCCTTACCTGTTCTGGCCTACATGTGACTCCAGACCCACAGCAATGTGGTTTACTTTGAACTGCCCTGTGGGCAATTAGGGATGGACAATAAATGTTGTCTGGTCAGTGATCACCACATTCTATTAATGATTAAAGGATATGGGTTCCCATTTCACTGAATCCGAGCTCTTATGTAAATGCAAAATTAATTGCTTAATTAAGAGTAGTCTAGTTCTTGTGCTTGTTGGTTTTTTGAATTCTGAAGAAAATACTAAGTCCTTTGAGTTGGGGAAACCAAAACAGGAATTCAATACTACATCAGGAGACAAAATGCAGTGCTGAAATATTTAAAGCTGGTGATCTGAGGAACACTGCCTACCTTCTGGCTCTGATCAATTTATTCCAGAAGCCATGTGTCCTAATCATCAATAAAAAGAAATAAGTACAGTACTATACTCAAGTCATGAACATTCACTGCACCTGCTATGCTATCGTTTGCAAACTTGGTTTCTAAAGTGAATAGCAGGATAAGTTTATTACATACTCAATAAGTATTCAGCTTCAAATTCTATGTTGTGTGGTTAAGGAGGGAAGGAATTAATTATATTTCTTAGTTCTGAGAACATGCACTCAAATGATGCTTTTATACATATCCTTCAGGTGACCAGTTCAGTGTTTTAGAAAGCAGAGTAGAGAATTGAGAAAAAAAGTTAAAACTGTTGTCTGGCAGTATGTATAATATGGCTTATATACCAGCAAGAATACAAAAGCAATCCTTTACAAAGGAAGGAGCATTCAGAAGGTGAGAGAGCGCATGTTCAGATTTCTTCCAGAAAGGAAGAAATAAGGCATTCAGGGAGAAAAAAAACATGTGCAATTTAGCAGCTTCTGGTCAGGGCAGGAGGAATGTAGTTCAGGCTGTTGAAGGAATTACGTAAGAAGTTGAAGGAATCTGTGTTAAAAGAAATAAGTGAACACTTAGCAGTTTAAGGGTTTCAGGAAGGATGATTAGCTAGCACAGAGAATTTAGAAGTTTGTTAGAAAGAAACAAAATACTGCTGCGCCAATTGAAAAACATTAAAGTGGAAACAGATGACTCTCACTGTGGTCTCAGCATTTGTATGGTTGAGAGTAAAAGGGTTCAAACTTGATTTCTGATATTCATAATGAAACTATCCAAAGCCAGTTCTTACACAGGGCAAAAATCGTTTGTGGATAATAAACGTGAATGTTATATTTGAGGCACTTTGGAGCCTTGTCGATATGTTCAGTGATTGGACACCACTGAAGTTATAATCACGAACGTAAAATCTATGGTCCATCAAGCCAGGTTTCACTCTGGGATCTGACTTTTCCAGTAATACTGGAGATGGGATCATAAAACAAGGTACAGGAATTTTCGCTGCCTGACTGCACCCAGTGCTTGAAAATGGCCAACAAGATATGAATGCAGAATTTTGTACTCTACTGCTATATCTGTTGCATATCCAAAAGGTTGATGTGATATGGCTAGTGTCAGTAAAGACAGTTAGAGTATACTTATTGCCTCACATGCTAGTTTGATTCTCATTTTCAACTTGCAGTGCTGAGCATGATAAGGCTAGTAAATCAATTCCACTTGATCACTTTCTCCACAGTCCTTGCAACTAAATTGTTCTTTAAATATTACTGAGTCTGTTGCCACCACTTTTAAGCTAATTTACCCCAGATCACAACCACCTGTGTAAAAAAATGCTTACAGCGTCTCTGGTACATCAGCTAATCATCTTACATTTAAGGTCTTTGGTGATCTCTTCTTTCATATCTATCACTTTTGCCTGTTGTCATGCGATTGAACAGTTGCAGTTCCTCTGCTTTAAATGAAGGCACTTCATCCTTAGCAGCATTCCTATGATTCTTGTTGCCATATTATACAAAACAATTTAAGGCATTGAAAATTGCAAGGATTATACTAACAGGCACCTTTGAAAAGTGGACAGAAAGAATAGTTGCTCTTGTGGGTAACAGGTCATCAATAATTCTTTCAAGTTCTTTCACAGGATATGCGTGTTGCCGAGATAGTAGGAACTGCCGATGCTGGAGAATCTGAGATAACATGGTGTGAAGCTAGATGAACTCAGTGGGCCAAGCAGCATTAGAAGAGCAGGAAAAGCTTGATGTTTCAGGACGGGGAACTTCAGAAAATGTGTGCTGCTGGCTAGGTCACATTTGTTGCCCATCCCTCACCAATTGAGTTGATGGTGGTGAACTGCCTTCCTGAACCAATGTAATGCAAGTACATCGACAATGCCGTTAGGAAGGAGTCCCAGGGGTCTGAGCAAGTGTCAGTAATGGAATGGTGATGTAGTTTTCAATCTAGAAAAGATTGTGGCTTGCAGTGAAACTTACAGGCTTTAGTGTATTCATGTATTTGCAGCCATTGTTCTTCCAGGTGGTAATGGTTGGAAATCTAAGAGTGTAGTCTCAAAAGTTTTAATGAGTTGCTGTAGTGCATCTTATAGATGGTAGACACTGTCACTCTGTACTGGTGAAGGGAATGAATATTTTCACTGCTAATCAAGAGGGATTTAGTGCCATGGATAGTACTGAGCTCAAATATTGTTGGATTTGTACTGTTTGGCAAACGGAAAATATTCCCTCAGACCCATGACTCGTTCCTTGTAATTGGTAGATAATACGGTGTCAGCTTGTTACCCCAGCAGAACTCCCAGCCTCTGATCTGGACTTGCAATTGCAGCATTTATTTGGCTGGTTCAGTTCAATTTCTAGTCAATGGTAATCCTTAGGATGTTGATAGTGGGAGCGTCAGCAAAGGTAATACTATTAAATGTCAAGGAGTGATAGATTCTCTCTTGTTGGAGATGGTTATCGTCCAGCACTTGCATAGCATGAATATTACTTGCCAGCTACCAGCCAAGGCCTCAATGTTTTCCAGGCCTTGCCAAGCATGGTAACAAACCACCTCTGTCTCAGGGCAGTCATGAATAACATTGAAATTGTGTAATCATTAGCAAACTGCCCTACTCTGGCCTTGTGAAGGAGGGAAGATCAATGGTAAAGCAGCTGAAGGTAGCTGGGCGAAGTACACTACTTTGAAAAACTCCTGCAAAGATGTCCAGGATCTGAGATAACTGACCACCAACAACTACAACTTCCACTGTTCTCTGAATAACTCCAACCAATGGAGAGTACTGCCCCCAATTCTCTTCTCGATTCCACACTATGAAATGTTGCCTTGATGCCATTTTCAACTCATCTCCAAATCTGAGCTGTTCTGTCCATGTTTGGACGAGGGTTTTAATGAGATCTGCAGCTAAGTTGCTCTGGTAGAAGTTCAAATGGAGCATAAACACCGAAATGGACAGTTAAGCCAAATGGCCTGTTTCTGGGCCTTATAGCCCATGTGTAAATCCAGGTCAATATTATTTATCAAAAACAGCATAAACCTAACAATGATCCCAGCAAGACACCATTGTACACTTGCCACTGGTACAAAAAGCAACTATTCACTACTGTTTTTTTCTTCCACCCCTAAACCAATTTTGTATCCCATCCTACTACAGTGTTATTAATCCCACAGCCTTCTATTTTGTTAACATATCTATTGTTTCATATTTTATTGAATGATTTTAGAAAGTTCATGTATCAGAGTCCACCATCAACTGCACTAACCTCAAGCATTTGTTATTTCAAAAGAACTGAATTTGGAAATTGAACACAATTTATCTTAAGCAAATTCATTCTGACTTTATTATTAGCCTACAATATTCTAAATGTCAATTTATTTTGTCTCTGGATGCCTCTCGGGGTTCTCTCCAATGGTGATGTTGGACTAGCAGGCTGTTGTTGCCAAGTTTATCCCTCCATCCTTCCTTTAAAAAAAAGGTTCCAATATTTGTTAGTTCCTCTGACACCATTCCTATATCCAAGTTAGATTGAAAGATCATGGCCAGACCCTCCATTATTTGTATCTTCATTTTCTTGAGCAATTTATCCCATTAGACCCAATGAGTTCTCTTTTTGGAGGCCAGCTAACAATATCCTTTATTTTCAACTTACTCAATATTGCTACCACCTCGTCCATTATTACTTCACTTGCAGCATCCTCTTCTCTAATAAAGACGGATGCAAAATACCTCAGCCATATCCTTTGCTTCCACCAGGTTAATGTCTTCAGTACCAACCTGTCCTACTCTTCCTTCAACTATCCTTTTACCACACGCTTATGAAAAGCTTTATGTTCTCTTGTAGGCTTCTCATTAAACTATTCACATATTCTGCTGTATCTCTTTTTCCCCAACTGAAATCTCTGCACTTCCCATATTTAGCTTTGCTAGTGTTTCAGGCAGTACCTCATTATCAGAGCAATGTCAAAAATATTAGTTCAATGGCTTTCCTCAGGGATCTGCCTGATTTGCTCAATGTTTCCACCAATGAACAATTCCAGACATTGTCTCTCACTTCACACCCGCGCCCCAAAATATTTCAGCAATTTACTGCGGCATGATTTCAATGTAGGGAACCAGTTTGGAGAGATATACCAAATTAATACGTGGGCTCTCTGACTGAATCAGAGTAGAACTGCATTTCAAAGTTTCATTTTATCTTCGAAGAGGATGCAGATCTAAAATAATGCAAAACCTAGATTCTTTGAAGATCATAAAATGAAATTGCTCATTCCTCACCTTGCTCTTTCTGGAAATCCTTTTCAGATGTGGTGACTGGCAGAAGCAGCTCTCCCACTGGAGGTTGGATAGTGACACTGAAATGATCGTTGCATGTGCTGCAAAACATTTACGCAATTGAAGACTTATGAATCAAAGTTAAGGTATCAGCATGTTAACAAAGCACATATTAAGTTGGGAATGGCTCAAATTTGTCATAATTTTCATGTTGACTGGAAAAACACACTTGGCTGTGTATTTTTTGGCATTTACATTGAAATATCCAAAACTTTATTTTATATTAATCATATTTTCCATGATATATATTTTTATTTTTCTCTTGGCAATTTTATGCTCCTCCCATGTGAAATGGGTCTATTGCTCAAACACCTTTCCCAAGAAACTACTGACTCTGTCTGATTTTATCACATGCTAGGAATTTGGGAATGGGAGACGATGAAAAGGAAATTTGAATAAAATCACACCTTCAACCAACACTTTTAGTGAGAGTCAATATGAAGCAAGCAACATGGGCACCAGGCAGATTCTTCCTTCTCTGATCAACTGACTCAAGGCATACCAAAAATTGAAGTAGACATATTCCTTAGCTTTATGCATCAGTTACTCATTGGATGAACTCAGTGATCCATTGGTGAGCCTCACCAATGTCAGTCCTGTCGTAACCTCCACTGAATTCTGACAGCATTTATAGATCAATGTTTCATGTGCAATTCTGATTGTAATAAATAACCAATTGTTCCACATTCAGTTAACATTTTCATACCTGTAATATACACAAAATATGCTATAACATTCTGGAGCAACCATAATTTTTTTCCTATCTCTCAACTGTACCACAAAGCTGGAGATCTGCTGCAGTCAGGCAAATTGATTGTCATGCAAAGCCACACACAATGATTGACACCACCGGCCAATTGATCTCACTATAACCTCCATCTCCCTTGCCCCTGCTAGTATTGCTCTAAAACTATTGATCGGAACACACAACCGATCAGTTTCCATTTTCTGATTTCTGGCAGGCCAATTAAGGATGTGAGTAATTGTGATTACACTGCTAAAAGATCAATCGAATTTGCTGAAAGATTCAATACTTCTTTGGAGGGACCAGAAGGCAAACATGATGAGCAGTGGTATTCAGAGATGAGCAACTACTTTAAAATAAAATTAACTTTTATTTCAGCAGTCCTACCCATGTAAGTGGTCTCTCAGTTGCAAATCAATAGCAAAACAAAACTGTTCTCGATAGTTCAGTGTTCTTTTTTTTAAAAATATAAGCCATTATGTTGTGTACGCATTTACATATAGAATAGAGGATGCGTTGAGACACTTAGGTCAAAAATATTTTTTAAAAATGCACATGTTGACACTTTTAACAACTTTTCTTTTGAAATGGCAGCCTTCCCTCATTGCCAACTGAACCACGTTTCAGCCATAGCTCTGCTTGATCATTCAGCTCACAGTTTAAACCATTATAATAAAGACCTCTTTTTGATGTCTGTGCAAAGCCATTTATGAGCACCTTAATCATAGACCAGCATTCTCTATCATTGATCTGGATTTTATCTTACAGAAAAGTAATAAACAATTACTAGGCAACACTTCAGAAACTCATAAATTTTTATTCATTCTGAATACCACAGAACACACTTGTCATAAAACATTGATTTGCATGAAACTCTCAGTAGGTGATGCCAGTTGACCATATCAAAGATACAAGATGACTCAATTCCCCATCCATATCCACCACCCAGGAAAACAACAAAGACTGTACTGTAATATCTAGCAACACATTTGGTAATCCTATCCTAGACATCCCTAATAATACAACTCCGGTATTAATCTGAATACAAATGAGTCAATGAAACCATTAAATTTAAAAATCTGTTTGTCATATTCAGATAAACTAGAATACAGAGACAGTCTACAAAAAAAGATTATCAACTACAACTTTACTTTTCAAATGACGATCATCACAGGACTAGAATCTCAATGACTGGAGTTATACAAATGAAAAATTAATATTCCCAATATAGAAGAACTGAAACACAATATTGCATCATATTGTGTACTTGTAAATTTTGGGAGTTCAGGCTGTTAACATAACTCATCCAAACATGGTTGCTACAGCAGATGAAAAATGTATGCATGCCTCATAATGCAGAGTAAATTTACCGCTTCATGGGTTAGTATATATACTACAAAATATTTGTTCTAATTAGTTCTCTGAAGCATGCTGGAGTGTTATTGCACTCCCACTAAATGAGGAGATGAGCACTTGATTTTAATGCGAAAGCCATAATTTTGAAAGTGCAGTGCAATGATTTTTATTACTGCACCAGAGATACAATGCATTTCTTTCTTGCTCAAGTACCGTCTCATTCACAGCGTCAAAAGTGTATACTTTAACAGGAGGGCAACGCTAATTTGAATTCTTACCATACACAACTGTTTCTTCTAATGAAGAAACTTTGGATGACTGCCAGCTTAGAGAAGATTTAGTTAAGTAACAATTTCATTTTGAAGTTTCATAGTCATTAAATTTGTCGATGGTCTCATCCCTCCCTATCCCTGTACCTTCTCTAGTCCCAGAAACTTCCAAAACATCTGTGTTCATCCAATTCTGGTCCCTTGTGCAATTTTAATACACCAACATAGGTGGCCATTATGGCAACCTGGCGAGGGCAGCTTGGAGTTCAGTCAGCTCCTTTTTTTCTATCCCCATGCTAGCCACAAAGATTTTTATTTTTCTCCTAGCGTGCAGCTATCTCACACTTCAGTTAAAACTTAGCAATCAGATTAGAATTGAAAGGGGCCAACTGCAAGACTTTCTTGAGTGAAGGAAAGAGGTATATTAATTCCTACAATACGGAGAATGATATAAAATGTAACATCCAGCACACACAAACACAAGTGTACAGCTCAAGAAGGGGAGAGTGGCAAATACAAAAAGAAAGATCACAAAGTGGCAGTTTAAATAGTTTTCTTAGAATCCTTGAGTTGTTATAGTTGAACCTGAGTTTGCTGAGTTAATGTAGAATCTGTACAATCCTTGGGCTCTCGAATAGATTTTCCTCCAATCTGTTTCATTACTGGCATTAGCTTTTGAGGTGTTCAGAAGGAAATAGGGAGTGAGAAAGAGAGCCTGCCAGTCCTTACAATGACCAATCATTTCCTTTCTTTCTCTTCCAGGTAATTACTGGAATATAGCTCATTTATACATTCCCAAGTTTGCTCCATTAACTTTCCAAGCTGGATAGTTGCAAACAACTCTTTCAGGAGAAGTGCAGAGTGCCCCCTTGAAAGTGAGGCTGTGTTCCTCAAAATCACAACTTTAAAGTGAAAAGATCTTTGCTTTCCTTATCACAACATTGTACATGTACCCTCCACATTGAAATTAGCATTACCTGTAATGTAAATGACTGAATTCCTACATCGGTAGATGACACTGTTAAAAATGAAACAAGTGTAAAAAAGTAAAATGCAATTTTCTACTTACAGCAGTTCCTTTAGTGGATCCTCCCAGATTGGAGCAGGGTGTTGGGGACCTTAGCTCAGTGAACTTTCAGCCATGTGCCGAGACTGTTGCTTGATGCAAGCTGCACCATGCCCACTTCCTGTTGTCTTTTTTTGGGTATTCATGATGCTGCTTTTTGGTGGCCGTGCCACCACTGAGGGCTGCTCAGGGCATTACTCACTGGGACTGCTCCTCTTGGCTAGCTACTGACCTTAGACTTCCTTCCCTTCCACCCTCCTTTCCACAATCAGCACTGTTTCATTTGTGGCTGGGCTCACTGGTATTTCCTTCCTTCCTCAACTGTCCTCTCTGTGATAATGGCAGGTGCTCCTGGGGTAACTGTAACAGACTGCGGCAGCACAGAGCCTATGCTGGGGTCACAGCCACTCTGGTTTGAAAGATGTCCAGTGGCTCTCTTGTGCTTTTCCAATGGGCGTGGCAGCCACCCTCTTCTAACTCACTTTGCAAGGTGGAAGGGACACACCGCAGTCTGATGACAAGTACTGTAATGTCCTTACCGAGTGGCAACTACTGAGCTGGATCACAGTCTGCATCTCAAATGCTCGGCTGGGGTGTGTAGGGGTAGACACCTGGGAACCTTCCAGCTTCTCCTAGTCTGGTAAGGGTGGTAGGGGGTGGTGGTGAGGATCGGGTGGAAGGTGAGTGTATTTGGACATTCTGTTAGACCAAGGGTGAGCGGTGACAAGTGTGGGGGCTGGTAGGTGGGGTCTGCCATGTCATACCTTGGGCAGTGGTTTGGCACAGGAATAATCCACAAGTGGGAAGGTTGGGAGAGACCCCTAAGTGTGAGGGGTTGGGGGGGGGGGGGGGGGGGGGGTGGGGGGAGAAAGAGGTCATGCCAACACACAGAAAACGGTGGAAAAACTCAGGACAGACAGCAACTGTGGAGCCAGAAACAGGAGTTAACATGTCAGATCTGATATGACTACTTCAGAGCCATTAACTCTTTGTCTCCACAATGCTGACAGATTTGCGGACTTTCTCCACCACTCAGTTTTTGTTTCAGATTTCCAGCATCTGCAGTATTTTGCTTTACTTTTACTTGCATCAAAGTGGTGTCAAATTGGCTCAGGCAATGTACTGCAGTCAATTTGAATTTTGCAACTCACAATGAGATTTTCCATCCTCACAACTCAATGACAGTAAAGCAAAACAATGCTGAAAGGGGAATCATTAACCATCAATTCCCCCAAGTTAAAACTAAAGCAGGAAATAAAACTTCTTGCTGCCCAAGCCAGTTGACTGGTTTCAATTTGCAATAAAATGATAATTTCAGTGAAGACAATTCAGTTTATATTGCACACTCCTTCAACCTATGGTCATGTAACCACTGTAGCCATTTTAGGCCCATGTTGATTCCTTTTTAAAAATCATTTTAGTCAATGAAGCTCTCTGACATTAAATTCAGAAGGTGGAAATTGAAAACTAATAGCCCATATTCTAACATTATTGTGATGTCACATCTTCAGCTGGCTAGGCCTAGAGATTTGGAATTTTCTTCCTATGCCCATCTCGTACGAGCAGACTCCCGATCGGGAGGGAGGCAAGACTCAGGCAAGTGGTAGATTTTATTCAAGCAACGAGGTAATGCAGGGAGAGGGCTAAAGGCCTTCCCTGAATCTCACCATGATGTGGCACCCAGTTGCTCTAATCTATGGTTCAGATTGGAAGAAGATCAACGCTGCACACTGATTTTTAAGGTGAAATACAGCATTTTCATACGTTATGTTACAATAATCACATATCGTGTGGTCCACTGTGTTCTTCCCCTTCTGCCATACACACAGTCCTGCGAAACATCTAATCAATGATGGGTATTCCTATGGACAGCCCCCATTCCCCTTAATCTCATGGTGTTTAACAGACATTGGAATATCCAAGCCTTGGGATCTTTCTGAACAACCTATTAATTCACATTCTAGAGTTACTGGTTATACTCCTTCTGGTCTGTTCCAAACTTGCTCATTTCTAAGGACTGCTTGAATTCTGTTACTCTTTGTATTCTGTGCGCTACTTGTATCAAATGCAGTTAATGGGGAGGCAATTGTGTACTAGTATTATCACTGGACTCTCAACCCAGAGACCCAGTTCTGGGTACCTGGTTTCGAATCCTGCCATGGTGGCATTTGAATGATGATCGAATCTGTTGCCGATTGATGGGAAGAACCCATCTGGTTCACCAATGTCCTCTAGGGAAGGAAACTTCTATCCTTACCTGTTCTGGCCTACATATGACTCCAAGCCCAGAGCAGTGCGGTTGACTCAAGTGTCCTCTAGGCAATTAGGGATGGGCAAAAATGGTGGCTTAGCCAGCGACACCCTTATCCTATGAATGAATAAAGGATTCCTCATATTTTCTACTGTCCTAATTTATGTGCTAACAGTAGACATAGCTGTACTTGACGCTTTATAGCTAACTTTATAACAGAAATGATTAAGAATCTGACAGCTATTAGTTAAAACCAACTGTCTTTTGTTTACATTTATTGGGGTGTGTGATATATATATAAAAAAAACATATCACACACAAAAACAAAAGACAGTTGGTTTTAACTAATAGTTGTAAGATTCTTAATCATTTCTGTTATAAAGTTAGCTATAAAGCGTCAAGTACAGCTATGTCTACTGTTAGCACATTATGTAACAAGTTGTAAACACAATTTATTTCATTCAGGGCAAACCAGGAGATAAGGAAACTGTTTTCTGAGAGTAATTAATTTTCACACCTAGGTATAAATGTTTTCCCCAATGCTGCTATTATATTTAGGTTATATGTATTCCTATACTTATGTTGAAATCTCTGATTATCTGAAGAATTTTAAACTAGAACCTATTTCGTAATGTTGTGAGTGACTTCAAAAAAGCAACTAATTACAACAAAATAATTTTAGCTCTTGTTTTCACAGCTGATTAATGAGTTAGGTTGGCTGGTTCATGGGCTGAGATTTAAACCCCTTCTTTTGACTGGTGCTGTTCACTTAATGGGACAACATCCTTTCATTCATGAGGCTGGAATCAATCACTTGTCTATCCTTAGACAACCTCTTCTCAAACTGTCTTGGATGGTTGCTTGCAGGGTCTCCCTTTCAACCTTGGAGTAGCCCTGTTCACTATGTTTCACTTAAACACTAGAGCAGGCTTTTTTATTCTGTTTCTCTCCTGTCAGCCATTTTGAGTCTTTCAAACATGGACTGCCCTGACACATCTCTACCTCTTTCTTTCTTTAAGCGGCCTTAAACCTAGCTCTTTGACCAAACTTTTGCTCATCTGACCTAATATCATCTTACATGCTCTGCGCTACACTTTTGTTAATATAATGCTTCATTACATTAAAGGTGTTGCAAAATATACAAGCAGTTGTTGTTGTTGCATACTATTAACACAACATGCCGATGAAAACTAACAAGAAACAACACTGCAATCACCTTACATCACATGTATTGTGGCATCGGCTTCAGTTAATTTGTAGCAAGATTGAAAATATTTCAAATATTCTGAACTTCTGAGAATTGGTTCCAGAAAACTTATACTTTAACTTACATTCCAGGATCATCATAATCAACCTAGAAAATTCCTGGACCTTTAAGTCCTCTCATCAATTGTAACAAATATGCAAGTTGGAAAGTTTCCTTTAAAAAAGATTCTCATGAGCTGGCCAAAACTAAGAACCAGTGCAGAGAATTAGATCATCCTTTATTAACCAAGGAAGACAAGAGCAATTGTTAACTTTTCTTTTCAATATCTTTAAAATCAATGCAGTTATGAGGAAGTGATCTTTCTCTGCACCTTCTTTGCAGTTATAACACTATATCATACATTCTGTCCTATTACCCTGATGTAGTAAGATATGATGTGTCAGGTTAGCACGCAAAACAATGTATCTCGGTACATGTGACAATAACAAATCAAACCAAAAAGCTAGGGACTAGAAATCTACAAAATAGCCCCAATGGATTAATATCTACAGCAGAATTCCACAAATGTTCTTTGTCCAGAAAATGTTCGAGTGTTAAGCCTGCTTGTTCAAAATGGAATGCACCTTCTTTGAGTGGATGGCCCACTTAGATCACTAAACACTCCTGTTAATTTTACTTGCTACTTGATTGTGAACTGGCAGGTATATAACCTTATTCAGCAATGTTGTAACAGAAGGCCAGTAATTACATACCGTCCATAAGAGGGATGGTGGCCTACACTTTTAAAAAACTTTGTTGTATGATCAATCATGAAAACAGATCAGTACCAACACCGGTAAGCATTTCAAAAGGTCGACTCTGCTGTGTGCCAAGTCACGTATGGGAACATCTACGATCATGTTCTTTCTAACTGAGCTCCCAAACGTGGAAACAGCACTGTCCACAAATCCGGGTAATGGTCGTGAAATGCTGTATAAAATCAGCACAGGTCAGTTACTCGCAACGATTTATTACCACAGCAGAAAATAAATTAACAAGTCAATGCGTAAAAAAGGCTTAACTTTACACTTAGAGAGTGTGACTGCCCTTAACATCTGAGCTATATTTGGTCAAGTGTGGAATCATTTGAATTCCAGAGTTCCAGCAAAATTGGAGTCAATTCGAATCAGGAGGAAATCTCTCCGCTAGTTGGGAGTCATATCTGGTACAAAGATAGTTATGGATGCAAGTCAGTATTCTTAGCTCTGGGAGATCTCTCCAGTAACTCGGGGAAAGTGTCCCAGAGCCCACCTTCAGCTGCTTCATTAACGACCTTCCCTCTACCATAAAGTCAGGAGGAGATGTTTGCTGATGACTGCGTAGATTTCAGAACCATTCATGACTCCTCAGATACTGAAGCAGTCCTCATCCAAATGCTAAATAAAAACTGAAAGAACTGCTGATGCTGTAAATCAGGAACAAAAAGAAAGTTGCTGGAAAAGCTCAGCAGGTCTGGCAGCATTGGTGAAGAAAAAGAAAACAAATGGGAGGAGGAGTGGTGGGGGAGTGGGGAGAGAGGGAAGATTTGGGAGGAGACGAGACACAGGCTCACATTTCAGAACAACTATTTAGATGATTATACCCAGGCTGGTACAGAAAGCGGCCAACTGTATAAAAGCATGTAAAAACAGGAAATAGGGCCAAAAGGAGAAAATAATGATTAAAAATCACTGCAAAATTAACGCTCTTCACTTAGACAGTATTTGGAGCAATATAAATTAATGAATGATCCAAATATAGGTTAAAGGTTGCGATTTTCAGCCATTTTGGAGGCATGGTTACAAGAAGATCGAAGCTGGGAACTAAATATTCAAGTTATGAGACTTTTGGGAAGGACTTGTAGGAAGGAAAGAGTAGTGGGGCAGCTTAAGTACAAGACAGTATGAGAACAACAAAAACAAATGATCTTGGATTAGATAACACAGATGTAACACATTTGGGGAAGTCAATAAGAAAAGAAAATACACAATAACCAGCAGGATATTGAGAAGTGTCCTGAAACAGCACAACATTGGAACACATATCCAGATCCTTAAAAGGTAGCTGGACAGATAATCAAAGCGGTCAAGGTGACTTACTAAATGTTTGCTTTCATGAGCTGAGGTACAGAACCAGAGAAGTACGCGAGAACGGCACAAAACAGTACTGTATGTAATCTGGTCGTCGTACTTGAGGAAAGGTGTGATTGCATTAGAGAGATTAGTAAGATTTACAAGAATGTTACCTATAGAATACTGGTTTTGGTAAAGGATTGGATAGGCGAGGGCTCCTTTCCTCAGGGCAGTGGACGCGGATTGATGGTTTATGTGAAATGCATTAAATTAAAATGCGGCAAGATAGAATAGATAAGAAGGACCTATTTCCATCGATTGAGAGGCCCACAATCAGGGGTGCAGACACAGGGTAAAAGGTAGGATTTTTTGGTGGATTAAAGCAGGCATTCTTCGCACCCAGAGGGGGTAGAGATTCATAACTGTCAGAAATTGTTAGCAAACCATCATAACATTTAATTACTATTTGGAAGCGCCTCTAAAGTGTTGTAACCTACAAGGCAGTGTGGACTATCTACAAGAAACTGCAAAAATTCAAAGATCCTTAGATGACACCTTTCAAATCCACAAACATTTCCATTTAGATGGACAACAGCAGCACATACATGAGAATGCCACTACTTGCAAGCTCCCCACTATCCTGACTAGGAAATATATTGCCATTCTTTCACTGTTGCTGGGTCAAAACCCTGGAATTCTAACCTTGAGGGTCAACCTTCAGCATATAGATTGCAGCAGCTCAAGAAGGCAGCTCACCACCGTCTCCTCAAGGGTAACTAGGGACCAGCAATAAATGATGGCCAGCCAGCAATATCCACAAGTGCAGCAAAGACAGGCTACGGACCAACAGCTGAACAGGGGGATTAGGCTGGATGCCTTCTTAATGGTTGACATGGACACAATAGGCTGAATTGCTTCCCCAAACCTTAGAGGTAAAGATGTAAAACAGAAGGTACGTTTCATTCTTCAAATAGTTGTGGAACAATGAAAGATGAGACATAAATAGGTCTCAAGAGTAAGCCACTAGGAAAGATCCATGACACTTGAAGGTGATTTAAAAATTACAACTTGGCTGGCAGCAGAGGGTGGATCAATTAAGCACAGACGAACTAGAAATCAGTCTCCAAAGTGACCTTAAGTGAGAAGCTTTATCATTGTAAGAAAGGAATAAAGGAAAACTCAAGATATTTGAAAAGAAACAAAGAAAATTCTCTGCATACATTAAACATAGGGATTAACTTGAACACAGGGGGTGCAACTAAAATGGCAGAGTTTTTATCCTGGGTGTACGTTTGACTGCTGGTGGGAGAAATAGAATAAGGGAACTCTAGAGAACCCAAATAAAGTTCAGTTGTCAATTGATACTTGAAACAAACTATTTGAAGAAAACACAGGACTTGAAAGTACATCTCTCTTATAGGATGCTGGCAAATTCTTTTCTCTCATGTCTTCACAGACACATCCTTTCATTACTCAAAAAAAGGCAATGGCTTCCTAAGAATTCCAGTTTTTAAAAAAACGGATGTATCACATATTGTCTGTGGACAAGTAGCATAACATAAAACTGTCTAAGCTCGCTGTAAAACACACAAGGATAATTCATGCTGGACAATGTTTCTTTCTTCTTTATCGATTTTATCAGTACGCTGCTGCAGAGTGCAGCATGAAAATTCTAACACGTTCTCACATATAGTAGGATAATCATCATAAATTCCATTATAATTTATACAGCCTTGTTGATGTTGCTAGGCTGATGCAATTTTTAAGCTTCACTACAAACAAATTCTGGGTATCTCAGTAAAACATTTAAATCAACTCCACAATAATCAAGAACATACAAAGCTAGTCATCAAACTTCAGCTCCTTTCAGAATTCGATATTTTTCCTAAACTTAATGTGATCAGGAATCTTAAATTTACAAACCAATATATCCTTTGGCTCAACTTGAGAAATCCACTCATCTTTATAAGCACCTGCAGATTTCTGTGAATTCACTTTAGTTACTGCTGTTCTGTTGTGTTCATGAACCTTATTTAAGTGATTTTCCGACAGCAACATTTAATATCAGATCACAGATTGGCCCACTTTACTTTTGTTTGCCTCTTCCAGGTCATTGTGTCGTCATCATGGGGCAGTAGGAAACGTAGTCTATCACATTTCAGCTCTTCAGGCTTCACTTGCAACCAGTGCCATTTAATAACTCACTGCCTTGGGTGAATCAAATGTTGATGCTGTTCTCGAACCCTGCGTATGACCTACATCCCTTTAATTCTGAGCCATTGAAATACCTCCTTTTAAACTTACAAAATTAATTTGGGAACTTCACAACCTATTTGCTGATCACCAACAGACCTTGGAAACTTCTTTGAGCTGGTATGTAAAATATGTTGTGACATTCAATGACATTAAACTTCAATTGAGTTTATCTGAATAGTCGTGTAAATTGAAAAACAGTATTAAAATGGCTTCACAAGAAATTATGTGGAAGTTTGAACATAAACTAATATTAAGTATTCTCGTTCCCAATTTTTGTTTTGCGAACAGTCAATTAAAAAGTGCTTTTTAAAAATCAAAAAAAATCCTAAAAGCAATGAAACTACCCTAATAACCGCATGATGATCTGATGACCCATTTTGCTCTAAGCCCTTTTGGTAATTTATGCAAATGTTTTACCTAGAGTATGGAATTATTTTACTATGGAGTAACATGTGAAAATCACAGGCAAGTACAGGTCAGTTTGTCAATCAAACTTGCCCCATAATCTCAATGTTCACAGGATCATGACATTATACTTCCTATGCCCCCAGTACATAATATAGAGACATGCTGAAGGTGGTTTACTGGGAATAAGAGAAAGAGGCAATTTATAACAAGAATCTGGGACCCAAAAGGGCTTGATTAACTGAATATAATTTGCGTTGTAATTTCTGAGTTGCCGTAACCTTTGGTTGTAGGCACTTTTTTTGAGATGGGTGCACACTCAAGTATATAATTGCAAAATTTAAAATCAATGGCATTCATGGGTAAATCTCTCACCGGTTCGAGTTTCTAACTAACCAAAAGAAAATTTGGTGTCATTATTGGAAGCCAATCATCTTTGGCCTTGGCATTACTGCAGGAGATCTTCAGGATCCTCCTATACCCAGCTATCTTAAGCTGATTTATTAAAGATGTTGCATCGCAATGTTCAATACCACTTGTGGCAGAATCTGGTCAACACTTGGGCTTGGTCCTATCATGAAGTAACAAGCAACATTCACGCTACACAAGTGTGAACAAATGGCCATTTCGAGTAAGAGAAAAACCTCTCTACACTGATATTTTGGAGTTGAGAGTTCATACAGCCATTAAACATCACTAAATGATATTACTCTATGATTCCATGATATTTAATCACAGTACTAACCATTAACAACATATGTTTGGCAACAGGGGCATCCTTGACCAGAAACTTAATTATAATAGCCAGATGAATAAGTTTTCTTGAAGAAAAGTCAGAGTTAGGGCTTTTTGAAAAATACATTTGATCATGAGATTTGAGCATCACCCATCCCAAACTGCCCAGGAGAGGACAACTTGCCTTCTTGAACCACCATACGTAGGCCAGACCAGGTAAAAATACTAGATTTCCTCTCAACACTGGTGAATCAGATGGGTCACTATTAGACCAACTGTTAATTCCAGAAATATTTAAAATTCAAATTTCATCATGTGCCATGGTGGGATTTGAACTCATATTCCTAGAAAATTAACCTAAGTTTCGGGATTATAAATCCAGTGCCATTAGCACTTCCACTGTTTCTGAAGAAGAATTCACATTCCATCTCCATAAAACTTGTTCACTGTCTCCAAGACAGGGATATTTTCATTTTCTTTCACGAGATGGAAGTGCTGCTGACTCAACAAGCACACTGCGAAACTTGAAAGTGTTTTGAAAAGACTTACAATGACATTGCCTGGGTTAGAGGGTTTGAGGTCTCGGGAGAGGATGGGGCTATTACCCCGGAGTATCAGAGGCTGAGGGCTGACCTTGGAGGTTTATAAAATCTTGAGGGGCATGGATAGGGTGAATGGCCAAAGTCTTTTTCCCAAGGTAGGGGAGTCCAAAACTAGAGGGGATAGGTTTAAGGTGAGAGGGGAAAGATTTAAAAGCAACCTAAGGGGCAATCTTTTCACGCAGAGGGTGGTGCATGTACGGGACGAGCTGCTGCAGGAAGCGGAGGAGGCTGGCACAATTACAACATTTAAAAGGCACCTGGCTGGGGACATGAACTTAGAGGGCTAAGGTCCAATAGCTGGCGAATGGGATCAGATTAGTTTAGGATATCTTGTCGTCATGGGCGAGTTGAGCCTAAGGGTCAGATTCTGTGCTATACATCTCTATGACTACGATTATCTTGCCCATCTCCTGATGCCCTGGACATGGTGGTAGTGAGTCATGTACTCAAACTGCTGCAACCCGTTCACAGTAGGTACATCCACAGTGCTATGAGGAAGTGAATTACAGAATTTTGATCCCAAAACAGTTAAAGAATGAAGGAATTATTTGAGGTCAGGATGACAAGCAACTTGAAGGGAAACTTGCAGTGGTGGTTTTCCCATGCATCCACAGCCCTACTCCTCCTGGACTGTAGAGGTCACAGATTTAGAAGGTGTTACTGAAGCAATGATGCTCACATCCCACGAACAACTGGAGAAATCAATTGTACATTAAGTAAGCTATGAATACGTGGTATCAATGTTTCATGAGCCTCACTCATATCAAGGAATAGACAGAAACTTAAATAATTCTTGAAATAGGTGGAGGAGTGAGGAATTCTTCTAAAAAATACGGCTGGCCTGTTTGACTGCACCTGTGCAATCTTCACCTACTTGTTGAAATTTCATTCAACGTCCATAAATGACAAGTTATGTATCTGAAATATTTTAGCAAAACAAAAAATTAATTAATGACAAAGGGTTTACTTACCATAGTAGAAAGTTGGCAGCTTGTGTAGAATCACAGAAGTCAATACCCATTGAAGCAGTGTTTGATGTTCCAGGATGAAGGCACTCTGAAATAAGAAAAAATATTTATGTATTCTGCAAATATGGTAACAGAAGACCATTTCTAATGACTATTCCAATGGCATAGAAATTACAAGTTGAATGGCCTCCCTTTGAGCAGTAATATTCTAAGATTCCAACACAACAATGGCAAAGGCTCAATCTTTTTAGAAAATTAAAGAGTGTACTTTTTTTTTCCGTATGTCAGAGCTTTTTCTGCGTTTCCTGTTCCAATAGAAGTTGATGCGACAGTAGGTCCATCAAGTCTACTCCACTATTCAGAATCATGACTGATCTGATTTTGGCTTCAACTTCACTTTCCTGCCTGGCCCTCAAATCCTTAACACCTAATCAAACAAAAATCTCAACTTTGACTAAATTCAACGACCCATTGGATTTCTGTCGACTATAATTCCAAAAGCAAAAAAAAATTCTCAGAGAAGAAACTCCCCAACTGTCTTAGTTGGGAGATCTATTAATTTTAAATTGTGCTCCTTGTTCAAGATCTCCCACGAGTAGAAACATCCTTTCAACACCTACTGGTGCAGTCCCGTATGTTTCAATAAGAGACAGACTCATTCCTCCAGGCCCAACCTATTCTTCCATTATCGTAAGACAAACCCTTCATTCCAGGAATCAGCATACAAAACCTTCTCTGAATTGTTATCAATGCAAGCAATCCTGTCTTTAACTGAGAATTCCAGAACTGTCCACACGAACTCCAGGTGTGGTCTTATCAATACCCTCTACAGTTGTAGCAAACCCTTCCTATTTCTATAATCCATCTTGCTTGTAATAATTTCAATTCCCTTCTCAATTACTCGCTGCACTTGCATGGTATCTTTCTGATTCACGTACAAGGACGCCTAGATCCCTCTGCACTGCAACATCCTGCAAACTTGCCCCATTTACATAACCTGTATTTTTATTCTTCCTAAAATGGACAAATTCAAACTTTTCCACATTACACACCGGCTGCCCAATTTTCACATCTTCACTTAGAAGTTACCTACATCTCTTCACACTTCTCTGCAATCGTGCTTTCCTCCTTTAGCTTTGCATCATCAGTATTATCCAAGTGATCATTCACATGGCCACAAAGATGCTGAGGTCATTTCAAACATGCCTTCCACTGTCCCCTCTCTCCTCCTTCTCTGCTACGTCCCTATCGACCCAACAACCACAGGACTAGGGTGGCACGGTGGCTCAGTGGTTAGCACTGCAGCCTGTGCCAGGGACCCGGATTCAATTCTGGCCTCGGGCAACTGTCTGTGTTGAGTTTGCACATTCTCCCCGTGTCTGCGTGGGTTTCTTCCAGGTGCTCTGGTTTCCTCCCACAGTCCAAAGATGTGCGGGCTAGGTGGCTTGGCCATGCTAAATTGCCTGTTCAGGGATGTGTGGGTTATAGGGGGATGGGTCTGGGTGGTGTGGACTTGTTGGGCTGAAGGGCCTGTTTCCACACTGTAGGGAATCTAGCCTATATTAGCGCAGGGCAGAAATTGGTGAGCTTTTGGTCTGTTACGTCCCAAGACCGTGTCATCTTAATCAAAGCCCCGAGGGAAATTGTAAATGAAATCTCTTCTTTGCAATTTTTGTTTTTAAATCAAAATGCTGGACTTCTATAACATTACTCACACTTGCTACGCTACAGGATTACGATTAATGCCATTTCTAAAATGTTAACAAAAGAGCTGACTACAGAGCAATTATTTGAACTCTTAAGAAAAACCATGAAGTAGATGACAGATACGACCTTATCAGCAAAGACACGAAATGAGTATTTTGCATAAGTATTTACTGTGGAGAAAGATATAGAAGTTATAGGACATTAGGAAATAAATAGGGAACATTGAAATATGTTCATAATACAGAGGTGGTGGTGCTGGACGTCTTAAAACACAAAAGTAGATAAATGCCCAGGACTTCATCAGGTGTACCCTGGAAATCTGTGGGAAGCTAGGGAAGTGATTGCCAGGCCCCTCGCTGAGGTTTTTTTAAAAAATCATCAATAGCTACAGGTAAAGTGCCAGAAGACTGGGGAGGTTGGCTAATGTGGTGTCACTATTCAAAAACAGTGACAAGGAAAAGCCAGGGAGCTACAGACCGGTGAACCATCAGTGGTGGGCAAGCTGTTGGGGCGAATTCTGAGGGATAGGATTTACATGTATTTGGAAAGACAAGGACTGATTAGGGATAGTCAACATAGCTTTATGCATGTCGCCTTAACTTAATTGAGTTTTTTGAAGCAGTAACTAAGAGGAATGATGAGGGCAGAGTGGTGGATGAGATCAATATGGACTGCAGCAAGGCATTTGACAAGTTTCCTCATGGTAGACTGATTAGCTTGGAATACAAGGAGAACTAGCCATTTGGATACCAAACTGTCTCAAAAGTAGAAGTTAAGCAGTGGTGGTGAAAAACTGTTTTTCAGACTGGACACCTGTGTCACAAGGATCGGTATTGGGTCCACTGCTGCTCATCATTTATATTAATGATTCAGATGTGAACATGGGAGGTACAGCAAGTATGTTTGCAGATAACACCAAAATTGGAGGTGTAGTGGACAGCGAAAGTTACCTCAGAGCACAACAGGGCCTTGATCAGATGGGCCAATGGGCCGAGGAGTGTCAGATGAAGTTTAATTTAAAATAATGTGAGGTGCTGCATATTGGAAAGATAAATCAGTGTAGGATTTATACACTTGACGGTGAGGTCCTGGACAATGCTGCTGAACAAAGAGACCTTGGAGAGCAGATTCATAGTTCCTCGAAAGTGGAGTCATAGTTAGACAGGATAGTTAAGGTGGCGTTTGGTATGCTTGCTTTTAATGATCAGCGCACTGAGTATTGGAATTGGGTGGACATGGCGAGGCTGTACCGGACATTGGTTGGGCCAATTTTGGAACACAGTGCAATTCTGATCCTCCTGCTATAGGAAGGATGTTGTGAAACTAGAAAGGATTCAGAGAAGATTTACAAGGATGTTGCCAGGGTTGGAGGGTTTGAGCTATAGGGAGAGACTGAATGGGCTGGGACTATTTTTCCTGGACCTTTGGAGGCTGAGGGGTGACCTTATAGAGGTTTATAAAATCATGAGGAGCATAAATAGGATAAATAGACAAGGTCTTTTCCTTTGGGTGGGGAGTCCAAAATTAGAGGGCATAGGTTTAAGGTGAGAGGGGGAGGATTTAAAAAGAGACCCAAGGGGCAACTTTTTCACAGAGGGTGGTGCATGCATGGAATCAGCTGCCAGAGGAAATGGTGGAGGCTGCGACAAAGACAACATTTAGAAGGCATCTGGTTTTGAGGGGGATTCAGGCCAAATAATGGTAAATGGGACTAGATTTATTTAGAATATCTGGTTGACATGGGCACGTTGGACTAAAGGACTTGTTTCTGTGCTGTACATCTGACTCGAAAACACAGTAATAAAATGAAGGCACAGAACAAAACTATAGATTTATCACATCACCAATAGTAATCTCAGTTCATTAGAAAAGGCTGCAAGCACAGGTTTAAAGGTTTTACAGTCGTTACAAAAAGTGGACCCCACAACTAGCATCAAGAAAAGATGCAACGTAACCAAATTTAAAGCAGGAATTTGCAATACCAATGTTGTACTTCATTACCTATTTCATAGAAATCATGCATGCGCATGCCTGATGCGAGCTTCTGTTCTCCTATTCGAATGTTCCTGATTTCTTTATCTGAGTTATTGGTTAATATAATCTGAACAGAAACCATTTTTGAATTGTAAATACATGGCTGACGTGGAAAGTGATACTCTGCTCCGAGGCCTTTTCCAGACATCCGATGAAGTAGCGTATATGATTTTGGAGGAACAAACACTGGAGTGGCCACCTAAACAGCAAAAAAGCAGTCATTGAAATAGTTCAAACAATAATGCACAACACCGAAAATTGCATTATTTTGCTTACAATCATTCGGAATTAGAACGGGGTCCAATTTATTGCATTTTCCAAACAGTTAAATTGAAAAGAAAATCTGTTTTCCTGATTGCTCCCATCCCAAACTTAAACTCTGTATCAAGTGTTGAAGAAGTGTGCATGACCTTCCACAAAGTGTTTCATAAAGAGCCACATTACAGATTAGCTGGAAATTCAACTCCAAGGAATTAATGGGAGAGCAGCAGCACCAATACAAAATTGGTTAAGTGGTAGAAAGAAGGTAGTAGTTGGTAGTGAATAATTGTTTTTCAGGTTGCTTGCAAGTATAAATTATGTCTTAAGAGCAGTATTAGGACAACTGTCCTTGTGTATATGTATAAATTGTGTGAATTGGGTCTAGAGACAGCAGTTATAAATCTGCAGATGACACAAGGCTTGGAAAAAAAAAGTAAACCATGAGGGGTATATTAGCAGACCTCAGGAGGACACGTTGGTGAAATGGATAGACAGTGGATAAAATTCAATGCAAGAGGTGTAAAGCAAACTGTGATGCACTGTAAAAGAAATTCAATATAGATAGATGGTATAACTTTAAATGAATTGTAGAAAGAGACATCAAGGGTTTCAAAATGTTCAAAGCTTTGAAGGTGATAGGAGTTGAAAAAATTTGGAAAAATATTTGATTCGTGGCTGTATTAATTGAGGCAGAGTGTTCAAAAAGAAATAAGTTACACCAAACCTTTATCTGAAGCTTAAGCAGTGTTGTGTCCAATTTACAGCACTACAGCTTAAGAAGAAAGTCGAAGACTTAAAGCAGAGTTACCAGAAATATTAAAAATTAATGATTTCAGTTGTGTGGAAAGAATCTGACAACATTTTCCTTAAGGCAAAGATAGCCAAGAGAAAGATTTAAGAGGTATTCAAGGGTTTTGATAGAGAGGATAAGGAACAATGGTTGCCATCAGCCAAAGTCACAGATTTAAGATCATTTGCAAAAAATATTGGCATGCAGCAGGGAAGAAGTCCATGTATTCTTGCTACGCAGTGAGTTATATAGTGGATCAAATTGGACAAGTACTTGTAAAAGAGAAATTGACTAAGTTATGCATAAAGGATTCAAGAGTGGGGTGGCTTGGATGGTTCTTCCAATAATCTATGATTTTCCAAATCCACGATTTGGCAACATGTTTAAATAGCTGTAAACAAACATAGAGACAAAGTGTCATTTTGTTGCAGTTTTAAAAAAAATTTTTGTCATTTCCCAGATGTGGACAGTTTACCCGGTCACCAGACTCTCAAAGCCATTCAGTAGCAAAAGAAACAACTTGAAACAAATTCTGACTGTCCCCTTGTAACAAAAATTCCCCCCTAAAAAAAACACAGCTTACAATCAAAATCCTAGAGATTCTACTGCAGTTTCATCTGAGCAACAGCTCAGTGTGCAGTCATTATTTTTGTGATTGATTACTTCTGCTGTAATACAATACATGCAAATTTGAGGTGTTTTAAAATGACAATGCCTAGTTTACTTTCAAAGAGCAAACTATAATCTTTGTAAAGTATTTTGCAATTCTGTCACGCAAAATCTAACCGCCGAAAGGATAATGCAAGTGCTCTTACTATTCAACTGCTGACCATATCATCATTCCTGGAATGTTTTGCGCAGAATGTTCTATGGAGAAAATCACAGGCTCAAAAGGCTTGATGCACTGAAAGGCCACTACAGACCATTCACATATTTCATCTGTTTATTGCGATAAGCAAATAGCCCGTGGAATGACAGCGCACATAACTGTCAAATGAGTAACACTTAGGTTTAGTGAAACATTTATATGGGCCTTTACCTCTCTTAGAAACAGACAGCATCTCTCAATGTCATCCAAAAGAAAAGTCTTACATTTTTAACACTTCACTAAAAAATAACTGAAGAGTGTAAAATGACAAATACCTTGTGCAGTTAGCTGGTAATGGACCATACTCTCAACTCATTTAGATTTATGCAATATAAACTTGTCACTAATAATTAATTTATGAGACAGCTGTTCCTAGAATCTTCCAAGTCTATCGTTACAAAAGCTCTTAAGCTATACCTTCAAAAACAGGAGGTGGTTTCAAACCTTTTTTTAAAAGAAGTAAATAGACACATTTCTAATAATCTGAAAGCAAAGTAAAATCTTAAAAACAACAGGTAGCTCAATGAACTAAATTAGGTTAACTGGAAATAATAGTACTGAATGCACATCTAAGCATCTCTGCAAATTGAAGGTTTCTTACTGCCTCCACACATGTTTTTAGGTAATGGTAACTTACAGTGCCTCTGTTTGTAAAGCACTTAGTGTCACATGTAGTTACTCCAAGCAATAGTTCAAACAATTTGACTATTTTGTAAGAAATAAAAATCTATTTGCAAGTTGCTGAGTTTTATGAGGTGATGCCATTGCTTCATTAATAATCAACAGTTCATTGTTCCAGTCATTTTTCACAGGGATTATGCCTACAGCCGTCAAATGCAAGTGTTTAAAAGATAGCTCCAAGACAGCTCAAGACATTACCTTGCAAACTTTCCTCACTGATACAAAGATGCCGATTCGCAAAATAACTTGAAATTAAAAGGGAGCAAAAGGGATTCAATACCTAATTTTATGACAGACAATTTTCTCATGCTTTCAAAGCAAATGTCATTGCCCAAATACGCAAAAGACTTACATACATCCCCTAATTAACTCTCAATCTATTTATTTTCTAATTACCAGAAAGTTGCATAAATGCAATTTCTTCTGAAAGCATAAAAATAATACACAGGTGAGCAGATAATAATGCAAGCAAATGGATTTTTAACATTTGTCATTGAAGGAAAGAGTCTAGAAGTAGGAAAATGTTTTAGCAACTTTTATAGGTAGTGAGTACACATCTGGTGTTTTGCATACAATTTTGGCCCCCTTACTGAAAAGGGGTATAGTTACAATGCAGGGAGTTCAGGGGGGAATCACTAGATTGATTCCAGTGATGAGGGGAATGTCCTCTGAAAATAGACTGAGCAGTTTAGGCCCAGGAGTTTAGGAGATTGAGGAGTGATCTAATTGAGGTATGTAAGGTGTTAAGGGGTATTGACAAAGTAGACGTTGACAGGATGTTTCCTCCAATGGAGTACTCTAGAATGAGAAGTCATAGATTTTTGTGAAACTGCTCTCACTTATCCTAAGAGATGAGCAGAAATTACTTTTCTCAGGGTCATCAATCTGTAGAATTCAATAAGCCAGAATGGTGGATGCTGGGACATGGAATAAATTTGTCAGATGGATTTTTAATCAATTTTGGCTTAAGGGGTTATGGATAATGGGCAGGAAAGTACAGTTGAGGTGAGAAGAGATCAGTCACGGGAAGGTTTGAGGAACTAAACTGTCTACCTTTGCTTTTATTTCATATAGTCTTACAGGTGTGTTGTAAACATGTACAGGAAATATGAAAATACCATATTGTATGACTTTAGAATGGGTTCTGAATACAGTTTGTATGTCTTGATTTAAATTTTACCTCACCCTCTAACCTCACTTTCCAAAGATTAACCTTGAAAGGTTAACCACAGAATCAAAACATCAAGTAACAAAACAAAATGACTTCCAGAATGTTGGCCTAAATAGTTTTCATATATGTATATCATGGGGGGAAAAAAACAGGTCAAAGGTCCCCACCGGAGGTCTCATTCTGCTGAAGAGACGTCTAATTGGAACAACATTTCCGACTGTTTCTGTTCAAGAGAGTTCGAAATACACTTAGTAATTGGATCAAAGTTTGTGTTAACAGTCCATATTGTTGGTGTATGCCAGTGACTAAAAATTTGTTCTTTTATTTCCCACTGTAAACCATTGCCATATTTTGTGGCAATAGAAAATGGAAGACTGCTATAAGTGATGGCGTTTAATGGTTGCCACAAAGTGCACAAAAAAGGTATTTAAAGCTAGCAGAAGACTACACAAACCAGCTGAGATACTTAAAAGTAACAACTCAATTTATTCAACTATTCCCTTTGCGCAAAAAGAACAAAAAAAAACTTACATGTAACCAAAAATGATGGTACAAGTTATGTAGGTGTCCAAATGTATGAGCAGAAAGAAAAGGTCATTTATTAATGAACTATGTCAACTCTATTCAGTTCCACTTTTGTCACTCTGCATATGCATGATTTAAACACACTGATGTAAAATATCTTAAAAGGTGCATGTATGTTGTTATTGGCCATTCCTCTGGTGTCTGCTTGTTCCTGCAGTAATATTCTCTCTCCATGGAGTGCCATTCTTATGCTTTTGTGAAAGCAGTGTTGCCATGTAAACTGTCGTTGCTGATGTTGTTGAGCAACAGTGAACTTCTGGGACTGATGTGCACTCTGTGCAGGTGGTGAGCTCACTTCTTCGTGCTGGCTGCCAGCAGTAAAGGCATTGCTTCTCTTGCTGTATTTCGACGTTTGTATGTAGCTGTGGTGGTGCATCTGGTCATTCACATTTAGAATGTATCACTGAGGGGACAACAACTCCACACAGGTACCCAGTTACCATATGGGCTGATCGTTAGAGAATGTTGAACCTTTACATCCTTAACTGGCTTTCCAATGCTCAACTCTGAAAATGACTTAGCAGTTCTATCAAAATCAAATTTAGAAGTTGTTTCACCTTTGCTTTGTTACTCAGACGGCCTTCAGTAGTTCTCTTTGGGCTTCCCTCTCCCCTACCCCCACAACAAAGTTTGGGAGAATAGTTTGAATGCAGCAAAACAAAATTAGGATGGGACCACACAAAGGCCAGAATTGCTGGAGAAACTCAAGGTCTGGCAGCATATGTGGAGAGAAGAGAGTTGATGTTTCAAGCCCAGTGACCCACCTTTTCAGGTCTTCAGGTGGTCCCACTCAAGGACTGCCATGTACAAGTCTGTGCTGTTCTTCATGATCCCTTTGGCAATTTTCACTGCTGCCTCAGCCTTTTCATTTGATAAGCGATAGTGTGAAAATGATTTATTGTGCTGAATTTTCCAAACTTGGAAGAAACAGCCGAATTGTTCACCCAAGAATCAGAGCATTCCACAATCTCAATGGCAGTCACTTAAGTTATCTGGTCAAACACCGAGTCGAAATAACTATTGATGGTGACACGGTAAATAGTTCCTGCGAGGTAATATGTCTGCAGAGGAGCATTTCAGAACTCTTGCTTTAAAAGACAAAATAGAAGAGAGAGCGCGCGCACATGCTGGAAAAATGTGGAATAATCAATAAAGTGACAGCTCCTACTGACTAGATTAGCAGAATTGTAACAATGAAAACAACTGGAATGCAGTGTATGCATGGATCGAAAGGATCTCAGTAGGAGGTTTGAAGAGTTCTACTATCTGATGCTAAGCATTGAAGAAATGTTGCCACAATTTGCCAAGGCAAATCTTCCCTACTTTTTGATGCAATTTCAAGAAAGTGAAGTTGGCTAACGTCATTGTTTCCCCAATTATATTCTGGTCACCATGGAGATAGAGATGGTTGCACATCCTGTTAGACATTTCCACTGCTCCAGGAGCGCATCAATGCGGACAGCATGAGGTGGTCAGTCGCCTCCACAATGTTCAAAAGCCAAAGGCCATTATCAGAATCTCATGTGACTCTTCTCTGGGACACATTTTGTTTTTTGCCAAGTCTGAAAGTCAACAAACTTAGCTGAAATAGCTTTTAACATCTCCATATATGTCCAAATATAAACAATTCATCAAATAAGAACTTAAAGGCAAGTTAAAGATAGTAGATTACAAAGATTACCATGCCGCTGACACTTGCAGACCCAAGTTATTTAGGAAAAGCAGAAGGGTCTCTTCATACATCTTGTAAACAAGTGACTGCCACTGAGTTTAAGCTAGGAGTGGGCAAGGTGGCAAAGATCACTCTGATGTCATCAGTAGTTGGGCTAACAGGATTCAAATGGGTGACCGAGATAGCTAACTGTGGGATATATAAATAAGTGCTTACAGTCAGGGGAATGCCTCGGGTGGCAGCGCTGACCAGACAGCCCCTTCCATAGATGAAATATCGTCCAGACAAGAAGGAACAAGACAACAAGGAACAAGACCCAGGCAAGAGTTCTCTAACATTTTCCTCAAGGTCAACCCTTGTACTTTAATGAGATCAGCACAATATGGAGGCCGAATTGACAGTTGACACAATCAGTAAACCAACTTAAACAGTGCTGGTAGTACGTTTCTTGTCTAATTGACCATCATAGCTGAACTGCTGCCTTAGCAAACTTAGCAAAAATTCTAGAATTTCCTTATAATTGGTCAAATGTCTACATTGGGTAAACATGTTTCCGAATCTCAAAATCTTATCCACAAAAATCTCACCAGACCAAGAAAAGATGCAACGGAAGATGCTTGATGGTAAGACAAAGGTCACATAGTAACAACCAAATGACTATCTGGATACTGGCACAACGAGAGTGTTGGCGATGAAATGACAGATGTGTGAAGGCAGTGTAATGCACTGTTTAATTTGTTAACTAGTTAACAATGTGTTTGGCTAATTTGTCAGAACATGAACCTCTAGGCAAACTCACTGTCAAGAAAACAGTGATACTGTTGTACAGAACGAGACAGTTTTACTAGAATCAAACTAATGGTGACAACACCACCAGTGTTATAGTGGTGTCAATGATGAAGATGCCTTGTCATGTGATGCTGATGAGATAAGACTCAGAGCAACCTTTATGCACACAGGAAAACTAGTTGTCTTTATATTCAAGGCATTAAATGCAAACCGAACAATGCTATTCTGCAACTGAGCAACATTTTTGGTTCCAGTCCTTGCTTGCAAGTATTTTAATCAACAACTGTTTAGCAGAATCAAAGCAACAGTGGACTTTCCACAAACCACTTCAAGCATTTTCCTCCAATCACTTGTATCAACTCCAAAGGATTTGCAAAGAACATTATTTGGTTTGATGAGATATCTTCTGGATGCATTATATAGGGGAAACAGAGATAAACTGCTAACGGTCTGTCACAGGAACACTCCCTATAGAGAAAGCTAAGCTTAAAATGAAACAATACAGATTTCATGAGATGCAAGAGCTTGACATGCACTGGAAAGCATCAATCCAGCAGAGATATTAAATCTCAAAGACAACTGTCTTCCTGAAATCAAGCTAACACAAAAAGATACAACTCTCCATGTACAACAGGAAGTCGTGATGAAAGGAGGACCTGAAACCATCAAGAACACACTTGTTGCTTTCAGTGCTTTTGACATACATAGATGAAATGATAGCCCAAGACAGCAGCTTGTACAAAGGAAATAGCCATTATCCCAAAGGGGATAAATAAAAAGATGCTGAAGTGCATCCAGGCAAACCATTAAGGAATTGCTCAGTATGACAAAGGCAAGAGAAGCACTCTACAGGCCAAGTATGAGCAGAGACATTTAGGGCTACTTCAGCTAACGTAGTTCTATGATTCCAAAGCTTAGCTATGATGCATGCTAATAGACATCCCTATTTTAAAAAAGAAGAGTAATCACTGGGCCAATTAGCCTAACATCTATGTCAGAAAACATTGAAATCAATTAAGGAAGTATTGGCAGGACATTTTGAAAATTATAAGTTGATGAAGAGAAGTCAGCATGGCTAATTTGTTAAGAATTTGAGGAAATCTCACCCAGTGGATAGAGTGGAACAAATGTTGGAACATGTTGTATTTGGAGTTCCAGAAGACATTCAACAAGGCATTCACTAAAGGTCAAGTCATAAGATAAAAGAGCCTATGGTATTCAAAGTAGTACATCAATATGAAGAGAGAATTAGCTAAAGGGCAGGAAACAGTGAGTGGGGATTGGGAATTCTTTTTCAGATTGGTAACTCATGACCGGTGGTATTCCACAGAGATTAATACTGGGACCACAACTATGTACAATATATATTAGTGACTTGGAGTAAGGAAGCGGTTGTAAGGTAGGCAAATTTGTGGACAACGTATAAATAGGTGGTATGACAAGAGGTATTGTGAGAGAGACACAAACAGTTCAGAGACAGATAGTGCTAGATTAAGTAAGTGGACAATAAAGCTGGCAAATTAATTATAATGTGGGGAAATATGAGGTTGTTCATTTTGTAACGAGAACAAAACGATATGCCTTACATGGAGACAGACTGCAGAAAGATGCAACACAAAAGGGCTTGGGGATACTTGTGCACAAAACACAAAGCTAGCAGAGGTGCTGTAGCATTCTCCTCTCAAAGTACTGCCACCGAAAGCTTTTGGAGCATAGTCTTGGTGAATAGATATGTGATAGATAAAAAGAAAGAGATTTGATTGGAAGGAATTGAGGATTATACAGAAAAGTGGTCGGGGAATGTCAGATGAGCCACGATATTGAATAGTGCAGCAGGCTTGAGGGGCCAAATGGCCGATTCCCGCTCTTATTCCTTCTTGTCTTATGACATCCCTGACAGACTATGGTCAAAGCATTTCATGTGCACAAGACCTGGTTATCTTGTCACTGTTGACTTCTAAACTGACTGCTGACTTAGACCAGCAGATGAAAAAAGCTGATGAGTTAAAAACTTGTGCCTTGCTACTTCATTCAGTAGCTGGTTTTCTTAAAACTCTGAAAATCCACACATTTTCAGGTGTGTCTCTAGCAGCTGTCAAAATCTACAGATTTTCTTCTCTGATTCTGTTTTTAACTGCCTTCAGTTCCAAAGAATTCATATTGCAGTGCTTTTCAGCTCTGAAAAAGTGCCATCAGCTTTGAAATGTTGGCTCAGTTTCTCTCTCCAAATGCTGCCTGATCGGTTAGTTTCTCCCAGTGCTGTTTTTATGACAACAAAAAATATCAAATTTGATCCTTCAACTTTTTGTTTTGGTGTCAAAGACTTTGGCGAACATAAGGCGTAACAATACGAATGACACATATTCCTAAACACACACGAACAGCCAAAAACCAATGATCATCTTTAATTAGGGCAGACCATTTAAAGACAGCTCCAGAAACAAAAAAAAAAATCTTGCTTTTTAGTAAACCTTTTCTAGATTCCAAGTTGGACAGTTCAGAATTAGAGGTTTAATAGCTCACAATGGCCATGTTCCATTGAACAACTTTGAGGACTTTTTACTGGGTTTTGGGAGTCAAATTCAGCATTCCTTTATGCATCATTTCTTTAACAGCAATAAATAGTCAGATGACCACTTTCACTTTGGTAAAAATGCTTTAGTCTTTGACTGGAGAATTTAAGTATTTGATGGAGGACAAAAATGACAATAGTTCATACATTGTAGATCAGTTTGCAGACAGAACCTAGCAAAGAGTAGTCATAGCCACCTAATGAGCCAGACAGAGAGGACAGAAAATCAAACAAAGACTAAAATAGTCCTAGAAATTAAAGCACTAAAAGCATTGAGAACAATAAACAGATTGGTTCCACCAAAGGGTGCAGAGTGGTAATGGTGGCATAGGAGGCGTTGATTGATTGGAGATGAGGATCAATGGTGATGACTATTAAAGTGCACCTAGATTCCTGAAATAAGACTGTAAACCAACAAAAATATGAAAATAGAAACTTATAGGGCACATATTCATTGAAAGTAAATCTCATTTTACCTCAATTCTGTCAAGTTACGATGCTCCAAACTGCACCGCCTGAATGGGTGTAGAAGCAGGTTCCTGTCATTTTTAGATATTTATGGGGACTGAACAGCTCTTTCAAGAAGCTGGTATTGGCATGTTGGGCAGAACGGTCTGCTCTGTGCTTTATGATTTGAAATTGTCGAACACGAGGAGGAACAACGTTCAATATCAAAATCAGAAAATGTAGCCTCCACGGCTTCAAACCTAAACAGCACAACTTCAACTAATCATCCCAAAATAAATCTCAAACCTCAAACTGTAAAACAGTCCTGATATTTTAATCAATAGATCTACTATTTCAGGAGCTGTGCCACCTATAAGCAAGGACCGCACAGCTACTTGAAAATGTCGTGTGATAAAGATGAAATACTGAAGGAATGAAAGATGTAAAAGCAGCTGTAATTTAAAGTTGTGTTTATATGTGGTCAACTTATATTTCCTTAAAGATAATGCTATTTACTCTGACCTTGCAGGTTTGAGCTGGGCATTCATCACTGCAGTTTGCCTAACTCAGTTTGTCTGTCAATAAGTGATGTCTTAATCTTTGCTTTATCTTGTCCAGAATCACAGCTCAACAATGCTGTCATTTTTCAAGGTCTGAATTTAGCTTCAACTGCATATCATCACCAGTTGACAAAATGGACATCGAGCAAGACCTTATATTTTATAAACGCTTCCCTTAGTGTAAATGTAACTATAATTCAGAACAAATTACCTAACCTTGACTTAGCAGTCGATCTTTTGATTTTTCAGCCCCCCCCTATTTTTTTAAACGAACAAGTGATAAAGCATTTGGAAATGTTGATTGAGGGGGTCTATTATGCTTCAACTTAAAGCTAAGGTGATTGATGCAAGAAGTAGTCACCTTTGAGTATGTACAAGGCAGATATCCTTTTTGTCAAATGACCTGAAAATCCTGCTGACGTTCTAAAAGTACCCTCAAGGATACCAGGTAGTTTACAGAAGTCCATTAAGACACACACTTTTATGGGATATGTAAAATGTTCTGAGGCATTCTCTAATAATCTTTCCACAATATTCATTTTGAGTCACACAAAAACAAATCAAGCAATCACTCAGGGCTAAACACCGTCTTTGAACAAATTTCACCCACTTCAGGGGAGTTCATTTTGGACAGAAACGAATAGTCGCTTAACAAACAAAAAACTTTTCCACCACAACCTCAGTTTTAGTTGTGTTAAATCACTCTGTTCCAAGGAAACAAAAAGAACAAAAAGAGAAGTACAGCACAGGAACGGGCCCTTCAAGCCTGTGCAAATCATCACACCTTGCCTAAACTAAAAACAAACTTTCTGCCCTTATTTGGCCCATGTCCCTCTATTCCCTCCCTATTCATCTAACCATCCAGATGCCTCTTAAATGTCGCCAACATGCCTGCTTCCACCACCTTCCCTGTCAATGCATTCCACACTTCTGACACACCTCTGCATGACAACCTTTTGTCGCACATCTCCCTTAAACTTTTGCTCTCTCACCTTGAACTTATGACCCCCGGGCCTTGTAACTCAAATTCAACCCTGGAAAAAAGCCTCTGACTATTCACCCTATCTATACATCAATTTTGCAGACCTCTATCAGGTCTCCTCTCGGCCCCAATCTTTCCGGTGAAAACAATCCTAGCCTTTTTAACTTTTCCGGATAGCCAATGCTCTCAAGACTGGGCAACATCTTGGGTAACTTTTCTGCACTCTCTCCAAAGCTTCCACGTCCTTCTGATAATGTGGTGACCAAAACTGCACACAATACTCTAAACATGGCCGAACAAGGGTTTTATATAGCTGCAACATGTTTTGCCAACTCTTTTACTCCACGCCCCGGCCAATGAAGGCAAGCATGCCATGTCTTTGGGCACCCATATTGCCACTTATAGGGAATCATGGATCTGCATGTCCAGATCCATCTGTATGTTAATATTCCAAAAGGTTCTGCCATTAACATTAATTCACACCTAAATTTGACCAGGTGTGAAGCATTAATCTAATTACTGCAAAATAATGGCACATCCAAGGGTTTGCAGCAAAACACTGAAATTTCACTGATACTCAAAAGCATGAAGATAACATTTTGAAAAATATTTGTTTATGGAATGTAGACATCATTGGCTCAGACAGTATTTATTACCTACCACCAGTCCCCTAGAGAAGTATTTCTGAATCACTGTAGCCCATGAAGAGTAGGTGCATCCAAAACTTTACCAAAAAATCTCAGCCACAGAAAACATGTTCAAAAAATGGTTGATGGTAGAGAACTTCCAGCAGCATCCCTATGACTTTGCCCGAGACAGGCAAACACTAAACCCAATTGCTTTACATCAAAATTAGTCCGATCAGAAATTTACTACATAGCAAGTGGCTATTTCGCCCATTGTGTCCATGTCATTCAGCTAAGACCTGACTAAACAAATCCTATTTTCCAGCTTCTGGCTCATAGCCATCAAGGCTATGGCGATGCAGGTGAGTGTCTAAACACTGCTTAAACGTTTCAAGCATTTCTGCCTCAACTGCCCTTTCAAGCAACAAGCTCCAGATGTCCAACAGGGTGACAAAATGGGAATCCTTTTAGCTTTCTACCTCTCAAATCTACACAACCTGCTCGAGTCCTCTACTGCTTTGCTTATCCACCCAACCTAAGGCTGTCAATCTTTCAGGCCACTCTCAACCTTCATTGCTCCAAAGGAAACAACTCCAGTCTACCCAATCTTTCCTCACAGTACAGATGGTCCAGCACAGGCAGCATCCTGGTAAATCTCCTTTGCAACCTCTCCAGTTCAATCGCATCCTTCCTGTAGCATCGTGGTGACCAGTATTGCACGCAGCACTTGAGTTGCAGCCTGTCCAACGTTCTATATTGTCTCCTTTCAGTGATCTATAGATCTGCACACCAAAGTTGTTCAGATCGTCAATACTTGGGAAGACAACAGCCTAGCGGTTTTATTGCTGGACTGTTAATCCAGAGACCCACGTAATGTTCTGGGAATCTGGGTTCAAATCCTACCTCAGCAGATAGAGGACTGACTTGAATTCATAAAAAAAGGGTACTGGATTAAGGAGTCTAACCATGACCATGTATCCATTACTGAGTGTCAGAAAAACCCATCTGGTTCACCATTGGCTTTTAGGGAAGGAAACTGCCAAACTCAGATGGCCTGGCCTACAAGACTCCAGACACACAGCAATAAGGTCAATTTTTTTAACTGCCCTCTGGGTAATTAGGGATGGGCAATAAATGCTACTTAGCCAGTAACATCATATCTCATGAACGACCAAAAAGGGGGGGAAAACTTACTAGGGCCCTACCACCCAAAGTGTAACCTCTTGCTCTGATAGTCCTCTAGAACATTCTCATTTTTCCAGGTTGAATTCCGTTTGCAACTGCTCTGCCCAGCTGACCAGTCCATTAACATCTTCCTGCGGTTTATATTATACGCAATATTTATCACACTATCAATTTTGATGTCATTCTTAAAACTCCTTGACAATGCTCCTACAGTTAAGCCCAAATCAATGATGCACACCAGAAACAATAAAAGCCCCAGCACCAAGACTTGCAGAACACCAAAGAAACATGCTTCTACCATTATTCTCTCTCAGGTGAGGACCTTGAGACTGAGTATCAACAACCCAAGTGGGAAGAAGGATTAAGTTTGAAAGCAAATTTCAGGGAATTAGGAAGGAAATTCAAGTGTAGTGTCTCAACTTTTAAAAATTCTTTCATGGGATGTGAGTGTCAGTGACATTTATTACTCATCTCTAATTGCCCAGACGGCAGTTAAGCATCAACCATACTGTTGTGGGTCTAGAGGCACATGTAGTCCAGACAAGGTAAGAACATCTGTTTCCCTCCCAGAAGGATTTTTTCCAACAACTAATGATGACTTCATAGTCATTAACAGACTCCAAATTCCAGATATTTATTGAATTCAAGTTCCACCACCTGCCATAGCAGGATTTGAACCCAGGTCCCCCCAGAACTGTACCAGTGTTTCTGGATTAATAGTCTAGCAATACCACCACTAGGCCATTACCTGCCTCAAAGCAGTAATCTCAGGATTATTCCCACTCTTAACTACTAAGCACAAGAACAGGAGAACTCGATGATTTATCACGTGACTGGAAAACTGAGGTAGGAGAGGGGGCATCAGATTTCTGAGGATTGATACCCTCTCAGGAAGATTTGCTTGCGCCGTTAGGGTTGGTTTAAACCAATTTGACAGAGGGACGGGACACGTCGGGTAACCCAAATTGGAAAATAGCATTTATAAGCCAAATAATAATATTAGGGCATGGCGTAAATTAGGAGAGGGACTCTTGTGGCACAGGGATAATGCCTTGATCCCTTGGCTGAGGTTCAAGTTCCACCATTTTGATACATCCACAAACTTAATCACCATGTTTCCCAAGTTTTAATATTAATAATTTAATGAGAATTTAAGTTAGGAAAGATACTATTGCCGCAGAGGGAGCGCACAAAGGGTCACCAGACATTCTAAAGATAGCAGGATTACTCCATGGAAGAGACTGGGCAAGTGGATTGGTATTTTCTAGAGTTTCGAAGAATGAGAAGTGATTTCATTGAAATAAAATCCTGAAGAAAAAATATTAAAAGGAATAAACAGGTTTGAAATTTCCTTTGGCTGGGAAGTCCAGAACCAGAGGCACAATTTAAAAATGAAATGGATGCCATTTTGGGACCGAGATGAGTAAAAATTTCTTTCCAAAGTATTGTGAATCTTCAGAATTCTCTACCATAGAGGACTGTGAAGGCTCAGTCTTTGACTATGTTTAAAGTACAGGTTGAAAGATTTCTGATTATCAATGGCAAAGGGCTTATGGGGATAGTGTGGGTAAAAAATATTGAAGTGTTTAATCAGTCAGGATTGTGTTAAATGCTGGAGCGGGTCACAGGCCAAATGCCTATTCCTGTTCCCAAGTCTGATACAGATGTGAAACATTATGGGACTACGTCGTAAACATACAAGGTGTCACATAAATCTAAACTTTGCTAATCACAGCCTCGTAGATCTTTTTAAAAAAAAAGCAATGGTGACAGGATCTTCAGATTTCTAAGTCCTCTGACCTTCACCAATGGCCAGGTTTTCTATTCTGGAGAGTGAAACTTCAGTTGTAAAAATTGGAATACAATCCATGCGAAGTAGACATGGTGGGGAGAAGAGTATAAACATTTTCATATTCCTTTATATTATTGCCTGAAGTCAAGTTGTTTCAAAGGTGTCAATTACAACCTCAGCCATAGATGCTGTATAGTTGTAGACGTATTTTTTTCTTCTTTTACACAACATGCCATTCTCCATGAACCATGTGTTCTTCACACCAGCATCCTGTGGTTTATGTTCAAGATTTTCAATTTGCGTCACATTACAGGCTGTGCTGTGTTGAAAACAAATTGGAACGTTCTGATAATTCTTCTAGGTGTCCTGATGCACTCAATCCAAACATGCCTCTGAACTAATTTACACTAATGAACAGACAAAGGCTCTCAATAGCAGAATCTGAATGCCTGGCCGTCAATCAAAAGTGAACCTGAAAAATCTGATAGCTAGGAGCCTAACTTTTCTTCACAGTTAAATCGGTTGATTCCAATGTCTCTCTCATACTTATTTAATTGATCCACTCCTTCTCCCCCAAAAGCAAAGTGAGATGGTTGATCCAAAGGCTGTAAAGTACAAGTGAACTGCTCCCCTTCAGATGCAATAAACTTGTCCGAATCGAGTTAAGTACAACCATCACGTTTCCTAACGTCATGACATAGGGATAACAATATTGAACAAAATAGCCTTGCAGATCTATCTCTCTGCATTCAATGCATTAGTTTTGTTCTGGAGCACAGAGATGAACAAATGTCTAAGTCAATGCATCAGACAAGGTATGGAATTTGACCAAAAAACACAGATCTTAGAAGAGATTATTGAAGATTACTAAATTCCATTTACTGCACTAATGAAGGTGACTTGCATAAACAAACAATTTTAACTGACCTTTTCTTGTGATCTTAATGAACTGCTTTATCTTCATGACAGAAAAGCAAATGCAGGAACTCAAAACAAGTCTTTATGCAGCAGTTTCAGGGAGTTCACAACTTGACAGTTATTTGGAACTGTGCCGGACACAACACTAGACCAAAGTCTAAACTCTGATCTAGATTCCGACTGAGTGCAGATCCGTGCCGCATATCTCAAATGTTCTCAGGTCCTTTGTACCGGAGGGGTGGAATGCATGGGCAACTGTAGTTGTGCAATGGACATCTATCAGAATCATCTACTCATAAGCTCATAATTGAGGGGTATTTAGGTGCTTTTCTTTTGGAGTAGTATGTAGCATTCAATAAAAGCATTATGACTTGCCCTCCACTGCGAAAATTTGAAGTCAAATCTGTGGAGACGGCAGGCTTATGCAGCAAACTATAATTTAATAAACTAGTTGAACAGCAACATTTAAAAAAGTAATTTTAAATACTTTAAGCTGCAGCAAGCTTTTCAGTCAGACTGAACAAATTTTTCTAACATATTACTGTTGACATTTTGCAAGAAAGCAACAAATATTATTTTATATCATTTATCGTTTGGGCACAAACCTGTTTTTATTTGCCCATGATTTTTTCCTCCTGAGTGATTTTACTCAATAGCATTAAGTAAAAGCTAGGCAAAAATTTAATTTTAAATGTTTATTATAGAAATGTTAAAATGTATTTTGCACAATAATGAAATAATGGTTGTGTGGGGAAAATAATACAAACAACGAGAATCCAATTACTGAGTTTGTGATTAAGTATGGGAACGTTTCCAATGATCTGACAAACAATATTAATGGAAACAGTGCACCATGCCCTTTGGTACAGCTAACAATTCAAAACAATGAAACATAATTGGTATGGTGGAGCCCATTAAAGATCAGTTTTGTTGAGAACAGACCTCTTTGAAATAAGCTTCCACTTTTATGACATGGTATTAAAATATTGCTCATCTGGCCCAGTATCATCTTACATAGCTTGCTAACATATTTTAGTTAATGTAGCTACAGTGAAGTGCATTGAACTGTCCAAGAGGTTAACGATGCTATATGAATACAATATATTAATTTCCTGTTTTTGAAGCAGTGGAAGAGATTAAAGATTTAATTTACATAGCCCAAGTGCAAGTATCAGAAACTCGAAAGATTATTTTCCCCATCATCACTATATACAGGTAACTATTATACCATTATCCAAAAATAGTGCAATGGAAAAGCCAACTAAGAGAGGCTGCTAAATCTGAACTTGGTGGTGAGCATATTAACTGTAATCAATATTAACAGATCGGATTAACTGTTACTTGGACAGGCATGGATTAATCAGTGATAGCACAGTATTGTTAAGGGAAGAGACCGTGGCAACTGGAATTCAATCTAGAGAAATTTATGATTATGCATTTAAGGAGGGCAAACAACATGAAAAGACAATAAACGGGAGCTTATTGAGAGGTGTTGAGGAAGTGTAACACCTTGGAGTGCTTATCAACAGGTCCACCAGGTCCCTGAGGGTGGCAGGACAGGAAGCTAAACTAATAAAGGTGGTATATGGGCTGCTTCCCTTCACTAAGCAAGGGAATTAATACAAAAGGAAGGTGGTTATCCAAGACTCTGGTTTGGCCACAGCTGGACTTCTGTACAGAGTTTTGGTTACCACATTACAAGAAGAACAAAACTTCTTTAAAAGAGCACAGTAAAGATTAATGATAATGTTTGAGCTTTGAAATTTGCAGTTAAGAGGAAAGATTAGATAGACTATGCATGCTTTCCTTAGAACAGAAGAGTTTGAGAGGCAACTTGACGTGTACAAAATAATGGGGGAAGAGACAAGGAAAATCTTTAGCAAATGAGTTCAACTTCTTGGGGCATAGATTTGAAGATAAATGATTAACCTGCAAATTTGTGTACCAGATTGTGGAAAGTGGGATTAGATTGGACAGCTAGTTTATTCAACCCGCGCAGACACTATGGGTTGAATAGCCTGTTTCTGAGCCATAGCCTGTGGTTCTACTCTTAGTTACTGGATTTTGTACGCTATATGTTACATTAGGTAGACTCACAAACTTTGAAAGGAATCTAACTGAATGTGTCATATGATACCAGTTATTGATTTTCCACATTTTAATGATGATTGTTGCAGTTCTTTTAAACCTAGTTATTTCAACTGTTGTAAACTTATCAGGCGATCTGTAAACATTGAAGATCTACTTTCAAAGTAACGTCTCCAATTTTCAGTTTGCTATTCTCCCTGGCATCCATTTAAAACATTCATTTAGGCTCTTTTCCCCCACCCAAGCATGCATATTTTGTTACTTTTGGAGTTTGAAGCTTGTGTTCTTGCCAGTGGTACTGAATTTATGATCAAGTGAGCGCAAAGTGTGCAAATGGGTTGAAATGTCAGACTTCAATATTCATTGTAAATCCTGCAATACTGGCCACAAGATAAAGCAAGTTGGTTGAATGCTGAGCCATTAAAAATAATAAATGAGCTTTCTGACATCCAGCTACGTAGTAAAAGTGAAATATCAAAATATCCGTCCTTGGACATTCATTGAATATGGACTCATACTCATAAGATTATAGAGAATAATATGTACAACATTTTAATCAAAAATACTGCAATTCAGTATTTGAAGCTTTTGTAGTCGAAGTTGTTGGTTTACAGGCTCTTTTTCAAAGAACATTGAAGGGATGCTGCAGTGCACCTTTGTAAATGTACACATCGCAGCTGTTGCATTCTGGTGGAGGGACAAGTACTTAAAACGGTAGATGCCATGTCAACTAAGGGTGTTGTTTTGTCCTAAATTTTATCAAGCTTCCAGTGTGGTTGAAGTTGCACTCATCCAGGCGAGTGGAGAGAATTCCAATATTTTCTCAGTTGTGCCACGTAAATGATAGACAGACTTTTTACTCAAGTTTGATGCATTACTCAAAAAATTTCCAACCTCTGACCTGCCCTCATAGCCAGAGCATTTATATGGCTGATCCAGTTAACATCTAGTTAACAATAATTGCCAGGGTATTGAAAGTGAGGGATCCAGCACAGGTACTGATAGACATCAAGGCAGCTGAGGAAACGGCAGAGGGACTGTTTCCTTATTTTATAGCCACAAATTGCCTGTTCCGACTGCAGTCTAACATTCCTTCAACATAATTATCGTCAGAGATAATGGGAACTGCAGATGCTGGAGAATCCAAGATAACAGCATGAAGCTGGATGAACACAGCAGGCCAAGCAGCATCTCGGGAGCACAAAAGCTGACGTTTCGGGCCTAGACCCTTCACCAAGACCTTGAAGGGGGGGTCTAGGCCCGAAACGTCAGCTTTTGTGCTCCCGAGATGCTGCTTGGCCTGCTGTGTTTATCCAGCTTCACACTTTGTTATCTTAGATAATTATCATGCTTTGTGCCACCAACTAATACATGTGTCCAGGGTTACTTCCATTATGTTGGAGGAAACTAAGTATTTTCAGACGTCAAAGTGACAGAATGGGTTGATGCAATTCGGCGTTTTCATATTCTTAATGCTTCACGTGTTTAGAAACAACAGGAGTGGTGTCACATAACATAGAAAATAGGAATAAGCCATTTGACCCTTTGAGCCTGCTCTGCCATTCATTGTGATCATGGCTGAACATCTAACAATTGTCTGTTGCTGCTTCTTCCCTCATCTCCTTGGATCTCTTTAGCCCCAAAACTATATCAACTCCATTAAATCAGTGTTTTGGCTTCAACTGCTTGCAATGGTAGTGAATTCCGTAGGTTCACAACTAAGTGAAAAAAAATTTGCTCATATCAGTACAATGTGGGCACCAAAATAGCCTTCGAAACTGAATTGCTAACTTAATACTTGTTGTCTATCATTTAACTGACAAGTTTCCAATGGAATCAAGTTTGGGTTTCAAAAATTAAGGTAAATTAGGGTTCAATAATGTAGTTACAAGTTTTAGTAGCATTTTGCCATCAGCCTCAGCTCCTGCCCTCCAAGTAGGGCAAAGGAACAGGGGGGGGGGAAATTGCTGCGTTACTTACAGGGATATCAAGCTACAGGTGGAGAAAACATTTAAAAAAGCAGACTCATTTTTAAAGCAGTCACTTATTTTAAACATTCAAAAGTTTCTTCTAATCTTCAGACTTGCTGTTGGTGTTAGAGAGATCCTTGTCATGCAAATAATTTATTTTCACTTCTGTTGAGTAGGTGCTGCTGTAGGATCACAACAATGAGCCATGTTGCTGACATTTCTCATCCCAGATGAGGTCATCTTCAAGGTCATCTGACCCTCAGGTTAAACCACCACCAGTTGTCTCTCTAACCCTCTGCTCCTCTGGCACTATACTGAGTAGGTAAATGGCTCAGTCCCTACAATCACTCTGTTAGGAGAATGGAACCCATTGCCTGCCCATTTAACTACAACAACAAAGATCAACTGGCATCCACATTGAGTTTCTGATGAAGTGTTATAGAATTGAGAATATATTCACATTCAAGGGACTGGAAGGGCTTCGCGAAGATCTGTGACTCACAAAGGAATCAGCCTATCCAGATTATCTGCCATCTGAAGCAAACTTGCAGCAGGTTAATGCAATGGTAAAGCCATTATCAATTCTTGTAAAACCAGATCTTTTTGTAATATGAAGAGATAGACTGAATTGGGCCATTACTCACTGAAATTTAGAGGAGCAAGTGTGGGTCTCATTGAAACATATAATTCCAACAGGGTTGGACACAAAATGTAGGGACAATAATGCCCTGTGTGGGGGGTATCTAGAACCAAGGGCCACAGTCTTGGATTATGGGGTAGGCTGAAGAGAGAAATTTCTTCACATCGAGGGTGGTGAACTTGTGGAACTCTTTACCACAAAGCAACAAAGCCCAAGGCACTGAGTATATTAAAGGAAGAACTTTTTAAGCTATTAACCAATATGTACCAAGAGCAAGCAGGAATCTGGTATTGAGACAGAAGATCAGCCATAATCATAATGAATGGCAGAGCAGCCTTAACAGGGCCTGCTCCTAGTTTCACTAGATTTCTAATAGCTAAAGGCGTCAGGGATATGGGAAAGAGTGGGAGAATTGTGTTGATGTAAACAAATCAGCCATGGTCAAGTTGAATATTGATGGCTGAAACAGTCAATTCCTCCTCCTGTTTTCTATGTTTTCAGGAAGGGAATCAGCCATCCTATCCTGGTCTGAACTACATGTGACTCCAGAGTCATAAGTGAGGTTAACTCTCAAATATCTTGTGAAATGGCCTAGCAAGCTGCTCAGTTCAACAGTAATTAATGATAGACATAAATGCCGGCTTTGCCCACGATGCATGTGTCATGAAAGATAAAATAAGAATAAAATTACTAAAACTTCACCTCTAATTGTGCAAATTCAATCAAATTCAAAAACCGGCAGCACGGAAAGAGAAAAAGTGTCAAGAGTTGAGGGCAGTGTTGAGAAAATGCTCTTGTTTGGGTAATATGAACTAAAATTAACCAGGGAGCAGTCAAGAATGAAATACTGTACAAGATTTGGGATTTAATGAAGCAGCATCGTTGCTGAGGTATAGGTGCCATAGTTTTATACGTAAATTATAATATGCACACCTACACATTATGCGTAACGTTGAGAGTAGGTTCGCAGTTAAAATAAATGAAGGCTTTTCTTTTAAAAGACCTGCCACCATCAGCATAAAATTAAAGGATTGAGAAAACAGACACACTGTGTGTGCAACATACAGCACTCTGTTTCCTCTGGGCATTTATTACCTGTTAAAAACCAATCTTTTGGTGAGTGGCAGTTCAGGGTTTTCGAGAGCAGGCTGCAATATTTCTTCGGGTCTGCTGAGTCATAATTAAAGCTGAACCAAGCGGAATTGGAGAGGGAAGGTCAGCAAGGTGGCGTATGAGAGATGAGGCTGGGCTGATGGGCACCAAATGAACAAATTATGATGGGCCCCACTCAATGTGATGAGGTCAAATGCTTGTTTCTACCCACTGACAGTTCAATTTCCCTGAAATGTCTCTTGATTCACTATGACCTAATTATGAATGAAAAGTTATCAACTGCCCACACCAAGAGGGGCTTAAATACTATTTTCCTGGAGCTTCTAATGTCAAAATGTTATTAGAAACTGCATGCTGGCCAGGAGTTTTTCAAACGCAATAAGTGGGTTAATCTAAAACACCAGTGATCGCCATGTAATAATTTTCTAAAACAGTGAGCTGTATACCCAACATCATTCCTAACCTTACCTTTTATGAACAAAAACATTCAATTGCAGAACATTTCAGCTCTCTCAAATAAAAATATTTGCAAAGATTCATCTCAAAATCTGTAGCTGCAAAATAGCAGTTTTTACTGAACAGCTTACTGAAGGTTAAATATCTAAATTTTTTTGCTTAATCTAAAAGATTCCCTAATGTGCCACACAGTTTAAATCCAATTTTATTCCAGCTGTGACCCACCCCTTGAGGGTAATTTTTATTTAATAATAAAATTGAGTTAATCTTAAAAGACCTTCCTAGCATTTATCAGCTGCCATCACATGACGAATCACAATTGTAAAAAAATTAAACCGTTCTCATTCTCACAAAAAGAAAAATCTAACGTTAAAAAATCAAGCATTGTTTTCAGAGCAAAATCCACTTGCTTTACTCCAAATTTTGCATGGGCTCATTATTTAACTGTAGGTCCTTAACAAATAACACATTCAATTATTTTCTGCATACGAAAGAGCACATTATAATTAATCACCCAGAAAGTTAAATTAATCATCCAGAACCATGTGACAAAAGTATCCAAGAGATCTATAACCTATTTTTTCAATCTCCTTATTTAACCAACTCACTTTACATATCTAAGCATTTCTTTTCCTCCTCTTAATGCAAAAATCTAAAGGCAAGTAATAAATTACAAAGTTGAAACAGGAAAACTGGCTAACGTGCAACAACTGGTTACAAACAAATGTTTAAATCTAAACATTTCAGAAAAGTTTCCTTCTCATTTTTGTGAATACAAGACAGGCATAAATTCTCAATTCGTCATTTACTGGACAGACCACTGGTAGTTTGACTGGGTGTCTAGTGCACATTTTAGGTCCAAGGTGAAAATTAATGATAGTGTGCATTCTCATTGAAATTAGCTTCTTTATCCTCTTCAAGGGCATTGTGGGATGAGACACTAAAACACATACGGAGAATGAGGAAAGAAGAAGTTCAAGCTTCCCAATTATAGATCTAAACCACAGAACACATGCTATGACTGGCATATGTGCCATAGATGGCTAACCATTTTTATGTAGGGAAGAAGGTGGCTATGATATTTCCTTGCTGATAGTAATGAGTGTTTTGCAAGTCTGTGCATCTCAGGCAACTCACGCCTGCATGCCTGGAGAATGGGTCAGGTGGTGCAGTAAAACCACACATGGTGATAATGCCACCTGGGTGGCTTCCCAAAATGCTCTGATCAGAGACAAGACAAAAGAAAAGTTGAATCTAGCTAATCCTTTCTGGCATTCCTTTGACAGGAAAGCATTGAATCATTGTTGTTTAATGGAAAGTGACACACTTCATGTCTGAATTTCAGTGGCAGTTGAGAGCTTGCGTACCCAGACACACCACCATTCTTTCTCAGTGACTGGTATCAGTATTTCTTCTGACTTCTTGTGCATTGTCAATGTGGAAATGAGTACAATATACAGGGCAGGCCGATTTGTGGATATCTTTGTGACTGAGGAGGAGTACATCCATAAGGTTCAGAACGCTGTTTCTAAGTTATCATCAGACTCCTGTTTTCTTGAGGAATATTCTACTAGTACAGCATAGCCTAGTCTTGGGGTGATCCATCAAAAAGAACCTTGCTGTGTATTGTCAAAGTCATGACTATTGCAGGGAATATCACAATGGTTTGTAAGTAGAACAGGCACGTGAAACAGCTCATCGCCTTAATTTAAGACTGGCCAATTTTAGTAATGGTATTGCCATAAGCTACTTTGTGCTTGATCTCATTGGCTTGCATTCATTGGAATACTGATTTTATTCCTTAAGAAAATTCACAAAGCGGGATCATCATTTGTTAGGCAAGCTTTTACTGCTGATCCCTAACTTGCTTTAAACAAAGTGGTTTTCTATGCCATTTCAGAGTACGATTAAGGATCAACTACACTACAGCAGGTCTGCCATCCTGAAAAGGGGGAAGATTTTCTTCCCTGAATGATAATAAACTTGCTGGGTTTTTATGACAATCTAGTAATTAGATTGTTGCCATTACCAGGGTTTGCATTTTTAGTTCCAGATGTACATATTAATTGAATTTAAACATCACAGCTGCTGTGGTGATTTGAACTCATGTCTCTGGATCATTAACTCAGAACTCTGGAAAACCAAACATTTCTGACAAAGGGTCACTGGACTAGAAATGTTAACTACTTTCTCTCTACAGATGCTGCCAGACCTGCTGTGTTTCTCTAGGAGTCTTTCACATTTCCAGCAACTGGTGTTGTGAATGGTTACTTTCAACGACCAGTACCAGTGAACTACCATTGCCATGATCAATGCTTATGAAAGTTACCAAAAGTTTTATGACTAAATAATTAAGACCAAACAAGTTCACCTAGGAGGTACAATTCAGGGGAAAACACACACTAAGAGCTTATTTTAACATATTGCAAGTAGCATCTGAACCTGTTTGTGTTTGAAAGATTGACATTTAGCATGTAAAGATTCAGAAATCAGATTTCATTCTTCAATTTATTTCGACTTCCATTGAATATTCTAATTCCTCATGAAAGTGGGCACAAAACAGGATGTCCCCTCTTGTCCTCTGCCTGTGTGAGGTTTTTGCAGCCTGTACTACGAAGTAGATTGGTTACATTTACATAGGATGGCGATTTATACAGTATGTAGAGCTACTTTTACCTATATAGTATCAAAAACCCTCATGGACATAGAAAACAAAATTTAAATTGAAGTGCTAAATCATGCTCTGAATCATCAGATCTTATTTTTTATTGCATTATTTAGCAGTCCTCAACATTCTCAGTGCAATTCGATGGCAGTTTCTGGCAGATACATGGCTTGTTTCAATTCCAACAGTTGTAATTAAAGGTTAATTCACTGTCTCAGGATTAACTTAAAAAAGAACTATTGATAGACAAGTTATTGCCTTTTATATAATGGGATTAAAACTATAAAATTACAACAGATATTATAGTTATCAACCTCCAGAAAGGTCCTGGAACTGATTAAATAAATTCTACAGATTGCAAATGGAAAGGAATAATGAACCTTCCAAAATAGCTGAGTGCAATGCCTGCCAAAATATATCAATGTACAGTAGCTGCCCTACATATTACACCGATGTTTATTGATCTCATGACCAATGCTTATTTAACGCTACAATTTGATCTATTTTCAAGAAATAATGAGGAACCTCCAAACAAAATTATCTGGAATCCAACACAAACTAACCCATTATATGTACCAATTCTGCACTAGTTTTCATCTGAAACAATACTAAAATCTGCTAACACAAACACCAGAAAAGCAGATCATAAAATGTGAAAATATTCCACCCTTATGACTGAACATTCAAGAGATAAAATGTTTTTGTTTTTAAAAATTATCCCAACCCAATTAATAAATTCTTACTCTAACAATACTGTATGTATTGTAACTAAGGTGCCATTGCAAAAGCATCAATGGAAAGCAACTAACTATATTTTTCCAAGTTATATTTGAGCACTGAAATCATAAGGGTGAAAAACACAAATATGAAACAGGAAATCAATTTTGCTACAAACCGGCAAATTCTTAGAGTGAACACAGGGCTTGAAATAGGTATAACAGACAGACTTTTTCTGAATTGGTAGCAGCCTTATCGAAGTCTGCATTTTAACCAAGTACATCGATGAGCAATTAATTTTAAATAACCAAGCACATAACATTGGACTGGTCAAAGCAGATTCAGGAAAGAGCCAATGAGCACAGGTGCACTTTTTTAAAAAATGTATGCTGCCTGGAAGTGAAACAGTTAAAGTGTGTGTTACGTATGGCGGCTGTACCCTAGGTGGTGTCTTTAAAACAATTTAGTAAAAATGTTTTGCTGAGATAATCAACACATGGCTGTTCAGCTTCCTCTTCCTCCGGTTGAAACTCATTGAGGTGACAATGACCATTCAATCTTCCTTGACCTTGTTGTTTTGGAAAAGCATCATCACATTTTGAGACACCGACTGCAAGGTTATACTGCAAGACTGACAACGAGTTTGATTGCAAGGGGTCAGAGGTACGGCAAACATTTGCTTCAAAACAAAGGCTGCTTTCTTCCACCTTATTAGCACCACCCAACCTCTGTTCCGTCAAGCTAGTCTTTCTTATGCAGTGGACAGGTTATTTGTAAAATCATGCACAATTAAGAACAAACAGCTCCCATTCCTGGACTTCATGGTGGAATGCAGGACCAATGGGGAATTCTTAACAAAAAGTACATAGGAAAGGCTCACACACTGACCAATTATTGAATTTCAACAGCAACCGGCCTAAAACACACAAAGTTGCCCGAGAACATTATTTAAACAGGTAACAACACACTGCAGCAGCTCAGAGCTGCACCAACAAGAACAGTCTCTCTTTCAGGCATCCAACGACAACAGATACCCGAAATTCTGGGTCAGAAGACGTCTATTACGTAAACAACACCAGGAAGATACTCCATGGCCTGACACACACATCACGCTACCTTACATGAAGAACACATCTGAACTGACCACGTGACTCCTAAAGGTACTGGGCATCAGAGGAGCACATAAACTCACGTCAACTGCTCACCCGGACCAAAGACGCACTACGGACAGGACCAATGTCATATACTAGATTCCCTGCAAAGACTGTGACAAACACTACATTGGACAAACGGAAGGAAATTGATCACAAGAATACACATCAACTGGCAACAAAAAGACATGACCAATACTCACTCATCTCCATTGCATGGATACAGAAAACCACCAACTTGACTGGGACAACACCAGGATCCTGGGACAGGCAAAGCAGAGACAAGCACGGCAATTCCTAGAGGCCTGGTTCTCCACTAAGAAAGCCATTAATAAACACATAGTTCTAGACCCAATATACACTCTATTGCAAAGGAAAACCAGAAGTGAGATAATCCAGCTTGACAGAGTTTAAATGACAGGCAGGAAAATACAACAGTGCTTCATTGGAGGCTGCACTGATGTTACCCAACAAGGTAAGGAAATATCTGCAGAACAACAAACCAGCTCGGCGAGCCAACCAACCACAACATGCCCTCCCTCTAAGATCTCAGTACTTGGGCAAAAGATGAGAAGTGGAATAAATTGTTCTTTTTTAATTAGACTGGCGTGTGCAATGGGTTGAAGGAACTTATTGAGAAGGTGCAATAAATGGCCTCAGCTGAACTGTGTTACTACAGTGAGTGTATTTCAATTGGCACCAGTGTTCCAGGACAAGACGGCAAAAATAATAAAACAAGGGCATCCATAGTATCCATCCATTGTTCCAAGAAATTAAGTTTCCACGGGCTTCAAGGCAGCAAAAGATATAACAGATTGTGCAATGGCCACATTTTATTTTATTCATTCATGGGACATGGGTGTTGTTGGCTCAGCCAGCAATGTATTGCAACTAACAGTCAATGCAATTGCTATGGGTTTGGGGTCACATGTGGATGAGACCAGTTATGAATGGCAGATTTGCTTCTCTAAAACAGATTATCAATTTACTCGGGATTTTACACTAGTGGTTACATTGTTTCCATTAGGCTAGCTTTTCATTCCAGATTCTTCAATTGAATTCAAATTTCACTATCTGCCACATCGGATTCAAATCCTTATTCCCAGACTAATCTGGGGTTTTGGATTATCAGTTTACCGACATTAGAACTTCATCACCAACCTCCCTATTCCAGGAAATCTGCACAGCATACAAGGCATAAAATAGTTGCCACTTCTTTTAGACAAAATATTTGAGAATTCAAATCCATCTTCAATTCAGGTTTGTTGCATTATTCAGTTAACTGTAACTTGCAGCTGAAAATAAAAACACTCAGCCCATCTCAAAACCGTGTTGACAGTTACTGAACGAACCCAGCATTTCTCCAATATCTACCAGGCCACGCCCATCTACCACAACATAAATTCTAGAGTCCATTTGATACTCAATTACAACGAAACAGTGAGGATTTAAAACTGCAACCCCCAAAAGCTGCAGTGCCATATTTTCATGCCGCAAAGTTCCTGGCCCACTGGAACGGAGGCTTGCTTGCAATTCAGATGAAAGTGGAAAAAACATATGAACAGTACCATCCCAATCCATTTTTTACATACACCTCCTGATTGACAAGTAACAAGTCAAGGCATAATTCATCTCATTAAAATGATCTGCTGTTAAATAATCTCCCCCTATTTAGATAAAAGTCCATTTTGAACAAGGTACTTGCAAAACATATTGCAAGATTTTACATTTAACTTATCCTGATATCTCAGCTACATTATGTTGTTAAATGATGAAATTTACAGAAAGAAAGGTTGCACATTATACGTGATCACACACGAGTAATTCCACAAGTATTTGGGACTGAGTAGGGAGGAAAAATCTATCAGATTTCCTGTCTCAATCATTATGAAGTAATGCATGCTGACAATGTGTTGGTAATGATGCTGGGTGAGTACAAGACAACAAGCAGCTACAAACTCATGAAAAAATAGCTTGGTCATAGGCAATGTCAAGATAAAGAACTTTAATAAAGGTCACTCAGCCGAGGTACTGTAGAGTGACTGGTTCCCAAATAATTGTGGCCCAGCAAGGGTTGAATATTTTCAGGAACAGAAATATAGAAACAGAACAGAAGAGAAGTGGATCAATACACAGACAGTTTGACCTTATAAGCCTGCTCCACCGTTCAGTATAGTTGTCAAGCTCAATATCCAAATTCCACCACCCACCATATTACTTCAGCCACAAAAGCTATAAACCACCTTCTTGAAAACACAATATTTTGACCTCAACAACTTTCAGTGGTAGTGGATTCCACAGGATCACCAACCTCTTGAAGAAATTTCTCCTCATCTTAGTCCTCAAAGATTTACCCCTTATCATTAAACTGTGACCCTTGGTTTTGGATTCCCCACAACATCAGGAAAATGCTTTCTACATCTTACCTGTCTAGTCTTATTTGAACTTTTTTTTAAATAGGTTTCTATGAGATACCCCCTCATTCTTTTCAACTCTACTGAACACAATCCTAACTGGCTCAATCTCACCTCATATGTCGTTCCTGCCAATATAGCAAGAGCATCCTCCCTCAGATAAGGCAGCCAAAACCTGTATAATAATTGCAGCAAGACATTGCTGTTGCTGTACTCAAATCCTCTCACTATGAAGGCCAACATACAGTTTTCTTCTTTACTGCTTGCTGCAAGGCTCATTGGCAATTCATACATTATTTTTGATGGAAAGTGTACCAAGTGAACTAAAATACTCTTGCAGAAATCATTTGAGAAACAAGACTATATTTACAAGATATTTTGTTAAAGCTAATAGAAGAATGACAAATTAACAATCTTGTGTGCTAAAACTTATGTATTAGTGCATGCTTTGGTGCTCTTTAATAACTGCCAATTCCATATCTGAGCTGAGTGCTTCTTCTCAGATGGTTTTACTATATTAATCCAAGAGCTTATTTTCATCAATTCATCCAGGAAACAAGCAGCCCCGCTCATGACCTTCAAACATCCCAAAGCAGTTTATAGTCAATAAAATATCTTTTGAAAAAAAGTCACTATTGTAAGGTAGCAAGAACAAATTTGTGCATAGCGAAGTTCTACAAAGAATAACACCACAATGAGCATATCTGCTTTAGTGGTTCCGTTTGCAAAGTTGGTCACAACACTACACAGTGTCATGTTTAGCTCGACAGGGAAATGGGCCTTTGGTTTAACATCTCATCTGAAAGACAGCATTTCCAACAACAAAACAATGGATTGGAACTCAGACACAACTCAGACGAGAATGCTACAATTGTGTACAACATATCTACAACAATAAATTAGAAAATTAGAAGTTAGAAAAGATTAGCACACTTGGCAAAACAAATTACCAAATCAATACCATTTTAATATTATAAATCAACAAAGTCATAACATTTAAATACACTTCAGTCTTATATATTTACTGATTCTGAGCATCATGCTTTCATAATCACAAATTTCTAAAATTTTTGTACTCTTACTTGTTCTGAAAATTTCAAAATGTCTCGGAACATTATTTTTGATAATTAATCCTTGGATGGATTTACAGAAATTTTTTTACTGTGGCCTATTTTAAACTTTAAATTTAAGTTATATTGCCCAGAGATCATCAACGGATTGGAAATCATTGTCAATCCAACCTGCATCTCTTCATTTCCTTGTGATTATTCAAACATATTACTGAAGTCAGAGGTTTCGTTTTTTATTGTAGTGATCACAAATCATTCCCATTGCCTTATAAATTTGAGACTGCAGAAACTCTACACAATAAGAAAACAAACTTTAAAAAAAATACAAGTTAAGCTCTCTATGCTAAAAGAGATAAGATTTAAGAAAGTGTTGGAAGAACTCAGATCCAGCAGCATTCATGGTGAGAGAAACATACTCAGTGACTTCTCTTCAGAGCTGAGGATACAGCTGGAAAAGTAATTGGTTTCATGCTGTACAAAAAAGGTGAGTGGGACAAATGAAACTGAAAGGAAAGTTGTGAAAGGTAGAACAAGGGGATCTCAGTGAGGAGGGAGAAAGTTAAGATCAAATGTTAGACTTCCTATGATTACATAGACAAATGCCATGGGAGAAAGTGAGTTGTGTGGGTTGATCGAGAAGTCGACTAGGGCATTATAGAGGCAATAGTGCCTTCAGTGTGCACCAAAGCACACGGCAAACAGCACGCATGCTAAGGGACCATCCAGACACAAATCTTCGGTTGTGGAAAAAAAGGAAAATATGTTGGAAGCACCATTGTGGAAGGTAACATGGAATAGGTAGAAGAAAGAAAGAGTGTCTCTAGTGGAAGGAGGACATAAGGAAGTGCAATTGAGGTAGCCTAGGGAGTGGGTGAGTTGTAAATGAATATTCCTGGCAGGATTATTAATGGAGACAGGAAAGTCATAGAATTGAAATGTCAGAAATGGACCAGGTTAAAGTAAGAGGTGGTAAAAATTGGAATTTAATTTTTCCACTGGAAAAACCCCCAAACATAACTTCACACCCCAGCAGCATTCTCAAGTGTGCCCACTCCATGACATCCTGGTTCACCCTATCACTTCATAATCTCCTAAGGCAACTTCTCATGCAATCACAGGAAATGCATGTTTACCTTTTACCTCTTCCCTCCTCAACATCCAAGGCCCCAAACATTCCTTCCAAACAAAGCAGCAACTCATTTGGATGTCTTTCAACCTAGTTTATTCCATGCACTGCTCACAATGCTGTCTCCTATACACTGAGGTCAAACACAGACTCGGTGATCATTTCATGTAACGATTCTGCTCTGTCCAGGAGCATGACCTTGACCTTCTAGTCACTTGCCTTTCTAACATACCATCTTGCTCTCAAGATCATATTTCTGTCCTATGTCTGTTGCAGTGTTCCAATCAAGCTCAATGAAAGTTGAAGGTGCAGCATCTCATTTTCAGTTCAGGCACATTACAGTTGCTGCATTCAACATTAGAGTTCAATAATTTCAGACAATGAACTGTGTCCTCTTTTTGAATGTTTCCCCGCTGTCACCACACACATGCATACATAATGTCTGGCTTTGCTTTCAGCACAGGTGACCCACTCATTCTAAATTCATTCAGGGAATGACTGAGTCAATGGCTGGGGAGTATTGACTGCTCAAACCTAACTGTAGTGAGATGGTGAGGAGTTGCCTTTTGAACCACTGCAGTCCACTTAGTGTAGGGAGGGAGATGCCAGATTGCCCAGTGACAATGAAGGAACAACGATATATTCTTAAAACATTTTAGTCAGACCCATTTGGAGTGCTTTGTGCAGTTCTGTTTGCCACACTGTAGGAGTGATGTGGAGGCTTTGGAGAGGGTGCAGAAGAGGTTAGCAGAATGTGGCCTGGATTGGAGTGTATTAGCTACAAGGAGAAGTTGCATGAACTTTGATTGCTTCGATAGAGCAGGGGGTGGATGGCAGGGAGTGGGGCTGAGGAGTGACCAGATTGAAGTGTTGCAAAGTTGGGTACAGTATTTGTGGATTGGGAGGTAGGGTGTGAAAATTTGGTGTTTGCAAATATTGATGTTTGTAAAATGCTGGGAGGATGGCATTGCATGATCTCTTTAAAAGGTTTATTTTTTCTGTGCTTGGAGATGTCCTTTAGCAGCTTGAAAGTGTGCAAGTATGGTGAGCACCCAAATTAAAATGTATGTATCAAAATGCCTGTTAGCAGCCAAAGCAGCATTTTTACGACAAGAACAGGTTTTTGAATTTGGTCAATCAATTTCAACCAGGCACTTAAGATACCAAAAATTTGAATCTGATGGTTTTGATAATCTAGGAACAACCTGATTGTAAGAAACTGATGTGTCATTAGGGTGATAAAAGAGGGGGGCAGGTGGACAAAATTTGGAGAACTGCCATCTGCCAGAATTAACAGCTGTCAACTCGAGAGAATCACTGGTTCTCAGACTCCTGTAAATCTTAGGGAAAGCACCATCTAAATATCAAAGGTACCAATGGCACAACTAGTTAATATTCCTGATAGAAGAATTGATGGAGGAGGCACAGAGCATCCCCATGTAAGACAGAGCAAGACATGTAACCTGGCTGTAATTTTGAGACACTAAATTCTATTTTTTTTAAATTTTAGTTTTATAAGCGTAACTTGTATTTATTGGAACAGCATACTATTAGAATCCTGTTGTATTCCGGAATAGTCAGTCGTTAGGAAGAGTTTATTTGGTTTGTGAATAGTTTAGTTAATTTGATCACTGTTAGAATTACTTGTTGATTGTCAGAGTGTCTGAGATTATTTTATTTCACCACTAGAAGTTGCTGAAAAGCAGGGTTACACCCCTTTCCATAATCCTTTTATGGAATATAGGGTGAGGTGCTCCTCTAAGTGTTTCAGTTTTAGGGAGGTTGGGGGGGGGGGGGGGGGGTCAATCTACACTTTTTTCACCGATATATATCAAATTATAAAAGGCATGGACAAAGTGGAAACTTGGAGCCTTTTTCCCAGGATGAAAATATCAAATACCAAGGAGGAGAACGCATAAGTTTAAGATGAGAGGGCACAAGTTTAAAAAAAGGTGTGCAGGGCAAGGTTTTTATGCAGAGGGTATAGGAGTTTGGAACCGACTATAAGAGGAGGAATTGGTAAAAACAGACACGATCGCAATACTTGAGAGACATTTAGACAGACACACCAACAGGCAGGAAATAGATGAATATAAACCACATGCAGGTCGGTAGGATTAGATTAGAACTGCATCATTGCCAAAGGGGCCATTCATACTATCATGACTTGGAAGCAGAACACACGACTAAGTGGCTTGGAACTTGTAGGTGGTAGCATTCCCATGTATCTCCTTTGTTGGAGGAGATGGTAGCGATTGTGCATTTTGAAGGGGCTGTCTAAGGAGCCTTGATGAATTTTTGTCGAGCATCATGTAGGTGATGCACATTGCTGCTGCTGCACATCAGTGGCGGGAGAGAATGCTTGCGGATGATCGTTCAATTTAGCAGGCTTTGTCCTGGATGACATCAAGCTTTCAGTGTTGTTGGAGTTGCACTCATGCATGCAAATAGGGTGCATTCCAACATACTCTTGACTTGTATCTTGTAGATGGTAGAATGGCTTTCAGGAGTTAAGGAGAAAGTTATGTACACACACGGAATGTAAACACTTGTCTCTCCAGTTCCAAAGAAAGGCAATGTTACATGCAAAATATTACATCTGTTTCTCTCTATTCACAGTTGCCACCAGACTGGCTGAGTTTCTGATTTTATTTGAAGTTTTCTGCACATAATGCACTAGAAAACAATGATTATTTTGTGTCTCGGAACGTATCTCCATTTTGTAAAGCAATATTTGAGAACTAATTTTGCAACCCTATCAATTTTTGGTTGACACTTTGGGATACAAAATATGTAATCAGAATATATGGCATGCTAAGTAAAGCAAACTTGGGAGGGTCGGGTAACTTTGGACTGACAGTTCCTAAAACTCTCCAACAAGGGGCTATTCTTACTGCCTGAATTCACTGAAGATTTACATTGATAGATTATGAGGCACAATTTTATTGTATAACGAATGCCTCAAAAACTAGAAGACCCTAGCTTTTCTTGCCGAGCAATTTCAATATTTCTTGGAGCAAGGACATTGCCTGAAAGCCATTAAATCCATTCAACATTCAGAAAATAGCCACTGGCATATACTCACATCAATGACAGCAGCAGTACTGGAAAGTGATAATCCTTCCAAATCAGCTGCTAATCTTGAAGCCATTACTGGTTTAGGGAGGGCAACTGGTGTTGACACATCAGAAACTGTAAGACAGCAAGATAAAGTCTCAATTAGAAATGCAGAAAGGCATATCATTATTTCCTGACCAAGAAAAAGACAGTTAAACAACATTCATATTAAATGCTGCAGACGGCCTAAAGTTCATATTTCATTTTTGCTCTACCTTTTGTCAATAGGTTAAATTAAATGTCAAAACACAAAATGAAAATTTCAAATCTTACTGAAGTCACCGCTATTGAACCACAAAATTACAAAATGGAATAAACATTTCTATAACTGCCCACCCCAGTCTCCATTCCATCGATTCTACCTGGTTAAGTCAGAGTGATCCAAAAACCTCAATTTCTATGGTAATCAACTGTTTAATAAAATGCCCAGTTTTAACACTTCTTTGCATGTTTTAGTATCCACACTTACGGTCAACCAAATCGAGTAATGAAACTTCCTGTTTGGCAGGAGCCTTAACCACCGATACTTCTTTATTCTTTTCTTTCTGTTGAACAGATAAATTTTCTTATCAACCCAAAATATTACTTAATTTGAGAAAACAATGCAAAATAAAGCAAATGTAAAATAAACAAATCTAAACAGTGTCAAAAGATACTTAGGAATACATTACTCAAAAAATTAATTTCAAAAGCATTTCTGTCATCCAAAACAAAGACTAAAATTGCAGTATCAACATTACCTCAACACTCAACTTTTTTTTAGTGTATCCATAACATTAATAAATGTGCAGTATAATATCAGATCAAGATTGAGCAGATCAGACAGCATTTGTTTTTCTGTAATTCTTAAAAATTAAGACTGCAATTCAGTGTTGGATTAAAAAGTGAACAATTGACTACACTAAGAAGAATCTACCATTTTAAAGAAAGTAATGCAGCAATTTAATAAGGAAAATCAAAACATGTTCTTGGTTACTGCTACATATGTTAGAGGAATTGTTGGCAGACTCTGTTAGAAACATGCACTTCAATCTCTGGAGTTTCAGCTTGAAGCAATTCCAGGCTGATGACATGACAGTCACTTTTTACTGATGCCATAAGAGATCCCAAGAAAAATTAGTTTGGACAGTCTCAATATAGTTTTAAGAGGAGCAAGGTCTGCAGCAAAAAGGAAACAGTCCATCATTTAGCAATCTCAGGTTAGCTTTGTGAGAAATTGAAATGTCACACTAGCGCTTCAGGAAAATTCTTCTGAAGTTGAGTTTAAGGCACAACACTGGGGCAAGTGACAAAAATCTTGTTCTGCATACAACATAAGATGCACCTGACCCGAAAGTACTTGATGCAAGCTCTTCAGCACTGACTTATTTCATTTTTAGCATCAAAGTTCACTGCTTTATGATTGAGTAGCTTACTTTTAAAGGTCAAATGAAAGCTTACATTAGATAGGGAAACCGAAGATTCCTCAGTACTTTAAACCATTTATATATTAAAATGGACATCCACAACAAAGCTCAGATCACACTAATATTGCAAGGAACGTTGACTGTTTCCTGGCCACAATTCCTCTTCTGAAACAACTCAATGAGGTTATGGTATCAGAAAAAGGTTGACTATTATTCTCATTGTACACTTTATCCTCTTCTCTCCTACAACTATTGGAGTCCTTATAAAGGATGGGTTCAAAGCTCAAAAGCATCTTTGATACTTTACACCTCCACTGATGTCTAACCCCATTCTGCATGCATGCACAAAGGTATTGATAGTAGTGACAAGCTGCTGAATTCTGGATGGCTTGACAGCCGAATCAAGTCCTGCTTTCATTCAACATGTGTTTACTTTCAGTCAATCACTGGTTGGCTATCAAGAAAACCATGAATGGAACTTCCAGCTCTTAATCCAAAGATGCCAAATTCAAATTGCTGCATTTCCATTGCTACTGTGCAAGGTGGCTTGATTTATATGATTTAGCTACTCTCTGGGTTAAACATTTAACACAATGGAAAGACCCATTGTGACTCTGAAAATTCATGTGGTCATACTCTACTTGTAAACTCACCCAGTTAAGAGCTAGGTTATTGACAACAACCAAAAAAAACAGCAGCAAATTCTGTCATTGGGTGGAATACAACTTAAATAAAAGTCCTGGCCATATTGGAAGAATATTACAACTTACTAAATTGCTCAGTTTTATGGGCCTTGTACAATTTAGGAAAATGCCCTCAGGAATGACATTGTCAAAAATAGGGGAATAATTTATTTGGCATTCTTCCTATCTTGGTTGGATTCCCAGAAACTGCTACAAGAGTGAAGGATGGAAAGAACTGGAGTGGTGACAAATAAATACAATGATTGATTGTAAATATGCAAGTGCAACATTGGCACTGACGTTAGATGGATTCCAATTTCACACAGAAAAATATCCTTCAGAGGACTGTATCAAACACCATCTGAAGCAGTCACTAATGGTGATATCAGGGCAGATAAAGAGGTAAATTTTAAATAGCATCTTGAAGAGGACAGAAAACTAGAAACAGAGAGACTAAGGAGGCAATACCAGAGTCTTGTTCCTTGGCAGCAGAAGGCTCAGCTGGCAATTGTACAGCAATTTGAATGAGTGATACTTAAGTGGCCAGTAGTGGTGGGCAGAGATAAACTGGGATTACAGACAGAGTGTCACAAGGCCATGAAGGCTGCTGGAAACAAGAATAAGAATCTTATGATGGACTGTGTGAATGGGAGTCAGTGTAAAATAGGATGTGAGCAGCAGGTTTGGGTGAGGGCAAGGTTTTGTAATTTGGAAAATGCAAGGGTGACCAGGAGAGCAGTTGAATAGTCAAAACCAGGAGGTAACAAAAGCATTAAACAGTGTTTCAGCAGATGAGCTGAGACAGATGTAAGATTGTTAATGTTCAATAATTTTGACTTGATCAAGTGGTGAATTAAATTGTACTTGGTTTGACTGGAGTTAGTTCCTGCAAAGAAAATTAGCAATGTGACTCCAGTCAAAAGTAAGGTTTATTGATTTGTGCTCAACTACGCTAAGCATAAACACATGGAGGGAATTAAACACAAGGGTGAGAATTTTTAATCTAACAACAGGGGAAATGTGCAAGTGGGACTTGGTGCAGAATATGATACTGAATGTGAAGTTGTTGATAAGCTTTGGTTACAGAAGGTGGAGAACGGGAAATTTACCAGAGGGCAATTGAATTGCTGAGTCTCAGTAATGGCAAAAGCATGGAAACTGCTTTCAGTAACAAATGCACACAATACTGTGCCATTGGAAGTTAGGGGTGTTCTGGAGAGGACATGGGGTCAGGTGCAATACAATTATTAAACTAATAGAAGGTATCCTGACCATATTTATGGAATCTCACCTCATTTAAGCTCATCATGTTGCCGTAAGCAAGTTATTGATGTGGAAATGAAGGGATCCAAGACTAAAACCACAGGTGTGCTCCAGAAGGTAACTGTGTTCAAATGGGAAGAGAAGTTGGAACTGGAGCTGTCCAGATGACAAATGGATCATAATTTTATTCCAGGATTAAGGAGTGCCACTGAGATGGATAACAGTGAAAGAAGAATAGGATCTTTGACAGCTTTAAAGACTGTAGAGAGACTGAGGGGTGACAACCAATTATGGTCACAGTTATGGAATATTGGCCAATATTCTTCTGGCATCGTAACAGTTTCATAGTACACACTGTTATTAATGTGAATTGTGAAGTAATTTGCAGCAAGCAAGAAATTGCCTGTCAACTTCCTTTGAGATTTGCACTATTCAGGGAAAGCTCACAGAAATGGTGGCTCCTCAGTCACTGAGTTTCCTGATTTGGTGCAACTGCTAATTGAGTCCACAGCTAGAGGTTCAAGTTGCAACTCAACAATGCAAACTACTTAACCTTTCTATTCAGGAAAGGAAAATGTTAAAGTCTACAGTCTTAAATTTTTAATGGCTTCTTTGATTTTCTTCACTTTTCCTTACTCCTTTAGTCAGATCTCTCCCTTGCCCAGTCTCTATCCTTTTCTTAAAATGCTAAACTTGTGTCAAATCACCCTGTCCTCTGTTTCCATCTCAATCTTTGTACCATATTTGTCAAAGGGGTAGACTAGGGAATCTGTCAGTCACTTCCAGCTGTTTGGGCAAAGAAAGACAGAATATTTGATGGTTGAAAGCAAAGTATATAAAGGTAACATTCCACAAGACAGCTCTCTTCAGTAAAACCGGAGCTACACTATTTATGCCTTTAATCTATTAAAATTCAAGGCACATAATCCTTCACTAGGGCAAACATTTCGTTACAAATATGGCATGGAACTTTTAAGAGAAATATATGAAAAGAGAACAAAGTATTCTTCAATTTTTTGAGAATTGCAATTACATTGAGTTCACTTTTGACACAATTATGGATTTTAATAGACCACTCTGAAAATGATGGAACCTTAATAAGCTACCCAATATTCTTGAAAGTTTTAAGTTAGGTGGAAGATTATGAGAGATGTCAATGCATTCAGATATCTGATAATCACTTAAATGCAATCTTACTGCTAAATAAATGAAATTGACAGAGGCAAAATTTTGAAGGTTAAAAGAAGCAAAAACCGCAAAGTCTTGAATACAGACTCTAAAACTGACACACTTTCAGTCAAGTACTCAAGCAACTTGAAACATGAAAATGAAACAAAAGCCATGAATTAATTTCCGATTAACATATGAATTACATGTTTCTCATATAAACACTCAAAACAAAATTCACAGGTCAATCCAGGAAAAGTTTAAAATATGACAAAACAATTTTGAAAATAATCTGCTTTATTCACTCCTAGGAATAAATCATACCATACGTTGAGTCTTAATCCATATACATTTTTTCTGAAGGAGGGTCTAGGCCCGAAACATCAGCCTTCCTGCTCGGCTTGCGGTGTTCATCCAGCTCTACACCTTGTTATCTCAGATGATTCTCCAGCATCTATAGTTCCTACTATCTCAGAAACAGTTCGGTACGACCTCCACTTCTCTCAGACTGGAGGCCACTCCCAGTGTCCAGTTTTGTTATTTGCAGCTGCTGGTCAAGGATTGCATCAGGGAGCCAACACGCACCAGATCCTAGCCTACCCACTGCAGCCACCACCCGACATGAAAAACTCACTCCTCCTGGTCTGCAGGACCTCTCCTGTCTGCTGACCAACAGGATACTGGCCATCACCTAGCTCTGCAAGCTCTTCCCAGGCTGGCAAGGAGATGGCTTGGAAGCCCATTGTGTTCACTTCAATGTAGCAGCCTTAAATGAGGAGAGCACCCAGCAGAACAATGCAGGGTAGCTGCAAAGGGTAAAGCAAGAGAGGTTCCTTAGGAAGGTAACTTTTTTTGTTTTACATTCTTAAATTTATTTTACTTCAACAGCTACTTACAGTGCTGGCTAATACGAAAATACACTTACAGAGTAGGAATTTAACCGTTCAAAGTAATGTTTTTCAGCTTGGAGACTATTTCAATTTTCTTTTTCTGCTAAGGAAGGTCACAGAGAACCTAACCAATGCTTCATTTAAAATTTGAAGACTGCAACCTAAAAGGTATGCAACCAGAATTTTAATTAAATTCTCTGTAGTTTACAGGGTTATGTGGATAGGGTGGGGGTGGGGTGGGTGCCTGGTTGTGGGTGTGATGCTCTTCAGAGTGTCGGTGTACAGTCGATGGACTGAACGGCCTGTTTCTGCACTGTGGGGATTTTACGATTAATTTTGGAAGGGGACACGCTAGGATGAAGTTAGGGTTCCAAGAGCTGAATGTGCTCAAACTTGGCTTGTATTCCCAGAGGTCTGCAGTTCAGATGTGATTTAATCAAGATGCATTTCAATGATACAGCAATGCTTTACAGTTGCTATACAGAAGCTTTATCTTCTGGTTAAAGAATTCAAAACGAAGGGAAACACTCGAAGTTAGATTTAAAATTAAAATGAGGAATGAGTAACTTCTTCAATAAAGTGCTGTGGACATTTGGAATTCCTCCCTTCCCCAAAAGTAAGAGGCAAAGGATGCTGGCTAATATGAAAATTTGATGAAGGAGGTCAGATTATTTTATGAATTGAAACAACCTTCAATAAAATCGATAGAAATATTCGTACTTGTACTGCAATATTCACGACTTGATGTCATAAAGTACTTCACAGCCTATTAAATATTTTCTGAATTATAGTGTCTGTTGGAGTGTCAGAAATGCAGCCATTTTTCACATAGGATCCCACAAATAGCAATGCAATTACCACTTTTGCAATCTGATTTATTGGCGTTAGATATCAAGAGGGACCTCACCATCTGATTGCCATGGCAGGACCTTCTATGAGATTTAAAATGGGATCTTCTATGCCCAGCTTGAAGGGCAGGCAAGGCTTCCAGTACCAGTTCTTCTGACCAGGGTGCTTTTCTAAAACAAAATCATAAGGAGCAGACACTTCAGCCCACCACGTCTATGTTCACCAACAAACACCAAACTACAATAGTGCCATTTCACTGAACTTGGTCCATAGTCTACTCTACCTGGCATTTTGAGCACTAATCCAGATGCTAAATGTTGCAACAGCACCTGTGTCTCCATCACCCTCTCAGGCAGCATCCTCTGGTGAAAAAAATTTCAGATCTCCTTTAAGCCAATTACTCCTCACCTTAAACATATCAAAGACCAGATGGCACATCTGCAATACGGAGAAGATTCTCACGATCCCTCAATTTTCTACACCTCAAATCAGATCCTCCTTCAGCCTTCTCTGCTCCAGACAAAAAAACAAACACAGCCTCTCCAATCTCTCATGACAGATTTTTCATCCCAGGCAGCAGTGCCTCCACACCCTTTCAAGTGAAATCATATCCTTCTGATACTGAGGCCACCAAACCTGCAATGAGTATTCCATCTGTGGCCTAATCAATGTCTTACAAAGTCGCAACTAGAATTCCTTGTGTGACGATACAATGCCTTTAAGAGGCGTATTTTGCCTTTTTTTAAGAAAAACGAAGGAAGGTGGAGAGAGACGTGTTGAGCTTAAACCCAATGAAGTAAACAGCCTCGGATGCGTCAGGTTTTCATTTAGAATAATAGAAGCAGCATGAAGGGATGGGGTCAAGCTTCAAAGAACCAGGATTTTAAGTTTTAGCTTTCAGTATTTGCTGGGGTCTAATAGCTGGATATGAAAGATCTGATTTCTTTCTCTGGTCCAGCTAAAAGCTGGGGTTCTCTACCTGCTGCTAGAATTGCACGTGTGACAATCTGTTTCACTGAATTTGCCTTTGCCAAAGGGGTGTTTATTGGATGGTGCTACATTGGAACAGTTAATTATTAATATATATTATTATGTTAAGCAATTTTTTAGAGTTACAGTTAAGCCTATACTTTTGTTTCCATTTTGTCTGTATTTTAACTGCAGTGTAAAATGTTTCCATTTTGCTTCAAGTCGAGTAGTTTGACCAACTGGTTGCATCTGGAACACATACTGTATACTTAACTTTAAAATAAGGAAAAGGATCTAGGCTATCTTAAATATAACGTAAGGAGGTTCAGTTTGGTCTCTAACTCTTGCGCCTATATTGCATGCGCCACCTAACGAAGGCAAGCATCCCACATGCTTCTTTGCCACCTTGTCTACTTGTGCTGATAACTCTGGGATCTATGGACTTGTACACCAAGGTTCCTTCATTCTTCAGTACTCCGTAGGGACCTACAATTTATGTTGTTGCTATTTCCCTTATTTAACCTCCCAAAATATATCACCACACACTTATCAGGAGTAAATACCATCTGCCATTGCTCTGCCCAATTTACCAGCTGATCAATATCAGACTCTAGCCTGAAACCCTCCTCCTCACTATCAACACCACCAACAATTTTTGGTGTCACCTGCAAACTTGCTAATTGTATATTCTACATTCAGATCCAAATCATTAGTGTACATTAACAGCAAGGCTTCCTGCACTGATCCCTATGGTACACTGCTGGTCACAGGCTTCCAATTATAAAGACAACCTTCCATCCTCACACTGTATTTTTAAGCCAATTTTGGATCCAGTTTGTCATGGATCCCATGGGCACTTACATTTTGAACCAGCTTTCCATGTGGAACCTTGTCAAAGGCCTCAGTGAAGTCCATGTAAACCACATCAAATTCATTACCCTTATCAATATATTTCAGTACATGTTCAAAAGCCTTAATTGAATTAGTCAGACAGGATCTTCATCTAACAAATGTTGACTATCCATGGTCAATTCCTGCCTAAGTATTGATTAGTCCTGCCCTTCAGTTTTTCCCCCAATAATTTCTGTACCACTGACAGACTAACTGGCCTAATTATGTGGCCGATCCCTGTTGCCCTTTTTAACAAAGGAACCTCATTAGCTATCCTACACACACCTGACAGTTCACCTCAAGCCAGCGAAGTAATAAATATTCCGCCAGGGCCCCAGCAATCTCCTCCCTTGCCTTCTGTAGCAACATCTCATCAGGCCCTGGGAAATTATGCACCTTTATGTCCACTAAAACATCTAATACCTATTCCATGTTAAGATAAGCATGTCTAGAAACTCACCATCCCAACTGAAATCCCTGGCTATGATGTCTGCCTCCAGTGGGAATATGGAGGAGAAATATTCATTAAGATTTCACCCACATCCTCTGGGTTGATGCACAGTTTGCCCCTTTGGTCTATAAAAGGCGCAGGCTTTTTCTGGTAATCCTCTTACTCTTAAAAGTACTTTGAGATTTTCCTTAAATCTGTTTGAGGGCTACCTCTGGATCAAACACTATATTTTTGGTTTGCATGTGTTCCTTTTTCATGGGTTCTCACTAAGTATTCTATTAAAGTGATTCAGTCACAATACCTTTGTTTTTATGTTGACGTACAGGATCTACCTTGGACTCTGAAATGCAGAATTAGACGAATTCATCAATATCCTCAATTATCAACATTCAATTAGACTCCAAGCCCCAGGTGTCAACATCACATGATTTCATTTTTCTGATTTATAAAAACTAGGGCTGAAATTAAATAGAATAGTCTTAAACCAGGGATTTACAAGAATGGCTGCATGTTTTGACAGCAAGGAATTTGATATCGAAGCTGAACTGGAGCCTTGGCAGGTGTTCACAAGTGAGGTGGATTGGTTTGTGGACGAGGGTCCAAATATCAATGACAATTTCCACCAAGGGCCAAGAAATTGATTGCCAGTTAGCTGAACAGCTTTGACAGTGAACAAGGTAGAGAGAAATAAGTCAGGCCAGAAGAGAAACCAGATCTGGAGGAGCCAAGCACAGAGTTCTTTGCAGCAAGCCACTTTGAGCCAAAAGAAAACCAACATATTCCTTCAGCAGATGCTGCAAGTTACAACTTTGAAATTGATTAATCAGAGACTTGCGTAAGTGAAAAATACACACTGTGCCTCATACAAATGAGTGGAAGCGTTCAGAAGAAAGGCTGAGGATAAACGTTTCAATCAGCCACAACCAACCCTACAGGTCTTGTGAACAAAGGCTTTGAAACCACGTTCCCTCTGCCCGTGAGTTTTATTCCCTTGTTTGTCTGAACGTGCATAAGGACAAGCTTATAAAGGGTTTAGAGTTATCTAATTTAGTTTAGCTGTGACATCTTCTTCAGTGCAGAAATCGGGTCTGTGTTCATCATCAACCTCGGTCTGAAAATTAGGTAGTTTGGGGCTTTTGCATGTCTGTTTGAACAAAATTCCAATTTCTGCAACAAATCCAGGAATAACAGGGCTTCATTTCCGGTGTGGCTCCACAATACACATGGAAAATATTCACAGAAACCACAGTATTTTAAATTATCATAAGACAGCAAGCTTAAGTTAGGAAGAAAAATTATGTTGGGGGCGGGGGGAGGGGGGGTTAATAACGTGTACATTTCTGCACAAAGAAAAAGCTGCAATCCAAAAACAGCCTTCCGTAAATTGATGCGGTCACAGTGAACACGTTTCTATTGCATGCATAAAAAATTGGAAACCTTAATCAGACAGTTACTGTTCTTTCTGCCTGATCCTCACTCCCCTTGCAGCACTCTTCTTCTCCAACACCCTACCCCACTCCTGAAGCGCTTTTCTTCACTCCCGCTCCCCTGTGAAGCGCCTTTCTTTGCTCTCCAACCCTGCTTCCCTTAGCAATGGTCATCTTCCCCCTCCATTCCCCTCACAGCATCTTTCCTCTCCAAACCCCCAGTTCCCTTCTTCTCCCTCTTGGACTCTACAAACAGTTTCCCTCTGGGTTAGGGCACAAATTCACAACTTCAGATGCGAGTGGTGTTTCTACGGGCCATAGCTGAATTAGAATGAAGTTGAGGTACCAATTCTGTCACAATTAAATGGCATGATTAAACAGGCACAAAGAGATGAATGGCTTACTTCTGGTCCTATGATGCATTCATTTTCTCATTCTCAGCAGCAAGGATTGTCATTGTGCAAGTTACATTTCACAGATGATTTTATAACAATTCTCTTCATTTAATGGATCATTAATCCACATTACGTGAAAAGGAGTAGAATTTGTAAATTTAACAAAAACTAATTCTGAGTTTAAAAAATTCTCAGACATATAGGCATACTCTACCTGTGAGACATAAATACCTCATGTTTGTATGTTTCCAATGCATTTGTCTAAAATGTCAGATATAACAATTTCCATGAATTTGGATAATAAAAGTTCCATTATAAAAGAAAAATGCATGACAATCCAGTCACCAACTACCCAGATCCTCCTGTGACAGACAGACAAATTAACCGTCACAGAAAAGGCTTAATAACAGAAACAAATAACGAAGTTAAAACCATATCCGATCAAATATTCCTGAATCTGAGATTCATCCTAGTAATAGAGATGGAACCCAGATAAATGCATTTTTGTGGCACAAAGCAGGAGATTGAGAATTTCTTAGCTTAATGCATAATTCATAGCCTCAGCCTGCAAACTGTGTAAAATGAAAATTTCACACCACAGCACGAGCAATGGAGCTGCTGAGAAGGTAAATGAAATCGTATTTTACTGTGCAAATTTTATTTCTTACTCTGCCCACATTTATACACAATCATTGACAAACCAAATGCATTGACAGATCTCCCACTGATACCATTTTGTTCACACTTAAAAACAAATCGGGCAGAAAAATATAGACAATTTGTTTCTTTATATTTAAGAAGTGGATCAGTTATTTTTTCAACTCAGTGTCTACATTAGATTTATCCAAGAATCCAACTTGTTCTATTTTTTTCTCACCATCAGACAATCTTCATCACTATCATGGTTTGTTAAATTATGCATTTGATTTTACGTCCTAACAATTTCCTCTTTTTTTCATTTGACACACAGTACACCGTAGCAACATGTCTGAATTTTAAAATCCCAAAACAGTTTTATATTATTTGAGTAATGGCACGACAATGTTCACAACACCTACTGTTATATTCAATACAAACATCATCATTTACAAAATCAAAAAACTGTCATAATCAAACTTCACTCATTAATTTTTGGGGTTTCTGGATATTCCCTTGTTATTTCCAAGTATTATACATCCTACTGATAAATTTTTATCTAATTCCCGGAGTGAATTGACAAAATGTCACCTACAAAATCAGCATAATCCAAAAATTATTGCTATCCCTTACTTTTCCTTGCAATCTATAACGTTATCAGCAGCACAAAACTGAAAGTCCCTTGTACTAACATTTAGCCTGCAAATGTAAATTCGACGTGAAGACCCAAACTGAATCTGAAGCTTCCAGCCGGAGAGGCTGCTTCAAAGTTGATGTGTCAGATTGGGCACCAAATGCACATTTAGTCCATATTTAGAATGGAATTGCATTGTCAACATGAAGCAAAATTAGTCTTCATTTGGATGCTACAGTGATGAAATTCAGCCATAGCTACATGCGTATGATTGACAAACTGAGAATCATATTAGGTCTACATTGATAATATTGCAAAATGTTTACTTTAATCTCATGCTAATTTGGAATATTTCAGGACCAAGCTGCATTTCACGCTATTTGTAAAATATGATGCAACTGTTACATAATTTAGATACCAAAAGAAACTTGAAACAGGCAAACTAGATAAAGCACAGGGCAAGAGTAGGAATAGGTCCCTCAAGCCTGCTTCATCATTTAATAAGATTGATTAACTGGTGATATATGAGCCGAAACAGACTGTTTGGTCCTCCCCAAGCCTGGCCTGCTCTGCCATTCAAAAGAAGGTCATTGCTGATCTATTTGTATTTTGAATTCCATTCTCCCACCCACTCCCAAATTGCTTGGATTCTCATGCCGAACAAAACTCTCTCATTTTGGCCTTAAAAGTATTTGCCTTCTGAGGCGGCATCCAAACATTACACAGCCCTTGGAAAAGAAATTCTTACTACGCTATCCTGAAAGGGCTTTTCCCAACTTTAAAACAGTGCTTTCTGGTTCTGGAGTGAAAGGGAAATGTTCTTTGCACATCCACTTTGTCAAGGTCATTCAGGATCTTAGACACTTTAATCGAGTCACCCCTCACTCTTTCAAACTCCAGTGATAACAAGTCTCTCCCCTATCACAAGGCAAGATGCTTATTCCAGATGTCAACACAAAAACATTTTCTGAACGCATTTATATTCTTCCTTAAATGAGACCAAAACTGCACAACATTTTAGGTGTAATCTCGATGCATGGTATAACTGAAAGACAACATTCTTATTTTTATGCAGTATTCCTTTAAAAATGAAGGATAACATTCCATTAGCTTTCTTGATTATACTCTGCACGTGCATGCAAACTTTTTCCCATTCATGCACTAGAATACATAAATATTGCTGCACCTCAGAAGTATGCATTTGTCCTCCATTTACCTAAGACTCTGCTTTTTGATTCTTCCTTCCAAAGTGACTGAATTCTCATTTCGCCACATTATAGTCTTTGTGCCAGATCTTTGCTCACTCATTCAACGCATCAATATCCATCTGCAGCTGTCCTATATCTACTTCACAACATACTTTCTCACCAATCTCAGTGTTGTCTGTAAATTTAGATACAAGATCTTTGCTCCCCTCATGTTAAGTTATTGGCAGAAATTATAAAAACACTGAGCCCCCGCATAAATCCCTGTAGGACTATACTCAGCATTTTGCGTTTTATGCACAGCGTTTTCTAACAACCAATCTTCTACACTAGTATGGGAGGTGCCACACCGTAGGCTATTATTTTCGATAATACACTTTGTTGTGGCATCAGATATGTAGTACCTGTATAGATCTCTTTATCCACGCCAAAGAACTCTAATTAAATCGGTTAACCACAGCTTCCCTTTGGCCAAACCATGCTGACTCTTCTGGGTTACGTAAACTTATTTTTCCTTTAAGTGCAGAGCTATCATTTCTTCAGGTGATGGATTCTTGCACCTTCCCCACTACAGCAGTCACACTAACTGGCCTATCTTTTCCCATTTTCTGTGTCTCACCCTTTCCAAACAGATGACTTATACTTGCTCCTTTCTAGACCAACGGAACATTTCCTGAATCTTGGAAACTTTGGATGATTAACACCCACTATCTCATTAGCCATATCTATTAAGACCATAGGATGAAGTTCATCTGGATCAGGAGACTCTTGAGCTGACAATTCCATCAGTTTTCTGAGAACCATTTTTGTTATGTTGGCACTTAATTCTTCCCTCCTTCCCATCCCCAGATTTACAGCTATCACTTGAATATTCTTTGCACTCTCTACAGTGAAGAAGCAAAATAACTTCCTTTCAATTTTTAACTCTCTATTCGCGCTCTCTTGAGGTCCAACAATCACTATACTTGGTCTGGGAGCATCTGTGCAGAGAGAGAGCTCTGAAGGAAAGTTATACTGGACCTGCAAATTTGACTGTTGCTCTCTCCACAGATGCTGCCTGATTTGCTGAGTTTCACAAGCATTCTGTGTTTGTTTCTGATTTTGAACATCTGCAGTTTTTTTTCCGCTTTTATCCACTTTTCTTATTTTCCTTTATAAATTTCTGCGCTGTTCTTTATATTTAGGCTAATCATCTGCCTTGTTTTTGACCCTCATGCAGTTAAATGCATTTCCCAATTTACTTAGTTATCTGTAGACAGTGGGATCTGCCTTTAGAATGTTTCTGGCTGATAAAGTGCAGCCTTAATGGTCTGCCTCCATGACCTTAGGTCCCCTGTTGATCCAAGAACTTAATCTTTAATACATTCAGTGATCCTGCCTCCACTGCGTTAAGAGGGCCATTAACCTTCACAATTCTCTACCTCGAGGATAAATTCTTCTCTACCTCGAGAATAAATTCATCTCTACCTCGAGAATAAATTCATCTCTACCTCGAGAATAAATTCATCTCTACCTCGAGAATAAATTCATCTCTACCTCGAGAATAAATTCATCTCTACCTCGAGAATAAATTCATCTCTACCTCGAGAATAAATTCATCTCTACCTCGAGAATAAATTCATCTCTACCTCGAGAATAAATTCATCTCTACCTCGAGAATAAATTCATCTCTGTCTTAATCGGGTAACTTATCGTATGGAAACCACATTCTCTTGTGTTAGATCGCTCCGTAAGACGACGTCCTTTCAGCATCCACTCAAACCTCCATAGAATCTTTTATGTTTCAGTAACATCACTTGTCATTTGTTCAAATTGGCCCCAACGTATTGATCTTTCCCTCGTAAGGGACCTTCATCCGAGGAATCAAGGGAGCAAACACCATCTGAACTGCCTCTAATGCAATTGTATATCTTCCCGGGGACCAAAATTTTACACAGATTCTAACTGTGATCTCATCAATATGTTGCTCATTGTGGAAAGACTTTGCTACTTTTATGCTCCATCCCCTTCCCTTAATCCTAATTGCTTGCTGCAATTCTATGCTAACTTTTCCAGATTGATGTATGAAGACACCTAGATTTGCTGAACTAAAACATCCTGCATTCTAACTCAGATAAATAATATACTAGTCTTCCCAAAATAATGGACCTCATGTTCTTACATTGTACACCATCTGCCAGACTCCTGCTCTCAAACTATTTTGTCCTATTGCACTTTTTGAGTCATCCTCTTATTTTTGTGTAATCACTTCACTGATTATCATGCAGTTATCATCTTTATCCAAGTCATTAATATGGATTGTAAATAGTAAGGCCTCAATGTTCCTGTGGCACTTGTTAGAAATCAGGATCTCTTTAACACTTTTTCTTTTGAGTATTCTCTCTGCAGCACGAGGTCTTATTTAAATGCAGTTGCAACAGGTTATCCTGGAAGGAAACCTCTAGAGTTTGAGCAACACATGAGAAACTAGTTGAAACAAAAGCAGAAATTGCTGGAGAAAATTAGCAGGTCTGGCAACATCAGTGAGAAGCAAGCGGATATTAATTCCACATTCTTCCCGCAGATGCTGCCAGACCTGCTAAGTTTTTCCAAGAATGTGCCTTTATTTCAGATCTCCAGCATCTACAGTTCTTTGATTTGAGATTAAGTTAGCTGTTTTACCCTGCTACTATGAAGTAGCAATAGTGGTGTTTGCCAGTAACAGGGTGTTACCATTAAGCAAAAAAATGTTCTGTTTGTCACAATGTAGCACTTGCTTTGAAAGCTACAGATATTCATGTACAGGTACACAGCAGCCTAGTGGTATTATTGTTGGATTATTAATCCAGAGACTCAAGTAATGACCTAGGGACTTGGGTTTGAATCCTGCCATAGCAGACAGTGGAATTTGAATTCAATGAAAAATGTGGAACTCAAGAGTCCATGACAACCATGAATCCATTGCCGATTGTCATAGAAACATATCTGGTTCACTAATGTCCCTTAGGGAAGGAAACTGCCATCTGACCTGGTCTGGCCTACACCTGACTCCAAATCCACAGCAATGTGGTTGACACTGAACTACCACCTGGGATGGGCAATAAATGCTAGCCTACCCAGTGATACCCTCATCCTGTGAATGCATTAGAAAAAACATGGGGCCCTGTTCTTTATCGACACACACTGCCCCAGTTTCAACTTAAAAATGGCAAAAGCCATTCACGGGTACAGTTATCAAGGCGGCTCCATGACAACCTGTCTGGTTTATAGTTTCTGGGGTTAATACTCAATGGTAATATCTCTACTAATTAGACTTCACTTGCCAAACAATCAGCACTTCTTGTAATTCCTGGTTTTCTCTCTCCTTCCACCTTTAAATAGGCAGGTTCATTTGTCACTTTGTAATCTGCGAAAACTGTTAGAGAAAAGAATTTGGAAGATTGTAACCAATGCATCCACCACTTCCATGGCCACCTTCTTTTCTACCTTGGGATATAAATGATCAGATCCTAGGAATTTATCACCTACAATTCCACTAATTTTCCTTGGCACCATCTGTGGACTAATACTAGCTTCCTTCAATTCCTCAGAGATAGTAGGAACTGCCGATGCTGGAGTCTGAGATAAAGTGTAGAGCTGGATGAACACAGCAGGCCAAACAGCATCGGAGCAGCAGGAAAGCTGATGTTTAGGGTTTGGACCCTGCCGTGTTCATCCAGCGCTACGCCTTGTTATCTGTTCCTTTTATTCCTCCTTGTTTCCCTACCACTTCAGGACAATTCTGTCGTCCTCTTCTGTATGGTTGTTTTCAACTGATCAGCCATTTCTTTGCTCTCCATCATCAATTCCCTGTTTCTCCGATTCCTGATGTTGCTAACACATGACATTGCAGTTAAGGCTGAGATTACAGTCTTTAAGGACCTTCTTGAATTTTATTCCTAATTCTAATATTCTGCTTGCAGGACCCTACTGAATGTTTTACCCACTTGCTAGTACTGACATGGACCATGACCTCTGGTTGTTCTTTCTGTCCAGTCAGCATGTCCTGTAGCCAGTGACTTCCTTGGTCTCGACACTATGGAGACAGCATACCATCCTCGGCTCACACCTGCAACTGCAGAAACATCCGTCCATCCCTGTTATGATAGGCTCCCCTAATACAATCCCACCACACTTAGAATCCCCAAAACCGCCACACCACCCCAACCCCAAAGCTAAGCCACTTTCCCTCAAGAAACCAAACTATAAAGACAGGGGACTCGCCAGAATTTTGTACATTCGTTTTCCTCATACTTTTCTCCAGTGGTAGTATTCCGTTCCAATTTCACATTTACTCCTGATTTTATCCTTGGAATTCTATGTCATTTGAAAAAAGTTCAAAGCCTCTATCCTTTCCTTGTTTCTTCAGTCTGATGTGAATTTTAGCTACTCTCCTCCATTCTGCATAATTTTAGAAGTTTGTACGTCCGTTTTTCATACTTCATGCTAGTTCATGCTTGCATCCTATTTTCTTTTTCAAACTATTGCCTTTTTAGGGTCTAAAACTTCCTTAATTGTGCAGCCTACAACTAATCTTGACAGCAATCCTGTCCTTGCTTTTAATTTGATGCCAAACTTAATTTTCTTAGGGAGCCAGGGATGTGGCATCCTTCTCTCAGTTTCTCTTACCCCCCCACAGGCATAACTGTTAAGTTTTAAAATACTACCTAAAAAAGGTCTGTCATCGTGAAGGAGACACAGAAACCTGTTGTGCTGCCCATTACAGGCAAGTCTGCTTTCACATCTTTGTAATGGTCTTTCTACATTTATTTTAAAGGCACTAGTTTCAGACCCAGATTTATTGCCGTAAAACTGGACATGAAATTCCACCATTGTAGATATTTTCTAAAATCAGCCTGTTTAGACATGACATACCTCTGAAGTAGGCAGGACTTGAGCTAAACCCTTCTTACTCAGAGGTGGTGATATTACAACTGTGCCAGACAGCTCTTCAATTCCACTGTTGTATAATCTCTGCTGCCTAGGGAATCCTTTATTATGAGAACATGAATCTAAGTACAAATACCAGGTTTAAAATGGTGCATTGTCTGGTTCTATGAAAGCATCACAAAAACATTGCATGAACTCATCCTTGAGGTTGACATTTCAATTTGACTTATTCAGTCACTCAACAAGATCAAAATTGTCCACAATTATTGCAAAAACTTTCTTTCAAGCTGCCATAATTTGATAGTTTATACAGCAAAGACGGGAAAAAAGAAAATGGAAATTGAGATAACAGAGTGCAGAGTGCAGAGCTGGATGAGCACAGCAGGCCAAGCAGCAGCACGGCTGACGTTTTGGGTCTGGACCCTTTTTCAGACTCTTTCTGAAGAAGGGTCCAGGCCCGAAATGTCAGCCTTCCTGTTCCTCTGATGCTGCTTGTGTCCTGCTGTCTTTCCAGATCCACACCCTGTTATCTCAAATTCTCCAGCATTGGCAGTTCCTACTGTCTCCAAAATAGAAATTGGTTGTGGCAAGGCAGTTGATAGACTTAATTTGATTGAATTTAATTGAGTAAATTTAAATCTTGAGGTCCGCCTTTGTGATCGAAAAGGATTTATTTTTGCTCTGATTTGATCTATTTGAGATGGTGAACCAGTGGAATGCAGTCAGAAGACTATAGCACAAATGATGTGGGTGGAGCTTGAAGGTACGGGTAATGGGACATAGGACCTAAATTTAGTCGGTTCACTCCGAAAACCACAAATTATTTAATGTCTCAGCTGAGTCATTCAGAGTCAACACTTTCCGTGGAAATCGAGGCTTGGGCAATTACTCTCCTGAATTCGTCCAAATCAAAGCGCATGCACATTTAACAATTTGTATCATGTATTCTGGAAAGGTGGTAAATATTCCTTGTAGTAACTAAAAGGAAACATTGTTAACTCAGCATAATGCCTGGTCAAATCCTATAGCTCCCTTCCTAACAGTATTGTGGGTACCCCTACACCTCAAGGACTTCAGGAAAGCAGCTCACTATCACCTTCTCAATGGCTATTAGCAATGGGCAATAAATGCTTCTTTTCTTAAATTTTTGTAGATATCAATCATTTTTGTCCAAAAATAAAGCAACAAACATAGATGTCACTTTGTGATTATTAGTCACATTTTGCCACATAGGAACCAATCACTTGTATCACATCTTATAAAGAAAATCATGTTCACTTGAGCAACAAAGCGGAGCTTTTAACAACTTACTTTTTGTGCCGGTGTGTTTTTTGGTTCTGAGTCACTCTCAGAATCAGATTCTGAACTGTCTTCAGATGAACTATCCTCTGACTCAGAGGAAGTTTCAGAATTCAGTTTTTTCGCTGTAGTTTTGGTATGAGTATTTTCTGAGTCACTGTTTTCACTGAAGATGAAAAATATTGCAAAGTTGAAAACAACCTGACACAATCTGTCTTTTTTCAATGATCACTAAACAGATGCTTTTATTCTTTAAAGATTTCGATTCACTTTAAATGATTAGCTTCTGTGTCAACATTCTTGAAATATTTGATTATGTGTTACAACTTTATTTGAAATGCATACATGATACAAATACAAATACATAATGTGAAACAGACTTCATGCTTTTCAATAGTTACTTTTAGTTATTTCAACACTTAGACAACAGGCACAGGTTCAGTCATAAGGGTCTAAAAGATTAATCAGAGAACTGAAAATTTTTAAGATTATGATGGGTTCCAATAGAATGAAGGGTAATAGATTCCATTAGTCTACACAGTCAGTGACTCCAGTGCCAATGTTTCAGGTAATCATCAGTGCAATTAAAGACTAGAAGATATATTTTATGGAATAATGATAATTTAGAAAGGCCTATAACACTTCCACTGTTGAAGGGGAATTAAATCATTCTTTAAAACACAGGAATTTTAAAAGGCTGGAAAGACAGCATCCAGCAGAATCAAATTAAACCAGCATTATAAGAATCAATACCACACAAATATGAATTACCTGCTCACTCTAGAGTTGCTACATGAGTGACTCAACGTTACTAGTTTGCTTTTGTTATTAGAATTCTGGTGCAGATATATGGAGTTCTTCAATTTCTGTTTAGCATTAAACCAATTGATTCACTGTGCACAAAATTAAATCCACAGATTTGATTGGTTGAACATAACATTCTATTTTCAAGCAATTTGTAACTTTTTTCCAAATAGAAGAATTAATAAATGCTTTAGAGTTAACTACCAGATTGCCTTTCTATGCCAATGTGTGAACTGAATATTGGATAAATTTCATTGCAAATATTATAATGATTCTTCCTGCAATGTTTCCTTGTTTCTCTTCCCACTGACCCATACCTAGCTCTGTCAACCAGCCTAAAGAAGCCTCTGACCAACATTCCTCTGTAGCAATTCAACACACACGTAGGAACATTTATGCAGACATGGATCACTCACGAAAAGCCAAAGGGTACAACTAAGTGCATTCAGTTTAGTCAGTTTTAGCCATCTTGTCAATCCACCTTAATTACCATTATGGCAATGTCATAAATGCGAGTGTAGATAAAGCACTCAGTGCCTATTTGTGATGAGGTTGTATGGGTACGCAGACAATAGGGGCTTTGCCAATCCTTGGTGTATTCAGAAGGGGACGACAACACATTGAAGTGTGGTGAAATATCAGTCAGAAACACTCTCTGGTAAATGCTGAGAGCCAACACAACGCACACAGTAAATTCTATCACATTCATTTGGACAGATGTGCAAACACTATTAGCTGTTGAACACCAGAAGAAAATACATAATTTTCAAACTTTGGATTCACTAAGGTGGAAAATTGCTACACTTCCTCTGCCCTTTTGAGGATTAATGGATGTTTACCTTCCTACAGATAATTTCCAATGCTAATCTAATGAGCAAAATTTATTGGAACCAGTTTTTTTTTAAACTTTTGCAGAAATTAAAAGCCAGTATTAATTTAAACCAGAGATTTCATTTGTTCTAAACAGGAAAAACAATATAAATCACTTTTAAAAATCATTAAATCCTGACTTAAATTAATAAAGTTATAATTAGGGCATTATGCTGTGTTTGTTATGAAGTGGCAGGGTGAGCTGCCTTAATTACTGTCTATAATAAAAAGAGCAGAGTGCGTGCTATACCACAATCAGTGCTGTCAGCTACAGAAAAGCCAAGCTGCACACTCATCAACGGCATCAGCAGCAAACTACGCATGAAAGGGCAACCATCTCTGCAATCACCGACAGGCAAGAGTGTAACCTGCCAAATAAGATTCTGGATTTTCAAATTAGTAATGTGTACTTTTTATCATGTGCAACAATGACATAATAAATGCGATCAGTATAATCAAAGAAACAGCAAATTCATGCTAATAGAACAAAGATTACATTGTAACAAATTTCAATTCTAATAGCAGCAAAACTGTACAGCACTTAAGGTGCTGCCTTCTATTAAGATGAAACCCGAATCACGGTTCAAGCACCCAGCCTTATTGTATTAGTCAGTCCATACATTACTTTTGTAACTGGTGTTACAACTCAGGCTGGCAACTGTTAAATTTGACAGAGCTTCTTCTGTAACAACAAACTAATCAGGTAGAATAAGGTGACACGGTGTGAAGGTGGATGAACACAGCAGGCCAAGCAGCAGAGGAGCAGGAAAGTTTGACGTGAAATGGGGTAGGGCAAGGGGATTCGGAAATAAACAGGTGGGAGGAGACAGACAGGTCAAGGAGACAGGGTTAGAGCCAGTGAATGTGAATGTAGTTGGGGAATTAGGGAGGGGATAGGTCGGTTGAGGGAGGACAGACAGGTCAAGGAGGCGGGATGAGGTTGGTGGGTACAAGATGGGGGTGGGGCTTGAGGTGGGAGGAATGGTTAGGGAGGCAGAGACTAGATGGGCTGGTGTTGGGATGTGGTCGGGGGAGGGGAGATTTTGAAGCTTGAAGTCCACGTTGATACCCTTGGGCTGCAGGGCTCCCAAGTGAAATATGAGATGTTGTTCCTGCATCTTTCAGGTGGCATATCGTGGTAATGCAGGAGGCTCAGGATGGACATGTTGGCTGAGGAGTTTGGTGGGGGGGGCGGGTGGGTGGTGGGGGGGGCGGGGGGGTGGTGGTGGTGGGGAAGAAGAGTTGAAATGGTTTGTGACTGGGAGGTGGAGTTGATTGTTGCGAACTGAGCGGAGGGGTTCCGCAAAACGGTCCCCAAGCCTCCGCCTGGTTTCCCCGATGTAGAGGAGGCCACGACGGGAACAGCGGATACGGTATATCACATTAGCAGATGTGCAGGTGAACATCTGTTTGGTGTGGAAAGGCTTCTTGGGGCCTGGGATTGGGATGAGGGAGGTGTGGGGGCAGGTGTAGCAGTTGCTCCGGTTGCAGGGCAAAGTGCCGGGGTGTGGTGGGGCTGGAGTGGAGTGTGGAGCGGACAAGGGAGTCACGGACAGACTAGTCCCTCTGGAAAGCATGTAAGGATGGGGACGGAAAAACTCCCCAATCTCCAACACCTCATTTTTACAATGGACGTCCAGTACCTCTACACCTGCATTACCCACGCAGATTGCCTAAAGGCACTCCACCTCTTCCTGTCCCGCAGGCCCGACCAGTCCCCCTCCACTGACACCCTCATTTGCTTATCCGAACTCGTCCTCACCCTCAACAACTTGTCCTTTTATTCCTCCCACTGCCTACTAATAAAAAGGGGTCGCCATGGGTACCCACATGAGCCCAAGCTATGACTGTCTCTTGGTAGGGTACGTGGAACAATCCCTCTTCGAAAGCTACACGGGCCCTATCCCCTATCTCTTCCTCCATTAGTCATTAATGACTGTTTTGGCGCCACCTCATGTGCCCACGAGGAGCTCGAACAGTTCAGCCACTTCAGTAACACCTTCCACCCCAACCTTGAGTTCACCTGGACCATCTCTGACACCTCTCTCCTCTTGTTGGGCCTCTGAAATTAACTTGGAAACTGATATCCGTTTTAAGCCTACCAACTCCCACAACTACCTAGAATATTCCTCTTCTCATGCACCTTCCTCTAAAAAGGCCATCCCCTATTCCCAATTTCGTCACCTTTGCCGCACCTGTTCCTGAGATGAGGCATTCCACTCCCGAACATCCCAGACATCCTCTTTTTTCAAGAACCGCAACTTTCCCTCCAGTGATCAAAAATGCCCTCGACCGAATCTCCTGCATTTCCCGTAACTGTTCCCTCACACCCCCATCTGCAATAACCACCACCAAAACAGAATCCTTTCTGCAGTGGAGAGCGGTGCGAGCCGGGTGGACGTGAGGTCTGGGCAGAGGGGCAGTTGGGAAGCTAAGTGAGTGCTATTTAACTACTTACCTCAAAGCCAGCGGGTCCTTTCTGCAGCGGAGTGCTATTTAAGTAAGTGTGTTCTTAGCCCCAGGTCCTACACGGTAGTTCCTCCCTCCCACCCTCCTCCTCTAACCTAATTAAGAGTCCACAGACTCACAGCAAACACACAAGGGCTGAGGGAAGTGCCTGGTGAGTAAAGTGCGAGTTTTCGGTGAAGACGCTCAGTGAGGAGATTACGCCACTGTTGAAGAGGGTGAAGATATGACTGCCAAGCTGATTCAGTGTGCTGCATGCATGATGTGGGAGGTCAGGGACACTGATGTTGTTTCTGGCTCCTAAAGCTGTGCTAAGTGTGTACACATTCAGCTTCTGAAGGAGGTTGTTGCAGCTCTGAAGAAAGAACTAGAAGACCTCAGGCTCATCCAAGAGAGTGAGAATTTTCTGGACAGGACCTTCAGCAAGGTCACTACACCGAGGATACCTGAAGAGAGAAGGGGGATGTCGATGACAAAGGAAGACATGAATGAAGTACAAGTGACCCCAGGGGAAGCACCTATTGTAAACAGGCTGACTGTCTTGGAAACTGCCGAGACAGACGGCACTGCCAGTCTGAGAGGTGGACAGGTCTGCAAGTCAAAAATTGCTGTAGAGGCAGAGCCGAGAAGTTAGACATCACGGAGAGCTGTGGTAATAGGGGACTCTATTGTGAGAGGGACTGACAGGGGTTTCTGTGGCAACAGGCAAGATTGAGGATGGTGTGTTGCCTTCCTGGAGCTAGGATCCAGGATGCAGGACGTCACTGATAGAGTGCAGACAATCCACGAGGGTGAAGGTGAAGACCCAGAGGTGGTGGCGCATGTCGGCACTAATGATGTCGGGAAGAAAAGGAGGAGCATTCTACAGGGGGACTTCAGAGAACTCGGAAGAAGGCTGAAAAGCAGGACTTCCAGGGTGGTTATCTCTGGTTTGCTTCCAGTTCCTCGGGCTGGAGAGGGCAGGAACAGAGATAATGGACCTGAATGTGTGGCTGAGGGACTGGTGTCGGAAACAAGGATTTAAATTCTTGGATCACTGGACTATGTTTTGGGGTGAGAATAAATTGTACAGGAGGGACGGTTTGCATCTTAATAATCGGGGGACCAGCTTTCTGGCAAGCAGGTTTGCCACTGCAACACAGGTGTGTTTAAACTAAGTAATGGTGGGGGGGTGGGGGGGGGGGGGTGGGGAGGGGAAGAGAGGGGGCCAAACTGGAAATTTAAGAATGAAGTTAAAGGGAAAGTGAGATTAAGAGAGGTTAAGAAGGACAACAGAATCAACAGAGCAGAAAACTCAACAAGGGATCGTACAGTATGACCAAGTGAAATAGGGATTGATAAGAAGGGTGAAGTGGGAAACAAATTAAAAATATTATATATGAATGCACGAAGCATAAGAAATAAGGTGGGTGAGCTGGAGGCTCAGTTGGAAGTTGGCAAGTATGATGTTGTGGGGATAACTGAGACGTGGCTTCAACTGGACAGGGCCTGGGAAATGAATATTCAAGGCTAATACGTGCTATCAAAAGGACAGACTGGTGGGCAGAGTGGGTGGGGTAGTCCTGTTGGTGAGGAATGATATTCGGCCCCTTGCGAGGCGGGACAGAGTCAGGAGATGTAGAGTCAGTATGGATAGAGCTGAGAAATTCTAAGGGTAGAAAGACCCTAATGGGAATTATCTACAGGCCCCCAAACAGTAGTCAGGAGATAGGGTGCAGGTTCAATCAAGAGTTGAAATTGGCCTGTCACAAAGGTATCACTACAGTTGTTATGGGAGATTTCAAAATGCAGAAGACTGGGAGAATCAGGACGGTACTGGGCCCCAAGAAAGGGAGTTTGTAGAGTGCCTCCGAGATGGATTCTTAGAACAGCTTTATTGGAGCCTACCAGGGAGGAGGCAATTCTGGATCTGGTGTTGTGCAATGAACCGGATTTGATCAGGGACCTCAAAGTAAAGGAGTCATTAGGAGGTAGTGACCATAATATGATAAGTTTTAATCTGCAGTTTGAGAGGGAGAAGGGACAATCAGAAGTGTCAGTATTGCAGTTGAATAAAGGGAACTATGGAGCTATGAGGGAGGAGCTGGCCAAAGTTCAGTGGTTCAATACCCTCGCAGGGATGGCAGTGGAACAACAATGGCAGGTATTTCTGGATATAATGCAGAAGGTGCAGGATCAGTTCATTCCAAAGAGGAAGAAAGATCCTCAGGGGAGGGAGGGGCGGCTGTGGCTGACAAGGGAAGTTAAGGACTGCATAAAAATAAAAGAGAAGTATAACATAGCAAAGGTGAGTGGGAAGCCGGAGGACTGGGAAGCTTTTAAGGAGCAACAGCGGATAACTAAAAAGGCAATACACAGAAAAAATGAGGTATGAAGGAAAACTGGCCAAAAATATAAAGGAGGATAGTAAGAGCTTTTTTAGGTATGTGAAAAGAAAAAAATGGTTATGACTAAAATTGGGCCCTTGAAGTCAGAAACAGGTGAATTTATTATGGGGAACAAGGAAATGGCAGATGAGTTGAATAGGAACTTTGGATCTGTCTTCATTAGGGAAGACACAAGCAATCTCCCAGATGCAGTAGTGGCTGAAGGACCGAGGGTAATGGACAAACTGAAGGGTATTTAGGCAGGAAATGGTGTTGGATAGACTGTTAGGTCTGAAGGCTGATAAGTCTCCGGGACCTGATGGTCTGCATCCCAGGGTACTTAAGGAGGTGGCTCTAGAAATTGTGGACACGTTGGTAATTATTTTCCAAGGTTCTATAGATTCAGGATCAGTTCCTACGGCTTGGAGGGTGGCAAATGTTGTCCCACTTTTCAAGAAAGGAGGGAGAGAGAAAACAGGAAATTACAGACCGGTTAGCCTGACGTCAGTGGTGAGAAAGATGCTGGAGTCAATTATAAAAGATGAAATTACGACTCATTTGGATAGCAGTAACAGAATAGGTCAGAGTCAGCATGGATTTACCAAGGGAAAATTGTGCTTGACTAATCTTCTGAAATTTTTTGAGGATGTATCTATGAAGATGGATAAGGGAGAGCCAGTACATGTAGTGTACCTGGACTTTCAGAAAGCCTTTGATAAAGTCCCACATAGGAGATTGGTGAACAAAATTAGGGCACATGGTATTGGGGGCAAAATACTGAGTTGGATTGAAAATTGGCTGGCTGACAGGAAGCAAAGAGTAGTGATAAATGGGTCCCTTTTGGAATGGCAGGCAGTGACCAGTGGAGTACCACAAGGTTCGGTGCTGGGACCGCAGCTGTTTACGATATATATTAACGATATAGATGAAGGCATTTGAAGTAATATTAGCAAATTTGCTGATGACACAAAGTTGGGTGGCAGTGTGAAATGTGAGGAGGATGTTATTAGAATACAGGGTGACTTGGACAGGCTAGGTGAGTGGACAGATGTATGGCAGATGCAGTTGAATGTGGATAAATGTGTGGTTATACACTTTGGTGGCAAGAACAGGAAGGCAGATTACTATCTCAATGGAGTCAAGTTAGGTAAAGGGGAAGCACAACGAAATCTAGGTGTTCTTGTAAAGAAGAAGAAAAAAAACTGGCTTGAAGGGCCAAATGGACTACTCCAGCACCTACTGTCTATTGTCTAATACCCCTCGTCCTCACGTACCACCCCACCAACCTCCAAATCCAAGGCATCACCCTCTGACATTTCCGCCATCTACAATCTGACACCACTACCAAAGACATTTTTCCCTCCCCACCCTTATCTACTTTCTGGAGGGACCACTCTCTCCATGACTCCCTCGTACACTCCACACTCCCCTCCAGCCCCACCACACCCGGCACTTTTCCCTGTAACCGAAGCAACTGCTACACCTGCCCCCACACCTCCTCTCACATCCCAATCCCAGGCCCCAAGAAGCCTTTCCACATCAAACAGATGTTCACCTGCACATCTGCTAATGTGATACACTGTGTCCGTTGATCCCGTCATGGCCTCCTCTACATCAGGGAAACCAAGCGGAGGCTTGGGGACCGCTTTGCGGAACACCTCTGCTCAGTTCGCAACAATCAACTACACCTCCCAGTCACAAACCCTTTCAACTCTTCTTCCCCACCAGCACCCCCCCGCCCACCCCACAAACTCCTCAGCCAACATGTCCATCCTGAGCCTCCTGCATTGTCATGATATGCCGCCCGAAGATTGCAGGAACAGCATCTCATATTTCGCTTGGGAGCCCTGCAGCCCAAGGGTATCAATGTGGACTTCACAAGATTCAAAATCTCCCCTCCCCCAACCACCTCCCAACACCAGCCCAGCTAGTCCCTGCCTCCTTAACCATTCTTCTCACCTCAAGCCCCATCTCCATCTCCTACCCACTAACCTCATCCCACCTCCTTGACCTGTCCATCCTCCCTTGACTGACCTATCCCCTCCCTGACTCCCCACCAACATTCACCTTCACTGGCTCTAACCTGTCTTTTTGACCTGTCTGTCTGGTCTCACCCTATCTTCTCCTTTATCCATCTTCTATCTGCCTTCCTATCCCCCATCTCCTTACTTATTTCAGAATCCCCTTCCCCACCCACATTTCTGAGGAAGAGTCTCGAGCCGAAACGTCAAACTTTCCTGCTCCTCTGATGCTGCTTGGCAGGCTGTGTTCATCCAGCTTCAGACCGTGTTATCCCAGATTCTTCAGCATTGGCAGTTCCTACTACCTCTCTAACAGGTAGAATGAGGTAGACAGGTTTTGATCTCTTCGACCCCAACACCCCCTCCTCACACATTTAATACTTAGAATTTCCATGTTTTTAACAATTAAAGAGTCAAAAGTATCCCTGTAATTTGACTTTCCATTTGCCTCTCATTCATTAACATTAAATGCTATTTTCAGGGGTTTAATCAGCAATTCTATTTTGGCCAGCACTGTCCCTTACCTAAAACATGACACCAAGCAGGCATGACAAAACTACCTCAGGTATGAAAACTTGTATGTTGAAGACATGTTTCCAGAAACTGATATTATGATAGCCATAGGTTCATCCAGTTTATTAGAATAACATTTAGACACTGGACGTAGTCGTTACATCTTCCAAAGTGTCTATTTGACAGACTTATCACGATTATCAAATTATTCATCCAAATTACAGTTGTGTAGAAATTGCTTGTCACAGGACTGAATAAAAATGGAGTCACTAACTAATCATGTCAAACACATTCACAACAGGCTTAAATAGGACAAAAAATTCTGACGTACAAGGTGAGAAACAAGTCTCTACACAAGTAGAAATCCCTTATTTCCACAAAGCATGCTATATAATTCCACCTACATATCATGTCTCAAATTACCCTCACACTACAGCCAACATATCTTTTTGAAATTGTCTTTGATGAAACAAACATCTGCTTTCCCTATTTCTTTTAGGGATTTACTAGTTCACTGAAATATATTTCTGTAGCTTTGTTTTGTATTTACCTTGTTTTAAGCACAGGCCCACCATCTGACTCTGGAACAATTTTAGGGTGTTATATTTACCTTTCTTCATTCCGTTTCTCTTTATCCGATTCACTATCGCTTGACTCTTCACTTGAACTTGAACTGCTGTCTTCATTCTTGCTGTCACTTTCACTCTCACTACTAGATTTACTGCCTGAGATTGAATGGCAAGAGGTTTAAAGTCATTTTATTCCTGTCATTTCAAATTTTAGACTAAGTTCACACTGGTTCCAAGCAATTTAATTGACACAAGCTAAATTAAGGTTTGTTTTAAAAAGAAGTTCACTACAGTAATAAATCCCATTATTCGGAAGCAACCCAAATACAAATACAAATGAAAGTCAAAGGATAGAGGTCAATTTCAGATATTTCATAGAATGGTTATCATTGCACAACTATGAAAATATTTTAAGTAGCTTTTGGAGGAGGGTTTAGGTCTGAAACGTCAGCCTTCCTGCTCCTCTGATGCTGCTTGGCCTGCTGTGTTCATCCAGCTCTACACCTTGTTATCTTAGATTTACCATAGTTTGAAAAAAAGAATAATTTGCTGACTAAAATGGGACTTAAAGCTCACTATAATACTCAGTTCATGTTGTCGTCATAACTAGGTTATAGTTGGACACCAGACTGTTCAGGGCCAAAGATCCAGGAACAACTCAACATCACAGGTACTTAGTCAATGTAATAGAGTCTTTTATTTTTGTTCTCAAGTTTGTTACGAGATTGAATAAAATGTGAAAATAATCTGCTCTTCACATCACTGAAAAAGAAGAAATGGCAAAAGTTGTTATGATCACATATGGGCACTGCTTGACTGTGACAAATATGGACATCCGTTCTCAATTTTGGACTAAAGGTTCCTTGAAAAGCAGCTTCAAAGCATGACCTCGTGGATACAACAGAATCCACATGCCATGAATAAGGCAAGAGACCTGCAACACACGTGAGAAGAGATTTGTTTACATCATAATTCTATTTCTCCAGTTTCTCCCAGTATACTTACCTTGACTGGAGTCTTCCTGCTCCTCAGAATCAGAGTAAAATTTGCCACCCAAATTATCTTTCTTTCCTTTCAATTTGCCTAGTGGCGTCACCACCTCCTTAATCTGTCAGCAAACACAAACAGCTCAGACCAAAAACAGTTTTAAACAAAAAGATATCTGAAATATTACAGCAAAAGTAATTAAAATGACCAAGAGTCAGGCAGAGGGGAAACAGAATGGTAGGAACATTAGTGTGGAAGGAGGCCATTTGGATGGAGTCCACATCTTTCCTCCAAAGAGCAAGCCACCCAGATTCAGCGCCCCTCTATCCCATAATCCCATATCTACCATGGCTATTCCATCTAGCTGACACATCCCTGAAACCTACAGACAATTTCAACATGGCCAATCCACTTAAAATGTACATGTTTGGACTATGGAGAAAACCAGAGCACCTGGAGGAAACCCATGCAGACAGAAGGAAAATGTGCAAACTCCACATCGTTGCTTGAGGCTGGAATCGAATCCAGGTCCCGAACGCAAAGTTAACCACTGCGCCACCTTGTTGCCCTTAATTTTTAAAAAATGGAAAGATAACAGGTGTGAAGGCAAGGAAGGTGAAAGGGTGGCAGATAGACAGGAGGAGAGAAAGGTGATTAAAAAGAGACACTGGCCAATGCAGTCTGTGTCCCTGAAACTTCAAGAAATAAATAAATAAATCTGGGCATTTGATGAGGAGAGGTTCAATTTCTTGATTTCAATAGGCTAACACACACAAAAAAAACAAGCCTTGTAATAATAGTCACTTCAGTAAAGGCTGATGATTGGAACCTCAACAAGGGTTAATGTCATAAAGAAATAAAGAGGAGAAAATGGATTACAAAAAGTGGTTTCAGAACTGGCCATGAGCCAATTCGTCTAAACTGAGGCTGCACATGTCACAAAATTCAGCAGAACTCCACATAATGTGCAAGGTGTTATGCCATTGCAAGTCCCCTTGGTCAAAAAAACACAAATAGATGAGAGAGAGTGAGAACTTTACTAAGCAGTAATAAGCACATAGAATAAAAAATGCTGGTGTTGAGAAATGTTGGACAAGCACTTCTTGTAATATAATAAATGAAAACCTACAGAAATTACGTTTTTTGAGCATATTGGCGTGCAATAAAAACATGAGGCAGAAGATCATACTGAATAGTGGAAAAGAATAAAGAGGCCTACTCTGCTTTTACTACTGCTATTACATGCCTAATCCAGGTGAATCCAATTAATGTGGTACTCTTCGGTCATTACTGTGGACACTACCACTGAACTAGCGCTGGCCCCACAACGGTTTTATTTGATAATCAAACCAAATGTAACTCAAAGAAAGAATGCTCAACAAAAATCATCTTTAGATACATATCAGAAGTTGCACATACAGTATACTGTAACTTAATCTACAGGAAATTGGATCTACAGAAAGGTTGGATTGGATTCATTAAATTATCCAAGATTATTTTGTTGCACCTTTCCAACTTTAATTTCTCTGCTGGTTGGAGCTTGGTGAGACTATGCAAGGAGAGGGATGAAAAGGAAGAGTGGCCAATTTTGGAAAACACTATACGACTTGAAATGTATGGGGTGCTTGATTTTCCTGTTAGATATTGAAAGGCTCATGTAACAATTACTAAGTTGCTTCAGTATTTACGTTAGTGGTATCATATGGCAGCATTTATAGATAGACAGTAGAGAAATAATTGTGCTCACAGCAATCGCTGCCTTAAAATAATTCAAGAATTTTACATAGTAATATGCAAAGTATTACCACAAGAACTGCAGATTGCTAAATAATAAAAAGAATGACATGGTGGCTCAGTGGTTAGCACTGCTGCCTCACAGCGCCAGGGACCTGGGTTCAATTCCATCCTCGGGCGATTGTCTGTGTGGAGTTTGCACATTCTCCCTGCATGCGCTTCGGTTTTCTCTGGGTGCTCCAGTTTCCTCCCACAGTCCAAAGATGAGCAGGCTAAGTGGATTGGCCATGCTAAATTTCCCATAGTGTTCAGGGTTGTGTAAGTTAGGGGATTACAGGGGGTTGGGCATGGGTGGGATGCTCCAAGGGTCAGTGTGGACTGTAGAGATTCTATGATCTTAAAAAAAAGACAAAAACTTTAACTCATTCAAATTGCAGTCCATAAATTGAAAGTCTCAATGCTGACAGACACATTAAATATCAAATCATTACGTTTGGAAAAATAAACTTCAATTCTACACAGTAAAGCATCTGACCAATTTGTAAATTTCTTCACAGTTCACGTCTTTACATAAAGCAGCCTCTCAGGCTAATAATTAAGCGATGGTTCCAAAAGTATGGTAACATAATAAAGAATGTTATCTACTCTAATCCATTTCTTTCCCTCCTTCCCACTTACGAAAAACTGGCCAAAAACAACTGATTAAAATAAAATTTCATACTGGCTGAATGACTTCCACATTTCGGACTGAAGGGTCAGGGGCAGTCTCCGGCCACTCTGGAAGCTCGAGATATCCATTTGCTTTAGTATTAAGTGTATGTGATAACGTGCTTAGTTGAAAGCGATCCCTATCTGTTGAATAAGAAAACAGAAAAAAAAGTAGACTTCATATCACAGAGTCTTAATCAGCACCAACGATAATTGGGAGTGAATTATCCCAAATGTCACAGTATAAATAAAAACGGGAGATGGCTCCTCATAGGTCAGAAAACTGATTTCAGACCATAGATTACAATAATCTCACCTATAATGGTCAATAAAAAAGCTAATCATTCAGTGTATTTGGAGGTGTTGCAGTGAAATGCAGCTCCTGTAAAAATTACTTTAGTGTGAATATTAAGAATGACAGCACAGTTAAACAATCCGTATACATGTCTTGCTACAAAACTCATTCAGAATTTTAATACTGTTTTGCTACCAACTGAACTGTTTCCTTCTACACGTAACAGCAATATAAATGGAAATGCATTGATGCCAAAATGCTACTTTCCAATAGTTTTAAGTTTTTAAATATAGGTACAAAATAAATTTCAAGAACTAAAGGCAAACATGCAATACAAATACAGAATCCTTTTAATTTCACTTTGATAACAGCGCTATGATAAGACTCCAGGAAGATGGCCTAAATCCAGAAGATGCTCATATTTTCACACAAGACAACAATAAGAAAACACAATTAAAGATCAGAAATAGTAGATTTCCTAAGACATCATATAAAATAAATTGGAGCATATGCCATCAGATAGCACATAGCGTACAATCTATGATTAGGTTCATTGATTTACTGTGATTCAAAGTCAAATTGCATTATTACCAAGTACTGTAGGAATGAGAGATATTTGCACTTTAATTTCATAATTATGTGCGTAATTGGGCGGAAATTGTAAATCCGTGGTGTTAATTACAATTAAATATTAACTCAACTATGTTGCCTAGGACAGAGAAGAGGAAGACAGCAAACATATTTCATTAAGATAGGCTACAGGAACTGCAAGTAATTGTACTTGCGAGTGGGATTGGTGTGATGGGAAGCTGCTCCTTGAGCAAGTTGTTCTAGTCAATTCAAGAAGCCGTTGCCTGCTTGTGAAGGCATTGTCCAAGTCCATTTCCCCTAATACCTAGGAGTGCAGCAGACCAAAGGCAACACCACAAATTATACCCACACATCTTTCCAATTTTCAACAGTCGCTATCAGCGATGTTCATGGAAGACTTATCAACATCCTACGAAAGTGTCCAAGTACAGAAATTGTCAGCACTGGCCATCATTTCAACACAGACAGCAACACATGGGCAGTAAAATTTCCAAGATCAGAAGTAGGTAACTCTTTTTCACTTGAGGTATGTTGAAGTTACTGTAGTTGGAAATCAATTAGAAATCTGTGATTTTACTCTCTGTATTAAGTTTGCTGTTAAAACCCTTGCGGAAATTGCACCCTCTTGAATAAGGCTCAACAGGGTTTTGTTTTAAAAAGCTACATTCAAATCATAATGAATTGAAAACAGCCTCTCTGATTTTGAAAAAAAGTGTATCTGCAGAATCTCAAAAACAATCTTTCCCTTAAACATGATTTTTAGCTTCTATCTTTATCCTATGGTGTGCCCCAATTACTACCCTGCTTTCTGTCAAAGTACAGAAGTTGCATTCTTCCTAGATTGTTCAGTGAGCAGTCTTCATCATGAGTGATTACTGACTGATAACCTCAGTGTGACAGAGTCAGGGATACCCTACAGCTGGGGCCAAGATCAAAGTGCCATCAGAAAAGGTTAAATCCGTTAACAGGGAATCACTAGAATTTTGAGATAGCGGTACGTACCATTTCTTTGCCACTGTGGGGAGAATCTAGGTCCGGAGGATATAGTCTCAGGCTAAGGGATTGTTCATTTGAGACATTACTTTCTTTTTGGAAGTGAATCTGTTAAATTCTTTACTGCAGGGGACTGTAGATTCTAGGTCATTAAATATATTCAAGGCCAATAGTGACAGATATTTAAGCAATAAGACAATCAATGGTTATTGGGATAAAGCAGGAAAGTGGAGTGAGGATTATCAGATAGGCCATGATCTCATTTAATAGTGTAGTGACTTGATGGGCCACACAGCCTACTTCTGGCCCCTATATTTTATGGTCTTACAACAACAACAAAATGAGGACCATTAAGCTGCATAAAATTTAGGAAATTATTACACATGACACTTACATCAGGCACTCTGCACCATAATTTCCTCAGATACCTGAGATGTTCCTCACTGTAAATATTCAACTGCTAATAATTTGTGATGTTAATGCAAGCTTAACTAAGATTTCAACAGTTATTGTGGTTGCCAGTCACTTAGCTCTACTGGACTGTTAGGCAGTCACGACAATTGCAGTTTACTATTCAAATCAAGAAAAAGGTTGCTCCCTTTAGATCCATTCCTTTTTATTTAGTGGCACAATTCTGACAGTGTTTAAATTCAGTGGTGCAACATAAAAATCAAAGGTAGACTTTTGGTGTCTTGCTTTCAATTTCCATTCTAACTTCAACACATTTTTTAAAATTTGTTGTGCCTGGACGTTAATAACCATGATATACACATTTACACTTGACTAAAGTTCGAAGATAAATCAGAAGTAACACTGGTAGTATTGACAGCTTAAACAACTGAAAACGGCAAGTCTGCTTGCAGTGTTGTTTACAGAACCTCAAGAGGACAGTGGGTGTACTGCTGTTCCATTTAAATAATTAACAAGACAGATATAAAAACAGCTTAAATGTTTCAGCTATTTACAATCTGAAATTGCATTTTGCTCTGTCCATTAATTTAAGCATCCACTTTAAATACCTCCTAACCAGCATAATACCTCAACACAATAGATTTTTACTCTGTTCACTGGTGCAAAAATTGGGGTTGGGTGCACCATTGGAGACAGCTGCAGCCAATGTCAGATTGCAGGAAACTTCAGGTTGACATCTCAAGTTTCATGATTCAAATACAACCTGAATAATGAAGGAAAATGGTAAGGAAATTGGATACAATATCTTATTCACCGATTTCAAATCTTAAAAAAATTACACTAAAGTTGCATAGAGCTCTGAGTCAGGAGGTCTGGGTTCAAGTTCCACCTACTCCATAGCAACCCTGAACAGGTTGATTAAAAAGGATCTAAAGTTGTGTAGTGGTTTAACCATGTTGCATCGCAGCTCAAGATGATTTAAAAGGAATTTTTCAGAATCTAGAAGACTAGTGCCAAATAAAAGAACAATGACTTGTTAAACTATTCACTAGCGTCATAGGTATGTAATAGTTAATGAGATATAAATAAATCCAAAACAATAGCTCCCAGACAGAGAAGATAATGAACATCCAAAATTGCGAAAGGAAAAAAAATGAAGACAACAGTACTCCTTTAAAGAGAGAATATATATAAGCCGTAGTTAGTTTTGAGGTAGATTGGTTTAAGAAACATCTCAACATTTGCAAAGTGGGTAGAATTGGTGCTCTGGAAAATGTTACATGGGCTGTAGTGGCTTGGTTAATGAAACCACTTTTTTCTTTGTTCTTGCAGGAGATGAGATCACCAGCAAGGCCAGCAATTGTGCGTCTATCCCCGATTGCCCTTGAAAGGGGTAGAAAAGGCAGATAATAGTCAGTCACATTGTAGCACGTCTGAAGTCACACGCAGGCCAGACCAGGTAAGGACAGAAGATTTCCTCCCCTTAAGGAAGCACTTTAGTGAACTAATGGGCTTTTACAACAACAGGTGGCAGAATAATGGTCACTATTACCAAGATTGGCTTTCGATTTCAGATTTTCATCTGATAATTTTACTCACTGAATTTACCTTCCTCCAAATGATATGGTGGAATGTGAGCCCATATTCCCACAGCATCAACATTAGTCTCTGAATCACTAGCCTAATGACATTCCATCACTATCGCACTACAGCAATAATCTTCAGCTTTCATACCCAACGTGAAAGTATACTCAACATTTGCTTTTGTTTTAGAAACAAAAGAGCTCCTGCATCTCTGGCATCTGAATCCACCATGTAAGTTAGCTTTAAGCATCTTAAGGGATACGCTCCTGTTCTCACTGTGGTGAGTCTGGCATTACAACTGTTCTTAAGTGTGCAAGTAAATGGCAATTTGAATAAAGTCGCTAATATGAGAATCTGCACAAAAATACGAAATTGATTAATTATGCTGTCTACCATAGTCAAATAGCTACCAGCTATTTACTCAAGTGAAAAACAGAAATATTTTGGATTTCATTGCATTCTGGAGTAGATTACACAGAATTGGATGCACTCTCCCCACTATGTTGGGAGTAACAACCCTCTTTACAAAACCTTAGCTTGAAATAAAATGATTTACCACAAAAGTACCTTTAAATGGAGATTCGAGGACTGGTGCTGGCTTTTGAACAAGGAATATTTTCTTGGCATACTTGCTTAAAGCTCCACTCTTCTCATTTGGAACTATCAGCTGCTTGATAAATCTTGTACGATCTCTAATGTCATAGTTCTGATCATACTTCGCTACATTTAATATGTACTGCATAAGCAATTTTGTCTGTTGGAAAAACAAAACAAGAAAATAATACATGTTATTTATGATTATTGATAACTCTGAATAAACATATTCAGAGCTGTAATAAAAATGAATGGTCATGACCAACGAATGTGGCTCCTTTGGGAATACGCATTCCAAAGGCAGCAAATGAAATTTTAGCTAAGACACATGTCCTCATCTGTGCTGAGTAGGTGAATGCTGAATCCTGAGAAGAAGCCAGGCGCTAGATTATTAAACTGCTGAAGTGGAAAGAAAGGCATCATTAAAAAATAATCATAAATGGCAAAGCTGGTGAAGAGTCTACGTGAGGATAATGAATGTAGAAATACAACTAAAAACATACCACTCAAAACTTAATCTGAAAAATATGCAAGACATCAACATATCAGATGATATTAGGCTAGGCGCATTTCTACCAAAAGAGGTTAGCTTTATGATGCAACACTGCCCCAAAGCATGTGCAGTGCCCAGAGCTCGAATGCACTTAGCTGCTGCTCACTGAATTATGAACCATTAACTAAGCCATATGAATCAGTGAACTGTATTATTGCAAATTATTTGCAATGTATTTAGCCATTTCTATCCCAGGATAGCTAGCTGATGCCCTCTACAACCAAGATAAGTGACTTCAGTGTCACAGTTTCAGTCAATGATTACCAGCATATCAGATGGAAAATGGCCCTGCTATCATTCCATTCAGATTTCATCCTCCGACTCTACTGTTTGTAACCACAAACAGATTTACCAACAAACCTATTGTACATCTTCTTGATTTAATGTTAAAATTTGGCTGTAATAATCTATGGTGAGTCTTTTTCCAAAGAATCTTTTGTCACTCATTTCTGATGAAAGCAAAGGGTTAACATGAATAAACAAGGTACAGAAAGGTCTAGACTTTGCCAAGATTTTCCAAGTGGACACATTTAGATTTACACTAATGATAGCAACTTTGATTAGAGTGGGTAAAGTTCCAAATAAGCACTGCCAGATATGATTTCATAAAACAAGATCCCCGTCATCCTCAATTTAAAATTAATGTACACGATTTGCTATCAATGACTCAAAAACAGGGTATTAGCATTAAGGAAAAAAAAAAGTTCTTCTGATAGGCTCAAATTAAGCAGCTTCAGATAAAGTACAACTTACATACTGAAGCCTCCTTCCCTCAATTCTCAGACTCCAGCAGGCTTAAAAAATCTATACAACACAGACTATTACTGATCAACTCTACTTAAATCTTGAAAGCAAGTGACAATTGACATCAATTCTGCACTATTTTGTTAAGGGACCTTACACCTACACAGCATTGTTTGATTTTTAGTACTTCAAACTCAAAGATTACCATTTAGATAATCACAATAAGTAGGATTAGATCAATGTTCAAATTTACAGCAAGATTCCAGGAGACAGTAGTGTTCTTTTAATGTCATTTGATGACTAATCTAGGGGTTGAAGCTAATTGGGGGGGGGGGGGGGGGGGGGGAGGAACCGAGAGCAAGACAGAGCCTCAAATACCACCAAGGCAGCTGATGGAAATTAAATTCAAGTATTAAGATCCTAAATTCGATCGAATTTAAAAGAATTAGAAGAGATTTCATTGAAATTTGTGGAATACTGAGAAACTTGGATAGAAAAGGTCCTGGAAAAGATGTTTCCATGAATAGGAGAGGCTAGGACCTGATAGCACTGCTTCAGAATGAAGGAAACCCTAGAACCGAGATAAAGAGGAATTTCTTTAGCCAGAAAGTGATGACTTTGTGGAACTCATTTCCACAGAATGCTGTGGAGGCCAACTCCTTGATTGTCTTTACAACAGAAATAGTTAGGTTCTTGATTAGTAAGGCTGCTGGGAGTAGACAGGAAAATGTAGCCGAGAACGTATCAGCCATGACGAAATAGCGAAGCAGGCTCAATGGGCCAAATGGTCTAATTCTGCTCCTACATCATATGGTCTTTTGAAAGGTAGTCTCATTAACTGTGATAATGAACTAGCAGCAATTGTTGTAAAAACCTATTTGTTTCAGTCTAGGGAAGGAATCTTCCATCCTTACTTGGTCTGGCCTACAAGTGACTCCAGACCCACAGCAGAGGTGCTTGCCACTTAACTGCCCATTGAAATAGCCTAGTAAATCACTTAGTTTAAGAGCAATCAATGTTAGCTTTGCCAGCAATGCCCATATGCTAAGAAAGAATAAATAAAAAGTATCATTTAAACGTACTTAAATGAAGGAAAATATTTCAACAAGAAAAATACTTGGCATAAATTAAAAACTGGTTGAATCTCTTCAGTTGTACATATTTCTTAGTGTTTGGTCAAAGAATCCAATCTAAGTAGATAACTGTGACTTGAAAGAATTGGTACATCTGTGACAATTACCTATGTGTACTCAGGAAACTGGTATCTTCCACCAGACTGCTTTAAAATTACAAACTCTACAATTCACAAAATATCCAAAAACAGCATATTGCTTGTAAAGTGATCTAAGGCATACTTGCATTGCTTTATACAAGTCATTCATTAGTGAAACCTTATCCTTTTGCTCTGTAGCTTGAGATTAGTTTTGTATCACATCACCATAAATGCCATCAACTGAAAGAATGGATACAGAAAACAACACTGCAGCAATCAAGGCCATTCTCCTCACAGATCATATACAGCAACAGACTCTCAGCAACATGTCAAGTACTTGCACATGCCCATTCAAATTCAGAGAGTCAAATAATTGTGCAATTTGACATACAAAGTGGAAAACAACTGGTTGGAGGAAACCCGCCTCGGTCAGAAGTCTAATAATGCAATGCCAACCAGTGGCAAAAGAGATCAACTTAAACTTAAAAATTAGCACTTAACACATGCTACACTTTTGTTCCTTTTAACTATGAATAACTTGTAATCAGATGCCAAATTAATAAAGAAAAGCACATTCAAAATTTTTTAAAATTCTACAGATGCAAAGCTAAGACTTAAACTTTGAATATCTCTGAAGAAAAAATACTATCCTTCGTTGGGGTCTCACCTGTTTAGGATTTGTTAAACAGAGTTTAGCTCCCAGGTTAAGAATTTGTAGTTTCACGATCTCCTCTTCAGTTGTAAAGCTCTTTGCCACTTTCCTCAGAACATCTGGTGCAATCTTTGGGACATGCTCACAGTATTCACCTATCAACCAAAGGATACTTGCTCGAGCCATAGGTACCTTGAGAAAGTGTAGAGGCAAATTAAGTTTGCAACATGATTAAATAGTTCCAAAAAACATTTTTCAATTTGGACAGCATTAAAATTAAATAGGATACACTAGTACTGAACTTTTCAAAAAATGTTCAACATGCAATAATTAACTTGGAAAATATTGAGGAGTTCCTCAAATACATTGAGGAGTCATAAAAATTGTACAACTTTCCAAAGGAATGAGAGACAGCCAGTACAAAAATGTAACTAGAGGAACATTTTCCCCAAAAGAAATTTCAAGTATGAAAGGGTAAACCGCAAATCTTAAAATAAAAACTACAAGAAAAAGTCTAAAATGCACCCATAGTATTAACTAATTTTCACAATAATCCAGATGCCAGACGTAAAGGACCAAGATTTAAACAAAAATGAATGAATTATCTAGGCAGACAATATCATCCACATGTACCAGATGTGATGAGATGGTACAAAGGAGAGCTACCAAAAATCTTATGGGTACCTGGCTATTGCCGAAGTGTTGTTAAGCACTGTTGAATTTCTACCAGACTGAAAGCCAACATATCATTTGTGAAATAAATATGGATTCTGATGTCTAGCACGTGTGATATTCCACAGAATTTTTAGGTTTTAGTATTATGCATACATGCACACTAACAAAACTTGTAAAAAAGAAAGTGCCACACATCCACATTTTCAGTTAGGAGGCACCAAGCTGTACGAGTGAAAGCAGGAAGTTCCAAAGGGGCAGATTAAATGAGGGTTCAAAACTGTTGAAATAAATTTCAAATGTGGGGAAGTGGAAAATCTGAAAAAGGCAAATCAACATATTTTATGAATGTTAAGAGGCTATGACAACCAAATTCCTGGACACAACGTACACAAATGACTATCAAACTCATTCATTGCAAACAGCATTTAGAACAGCAATAGTTCATTTTGTATTTGAAATCAAGGCTATAAAGAAAGATTAGAGAAATTCAAGTCTGCAAGGAATGCAATGTGAAATATAAAATGTTAAGTGATGCAACAGAGTCAAACTTATGACTTAATTTAGCCAGAAAATTAGAAACACAAGGCATAAAATATTCTCTATGCAGGTAAATTTTTAGGTTAAGTTTTGTTTTCATTTTTCTTCACATTTTATCGCTTATTTGAAGATGTGAAATATCTGTTAAGTGGAAGAACACAGACAAAACTAAGAACAGCATTATGAAATGGGATTGGATGTTATAATTGTAAAGTTATAGTCCAACTTGTTATGTGTAGATGATCCAAATAACCGACTGATGTTTTAAATGGAATACATCAAACAGGTTACACCATTCACATGGGGCTGACATAAAGGGAGTAGGTTTAGTGGATGGTTTAATGAAGTTAAAATGTCTTTTGTTTTGTCTGTTGACATATGTAAAACTTAGCCCAAATCTTAGGGCCAATACATTTGCTTCTGTTTCTTGACAAGTATAATGTCTTGTCAGGTTTCCCATTTATAATACTCTTAACTGATTACGAAAGAATACAAGCAAAAAAAAGCCAAATTGTCAATTTTGCATTTGTTCATAATATTTTCAATCTACATTTGCTTCAAACACTATTAAAAAGTTGGATGAAATGGATTGTGAATGAGAAGATCCTCTTACCCTGCTACTCCATGAATCATATGCATTAAGCCAAAAATTCAAAAATCAAAAAAACCACGAATAAAAATCAGAAGCCCTGACAACACCAGGATACACCATACATCTGAAGTAACAGCATATGTTACAGCACATTGAAATTTGTTGAGTTTGAGATCAGGAAAGCATTTCAGATATGTCACCAAATATCAAAGATGCACAAGTAGGGCAATGTATTTGAATAATAGGCCTGTGCTAAAACATCAATATTCATGCGAACACGTGTAAAACAGACTTGATTTCCTTCCACACTTATGTTTTAACAATACTTACTGTAATATTGTCCAAAAGCTTGGCCATATGTTTGATGATTTCACTGTGCTGGGATGGTTGTGTCTGGAGTAGTTTCTTAATGACAACTACACTTTCTGCGACAACATTTTCTGAAAAACATGGAGTAATCTCTGACATAAAACCAGGCTTTAATAAAATTAACAACCAAGTTACTACTTCAGGTCCTCCACAGCTCAAGACGTTTCACATTTTGCTCAAAGAGGTAAAATGCAATGGAAACACCAATAAAACTACAATTTTATAATTCAAAATAATAACATTCATTGTCATGATTTATTTCCAAACTATCTGCTTGTAAATCTTAAATGTGCATATTTAAAATTTAAACAAAGAAAAGAATGAAAGAAAATCAAAAGTCAAATAATCCAAAGATTGAAAGCTACTTTGCTCAAGGGATGAGCAAGGTTGCTCTTTTCATGTTTGATTTTTGGTGTGTCAGTGTAGGAGAACATTGGTATCAGAATGCTTATTCAATTCTTGAACCACAGCAAGTGCATAGTGCAGATTAATAATTCCAATTAAAACAAAGGATTTGCAAATCTGCATTTTCTGCAAACTCTTAAAATGTTGGATGAAAGACATTGTGAATGAGAAGATCCTCTTACCCTGCTACTTCATTAATCATATGCACGAAGCGAAAAATACAAAAATTAAACAAAAACCATGAATAAAATCCACCTCGTTCTTAGCACTATTATGCTGCACGTCAGGTGTAGTCTATGCTAATGCATCCAACCAATCACTTATCCATGGACAAATAAGAGCTTTCATTCACTGGGGTTGTGGGGGTTACTGCCAGGCTAGCATTTATTGCCTATCCCGAGAAGATGAGTGGTAGTGAGTTGCCTTCTTGAACCACTGCGGTCTATTTGCTGTAGGAAGATTTGCAATGCCATGGGAGAGGGCGGTCCAGTGACAAAGGAACAGGTTACATTTCCAAGTCAGGAAGATGAGTTTCTTGGAGGGGAACTTGCAGATGGTGGTGTTCCCATGTATCTACTGCCCTTCTCCTTCTAGGTGTTGGTGTTTGTGCGTTTGGAAGACGACGCCGTTGAAGGAGTGTTGGTGAACTTCTGAATTGCATCTTGTGTACACTGCTGCTATTGAGCACCAGTGATAAGGAATGTGAATAGTTTTGGATATGGTGCCAATCATGTGGCTTCTTTGTCCTTGATACTGTCAAGTTAGACTGGTATTGGAAGTGCAATCATTCAGGCAAGTCAGAGATACACTGGCTTGAGCTTGGCCAATGATTTTCTGGAGTCAGATGATAAATCACACACTGCTTGATTCCTAATCTTGTTCTTGGGACCACAGTATGAAGAGCACATGGCACAGGAGTAATGCAGGCCATTCGATCCATTGGCCATGGGCCTGCTATTCAATGACATCATGGCTAATCTGAATTTTCAATTCCACTTCCCTGTCTTTTACCATAACTCTTCATTAGAAATCTGTCTATGTCAGCCTCATTTGTACTTAATGGCCCAGGCTCAAAAGCACTCTGTAGTAAAGAATTCCACAAACTGAATGGTGAGAGAGAGAAAACTGCAATTTTGACAAGGTCTCTGCTCATTCTTAACTCCAATGAGTACAAGCCCAAACAACTCACTTCTAATCATACCTGGAATCAATCTAGTGAACCGTCTCTGGACTGCCTCCAATGCCAGTATATCATTTCTTAGGTCACGCATAATCTTACATTTCCCCACATTATTTGCTACCTGTCAAGCTTTTGCTCATCACTTCATTTACCTGTCTACCAATGCTGCCATCCTTACAACTTGCCTTCCCAATTATTTTTGTCATCAGCAAACTCATCAATAGTACATTCACTTTCCTCATCCAAGTCATAGAATTACATTGTAAACAACTGCAGTCCCAGCACTGATCCCTTTGACGCTCCACTAGTTCAAGATTGCCATCCTGAAAATTCCCCTGCTTCTCAACTCCCTACTCCCTGTCAGTTAGCCATTATTCTATACATACTAAAATACAATCATTAGCAGCTAAATCTTAACCATCCATATCTATAGCATCTTACCGAATGCTTTTTTGGAAATCCAAATATATTACTACTACAGGTTAACCTTTATCTATTTTGCTCATTACCTCCTCAAACTATAATTTGTCAGACATTACTTCCTCTTCATGAAACCATGCTGACTCTGCTTAATTTTAAGATGCATTTCTAAATACTTTGCTACTGCTCATTTTGTATCAGGTTCTAACATTTCCAAATACAGATGATAGGCCAACTGGTGAACAGTTGCCTATTTTTAAAATCTCCCTTCTTTTTGAGGAAGGACAGATACTATCAGTACATACATGTGAATTAAGTCAAAGTCACCACATCAGGTCATAGCCCAACAGGTTTATTTGAAATAAAGCTTTTGCAGCGCTGCTTCTTCCTCAGCTAACATAACAAAGAAAGCTAATGACTTCAAATAAACCTGTTAGACTATAACCTAGTTAATAAAATGTGAGGCTGGATGAACACAGCAGGCCAAGCAGCATCTCAGGAGCACAAAAGCTGACGTTTCGGGCCTGGACCCTTCATCAGAGAGGGGGATGGGGAGAGGGAACTGGAATAAATAGGGAGAGAGGGGGAGGCGGACCGAAGATGGAGAGTAAAGAAGATAGGTGGAGAGAGTATAGGTGGGGAGGTGGGGAGGTAGGGAGGGGATAGGTCAGTCCAGGGAAGACGGACAGGTCAAGGAGGTGGGATGAGGTTAGTAGGTAGCTGGGGGTGCGGCTTGGGGTGGGAGGAAAGGATGGGTGAGAGGAAGAACCGGTTAGGGAGGCAGAGACAGGTTGGACTGGTTTTGGGATGCAGTGGGTTGGGGGGGAGGGGGAGAAAGAGCTGGGCTGGTTGTGTGGTGCACTATCTATAACCTATAACCTAGTGTTGCGTGACCTCTGCTTTTGTCCATCCCAGTCCAACAACCCATCTCCACATCATGGCTACATTTGAATTAATACAGCATTTGAGGAAGATTAGGATACCAAGTTGAGGAGAATCTATTGCCAAAGTTTTCGCCAAGAGTGATTGGTATATGACCAGTGAGGGTTATGCCACCCAATTAGCATTTCAAGCGATGAAAAATAATGTGCATACAGTATCACACGATCCAGGGAGACACAGACAATTCAAGTGAACATTCTTCAAAAGTGAAATTTCTGATTTTCGTGAAGACCATTTCAATGCTCCTAACAGGGAGTCATGGGAAAAGAAGACAGGGTTTGGAGACATTTTCAGCAATTTTCTTAAAGAAATATCTGCTCAAACATGAAAACAATAAATTTAAAACAATCAATTTATCATGAATCATTAAATGATACAACTGAATGGAATACTGCCCTTAAAGAACAGGAAATGACATCACCAACGCAGGAAATGGCATCACCAACCCAAGGAAACCCAAACAGATAAATAGAACCATTCTAGGTAACATCATCAGTGAGCCTCCGACAAAATGCTGGTGTTATGTCCCACTTTTTATTTATCTGTTTAGGTTTCCTTTGGTTGGTGATGTCATTTCCTGCTGAGGACAGATGAGGAAGGACACCACTTTGATTGGGACAACACATCCATCCTAGGACAAGCCAAACAGAGACACGCACGAGAATTCCTAGAAGCATGGCATATGGCATTCCAACCGGGACTCCATCAACAAACACATTGGCTCCAAATCAATCTACCATCCCCTGAGAAAAAGAACAGGAAATGACATCACCAATGCAGGAAATGACATCACCAATGCAGGAAATGACATCACCAACCCAAGGAAACCTAAACAGATAAATAGAAAGCAGGACGTAACACCAGCGTTTTGTCGGAGGCTCACTGATGATGTTACCTAGAATGGTGACGAAACATCTGAAAACTAACCTTCCAGCTCAGCGAGCAATCTCACATCCAGACTGCCCTTATTTCAAGGGATTTGGAGTATAAGAGTAGGGAAGACTTACTGCAACTGTACAAGATGTTCATGAGACCACATCCGGAGTACTGAGAGAAATTTTGGTCTCTTTGCTAAAGACAAGACATTATTCCATTGGATGCAGTCCAGTGAAGGTACAGTAGGTTGATCCCAGGTATGGAAGGGTTGTCTTTTGGCCAAAGACTAAATAGGTTGGAACACTATACATTGGAATTTAGAAGCATGGAAGTGATCTAGCTGAAAATGTATAAGAATATGGGACTTGACAGACCAACTGCTGAGAGGATGTTTCCCCTCATGAAAGTTTAGAATTGGATGGTTTATTCTTAGAATAAAAGGGTTGCCAATTTAAGATTGAAAGGGGGAGGAATTTCTTCTGAGGTCGAAGTGTCTTTAGAATTCCTTGCCACCGAAAGCTGTGGGGACGGAGTCCTTGTATACACTTAATGTTGAGAAAGATAGATTCTTTCTCAGTCAGGGAATCGAGGGTTATGGGGCAAGATCAGGAAAATGGACGAAAGGAAAGCAAGATCAGCCACGACCCAACTGATTGTGCAGGCTCGAGGGGCCGAATAGCCTACTCTGGTTCCTATTGCATATGGTCTTACTTGGTCTATTAAGTCAGCAGTAGCTTCTTTGCAGAATATTATGAGATTCTCATTTTACCCTCTTGGAGTACATTGTGCTCTCTGCTTATCTGTCAATTTTCCCTACTTAATGGTGAATCTGTATCCACCGTAGAAAACTTCCCAAATTAAAAAAAAGAATAAAAGCATGCTGTGAGCCTTCTCAAGAGCGCTGACACGGATTTGAAGATCTGTCCAAAAATTTAAGCAAAGAGACAGTATTGAAAACCAAAAGTGTGTTTTCTAAGCTTTTTTACTCCTGTGTCATGTATTTCTTTTTATTCATTCATGGGGTGGGGGCATTGCTGGGTAGCCAGTACATATTGTCTATCCCTAATTACCTAGAGTTAAGAGTTAACCACATTGCTATGGGACTGGAGTTGCACAGAGGCCAGACCAGGTAAAGATGGCAGTTTCCTTCCCTAAAAAGGCATTAGTGAACCAGATGGGCTTTTCCGACAATCAACAACGGATTCACGGTCATCATTAGACTCTTAATTCAAGATATTTATTGAATTCAAATTCCACTATCTGCCACGGTGGGATTCGAACCTGGGTCCCCAGATTCAGTGATAATACCACAAGGCCATCGTCTCCCTCATGTTTGATGGTAACAAAGAAAGCCAAAACAACTGATATTTATATAGTGCCTCTAACATAATGAAATGTTACAGGCCCTTCACAAAAAGCTTTCCAAACTAAAATATGACACTGGTCCACATATGGAACAATCAGATGGTCAAAAAAATTAGTGAAACTTGTAGATTTTAAAAGGAGTGTCTTAAGCTAAGAGGAGACAGACTGGTGTAGGGAGGCCATGCCAGCTCTGAGGGGCTAGACACATGAAGGTGCAACTTCATGGTCACAATCTCAGAATTATTACACTGCAGTAAGTCATCATTTCGCCCATCACGTATGCACTGTCACTGAACATCTTAACATTATTTTACTGTTTTCTCCCTGCAACATTGTTTCCATTTAAATTTTCATCCAATGCCCCTTGACGCCTCGATTCAAACCGCCTCCAACATGCATTATTGCATTTACCACAATCGATTCCAGACCTTAACTACTTGCGGTGTGAAATACATTTTTCCCCACCTCACATTTGCCTCTTTCTTAAAACTATAACCTGATTCTTGATTACCAGGAGGCACAGTTTCACTGCATACACTCCATTTACAACATTCACAATTTTCAAAATTTCTAACAAATGATGAACAGGTGAATAGGAAGGGAACAGAAGGATACAGATTTTCGAAACGAAGACAGTTTTAGTATGAAGGGCAAAATGGGTTGGCGCAGGCTTGGCAGGACAAAGCACTGGTTCCTGTGCCGTATTGTTCATTTTTCTTAAATTTCCTCTTAACTTTCCCTTCAAGAATAAACTGTTCCAACTGTAGCAATTTTTCCACGTAACTTAAACATCATCTACTTGGTACAATTCTCATTAAACACTTCGCAGTTTCAGTGCATTGAGTATAGGAGTTGGGAGGTCATATTGCAGCTGCAATGGGAACTGCAGATGCTGGAGAATTCAAGATAATAAAATGTGAGGCTAGATGAACACAGCAGGCCCAGCAGCATCTCAGGAGCACAAAAGCTGATGTATCGGGCCTAGACCCTTCATCAGAGTGGGGGATGGGGTGAGGGTTCTGGAATAAATAGGGAGAGAGGGGGAGGCGGACCGAAGATGGACAGAAAAGAAGATAGGTGGAGAGGAGAATATAGGTGGGGAGGTCGGGTGGGGACAGGTCAGTCCAGGGAAGACGGACAGGTCAAGGAGGTGGGATGAGGTTAGGTAGAAACGAGATGGAGGTGCGGCTTGGGGTGGGAGGAAGGGATGGGTGAGGGGAAGAACAGGTTAGGGAGGCAGAGACAGGTTGGACTGGTTTTGGGATGCAGTGGGTGGAGGGGAAGAGCTGGGCTGGTCGTGTGGTGCAGTGGGGGGAGGGGACGAACTGGGCTGGTTTAGGGAAGCGGTGGGGGAAGGGTTGATTTTGAAGCTGGTGAAGTCCACATTGATACCATTGGGCTGCAGGGTTCCCAAGCGGAATATGAGTTGCTGTTCCTGCAACCTTCAGGTGGCATCATTGTGGCACTGCAGGAGGCCCATGATGGACATGTCATCTAAAGAATGGGAGGGGGAGTGGAAATGGTTCGCAATTGGGAGGTGCAGTTGTTTATTGCGAACCGAGCGGAGGTGTTCTGCAAAGCGGTCCCCAAGCCAAATGTAGAGGATGCCACACCGGGTACAGCGGATGCAGTATACCACATTGGCAGATGTGCAGGTGAACCTCTGCTTAATGTGGAATGTCATCTTGGGGCCTGGGATAGGGGTGAGGGAGGAGGTGTGGGGGCAAGTGTAGCATTTCCTGCGGTTGCAGGGGAAGGTGCCGGGCGTGGTGGGGTTGGAGGGCAGTGTGGAGCGAACAAGGGAGTCACGGAGAGAGTGGTCTCTCTGGAAAACAGACAGGGGTGGGGATGGAAAAATGTCTTGGGTGGTGGGGTCGGATTATAGATGGCTGAAGTGTCGGAGGATGATGCGTTGTATCCGGAGGTTGGTGGGGTGCTGCGTGAGAACGAGGGCGATCCTCTTTGGGCGGTTGTGGCGGGGGCGGAGTGAGAGGCATGTGTTGCGGAAAATGTGGGAGACATTGGTTCAGCCACTTTCAGAGTACTGCATGCAATTCTGGTGTCCCTTCTGTAGTAAGGATGTCATGGAACTAGAAGGGGTTCAGAAAAGATTAACAAGGATGCTGCCAGGATTGGAGAGCTTGAGCTATAGGCAGAGGCTGAACAGGCTGAGGCTATTTTCCCTGGAGCGTCAGCTGCTGAGGGATGATCTTGTAGAGGCTTATAAAATCAAAGGGGGCAAAGATAGAGTAAATAGGCAAGGTCTTTTTCCCAGGGTGGGGGAGTCCAAAACTAGAGGGCATAGGTTTAAGGTGAGAGGGGAAAGATTTAAAAGGGACCTAAGGGGCAACTTTTTCATGCAGAGGGTGGTGCGTATATGGAGTGGGCTGCCACAGAAAGTGGAGGAGGCTGGTACAATGACAACATTTAAAAGACATCTGTATGTATATATGAATCGGAAGGGTTTAAGAGGGATATAGGCCAAATGCTGGCAAATGGGACTAGATTTATAGAAGATATCTGGTCAGCATGGATGAGTCGGAACAAAGGATCCGTTTCCATGCTGTATATTTCTATGAATCTGATTCCAATGTATTCACATCCTTCCTGTAGTTTGACACAGAACAATATTCCAACTAATGTCTAATATCAGTGTCTCACAAGGCAGCACAACGTCACTACTCTCATCCTCTCTGCTCTAGTAAGAAAGCTTGAAATACTATTTTAACAGTATTATGAACAGCCCTTTCTAGCTGTCCTCGCACTTGCATTATATACTCAGGTCTTTCTGCTCCTTTATTCCCTTTGGAATAGTATACAGTTTCACAGTGTCTCTTTATTTTGTTCAAACAAAAGGCATCACCGTACAATTCTCCGCGTTGAGATTCATTTGCCATCTATCCACAAAATCGTCCATGCCCCTTGTAAGTTATACACCATGTTCCTCAGAACTTATAATTCTCCCAAGTTTTGTATCATCTGCAAACTTTGAAAGTATCTTCTGTATACCAAGATCCAGATCATTTATACATTAGAGGAAAAACAAGGGTCCCATCATTAACCCGCCAAGAAACTCCACAAGAAGCCTTCTTCCAGGCTGAAACATATTGAACAACAGTTACTCTGTGTCATATCCTTCACCCATTTGTATCCACGCAGCTGCTGTCCCTTTTAGTCCATGACCTATAACTTCCCTCAACTCGTGTAGCACAGTATGAATTGCCTTTTCTAAGTCCATGTACACACTATCAACACCTTCCCCATATCAATTGTTATCTCTTCATAAAACCCAGCGAGAGAGTTTGGTATGATATTCCCTTAAGTCTAATTGGCCTTTCTAAATCAATCCATCTTTTTACACTAAATTGAAAAAGTCCTTCTGAACTCCCAGAAATGTGCCTTCAAGATCTCATTTGCCTTCTTGCCCATCTATTAGATGCCAGCATGGACTTCAACAATCGTCTGGTTCTTCACCTCCCAACAACATCCTGTAAGCTCCGATGTCCTTGACCCTGGAAAAGCAATGCATCTTTCCAAAATCTGTTCCGGTAATTTAAAGAACTTCCCTCAGTACCACACGACCACTCTTTTCTCCCCCCACCCCTACTCCTGTAAAGATGAGTTACATCCAGTGCAACTGACTTAGCTCTGACTGCATTCTTCTGAGGAACCATCACCCATACCACTATGCAAAGTAGAAAACTGTTTCATGGACAAGACAATCTGCATGAAGATCTCTGCCACTACCCTCATTTGGCATCATACTTCAGCAACCAGACTTAACTGTTTAACCTAATTAACCAAACAACTACTCTCCAAGTAGAGTCTGTTTCTCCTATCTTACCTGATCTTACATTACGTGAACTCTTACAACTGTAAATACCAGTTAAAAGCTAGCTAGTCTCTCTTTTGGAAATATACTGACAATAATTTATCGCTCACCAAACTCAACTTGAAATTTGCATACGCTTCTCAGTTAAGACATGAATAGCGATCTGGATGATACCATACTTATGAAGGTTACGAGGGAGACCAGCCAGAAGTGTATGGATTAGTGAAGACCAGAGGCAAGGAACAAATGCATGAAGTTTTCAGCAGCAAATGACCCAAGAAAGGGACAAGGCCAAACAATGTGATGCAGATAAAAATAGAAAGGTTTTGATGATGATTTTGGAAATAGTGTTGGTCAAGAACAATTTTTAAACAAACAGAAAGGTACTATACATTTGATGTTGCTGAACAGATTTTCAATATTAGTTTCAGTTTGCTCCTGAGGTCTCCAGCATCACAGAAGTCGGTCCTCAGCCAATTTGACTCACTCCAAGACATCCAGTGCCTCCAACAATTTCTTAATAATCTAAAAGCCTTGGGATGTGACAGCACTCCAGCGATACATCTGTAGACTTGTGCTCCACAACATGCTGCACACTGAGCCATGCTGTTCCAGTACTGCTACAACACTGACAATGTGTAAAACTGCCCAGTGTGTCCTATACAAAGAGTGGACACATCCAATACAGCTATATACCACGCAGTCTACTGGATCATCAGTCAAGTGGTGCAACATATCATCAGTGCTATCAGCAAAAATCATGCTCATTGGTACCCAGTGTGTGCTCCACCAGAGCCCCTCAGCTCCTGACCAAATTGCAGCCTTGGTTCAAACATGGTCAAAACAGCTGAATTCCAGGAGGTAATGATGCAAGGTGAGAACGATAGCCATTGACATCAAGCCTGCTTTTGACCAGGGGCAGCAAAAGCCCAGCAGAGCTGAAGTCAATGGAAATCATGGGGGGAAAGCAGTCCACTGGAGGAGTCATACCTGGTACAGGTGGCTGTAACTGTGGAAAGTCAGTCATCTCATCTCCAGGGCATCTCTGTAGGAGGTCAAGGTAGTGTCCTAGATCCAACTGGTTTTAGCTGCTTCATCAGTGACCTTCCCTCTGTCATAAGGTTAGAAGTGGGGATATTTGCCCATGATTGCACAACTTTCTGCAACATTTGAGACTTCAGATACTGAAGCTGTCCACGCCAGGCAAGACCTATGCAATATCCAGGTTTAGGCTTAAAAATTAGCAGTTAACATTCATGCCACAGAAATGCCAGGCATTGACCTTCACTAACAAATAAACAATCTAATCATTTCTCCTTCACAAGCAATTCCAAGTTTCCAACAACCAACATCCCAGAGGTTGCCACTTCGTCCACTATCAATGCACAGTAGCAATAGCATATTCAATCCATAGGATGTACTGCAGCAAATCAAAGATCTACAGACACACTTTCCAGAACCACAACCACTTCCATCTAGAAGGACGAGAGCAGCAGATACATGGGAACACTACCACCTACAAATTGCTCTCCAAGCCACATCCTGTCTTGGAAATACATCACTGTTCCTTCACCGTTGCTGGGTCAAAATCCTGGAATTCCCTCTAAGAGCACTGTGGGTCAACCCACACTAGGTTGGCTGCAGTGGCTCAAGGTAGTTCACCACCTTCTTCTCAAGAGCAACCAGGGACGGACCATAAATGCTGGCCTAGTCAGCAACACCCACCTCCCATGAAAGAATAAGAAAACACACACTACTTAGGAGTATCATCAAATTCTCAGTTGTCTAGGTATGTACAGTTACATCCAGAGGCTCACGTCAACAGAGCAGCGTGTTTCACAGGTACTTTTGCCACAGGACAGATTCACAACAACGTAACAGTTGGAAGGAGGCAGCGGTACAGAATGCAATAGTGAGGAAGGCTATTAGCTCTGAATGGAATCTGTATGTGTAGAGATTAGAATTCACCATAGCAGGTTTCTCACCTGCATTTCCTAAACCTAAGGGGAGGTGTAGCCCAGTGGCATTATTGTTGGACTATTAATCCAGAACCCAAATAATATTCTGGGACCCAGGTTCAAATCCTGATATGGCAAATAAGGGAATTTGTATTCAATAACAAATCTCAAATTAAGAATTTAATGTTGACTATGGCATTGTTTTTGATCGTCTGAACAACACGTCCGATTCAGTAATGCCATTTCAGGAAGGAAACACTGTCCTTAACTGGTCTGATCTATATATGACACCATACCCACAGCAAAGTGGTAAAACTCTGAACTGTTCTGGGAATTTAGGAATGGGCATTAAATGCTGCCCTGGCCAGTGATGCCCACATCCCATGAATAAACTAAAATTAAAAAAAGACATGAGCAGCAGCAGCATGGAGTGAAAAACTGAGTTGGCATTTAGAATCAATGCGACTACTTCAGAACTACTTTATTCTCCACTTTCTCCAAAATTGCTGTGAAAGTGAATTTCTCCACTTTTCTTTGTATTTCAGATTTCTGGCACCCTAGTATTTTGTTTTTGTTGTTTGAACAGAATGTCAGTAATACCTTTACAAAATCCACTCCCCCAAGTCACACAACATTCTGCCTTTTGCTTCTAGTTATCTGCTGCAAATCTGTACTTAATATCATTATGGTGGCATCACAAAGACTACAGCAGTTTTAAAATTGAAAATTTATACCATCCCACAAAAATAGTGACAATAACCAAATAATCTGTCTCTGCGATAATAACTGAGGGTTAAATATTTGCAAATCACATGTTATGGTATAAATAAGGATAATGTCATTTTTGGGGTCAGATGTTTTACAAGCTGTGCATATATATTTGTTCCCTACTTTTTGAGATGGCTATTCTTCCATGTGATCTTTCACACGCACAGAAGAAAGCTGAGGATCTGAAAACTGGCCGCGCCAACAGAACAGTACTCCTTTAGGACTGCACTGAAGTGTCAGCTTTTAAGCCTGTGCTCAGGTTCTGGAGTGGGACTTGAATCCAGAATCTGACTTAGCTGAGCAGGTCTGAGGTGACATGGAGAAAGGGGAGTTATTAAGTAAGCAATGGATAAAAAGGGATTTGACATTTACGCCTATTGCACAAAGGATGTTAAAAATGTTTAAGTACTTGTTAGGTCACTTGCTTTGTGGGTTCAGTGGCACAGCGATACTAGATTAATGATCCAGAAACCTGGAGTAGTGACTGCAGGCTGGTTCAAATTCCACAAGAGAATTTGAATTCAATTTAATAAATCTGTAGTAAAAAGCTAGTAATGAAGAACACGAAATGACCAGGGTGTTACAAAAAACAACTCGTGGTTTACGAATGTCCTTTTGGGAAGATTGCTGTCCTTACCCTACTAGGCTTGACACATTCCAGATCACACCAATGTTGTTGAGTCTTAACTGCCCTCTGAAATTGCCTATCAAGCCACTCAAATGCATCTTAGATGACAGCTCATGACCAACTTCTCATAGATAATTAAGAACAGGCAGTAGTTCCTGTCCTTAGGATCTCGTCTTCCATGAGTGAAAAGGCTTCTTGTCAAAGTCTCAGTTTTTATTCATCAACAACTTTCTGCTGTTAAACCTTGAATGAGAATTTCAGTTTGACTGTTCTGTACCGACTCAACCTATTTTCAGGCTACAGCAGATTTCTTTGCTGGTAAATGATAATGTGAAATATGGTAAATGTCTCACCGATACTCAGCTGAATCAAGGAACATTTAATGATACAAATCATATGGGAAGTTCCTAATTTATTGCAAAAGCAACACTCAAATGCTGACAATATGTTTAAATTCCTACAGTACACCACCCCTATCATTTCAATTAGGACACAGATTGAAAAGTAGCAGTGTTTAGCTGTAGCCTTCATAAAATAGTAGGATGTCATTAAAAAGCACTAATATCACTTTCCAGTGGTGGAATATTGTCTATTCAACCTAGCAGATTTTCTTAGTGACCTTCATAAACTGTAAAAAAAATCACTACCACTAGGGATTGGTACGAAGCTTAGAAAAGACTGAAGTATTAGGGAATATCTAACGGTTTAATTAAGCTTTAGATTAATCCCCAAGACTTGCCTTTGTGATGCAGTCCAAGGAGCAAATGACAAAACTACCCTAGTTTAGTTATCTTGCAGCAGGACTGAATGGTCTCTAATTTTCTGCTCCATCAGACCTGCATTTAAAACAATACATATGGTATAAATAAGGATAATGTCATTTTTGGGGTCAGATGTTTTACAAGCTGTGCATATATATTTGTTTGAATAATTTTATGCTATCCTTCACTGTGCTTTTATATTTTCCTGTAATGTGCATCATTTCTCAATTAAAAAGAAAATGAAAGCTACCTACTTTCACAGCTTAGGTTGTTTGATCTCCACTGCAAGGGCAAAGACATTCGTGCAATAGACTAGTCTTTCAATCCATCCTTCTCAGAAAATTCCTTAAAACCCTGTTCTATAAAGACACCACAAAGGAAACAACATTGTCAGGGGATATACCCCATTGCTCCTTTTACACATTCCACAAAGCTGCTAGATTGGCAGATTACATATTGGAACAGAGACATGTGGAAAACAATAAATTAAGGTTGAATGAGGACAAGGTGTGGCTGCAAATCATTTCCAGGTAGCTTTCTAAGCACTACTACTATACCCAACTCTTTTATATGAACTAGTAAAAACACTGGTTATTCCATATGTTCTTTACCTAAGCGTCTCCAAAATCCAATTCCAGTTTACTCCTGAGAAAAATAGCCTCTATATCGTGAAGATAAATTTCTCACCATCACAATGTAGATTATGTAGGAGAGATATTTTTGTTAAATCATTTGGTTGTGAAAGAATTTGAAAAGGTTCAAATAAAAATAATAACCATCTTAAAACTCCTTCATCACAGATGAGTCTTAAATTATTGCTGAATAAAACCATTGGTAGTCTCAGAGATGATGTTAAAATAAGGAAGGATCAAGATAGTGCTCCTATAGATAGGTCATCTCAATTTAAGTTGTGTAAGGGAGAAGCCATCATCTCATCCCAGAGAATGAATAAGAAACCCTTTTAAAGGGATGGATCAGTTTCTTGATGGGATAGAAATAATGCCATACAAAATGGAAGGTGAATAATAAATCTAAATTGTGAAGAACATAAATCTCAAGATTTACTTTGATAAGTCAATTGAATCAGAAAGCCATTTTCTTGATTTTGTTCAGCTTGAATTGGCTTTACTTTGATTTGCCCCTCCGATGTTATAGTTGAGGTGTGGGTTTTCTGGATCATGACTGCAAGATGACAACTCACTGGATCATTACTATTGCTTCAACATCTGTAAATTCTGATTTTGTTTTAAAGTTCCAAACCTGAATTCAATCAATTCATCTAAAATACAGACTTCTTCTGGCTGTTTTTAAACATTGAAAAATAGTGCAGCAGTCTGGATAAGTGAGCCGGGCACTTTTAAAAGGGCTGTTTAATTAGCAGCCTTCTAATAACTTGGGAAAGTTAAGTTGTTTTAGGCAGCTCCAGTACTCAGTCACATTCTGCATTTCCTCAAACAGTAATAAAGGTTGTCTGGTCACTATGTACTCCAAAGAGGGAGGCAGTTTAATTGTCAGGTCTGTTAGCAAACAGGCAGATCAGAGTGTCAGTGGAAAAACAAACTATCAAAATTTCAGGCCATAGACAACCGATCATCAATTGCAACAAGAATTGCCAAGGTCAAAAGAATTTGGGGTCTGTTGTCCAGGAGGAGGAGGAGGAAGCTAGGGACAATAGCAAACTACAGACAATTAATTCTTCAAGAAACCAAAGAAAGTTGCAAAGCTGTATTGCTTATGATTGGATGGTAGATGAACGTGTTATGATGTGAGCTGGTGCACTATTATAGAAATGTGTTAATTTTTATCTGAATGAATTTGTCAAGTGGATGAGTAGAGATATCTGATATTGCACTTTCTCAAGCCATTCAAAACAAATCAACATGATTATTGTGTTATGAAAGCTAATTTATATACTTTATTTAAAAATCTTAGAATATCTAAGCGAGTAGTAATGACATGTCTGCATAAAGCTTCAGGGAAAATATGAAGGTTTTAATCAGGGTACAACACCACCTAGGAGGAAATGTAATCGAAGGAAGACTTGTTTATTAAATCAAAGCACAATAAGTGTGATATCAGGGACATTTAGAATTCTGAATGAATGGGGCAAGCAGCAAATTATTTTCAAGTATTGGGGGAACAGGGATTGAGAACAAGGGAATGAGGCGGATTTGGAACAGTAAACAGCAAACAGATTTTTACGGAATTGGGAAGCTTTAGAACTCACATCCAAGGTTCAAAGTTATGACGGAAACACTCTCCATATTCAAGATCAAAATGGCACAGATTAGAGGAGGAAAATACAAAAGGAGGACAGCAATCATAACTGGTATTATTAAATGGATTTTTTTTTTATATGAACCCTGCGCCAGCTAAGGATGTCCAAAAGGTTGACAGCCAGTTGAGCACTTTTTCCAAGTTTTACAAACACTATTTAGAGTTAAGAAACAAAGCAGAGCATTTTCACATATAGCTCCACCAACAGCAATGAAATAAATGCCAAGATAATCTCCTTCAGCTACGTTGGTCAATGCAGATACATTCACAAACCACTGGCAAAACAACACTATTGCTCTTCTTCGAATAGTGTAATTGGATTGTTGATGTCCAAGAAATCTGATAGCGCCTTGGTTTAATCTCTCATCTGAACTTTAGCACCTCTGGCAGTACAGTGCTCCCTTAATACTGTACCGAGATGCTTGTTTAGATGTTGACATAATTCAGAGTATGGGACTTAAACTCAACAACGCCCAAGATGAAAATATGACCACCTAGACAAGACAATAACATCTGCGCACAAAGTGAGTATCAAACCACAGATCAACTGGACCAAAAGACCTAATTCAGGTTTGTAACATATTTTAAGGAAAACTCAGTCTGATGCAGAGAAAAGGCTGACCAAAATAGAGTATAATGTAGCCCACCAAACAGCAAAATATTGGGATGATTTACTTCCATTAAATGGTGGCAAGAGCATCTGAGTGAATGTGAAATTTTACTAATGCAGGTGAAACAGCGATTTACCTGCACTCAGTCTAGTCTAGTGCATTCTCACAGTCAGAGGCCTACAGCAAGGAGGCAGGCCCTTTGTCCCAAACTGGTCCATTCTTACCAAAATGTCCATCTAAGCTAACCCCATTTCCCTGCACTTGGATCATATGCTTCTAAAGCTTTCCTAGCCATGTGTTCATCAAAATGCCTTTTAAATGGTGTTAACGTACCTGCCTCAACCACTTCTGCTGGCAGCTCATTCCATATGCGTACCACCCTCTGTTTTAAAAAAAGTTGCCCCTCAGGTTCCAAGTATTCTTTCCCCTCTTAGTTTAATCTGACGCCCTCTAATCCTTGATTCCTCAACCCAGAGAAAAAGACTGAGTGCATTCGCCCTATTCATACCTCTCATTATCTTACACACTTCTCTAAGATTCCCTCCTCAGTCTCCTATGCTCTAAAGAACAAAGTTCCAGCTTGTCCAATCTTTTCATATAACTTAGTCCGTTGAGTCCTGGCAACATCCTTGCAAATTTCTTCTGCACTCTATCCAATTTAATAACATCTTTCCTAAAGCAAGGTGACCAAAAATGAACACAATACTCCAAGTGCAGCCTCCCCAATATCCACAAGACCATATGACATAGGAGTGGAAGGCCATTTGGCCCAATGAGTCCACTGTACAAATGATCCCAACTGATGAAGGCCAGCGTGTCAAAAGCCTTTTTCACTGCCTTGTCTACCTGTGACTCCACTTTCAGAGAAACGTGCACCTGAACGCCAAGGTCCCTCTGTTCCACTACACTCATTAGGGCCCCACCATTCACCATGAAACTACTACGTTGATTTGACCTTCCAAAATGTAATGTCTCACACATTTATCTGTATTAAACTCCATTTGCTATTTATCTGCCCAATTCCCCAGCTGATCAAGAACCTGCTGCAATTTCTGACAACCTTCCTCACTGTCTACCTATTTTATAGTGTCATCCGCAAGCTTATTAATTACGCCTTGTATATTCTCATTTAAATCATTAAAATCATTAACAGCCCCAGCACTGACCCAAGGCACACCATCGATCACAGGCTTCCAGTCCAACAAACATCCTGCCACTATTACTCTCTGCTTCTTACCATCAAAGCCAATTGTGTATCCAATCTGCCAGCTCCTCCTGACTTCCATGCAGTCTAATGTTCCACAGCAGTCTACCATGTGGGACTTTATCAAAAGCCTTACTGAAATCCATATAGTCTACATCTACCAGCCTGCCCTCATCAACTTTCTGGTCACTTCATCCAGAACTCTAACAAACTTATGAGGCATGATCTCCCGAGCAAAGCCAAGCTGACTGTTCCTAATCAAACCCTGTCTCTCCAAATTAATCATCTCAAGTAAGTTACCCATCACAGATGTTAAGCTTACTGGTCTATAATTTCCAAGTATTTCTTTGCAGGCCTTCTTGAATAAGGGCACAACATTTGCTACCCTCCAGCCTTCCGGGATCTCTTCCAGAGCTAACCATGATGCAAATATATCTGCCAGGGCACCCACAATTTCTTCTCCAGAGTCCTTCAGGTTTCTTGGATATACCTGGTCAGGACAAGGAGATTTATCCATCTTCATGCCTTCTAATACTTCCAACACATCCTCTACCATGTTATGGACTGCCCCAAGATGCTACCACTAACCTCCCAAAGTTCGCAAATCTTCATTAAAAACCAAAAGAACTACCGATGCTGTAAATCAGGAACAAAAACATAAGTTGCTGGGAAAGCTCAGTAGGTCTGACAGCACCTATGAAAAATAAAATCAGTTAGCATTTCAGGTCCAGTGACCCCTCCTCTGCTCAGAGGAGAAGAATTCATTGAGGACCACGCCTACCTTTTATCATTCCACACATACATTGGTCCACTTTGGTCTTTGAGGGGTCTTCTTCTCTCTAGTTATTCTTTTTCCTTTAACATATTTAAAGAATCTCTTTGGATTCACCCTAATCTTCTCAGACAAAGCTATCTCATGCCCCCTTTTTACCCTCCTGATTTTCTTCTTCAGTAAACTTTTGTGTCTTCAACATACCTCCGGGAATACCCTTGATCCCAGCTGCCTCTCCTGAGTAACGTTTCTTTTTTCTGGTCACAGCCTCAACATCTATTGTCATCCCGGGTTCCCTGCTCCTGTCAACCTCGCCCTTCACCCTCACAGGAACATAAAGATCTTGAACTCTAGCTGTCACACTTAAAAGCCTCTCACTTCACCAGAGGTCCCTTCGCCTGCAAACAAACTATTCCAATCAACCCTTGTGAGCTCCTGTCTAATTTAGGACATGAAACCGTGGACTACTATTGCCCTTCTTTTAACTATTTTAAAAATCAATAAAACTATGATCATTCGTCCCAAAGTGCTCCCCCACTTTCACCAGTCCTGCCGTATTACCTAAGAATATGTCAGGTTGTGCCCCTTCCTATCACAGGACCCTATATATACTGCTTAAGGAAACTTTCCAGAACACTTAAATTCCACATCTAAACTCTTAACGCTATGGAAGTCCCAGTCCATGTTAGGAAAATTAAAACAACCATATTTCTCCTACATGTATCCACAATCTCCCTGCATATTTGTTCCTCTAATTCCCATTGACTATTTGGGGGCTTACAGTTCAACACCAATGACATCACCATCCCCTTTTTCTTGGCTCCAATCACAAAGCCTCACTTGATGATTCCTCAGTTATTTCAACTCTAACTACGGCTGTGATATCAAAAATGAAAGTCCCCTTCCCCTCTTTGCTCCACCTCTGTTCCGCCTAAAGCGCCTGTAACCCTGGCACATTAAGCTGCCAGTCCTGTCCCTTCCTCAGCCAGTTTCTGTAATGGCTATAATATCCTAGCCCAACAGACCTATCCATGCCCTGGGTTATCAGCCTTGCCTGTCAGCCCTCTTGCATTGAAATAGATGCAACTTATTCTAACAGGCATTCCTCGTTCCCTGTTCTCTTCCAACCTGACTTATCTCTTCAGCTTGCTTTTTCTGATTACTGTACCTTCTTCCAGCCTTACACTTCCCTCCCTGTTCTTGAGGATCCCACTCCGCTGTTAGTCTTGTTTAAACCCTACCTTGCAGCACTAGTAAATCTACCAATGAATACTGGTCCCCAGCTCAGGTGCAACCTGTCTCTCTTGAACAGGTCAGCTCTGCCCCAGAAAAGATCCCAAGTGATCCAGGAATCTGAATCCCTGCCACCTTGCAACAATTCTTTAGCCACGCATTCATCTGTCATTTCCTCCTGTTTTTAACCTCACTGGCACAAGACACTAAGTAATCTGGAGATTACCATCTTCGAGGTCCTGGTTTTTAAACTTTGCTCCTAGCTCTCTATATTCACTCCGCAGGATCTCATCCTTAGTTCTATCTATGCCACTTGTGCCAATGTGCACAACGGCTTCAGGCTGCTCACTCTCCCCTGGAGAATGTTCTGCAGCCGCTTCGAGACATCCTGGACCCTGACATCTGGGAAACAGCACACCATCCTGGATTGCCGTCTGCGGCCACAGAATCTCCTGTCTGTACCACTAACTGTTGAATCTCCTATCACTAAGGTTCTGTTTACCTTTACCCTTTCCCGCAGTATCCCAGAGCCAGCTGTCATGCCACCAACCTGGCTGTTGGTGCTTTCCCCTAATCAGTCAACCACAACTGTATCCAAAGTGGTATATTTGTTTACAAGGGAAATGGCCAGAGGGGATTCCTGTGCTCTACCTACACCCTTTGCTTTTCCTGGTGGTCACCCAACTACTCTCTGCTTGCACCGTAGGTGTGACCACCTCACTAAAGCTCCTATCCATGATGCACTCAGCATCCAAGATGCTCCTGAGTGCATACAGCTCCAACTCCATGACATGGTCTCCCAGGTGCTGCAGCTAAGTGCATTTGCCATAGGTATAGTCATCAGGGATGATGGAAGTCTACCCGAGATCCCACAGCCTGCCATAGGAGCATGCCACTACCCTAACTACCATCTCATATGCTCCAAGACTGAAGACTTTAAGACCCGAGTTTACCTGAATTTTTTGTTGAGCCACTGCTCACCAAAGTCTCTCAAGCCTTACTTTTTGCTCTGGTACCAACCAATTTTCACTAGCATGTGTCGCACCCCTTTTTCTGGCTCGAGGACAAGGGAGAGAAACACCTCAGCGATGTAATGTTTGGGCTCAAGTACACCTTGATACCAGGCCCATGATAATGTGTCCTTCAAAGCAGGTGACTGTTTTCAGGCTGTAACGTATGTGCCCAAGTGATGCTTCTCCCTCTCAGTCACCCGCTGTGGATCACTGCTCACAATGTGGTCTTCTCTCTCGGTGAGATGAAGCACAGGCTGGGCAACCATTCTGCAGAACACAGACATAGTGTGTGCAAAAATAACCCAGAGCTTCTAGTTGCCTACCCTTTCAACATACACACATGGTCCCTAGCCAACATGTAGCAGGTCCGAGACATGCTTTAGTGAAGCTCAGTGCGAGCTGGAAGAACAGCACCTCATTTTCCGCTTGGGAATCCTGCAATCTTCTTGGCTCAATATCAAATGCAATAAATTGTAGGTTTTGAGGACTTCTACAATGTCCTTACCCCAACTCTCTCTCACTCTGCCTTGCCATCACATGGGCTGCTGCTGCACACAGCCCACTGTCAGGTCCTCATGGTCCCAATTAGCAACTATTCCTTCTCCCAGGCTGACCTTTAGCTTTGTCCACTCAAATGTTTCTCTCTCTCTTTTGGCTCCATCTCCACTTATCGTTTATTCCTTTCCCTACCACCCCCCGCCCTTTCACTAACATATTTACCAATCTTTTCCAAGCTACAATCAGTTCTGAAGGATCACCAGATCCAAAATGGTAACTCTGCTTTTTCTCCACAGATGTGGCTACAGCTGATTTTTCCCGCAATTTCTGATGTTGTCAATAACTCATACATCTCACTCAAAAGGTTTATTAGGATGCTTTTCTGTTTTTGGCAATTCTGTCATGGAGGTCTCTGATTTAAACCCAAGAATAATACTAACTTGCATCTAAATGCTGGATCGTAAACTCCTAATCACATGCCATGTATTTCAGCATATGGGAGTCACCAGTTGCTCTAATTGGAGAGAAGAACTAGCTAGCGTTATCTTCTGATGAAAAATCAGTCCGAGTACCATGTCACAGCATGGTTTTGCTTGGACAATGAATTCTTCCAAGGAAATGATACCATTCATTAATTTCAATTAAAAAGCCACTTTTTCTAAAAGCAATTAGAGTTCCTTCAAATTAATGAGCTTTTTTAAAAAATCAACTGCAAACATGCAATAAACAATGTTTTACCATCTCTGTTAGACAGCAGATACACCAATCCATTAAGACACGTATCTGTAACTTCAGAAATATTGGTGGCACATCTTCCAATTGCCTGAATTGTGGCTGCAGCAAATTGCTTGTCCTGACTTTTCACATAGGTCTAAGCATGGAGATATACAGGAAAAGAAAAGTCCAATTATTTGGATTGATGTGTACCTTTATACAACCTATTGCTCAAACAAAAGCAATATTACAAAGAAAGTGTACTGATTTTATTAAGAAAAAGTCATTTTTGATTATTAACTTCACACACTAATTCCAATGCTGTAACTTAGCAATGTGCTAAATGAATGTGAAATACATTCTTAATCAGTTACCCAACTTTAAAGTATGTTTAAAACTGAGATGCATTGACACATTGCCACCAAGTGGCACCATGGAGTGTCACAGCTGTGATTTTCTGTTCTCAGGTAATCTGACTGCAGTAAGCAGTGGTACGTTTAACCCTACCTACCTCATCGAGAGTTACGGGTCTATAAACTTTTGCAAATCATTTCTTGGTGTTTCGACAGCAGTAACAGTAGAATCCTGAGAACAGATCACTTTTTGTCATCCAGTGGGGAATGAATGGGAGATATTAAAGGCAGAAAATACACGTTTATAATGAACTTCTTTACCTGAAACTTTCAGAAGACTACGCTGTTAATTTAAACATTAGGAATTCAAGCAAGTCATACACAAGGCAAGCATCTCACATGTGTTCAAGATCCATATCCTGAACACAACATTTAAAAATTAGGTGAGCAGGATCACATGCAGTCAGTCAAATCAGGCAATAACTGTGACTGTACCCACCTGAAATTCTCGTAGCACTATAGAGATGTTCGTTTCACTGGTCAGGTTTGTTAGAATTTCGAGCTACATAGAACAATAAAATATCTTAATCTCAAGGAATAACAAAGAGAGCTGTGGCCATGCATTAATAAGTACAGGAGAGTAAAATTGATGAATACTCTGCTAGCTGCAAACAAAAGAAAAGAAATTACTGAACATTTACTGCATTTTCTGTAAAGTGGTTACTCTCGTCCTCAGCAGACTAACTGTCAGGAGAGGGAGATGGAAAAATGGTGTTTTTACCAGAGTCCTGAACAGGATTGCACTGATTCACCGCTGTTTAGAATGTAGGTGAGCACTTAAGCACAGACTGACTTTTAGTACAAAACACGCTCATTCTGCTAAACTGAAGGCAGATGGTAAACAGGAAGGAGACAACCAATGTAAAAAAAATTGTCCCAATTAAACAGATTGGCTCAGGTTTTGCAAGTTTTTTTTGTTAGCTAGTTTAGTTCACATTTCAATGGGAGAGGGGAAGAAGTGTCTATATTCTATAGGATTCACAATTAACAAAGAAAAATAATTTGGATAACATTGATTAGAAAATGAGCAATGTAAACCTTTACCAATAAAACTCAATAATTTTCAATGGTAAATGATTTTGAGTTGAAATATTTTACGGAAGCCTTTGCCAGAAGTTACAATAAGAATTTCAAAAGCCATATTAGGCCTACTTTCAAAAATATTGTTGTACTGTCATGAAAATGAAATTGCATGAATATTGTGAGATACGTTGCCTAAGTAGATTTCAGAGCTTTTCCAAAAATCTCCTCAGAAGACAAGGCAGGCTTGTATCCATGATAACAATCGCAAACTTGCTGCTCAAAAACTTTCCCTTTTTTTGTGTTCTTGAATAAATTTAAAGCAAATGAGATTATGTTCAGTAAAACCACTGGACTTTTAATCCAGAACCTTGCATTTACTCAGGGGAAATAGTTTTGAATAGCAATATGGCAGATTATGAAATGTGAATTCAAAAATCTGGAAATAAAAACTAAACTAATGGGGATCATGTGCCTAATGTCGTAAAAACCGATCTGGTTCACCAATGCTGGTCCGGCTAATGGATGACTCCAAACCCAGAACAACCTTGTTGATTCCTAACTGCCTCTTAGCAATTAGGAGTGGGCAACAAATGGTGGCTTAGCCAGTGACACCCACATCCCAAGAATGAATTTTTAAAAACCAGCACTTGGTGTATAAGTCAGTTGCAACAGTTTTCTAAAAACTCTATTTGCAAATGTAAGTACTCTCGTGAACAAAAAGGACCATTAAACTACTTAGTCCCAGCCAGAAAGGAATTTTAAATTGGCACCTTGTCAAATGTGTTACACAAAAACCACAAGAAATGGGACGGAATAGCCGTTTGGCCCCTCAAGCTTGCTCTGCCATTTAAAAATCATTTTGAAGATGTTTGGTGAACGTATTCTTGATATGAAACCTGCACTGCACCCAAAAATATAAATCAACTTAGAAGTTGATTTATATTTTTGGGTGCAGTGCAGGTTTCATATCAAGAATACGTTCACCAAACATCTTCAAAATGATTTTTAAATGGCAGAGCAAGCTTGAGGGGCCAAACGGCCATTCCTGTCCCATTTCTTTTGGTTTTTGTGTAACACATTTGACAAGGTGCCAATCAACTCAATGATAATAAAGTTTTTGTTTTTAGATCAAGTTAAGCAAATCCATCTGTTTAGTGTTCACTTGACTTGAGGTACTACAAAAGCACACAGCAGACTGCTTGATTTATACTTAATATTACATTACTCGTGTCAAATAGTTGTATCTAACCAGCAAGACTTATTTGCAAATCCAAGCAGAAAACTGTTAGAACATTGCTTTCCAGTTGATTAAATTGGCCAGGTGCACCGTGACTCTATTGCAAATATTAACTCTATTCTAATTGTACGTTTTAAGCAAGGTGAAGTAATAGCAGACGTCAAATGACAGGCCGTACCTTCAAAATTTTTATCTGTGTCGGATCAGTGGATCGAACATAAAAACTTTTCAGATATGGCTCGAACATCCCCTGTGGAAAGAGATTATTTGTCCAGTTTCAAAAATCTTTAGAAACAAAAAATCTAAAACTGTTGATCATTTACAACTTGGTATATATCAAAACCAGTTTAAACATACCTTGTTTTGTATAGTCATTGTTGCAATATTCTGCATTACAATGTATTGCACTTCCCTACATATTAAACAGAAACAAGGTCAGCATCAGCAAACAACAAAATTTTCAGGGAATGGCGAGTATAGGCACTTTGGGTAAGCCCAGAGAGGGAGGAAAGCTATTTCTTGCTCAGTGCTCCAATCACTTTCTTCAAATTACAGAGGCAGGTTCACGACCTTCACTTTTTATTGTCACACATCATAGATGCTGATTTGTCCACTCCAATAGCTCCACTCATTTTAAGTGGTAAAACCTACTCAACTCTAAAGTGATCAGTATTGGCTAAGGTTCCCTCTAACTATATCATGGGACATGAGCATGCAGACAAGGCCAGCTTTTATGGTTCATCCCAAACTACTTTCACACAGGTGGTACGGAGTCATCATCTTGATCCCTCCAGTATTTGCGCGCACACAGCAGTGTTAGCAAAGGAGCTCCAGGTGTATGACATGGTAACAGTGGTATAGTATAAAGTCAGGATGGCATGTGATTTGACAGGAAACTTACAGATGGTTGTGTTCTCATGCATGTGCTGCTCTCATTCTTCTAGATGGTACAGGTCACAAGCTATGAGTGGCAGCTCGCTACAGTCAATCTTATACATGGTGTACATAACTACGATTGTTTGTTCAAGTGTAGAAGGAATGAAAAAAAGTTAAGTTTGTCAACAAATGTTGACCAAACAAGCTACTTTTTCGTAGACAGTTTCAAGCTTCTGCGTATTAGTGGAGTGAGCTCATCCAAATAAACGGACAACTTTCCATCCCTCCTAACTTTGCCTTGCAAAAAGTCGAGGGGTGAGTTCCTTGCTACAGAGTTTCCAACCCATGACTGGCCTCTTGCGGTCCTTGTATATAGGGCTAGCACAGTTAAGTTTCAAATCAATGATAATCCTCGGAATGTGAGATGTGCATTAACAGAAGTGGATTTTAAGGATCTGGGTAGTCCCAGCTGACATCCAAGGGTCAGCTCCTTTCAAAGGATTGCTCAAGGGCTCAAGTAAGTGTGCTCATTTATACCAATCTCCAACCCCAATGCTACTCAACTAATACTGGAGAATTTATAATCTAATATGATCTTGTTCTAATCTCCTTGTCCCAATTTCTCCAAATGGGCATTTCTAAATCAAGTCCCTGAACAGCAGAGAAACTTCATCAGATCTATCAAAAAATCCTACCGTCTTAAGAAACTACAGTCAATTCCAGTTCTCTTTCTGCAGCACTGAGCTGAGAAACTTCCCAATGTGTGAAACCTCACCTGTGCAATTGTAAATAGACGACACGAGTCACTTGACCAGGGCTACAGTCAACACTTGAACCAAAATTACAAATCTTGAAAGCTGTGTTTAGTTAAGCATTAAAATCAATCTCCTTTTACAATGAATTGGGTCATCAACTTTGGTCTTTTAGTTTCAAATGAAACTTTTGAAACTGAAGTACAGTACTTCTGAAAACAGACTTAAAAAACTGACCTGTGGCTTCGAAGCAACCGAACCAATGACTTTGCAACAATGTTAGCCTCGGACTTTGGTGCAAGGTGCCAATAAAGCTGAGCAACACCCATTACCACCTGAAAAAAATGAAGAACTTGATAACCCAATTATTAAACATCAAGAACTTTAAAATGCACACCGCCTTATTTGTTGAGGAAGGTATTTGCCTGTTGTGGCATGGCATTAATTATTTTTAGTTGAAATGTGGGTGTCACTAGCTAGTCCAAAATTTATTGCCTATTCCTAATTGGCCAGAGGGCAGTTACAAGTCGACCACATTATTGTGGGTCTGCATATATATGCAGGCCAGACCACGCAAAGATGCTAGATTTCTTTCCCCATAGGGCAATCGTGAACCAAATGGGTTTTTAACACAATCAGCAGTGGTTACACAGTCACTATCAAGCTAATTAAACTACAGTTGTTTCAAAAAAAAAGTTAAATTCCAATTTCAACAACTGTTCAGAATATTAGCCTGGGATTCTAGTCCAGTAACATTACCTCTACGTTCTTGAAATGACTTATGATAAAGCATGAAAACCAGCTATGGTGATCACCTACAATGAAGATGATCCGATCATTTGTAACAGAGGTCAAGGATTTTGAATCAAAGCAATGTTGAAGTTGTCTGAAGGCAAGAGGTGTGGGAATGTGGTGGTGGTGGCAGTGAAAGAGACCAATTTGGCTTGGAGGACATTGCTCCCATGGCGGGGTGGGATTTATGTTTTGTATAGGATGGAGGCCCCTAGTTTGGCCATTAGTGTGATCATATCACGTAACAAGGGAAATTAGAGATAGTAACAAATCCAAGGGTGGGCATATAAATTGGCCAATGAAGAAAGTAGTTGAGAGAATTGGGAGGAGTTTAGATTTGTACAAAGGAGAGTAAGGAATTGATTATGACAGGGGAAACAGTATGAGAGCAAGTTTGTGGGGAGCACATAAACTGATTATAAAAGGTCTATAGGGGTACATTAAGAAATAAAAAATTAATGAAGACAAGTGTAGGACTCAGTCAAAAACAACTTCATAACGAGAATCAAAGATGGCAGACCAGTTAAATACACGCTTTGGCTGTATTCCCAGAATATGACAAATAATGAGCTAAAGATGTTGGGAATTACACAGGCAAGCATAAGGGAGGAACTAAAAATTAGTATTAGTGGGAAATGGTGTTGGGGAAACTGATGGGATTTAAGGCCAATGATTATGCTGGAACTGTATAATAAATGCTGGTTAGGGCATCGCAAAAATATTGTGCGCAGTTCTGGAATCCGTTTTGTTGGAGGGATGCAATTGCACTGAAGATGGCTCAGAGGAGGTTTGAGGATGTGGCCTGGGCTGGAGAGTTCCAGTTATGAGGAAGACTGCTCAGATTGGAGTTGTTTTCCTTGGAGCAGAAGAGACTGGATTATGGATGGGCATAGATAGGATAGACCAGAAGGATTTTTTCCAACTTGGTAGAGGGACCAATAACCACAGGGATACAGATTTAAGTTAAAGGTTGGGAGATTTATTGGAGATGCCGAGTAGTAGTTGTTCATCTGGAAGGTGATGGGAATATCAAACTCACTGTCTCTAACCGTTATATAAGCAAATACCCTAACATTTAAAAAGTGTTCGATGTGCACTTGCATTGCCAATGCACACAAGGTTATGGGCCACGTGATAGAAAACAGAATTACAAAATAGAATAGGTCGATAAATTCTTTTGAAATTTCTACACCCAGCGAGCAGTGAGCCTGTGAAATTCACTGCCACAGAGAAGCCAAACCATTGCGTTTTTAAAGAGAGGTTGATATAACTCTTAGATCTCAAGGGATCAGGAATTTTTTTTGTGGCCAGGGGTGTGGGCGAGGGCATGGGTGGTAGGATTAAAAAAGGTACTGAGCTCAATGATCAAGCACGATCAAACCTTAATGCTGCAGCAGGCTCAATGACCTACTTCTGCTCCTATCTTCTGTGTTTCTATGGAAGGTAGCTAATGTAACAAATGTTTAAAAGAAAAGGAGGTAGACCAAAACGGAGAATTACAGAATAGTGAGCCTGACATCAGTACAGGGGAAAATGTTGGTGTTCATAACAAAAAGATTTAGTAACACAAGATTTGAAAAACAACAGCATGATGAGGCAGACAGTCAGCAAGAAAAAATGAAAGGGAAACCACGCTGGTCAAATTCACAGAAATTTGGGGATGTAACCAGAAGCACTGATAAAGGAGAAGCTAGTGGATGCAATTCATGGGCTTGCAGAAGGCTTTTGATAAGATCCCATGTAATAATTCGAGTGCATGAAGCTGGGGGTACGGTACTGACATGGATAGATAACTGGTTGGCAGATAGGAAGCAGAGGTGGAATAAACAGTTCTTTTTCTGAATGACAGGCAGTAGCTAGCTACAGTACCTTGCTATCAGTGCCCTGACACCAACTGTTCAAAACATAAATGTAAATGTAATATTTCCAAGTTTGCAGATGACACAAAGCTGGGTGGGAGGGTGACCTGTGAGGAAGCTGCAAGATGTTCAAGTATGATTTCAAAAAATTGAGTGGGCAAATGCCTGGCTGATGAAATTTAACGCGGATAAAAGCGAGCATATTCACTTTGGTAGCAAAAACAGGAAAACAGATTATTGTCTGAATGTAGATATATTTGAAAAGGGGTAGCTGCAATGAGACCTGGCTGTCCTTGTACACCAGTCGCTGAAAGTAAGCGTGCAGGCAGTGATGGGTGCAGTCGAATATGGGGTCAGTCATATAGGACTAAGGTGAGGAGAAATTTCTTCAGCCAGAGAGAGTGGTAAGCCTATAGAATCTCCGTCACAGACAGCCATGAAACCCAAAATATTAAAAGATGGCATTATAAAAAATTCCTCAGGCTGGAGGGAACAAAGGGTACTGGGGGAAAGCTGGGATAGGATAGAGTTGGACAACCAGCCACAATAATATTGAATGGCAAGGCAGGTTTGAAGGGCCAAATGGCCTATTCCTGCACCTATTTCCTGTGTTTATGTTTTTGAGAAGTCCAGAGTTCATATAGGACGATGACAAAAGTGCAGGTGAGACTCTCAGTAGCAGCAAAATCAAGGTGAAAGGAAATGTTGCATAAGTGGACAAAACGAAGCACAGCTTAGAATGATTATGTACACAAAGACTCTGCAGCATTGGGTTCAACCTGGAAAGCAACAGACAACAGAATTATGGATAAGAGTATTGGGCTTTTTGCAGGGACCCAGAAGGCTGACTCCCTTCTAGCCAAAACTAAACTGAAGAAAACTACCTTGCCAACTACTGGGATGTCAGACAACCAGACAAGTGGTGGTCATGGAATGGAAGGTAATCACACCAAAGATGCAGCACTCAAAGCAACCAGTCTACTTATACAGATTGAGCCAAATGTACAAGTTACTGAGAAGAATAACATGGGGGGAAAAAAAAGATATGCGTTAAAGAGCAGCTTTAGAATGACATTTCAGGTAGCTGTATAGGCAGACAATGAGTTTTTGTAATTAGTGAGAAAGAACAGTTTATTGCTTTTGTCCTAATTTGTACCTCAGTTGAAACCTTATCCAAGCTTTTGTCACATTTCGTATCTTAAGAAATCTTTCTTGCTCACCCTTCTTTGGTCCATTCTACATGAATTTCTGCTTATGCAAAACCTTACTGCTGCAGCCCTTTGCACTGTCTGGCTGAACCATCACCTCTCTTACTTATTAAAACACAGGCTCATACAGCCCAACATTTTAACTCATTGTATTAACATTTCCACATCATCTTAAAACCCAAATAGACTAACATCTTCCAGATCTATGAATCGCTACGACTCTCTTCAACTTTAGTTTCCATCGACTCCCTCAGTTTAAATTCCCCCACCCCACACCCTCCAACTTCCTATCTAAACTCCTCTAACCCTCTCATCCTTGACAATCACTTAAACGATAATTGACTTGTTGACTATTTTCTCTCCTTCAGTCAAATATCAATTTTTTTTATCTCTGCTTCTCCGTGAAACACTTTGCTACATTAAAATTGTCAAGCATAAATTGTACAAATTAACCTGATTTTGATGGCATTGCTAAAGTATTACAGGATAGTGAAAAGACTAGTTCCTCTTAAAAATGCCACCATTTTAATGAGCATTTGGATTATAAACTAAAGTTAGTGCAATTAACCATGCCCAAGTTTAATCCTTAGAAGCAAAAACAAAATTCAATGAACAGAATGCAGATTTATCTTTCATCCATTTACAAAGTCTTAAAACTGGCACAGCAATAGCCACAAATTGAATCAAAGACAAAATAACATGTTTTTGAATGTCATTTTTAGAAATGTGGAAAGATGGTTTCTGGTCACATGTGCAACCATCCAAGGATGCAGTGTTATGCAGCTTAGTCTTACCTAATAAATTTTAATAGTAAACATTTCACCAACGGTGTTTTGAACAAAGCACGGCAATGTGTGCGGAAGAAACAAGATTAATTGTCTTTGAAATAGCAAGAACTGCGGACGTTGGAGTCAGAGACAACAGTGTGGAGCTGGAGGAACACAGCAGGCCGGACAGCCGAGGTGCAGGAAAGTCGACGTTTCGGATTGGGACCCTTTCCAGAAATGGGGAGGGGGAAGGGAGTCTTGTAAGTTAGTCATCCATCTTCTCTTCTAAATGACCAAAGCAGTTCAGCCATTGTTTTCCAATAGCTTTTCTTTCAATACAAAGCCACACTTCATTAAGTATCATGCTCTTTCAGCAGGCCAAAAGCAAACATCTAAAATTCACAAAACAACTCATGTTCACATCACATCAGGACAGTGTTCGAAATCTGGCAATTTCTGCAGTTTAACAGCATCATTCTGAAAATAATATTGTTTCTGAGAAACCTTTTGGACAAGACGTGATGCATGTACTGCAACCAATTATTTAAACAAAAAAAATCAGGTCTCATGACAGACTCATTTTAATTATTATTTAGAACTGACTATATGCCAACCTGCTTAGTCAAATCAGAGGAGGTGCAAGCTGTTAATAAGAACAGCAAATAGTGTCCATGGTTCTGTCTAGATCCACATGCAATAGCAATACTAACGTAATCACGCTTTCTCCACTGGTTTATCAAATGAAGCAGTGATATGAAGCCACTGGATATCATCTAGAGGCAATCTGGCTGGAAAGAACATATCATTGCCTGTGCTATTTTCCCTTCTATCAGGAATTACATGGAATTACTGATTATAACAATTAAGATAATCAAGACATTGTGATGCATACAGCAGCATTCCTACTCTGTAGTAATGGCCTGGTGTTCCGGAGCAGCAGTCGATGATCTGGGTCCATTATGTATGGTTTTTTAGCAGCAACACCATTTTTATTCTGGTCTTCATCAGAATTGTAGAATGCTTCATTCTTCTCATCGAGCATTGCCTCCTGAAAACAGAAATTGTGCACTGTAAATGAAACAAATCTTAAGATTATTATAAGTTTTATAGGCCCTTCAATATCTCCAACCTGATTGGAAATTGCAGCAATCAAAACCAAGAAAAAATATAATTTGCTGCTTGTATTAGAGCACTGTCGTTGCTTTGTAATGCATATTGAACTAGTGTTATAGCAACTGTAAAAGTGGAAAGGCTCTATTTTTCTGGACCTGTATGCAGAATGGATTGTCTCTGCCAGACAAACTCATGTTTTACCCAAAGTTGGCACACAATGGCTGGAGAGTTTGTGTTGAAAACTTCTGTGGTCTAATTCTAATGACCAGTGTACACACCCCTATCTAAAATAGATACCAGGAAAGAAATTACTTGTGCATAACTGGATAGCATTTTCATTCCCATGTTTCAACATTTGGATTTTCTTTCAATAAAACAGATTATAGTCCACACCAAAAACTGTCTCACCTGTACAATTAAATGCTTTAGGTTATACTCATAATTCACTTCATAGTTAAAATACTTCAGAATTTCTTGACTATATCTTCAACATTTGTAATGAGTGGGAACTTTTCCCCATTGTATGAAAGCAAGCATGAAATCCAGAGCATCCAATAATTTTGGCTTTCTTTATGGACATCAAATGCGTTTTAAAAATGCTTCTAACAGTATGTTTTTTTCCTGTTTTGTCAATAGTCAGGCAAGTTTCAACTCAATTACTCCTTCAGAAATACAGTGGACAATGCACAGTTTGAGGTACAGGTGAATACTAAAACACACTCATCTGAAGCATTTTTTTCAAAAAAGCACTCAAGTCACTGAACCAATTGCCTTTTTGTCAACAGCACAATAAATAAATTGACTCCCACTAAGTGAAAAAAAGCAGGCCTAAATCAGTCCCATCAAGAGCTCCATATAGCCCAGAACCTAAAATTACCCTATTTTCACAACAACAGGCTGTGACAGTGCTGTTAAGTGCATTAGCTGCCCACAGATGACAACATGCCATCAACTCCACCGAGCAAAGCCACTCAACAAGAAGCTGCACTTTATGGCTGCATACAGAAGTAAATAACGTTCAATTAGTGGCAAGATGTGAATTGTGGAAACATTAACTTACTGATGAAATTCTTGAGCTTAGCTATTAGTATTTTCTTTGTAAAAAAGATCTTCAGCGAGAGAAATATACAAACCATGAACAATTCTTCCATATCACAATTTAACATTCAGCATAACATTCGTACATCTTAATTTTCCAGCTCTACAATCCTTTCACTGGTGAGAAGCAGCTGTGTGAAGATGGTTTAACATTGCACCAAAGCAAAATGGACACCAAAATCAGGGATCTGAAATTAGCAGTCCATCTAGAGTAGAGGATTATATTTTCACAGGAAAATTTTAACCTTTTCACAATTGAGGTCACATCCTTAAATTGACCAAATTGCTGCACTAAATGCTATTTATAAAAACGCTGCAGCGAATATGGCCACAGAATTAGCACTACACCAACTTTTGAAACAGTTTAATTACTTGCATCTTAGGATTTTACTTTTCACGATTTTTCTTATGTGAAGAGCAAACAGGAAAAAACTAACTTGTTTGGAAAAAGATGTTCATGGCACACTGGTGTTACTGACAAGACTAGTATTTACTGCTCATATCTAATTGCCCTTGAGGAAGAAATGGTAGGGGGACAGAGGGGGCATTCTCGGATTGCAGCAATCCATGTGAAGAAATCATTTCTAAATACCATGACATAGGAGGTTCCATGGGTTCAACCTAGGGATGCAGAAGGAAAGATGGAGTCAGGATCATAAGGCACCGGGAGGGGAGCCTGCAGGTAGTTGTGCTTCCATGCCATTCCTGGTGCTAGAGTTTGCAGGTTTGGAAGACTTTGGAAGCTTACGTGAAACAGCTTTGGAGAAATGGTGTTATGCATCTTTTAAGATGGAGAGAATGAAAACTTAACATTGAAAATAAAGGTGTCACCAAGTAGGTTGCTCTGCCCTGGACGATTATTGAATTTCAAGCGTTCCTAGATTAATCCAGGCAAGTGGGAAGTATTCCATCTGATTCCCGATTTATGCCTGTTCAGCATCCACAAGGTGATTACTCACTAAAGAAGCCATTGCCCTGACTGGTTCTCAAAGAGAGCATTCCCATCACAGATCATTTTGCCCATCATGTTCCTGCTGGTTGAAAAACATCCAGCCAAAACCTACTTCCAACACGGTATCCGTGGACCAGTCTTGAAGTCTATGGTTTGAACAAGAAGTCCAACTTCTTGATTCATCTGCAAGTTGTGCCTTAAAGCTTCTACCTGTTTCAGTAAAACCGTGCAGCCAAGATTAAATCTTTGGTAAACCTCCTCTGCATTTTCTCCAGCGCTATTACAACTACTGCATCAACTACACACAATGCTCTATTCTGACTGAACCAATATTTTTTTGCAGTTCCATACCCTCCCTGCTCTTAAACTCTGTTCTGGCTAATAAAGGCAGGTATACCACATTGGTGTACAAGAAGCAAGGTCCCTCTGATCTTTAGTATTTCCAAGGGTCTTACCATTCATCATACATTGCCTCACTTTATTTTTCCTGCTGAAGTGCACCACCTCACAGTTATCCAGATTGAATTACATTTGCTACTGATCAGCCTGTCTATACCCTTCTGTGATCTAAGGGTATTTTCCACATTACCCCATGAATTTTTGAAACATCTGTGAATATACTCATCAATCTTCCTACATTCAAGTCTAAATTATTTATATGTACTACAAACAGCAACGATCCCAATACAGATTCCTGCATAATCCCACTGCGCACAGGCTCCCAGTCACAAAAATCACCCCTTGACCATCATACTCAGATTCCTGCCACTCAGCCAAACTTCCTTAGATTCCACAGATAAGGGCCAATCAGTCTCTCACAGAAGACGTTCTCACAAGCCTTGCTCAAATCCAAATCGACCACAGCAAATACACAGCCTTCATTTAAACGCCTCACCACTTCTTCAAAAAATCCAAATTGGTCAGACATGACCATCCTTTAACAAAACCACGCCAACTACTCCAGATTAATTCCTGCCTTTCTACATGCAGATTAATTTTGTCCCTCAGAATCACTTCCAAAAGCTTACCCAGCACCGAGGTGAGACTAACTAGCCCACGGTTTCCTGGTTTATCCTTTACTCCCTTGTTAATAATAACAATAACACTGGCTTTTCTTCAGTGCTCTGGCACCTCTCTTGTGACCACAGAAGAACTGAAAATTATTGCTAACGCCCCTATTATTTCCTCCCTTGCATTTCATCCTGCCTTGGAGATTTATCTACTTTTAAGCCTGCCAGAACACTCAAATTGCTCCCTATGAATTTCTTGAACTGTTTCACAGACTTTATCTCCAATTTCTAAACCCACCTCACCAGTGAACATTTAAAAAAGTTACCTATAACCCTCATCCGACCTAAATCTTCCAAGTCTACAGACAAATTACCACTGTAGTCCTTAATGTGCCACTACCCTTTCCTAGTTAGTTTTGTATACTTAATGAACTTGTAACGTAACTTTGGATTTTCCTTGATTTTACCTATTATTCTTTTACACCCCCTTTCTGTTCCCCTAATTACCTTAAGTCTCCACTTGCACATTCTGTATCCTAAGGTTTCTGCTTTTAAGACCCCTTGGCATCTAGCCTAACCCTTTGTTCTCTTTATCCAATCCCTGTAAGCCTTGATAAGGTTTGCTGGATTTGTTGGTCAAACCCTTCATCTTCATTCATTCAAAGATGTTGGCTCTGTACTCTCCCTACTCCCTTCCTAAATGCAACCCACTGCTCCAACAGAATTACCCAAAAGTATCTGTTCCCAATTCACTGTGGCCAAGACAAATCTGATCTTATTAAAATCTGCCTTTGCAAATTTGGCAATATCGTGAAAGATGGAAGATCCAATGATTGCAGCATTTCAATATCATAGAAAGATGTTGAGCTGCAGCTCGAGTGGCCAGTGTGGTTGGAGTTGCAGATGGACTTTCTATGGAGCACACATGATGTTAATGACATTGTGGGCAATACGTCTATCAAGCTGATCACACTACAAGGGTTACGTACACAGAAAAGTATTGGGCAATCTCAAGGCTAGGCATGGGCAGGCGGTATGGGTGTGGGTTCTTTGGGGAAACCACTAAGCTTGTGCCATCATAGTCAGCTCTGCTGCATAATAGGCATAATATATTACCATTGCACAAGCCATTGTGAGGCTGCACACTGTATTGTGTAAAGTTTTGGACAAAACACAGGCAGATGGAATTTAATCCTGATAAGTGTGAAGTGATGCACTTTGGGAGGTCTCATCAGGTATAGATTTACAATGAATACTAACTAGGGAGTACTGAGGACAAAGGGACCTTTGTGTACAAGTCCATAGGTCCTTGAAGGTGTCAGCACAGGTAAATAGGGTTATAAGACGACATATATACTGGGGTGTAGAAATTCGGAGCAGGGAGATCTTATTGCAACTTTAATAAAGTATTGGTTGGCCACAGATGGAATATTTGTGCAGTTCTGGTCACCATCCTATCAGAGAGACGGGATTGCCCTGGAGAGGGTTTCGAGGAGATTCACCAGGATGTTGCCCAAGATGAAGAATCTCAGTTATGAGAGGAGATTGGACTGGCTGTGTTTGTCTTCATTGGAATGGGTTGAGGAGGATCTGCTTAAGGTATGAGAGGCAGAGATAGAGTAGATTGAGAGAATCTTTCCACATGGAAAATGTGTCAAAGATGAGACAACAAGCTTAAAGTGGAGTAAGTGGTTTAGAGGGTATTGGCAGAAACACATTTTTTCCACCTAGAGAGAGTGGCAGAAATATCGAACACACTGCCTGAGAATGTGGCTGAGCCAAGTATTCTCACAACATTTAACCAGCTTCTGGATGAGCACTTCATAAAAAAAAAACACATGCAATAAGACAAGGAACATGACAAAGCAATATAATAAAATGTGAGGCTGGATGAACACAGCAGGCCAAGCAGCATCTCAGGAGCACAAAAGCTGATGTTTCGGGCCTAGACCCTTCATCAGAGAGGGGGATGGGGTGAGGGTTCTGGAATAAATAGGGAGAGAGGGGGAGGCGGACCGAAGATGGAGAGAAAAGAAGATAGGTGGAGAGAGTATAGGTGGGGAGGTAGGGAGGGGATAGGTCAGTCCAGGGAAGACGAACAGGTCAAGGAGGTGGGATGAGGTTAGTAGGTAGATGGGGGTGCGGCTAGGGGTGGGAGGAAGGGATGGGCGAGAGGACGAACAGGTTTGGGAGGCAGACACAGATTGGACTGGTTTTGGGATGCAGTGGGTGGAGGGGAAGAGCTGGGCTGGTTGTGTGGTGCAGTGGGGGGAGGGGACGAATTGGGCTGGTTTACGGATGCGGTGGGGGGAGGGGAGATTTTGAAACTGGTGAAGTCCACAACACTGCATCAATGTGGACTTCACCAGTTTCAAAGTCTCCCCATCCCCCACCGCATCCCTAAACCAGCCCAGTTCGTCCCCTCCCCCCACTGCACCACACAACCAGCCCAGCTCTTCCCCTCCACCCACTGCATCCCAAAACCAGTCCAACCTGTCTCTGCCTCCCTAACCTGTTCTTCCTCTCACCCATCCCTTCCTCCCACCCCAAGCCACACCCCCATCTACCTACTAACCTCATTCCACCTCCTTGACCTGTCCGTCTTCCCTGGACTGACCTATCCCCTCCCTAACTCCCCACCTATACTCTCTCCACCTATCTTCTTTTCTCTCCATCTTCGGTCCGCCTCTCCCTCTCTCCCTATTTATTCCAGAACCCTCACCCTATCCCCCTCTCTGATGAAGGGTCTAGGCCCGAAACGTCAGCTTTTGTGCTCCTGAGATACTGCTTGGCCTGCTGGGGTCATCCAGCCTCACATTTTATTATTTTGGATTCTCCAGCATCTGCAGTTCCCACTATCTCTGATACATGACAAAGCAGTTTGTTTTTGCAAGTCACTGGATTTACATTTTACTCCATCAAGCCAATGTTGCATTCCTTTAACAAAATCTAGCATCTCTAAACAATGCTGTAGTATTGGAAAAAGGTCAAAAATGAGGGAAAAAAGAAAATTCTCTTAAATTTACATCAAGAATGAGTAAACTTACATTAAAATCCTATAAAAAGCTCCAGGATAATTGATGAGTATAATTAATCCTCATTATCTACAGGCGAATTGGGGCAGGATCTTCCACGATTAACTCAAAGCAGCAGACAGCACTAGAATGGCCTATCTATCGTGATGGAGCTGGAAATACTTCATTGTCCAGTGAGTCGTTAAGATCTGGAATGCATTGCCTGAGTGTACAATGGAGGCAGGTTCAAGTGAAGCATTTGAGATGGAACTCGACTGACATATGAAAAACACTACATGTAGGATTACAGGGAGATGACCACAGAATGGCACTTAGTGCATTGCTTATTAGGAGGGCCAGTGCAGACACGATAAGCCAAGGGGCGTTCCCTTTCATGGTCAAAATTGTGAAATTCTGTTATTTACAAGATATGTTATACACTAATAATTAGGCAATATATAGACTGTCCTCAAAGTTCCCCAACTGACACTTGAACTACTTCATTCTTCAGAATTAATGATTAAAATGAATCTATATTCAATTAATATACAACAGATGCAGTCGAGACAAGTAGAACTTCAGTTGTTCAAAGTGTTAGGCACCATTAATTCAAATCAGCCAATCCTACCAAGCATGCTAAATTTACAATATGTCATAGCACAAATTATGCACTGCAGTATCCAAAAAGATACAGAAGTGTCAGCAATGACAATGTTCAACCAATACCCTAAAGGCCTAGACAAAAAAGATCCCATGATAGTCCTAAAGAAGAGCAGCAGAGCTGGCCCCCATATCTGACCAATATTTATTCTTTAATTAGCATCATATAAACCAGATTATCTGACAGTAGCACTCTTGCCAATAGCACAACTATTTAAGTCCAGGCAACTTTAATTTAAATCGTTAGGGCAGGTTATCAAATTTGGTAACATCTGGTAAATCAAAGTCGAGCTAAAACTCAACATAAAGGTAGTGTGAGAAACAAGAAACAGGTCATATCAAGTAGTTAGAGAACACAAATCTAACAGTCAACCAGCAGATAACACGCGAATTTACAAATAGTAAAATTTTAGTCAAAGAGCAGAGGCTCTATCAAAAAGGATATAGCATGCAAAATAAAAAACAAAACTCAAAGGAAAATGACTACAGACAACTTTGTAGTCATTACAGAGAAATGGCTGAAAGATGACAATAAATTAGAACCTGAATTTAAGACAACAGAGCATTTTGGAATGAATAAAAAACCACAAAAAGATGGGAGCTGTAGCTCTAAGTTAACAATGGTATCAATGCTTTAGAAAGGGATAACCTAAGGTCAGAAAACTAAGATGCAGAAACAGTTTGGTTGGGAATGAAAAATGCTAAATAGTAAAGTGGGAGTGGTGCACAAGCCTCTCAAAGCATCCACACAATACAGCACAAAGAAACAAATAAGACCTTGCCAGAAATACACAGTAATACTAATTTGAGGGATTAATGTACATATAGATGGCAATGGTCAGATAGGCAAAGGCAGCCTAGATGAGGTGGTCACAGATTTTTGAGATAGCTGCTTAGATGATGTTCAGAGCTAAGCAGACATGCTTTATTGGACCTGTTTTGGTCGATGTTTTGGACCTGAGATTCTACACTGTGATAGGATTAATGATCTCATAATCAAGGCAACCCAAGGTAGAAGCGACCAGAAGATGACAATTTTCATTCAGTTCGTGAAAAACAGTAGGCTTGAAACTAGTTTTAAAATTTAAATCAGGACAATTATGATGGTATGAAAGCAAAGCTGCCTAAAGTGAATTTTAAAGTTAAATTAGAAAGGATAGGTTAACAGAGGTATAGACATTTAAGGTAATATATACATTTGAAGAGATAAATACATTTCAACGAGTAAGAAAAAAAACACCAAATGATTGACCCATCATTCTTGGTTAACTAGAAATGTATCCAACTTAATAGAACAAAAAGCATGTCATTGTGCAAAGGCAGATGGCAGGTCAGAAAATGGGATGACTATGAAAACAGCAAAAATGACCAACACCATAGTGAGAGTAAAACAACAGTATGAGAGAAAGCTCGCCAGAAATATAAAAACAGATATCCAGAGTTTCAAAACTATTTCAAGAAGTCAACCGAGTGAGTGCTGGTCTTACTGAAAGTGAGTTTTCAGAATTAATAATGGAAAACTATGTAATGGCTGAAGAATTAGTCAGATATTTTATAAACAGGAACACGAGTAGCCTATTTTGCTCATCGAGTCTGGCCAGTCCAACATTTCAATACCTTTTACTCATTCCTTCCCAATGACCCTATACACAGCTGATGTTTTCATTTTCAAAGATGAGGCTTTCATAGTGCAAGTTAAGACATTCCAAAAGGATCTCAACAATTTAAGTTTAAAAAATCCTCATCTCAGGCCCAAGGATGCCCCCCTTATTTTAGAAGGTGGCTGTGATTCTATACTCCCCAACCAGGAGAAATAGTTTACCCTGTCAAATTAATCCCCAAAAGCTTTTTCTAAATTTCAATGAGAACACCTCTCATTCTGCAATATAATAGAAAATACAGGCCCAATTTGCAGTCTCTTTATTAGAAGCCCCAACATCCTGCAACCAAATCTAGTGAACTTTTGCTACACTCCTTTCATTGCATCATTTCTGATCTATAATACTATTCCCGCGATAAGGGGATAATAACTCATACAATACTCCAGGCTCTGTCTCACTAAGCTGCAAAACAATGAAGGAAAGACTCCTGTTGCAAATCCTCATGATTAATCTTCTGTTAGCCTTCAGTGACTTAACGACAACAACTTCCAAATCCCTTTGTACACCTATATTTTCTTCGCACTGTTTCTCCTACCAGAGAGGGTTAACCTTGCATTGCCTCATACGTAATGTCATATGCCATATTCTTGCCAATTAACTAAACATATCCAAATCCTCCTGAAACAGTTTTACATCCTCTCAACACACATTCCCACTTAGCAATGTATCATTTTCAGGTCTGGAAATATTTCATTTGATCTCCACCTCCAGATCATTGATCCATTCTGTGAATAGCTGAAGCCCAAGCACTCCCTGCAATAGCCCAGTCACAGCCTGCCAACATTAGTATGCACAATTTATCTACTGTTTTCTGTTAGTCAATCCTGTAACCATATGAAAAAAATAAAAGTTTCTGGAGAAACTCAGCAGGTCTGGCAGCTTCTGAAGAGATAGGAGAATCATTTTAAATCCAGTTTTGAAGGATCACTGAACCTAAAACATCAGCTCTGCTTTCTTTCCACTGATGCTGTCAGACCTGCTCAGCTTCTCCAGCACTTTGATTTTGTTTCAGATTTCCAGCATCCACAGTTATTTGTCTGTTGTTTACTGTACCCATGCCAGTACATTTGTGATTTAATCTTTCCAGCCAGCCTTGTGGGAGACTTTATCAAAAACCTTCTTAAAATATAAATGTACCATGTCTATTGGCTCTCCTTTATTATTGCTGTTCGCAACTTCTTAAACAAAAACTCCAAGTTCATCACACATGATTTCCTATTCAAAAATTCACACTGACTGGCATTTTACAAACGTCTTCATTGTAAGGATACAAGTATCATCCCAGAGACAGCTATGAGCCATAAAATAGAAGGAAAAAACAGGAACTCAGTAAAATCAATCACCAGGGAAGAGGAATGAATAATTATTGGAGCTCACTGTGTTTTGGTCTCCCAAAGGCATTTGAGAAGGCTTCATATCAAAGCTTATTTGTGAAAATAAATCTCATGGTTGGGGGGGGGGGGGGGGGGGTGGAAAATAGCAGCATGCTGATATACACAGAAGACTGGTTGACAGCAACCAGCGAGTTGGTATGAATGCAATTTTTTCCCAGAAGGGCAAGATAAAAAAAGTGATGTGCCACAGGGAATTAAAACAGATTAGGAAATTTTCTGTTCAAGTGGGCCAAGAGTCCATGGAACTGTATTCCTGAAAAGGTGGTAGGAGCCAAAATGTTTGAACATTTTTAAGGCTGAGGTAGCTAGATTGTGTGTTAAACAAGAGGGCAAGAGGTCATCAAGGGTAGGTCAGAATGTGGATTTGAGGTTACAATTTAAAGACGCAACAGCTCGAGAAGCTGAATGGTTTATCCTTTTCCCTCATTCATCTGCTCATTATTGCAAAGAGACCACTGAAGAAGGGTCTAGGCCCGAAACGTCAGCTTTTGTGCTCCTGAGATGCTGCTGGGCCTGCTGTGTTCATCCAGCCTCACATTTTATTATCTTGGATTCTCCAGCATCTGCAGTTCCCATTATCACTTCATAGTCTGTTGTCTTCAGTTAAAAATGCCCAGTCACCTGTTATTCAATGTCAAGCGGGTTGCACTTTAAATTCTACTTTTACGTTTTGAAAAAAAGCAATATTGTAGAATATGTCTAAGTACATGTACAATTTGGACAACAGGATCATCTGATACGAACAACAATTCATTGCTTGCAACATGGCTGCAGTTATATCCGTAAACTATAAACTCACGGTACTTCATGTGAAAACAATATAAAATCCCCTTTACAGCATTTGCCATGCATGATTGGAGACAATTTGGATCAATGACGATGTAATCTCTTAGGGATTTTACAGAGGGTTTCCCTGGAGTACTTTCATGCAATAGGATGTATTGAACTACCCATCTAAGAAATTATACTGATCACCAGCACCAATTGGTTAAGTTCCATCAGGGTATTAGTGCTACCTTGCAGCAAAATTAAATTCACAGCCAGAATCTGCTCAAAAAGGAAGATACATCTTACTTCAAATGCTGACATTTGATGCTTTGTAGTACATTAGTATGATGCTTTGCCCTAAACTTTTAAATTTCAATTAATAAGTTTTCTATATAGCAGGTTCAAAATCAATGTAGATGCTTAATTTTAAATGACCTTTCCAATAAAAATCACATAGCACATTTAACTGAGATTCTGACCATCTGATCTCAATCTGGATAAAATTACCCTTTGTTATCATGGAATCCTATGCATGTATGTTGCAAAGTGTGAAGCTGGATGAACACAGCAGGCCAAGCAGCACAAAAGCCGACGTTTCGGGCCTAGACCCTTCATCAGATGGAGGGGGGTCTGGGCCCGAAACGTCGGCTTTTGTGCTCCTGAGATGCTGCTTGGCCTGCTGTGTTCATCCAGCTTCACACTTTATTATCTTGGATTCTCCAGCATCTGCAGTTCCCATTATCTCTGCCTAGGATTCCACTGTCTTTCAAACGTTAACAAATAGCTTTCTATCAATCACATTAACGAGCAAATTTTTTCCAAGTCGCAATTGCTGATTGCATGTCATCAGTCCTGGCTTTTATCTTTCATTATTATGAACCCAAAATGCAGCCAAGTTACAACTTAATTAGTAACTCTCCCAGACTTCCATGCAAATGACTGTCTTCAAGACTGTAGAGCACAAGTTTAATTATCTTCAATTGTAATTAAATATTTACACACTAGGAATCATTCTCACATCTCTTCTTGGAAGCCTTTTCAGGGTTTCAATATTACTTTTTCTCCTCAGTAACTGAAACCAAACTGCACACAAAAGAGCAATTTGACCAAAGCAATGCCTAGTTTCAGCATTACACTTTAGCTTATATTCTACTACTCCACTTGTACAATTCATCATTCTGTTTCCCTAATTGGTTGCTGCTACACAAGTGAACAAATTAAGTGCCAAGTCTATTACCATCTCCAAATCTTTCTTAAGCTTCACCCATGGCTAGTTCAGCAAACACACATGTATTTTCTTCCACTATGCAATACCATATTGTACACTGTGAATTAAACAAGTTATGGTCACCAACTGTGTACACTTTAGGTCTGACTTCACTGACCGCCAGTTTCTTAATCAGTCTCTTACATAGGAGAAAAAAGTCTCAGAGCACTACACAAAAGCATGATCACCAAACAGAAGTTAACTAAACAAGAACGGATGCTGAAGCAAAACCACCATCAGGAGATGCAACCTTCAGCTTGTTGGGCTCTTAAAAGTGAGAATTGTGACTTGTACAGGTAAAACAGCAAACTACTATTCATTGTCATACTGAAGGAAGGTGAAGACACAGAATGGCTAGATGGTATAAAGCATGTTAACAAAATACAGGGCAAATTTTGAGTACTCCATACATTAACATTCAAATTAGGAAAATGAGCATGTCACTCTGCCTCCTAGGCAAGGTCCCAAATTGAGAAAGGGTCACCAGACCTGAAAAGTGAGCTCTGGTTTCTCTTCATGGATGCTGCCAGACCTGCTGACCTTTTCCAGCAATTTCTATTTTGATTCCAAAATTCCATGCAATTCATTTGAAAGTCAGCTTGCCTTGATACTAAATGAATGTGCTTCACTCTCAACATGCCAAGATATTTAAAGGATAGCGAAAATCATTTCTTAAAAACTCAGAAGTATATTTATTGAAATTATATAATGGAGGTAAATCAACTGAAGGCAGTCTTAAAATTGGAATGTCTCAGCCATCTTTTTGGCACATTGCTATTTCATTCAGTCGTCTGCCAATGCCAATGTCAGTAACTCAGAACAGTTAGTTGATCTGGTTTTTAAATAATATTAAGACAATTCCATATTAAAAACAAATTTCTCTTTCTCTTCGTTTTTCTGAAGGACAAAATGAAGGATCTCAGAGTCAGAACACAGGAACAGTATTGAGGCCCATGTACATATTATACTGATTATGTTATTGTAGTACATGATCAGAAAAGAAAATACATTCTACTCAACCAACCATATTCAACGTAGAATTGTCATTCAAAATATTGTTAATTTATTCTTGCAGGTTTATTTGGCACATTCTGGAGGCAGATAACTATGCTACCCATTGAATGTATGCAACTCATGAAATTTCCTTCAAACTTACACTATAAACACTCAGCAAATCAATTTTACATGCTTCTAACCTGCATTACTGATTCCTCTACTTTCTTCACAATCTTAGCTGCTTAGAAGTACCTATTGCAATTGTTTCCAACTGCCCTAATGATCTTTACAATTGGATCGAACCTAATTTTAAGACTTTTCAATTCTAATTCTTAGCCAAAATTGAACAATTTTTGAAACCCAAGATTAAAAATTCACTCTTTGGTCTGAACATTTCCTGGAAAAAGGAAAGCTGCACTGCTGGGATCATGGCAACTGCAAACTCCAGAAGCAACATCATCACACATTTGATGATTAGAATACCCTTGAGTGTCAAAGCGGGTACTGAAAGCTAACATTCCTGAAATGGATCCACTTTCAAATAAATTTTCTTGAATAATTGATTAATAATAGACGGACAAAAACACTTTGTTGCAAGCCTTGAGAGCAAAGCTCAATGAGCTCGTCATCTCAACTGCAGAGTGAGTTAATGGTTTATATTTTAACATTACGCTAGACAAAATCTGGCAACATCATTGTTTAAAAATAAATCAAAAACTGTTTATTTATCACGCAATCCTTATAACCACTTTAAGAAAAAATGTAAATTTCATGTTACGATTTTACTGCATATGGTGTGCAAAAATTCACTTTACCTAGTTTCAAAAATAACACATTGCAAACCTTAAAATTAAGTTAAAAACTCTTTTTACAATTATAAGAGAACTTTAGTTGTTATTTTCACAATGCTCGTATTGTGTTTGCAAAAGTAATGCTACATTCTACCAAAAGCTTAAATATTTTTCACAAACTTAGTCTTAATCCTTCATTGTTAGCACTCAATGTATTTTTAAAGACAAATAGTTATTCAATATTGTAGATTTATGTACCTTTCAACTTGAGGACTTTCTTTAACAGCAGTATTTTTGTAACATTTACGAAATTTGAAAACATTATATTTATTAATCTCCCAAATTTATTAATGTAAAAAGGCTCAATTTCCATTTTCCTGCATCAGCTCCATTTATAAATGTCAGAACTTATAAACATGCCTTTATTTTCTTTTAGTAAAGCACCCCGTTAACAAATCTTCTCATTAATATGTAAATATAAAGTCAATCGGTCTTTGTTTTGACAGCACTATGAATTCAATGTACTGCACTGTGTAATCGCCTTTACTTAGGCTCGAATATTCATCATAAAGGTTGTCATTTAAGAAAAATTACAAAAAATACCATAATTGATATGACTGCTGTCTAGTTAATAGACTTTTAATTGTCACCTAGAACATGGTAGTAGATTTACAGCTTGATGCTGGGAAGTCAAATCTGTAAAGCAATGTTTATGCAAAAACATCAGTTAATTTTTTTTTAAGGTTTGCATAATTTTAATGCAACTTTTTGCCTTGCACATAATCACTTGTTTCAGTGGCTTTTACTGGATACTTTCAATAAAGTTAAGAAACACTTACAATGAAGGTACCAAAATTGAAAAACTACAGCCATTAGGAAAAATTGAGCACGTTGGGAGATTTTGTTTAGAAACATAAATGGAAACTAGACAGAGATTAATATGTACAACAAAAGAAAAATGCAAGTTTGGAGCAAAGTTTGCCATTCTACACAGCAAACCTACTCCAAAAAGAAAAAAACAAAGAACTGCAGATGCTAGAAATCAGAAACAAAGACTGAAATTGCCAGTATAACTCAACAAATCTTGCAGCATTGTGAACAGAAAGGTGAGTTAATGTTTCAGTGACCATTCTTCAGAAGACTAGTCAAATATTCAGTGGTGATCATGGCTGCTTTGATCCACTTTCCTATCTGCTCCCATTAAGCCTCAATTCCCTTCTAAATCAAAAAATCCAATGTGGGATTATAACGTTTTTACTTAAGAAATTACCCAAAAATACAAGACAGTTACTACTAAATTCTGTTTAAAAAAAGCAATTTCTTGAATCAAATTAGCTAAAACGTGCATTTGAATCCATTTCTACCTAGCCCATCATAGTCACTGCAACTAAAGCAATGGCTTCACTTCAAGTTGCACTGTTACTTTCAATGTTCCTAAAGGATCCAGTTGGCCTCATTACTGAAGTTATTTCCTGCCCCTCGCCAAGACCATCCTTAGACATGCAGTCAACTTTCCAACATTGTTTACAAAGTTAAGCAGAGTTGTCCTAATTGCTTAGATACAAAGAATTGCAGATGTTGAAATAAAACCAGAAGAAATTTCTGGAGAAAATCAGCAGGTCTGGCAGCATTTGTGGGAACAGCAGAGTTAACATTTTGAGTCCAGCGCACAACAAAACTCCTGCCTTCTTGTCACAGATGCTGCCAGAACCATTGAGTTTCGCCAACTACTTAATTGATACAAAAACCAAAATACAGAGTTCTATACTTTAAAAAATTTTTAAGGAATAAAAACATTAACTTTGTTTCTCACTACACACTTGCTGCAAGATCTGCCAAGTTTCTCCAGGATTCTGTGTTTGCATTGTTTTGGTTAAATACATGTTGCACAATAGTCCACAATCATGTTTTTTTAAGCGACGTTCATAATCTGGTATCTTAAAAGAAGCAAAATACAGGGAACAGTGAGACAAGTATCAAATCTTTGAACGAAAATCTGAGAATATTTTCATAAGCTGAGGATATGCGTGTTATATACAGATTTAACAGATCAGAAAACAATGCATGAAGGAAAGGTGAAAGATGACTGTAGGGTTCACTAAGCTGGAGGAGGATGTGGAAGGGGAACATTTAACCATCCACTTGGAATTTTCTTCCATGACTCATTTCTGTAGAATACTTGAACGGCTAATTCAGCCTTTAACCAAGAGATATATTTGGTACTTAACACGTTACTAGCCATGAGTTGGATATTTTCATTTCTTCTGAGAATTTCCAAAATATTGGAGGCTGTTCAGCTTACAGGGACAGTTCATTTTTTGTCAATGTAATACAAGGTAGCATTATGTAGAAAATAGTATTTAATAACAGCCAAGTAATTTTCTGATAGCTATAAATTATTAGAACCTAATAGCTACCTATTTGGTGATGGAAGCTCAATAAAACCCTTTTATTAATATTCATAGCCAATTCAAAATATAATCAAGCTTTTTTCTTTTCAATATGCAGACAGTGAGGCTTGCTTCATTTTTAGAAGCCTCTCAAAGCATTGAGAAAATTAATCAACATATAAGCTTGTGAAGCAGTGAGAAGAGAATTCATTCCCCAGCACAAATACTCACCTCTTTCCATGGACTTACAAACTGTGTTCGTGCATAGCGAGTCAGCATGTTGATTATAACAACTTGTCCCCACTCCTCCACATCTACCAACAGGTTACACAGCTTGCGGTAATTCTTGTGAATCAGGTCAATTCTTTCTGGGCAAACCTCTTCAAATGACATTACAACACTTCCGGCTACTAACTGTAACAAAGTAAAACAACATGAGAGAAGTGAAACTCAAATCAGATTACAGAAGTTGATCATTTTCTGAAGCAACATCATTATCATTGGTGTGAACATGTCCTAAGAGGTTTTCTCCAGAGTCTTTTGTTTAATCCACAAACAGAACAACTTAGTACACAAAGTTAAAAAGAGAAATTCATAAATTACTTCGCAAAATAAGCCTCATTATTTTTAACTACAAGAACTGCAAATGCCTTAAATCTGGGACAATAAAGTGGATACTTCTGGGAAAGCTCAGCAGGTCTGGTAGCATCTGTAAAGAAAAAAAAAATCAGAGTTAATGTTGCAGTTCAGGTCCCATCCAGGTTCTGAGGACACTAAGATTGGTGGAGTAGCAGATAGTGAAGGGGACTGTCGGAGAATGCAGCAGAACATAGACAGATTGGAGAGTTGGACAGAAAAATGGCAGATGGAGTTCAATTCAGGCAAACGCGAGGTGTTGCATTTTGGAAGATCCAATTCAAGAGTGAACTAAACGGTAAATGGAAAAGCCCTGGGGAAAATTGATGCACAGAGAGATCTGGTGTTCAGGTCCATTGTACCCTGAAGGTGGCAACGTAGGTCGATACAGTGGTCAAGGCGGCATACGGCATGCTTTCATTCATCAGATGGGGTATTGAGTACGAGAGTTGGCAGGTCATGTCACAGTTGTATAGGACTTTGGTTCAACCACATTTGGAATACTGCATACAGTTCTTGTCGCCACATTACCAGAAGGATGTGGATGCTTTGGAGAGGGTGCAGAGGAGGTTCACCAGGATGTTGCCTGGTATGGAGGGTGCTAGCTATGAAGAGAGGTTGAGTAGATTAGGATTATTTTCATTAGAAAGATGGAGATTGAGGGGGGACCTGATTGAGGTCTACAAAATCATGAGGGGTATAGACAGGATGGATAGCAAGAAGCTTTATTCCCCCCCCCCAAAGTGGGGGAACTCAATTACCAGGGGTCATTATTTCAAGGAGACAGGGGAAAAGTTTACGGGAAATATGCGTGGAAAGTTCTTTCTGCAGAGGGTGGTGGGTGCCTGGAACGCGTTGCCAGTGAAGGTGGTAGAGGTGGGCACGATGGCAACATTTAAGATGTATCTAGACAGATACATGAATGGGGAGGGAGTAGAGGGATATAGATCCTTGGAAAATAGGCAACAGGTTTAGATAGAGGATCTGGATCAGTGCAGGCTTGTAGGGCCAAAGGGCCTGTTCCTGTGCTGTAATTTTCTTTGTTCTTTGAGATGTCACTGGACCTGAAACACGAACACTGATTTCTCTTCACAGATGCTGCCAGACTTGCTGAGCTTTCCAGCAACTTCTGTTTTTGTTCCTCATTATCTCTAAGTTTTCTTTAAACGTATCTATCAAATTTAAACACCAATTGTATTAAGCAATCCAATGCAATGAGGTGATTATAAATAACCAGCATAGATGTTTAAAAGGCACATCACAGTGAACTAAATTAAATGCATGTTTTCATCAAGTAACAAAGTTGATAAAGGGAATACAATGGATGTTGCCTTTGTGAATTTTAAGAAAGCATTTGAAAAAATTTCATGAAAAGCTGTTAAGCAAAACAGGTTGAAGGAACTGAAGTGCAACATCATCTGTGAACTAAGAAAACCAGCTGAGGACACAATACAGAGCATTTTTCAGTTGTGTTCACCGTGGAGCTTTAAATTTCCTTTATAAATAACTTAGAATTACTGAGTATTGTTGCAAACAGCTTAGAATATCAAGTAAATTTTCAAAATTTACTCAGGATACCAAACATTGATGTATGGCAGATAGTGAGCATGATACAAACTGCTTGCCACAGGACAGACAGGCTAGCAGAAAGAGTTCAGCAGGTGTGGTAGCATGTGTGAAGAAAAAAATCCATTAACTTTTCAAAACTATTTTTTCTTCACAGATGCTGCCAGATCTGCTAAGCTTTTCCAACAACTTTTTATTCGTAATTACAGCATCCGCAGTTATTTTGCTTTTTATTAGGCTAGCAGAATAGGTAGACAAGTGGCAGATGGAATTTCATAGGCCATTTGTTTTGGTATGAAAGAGATCGCATTTCTGTGGAAGGACTACTGAAAGGCAACGCAGATTTGAAGGCACGGTCTTAAACAAATGGAGGAATAAAGGAAGCTTGGGGAGTTTTGTGGAGGAGTGCAGGATGGATTTGGGTGAGGTCACATGTATTGAGATTTTGAATTCATCCTCAGAGCCCAATAATCTCTATCCCAAAGGTCTTAATGAAATGGTTCTTGAAAGTGAAAGAAAGACTGGCCATCTTTCAAGATTCTATATTGCTGGGGCAGTTCCTGTGGATTGGGGGGTAGCTAAATGTAACCCCTTCATTTAAACACGTAGGGAGAGAGAAAATTATAGACTGGTTAGCCTGGCATCAGTAAGGACGAAAAAGACAGAGCCCGTAATAAGATATTTACCAGCAGAGAACTGAGAAAACAGTGACAGACTTGGATAGAGTCAGCATTGATTTATGCAAGGGAAATCATGCTTGATAAATCAAATGACACTGAGTGGATGTGTTAGTGGGATTGATAAGGGGAATCCAGCAAAAATTAATTTAATTGGACCTTCAGAAGGCTTTCATTACAGTCCCACACAACAGCTTAGCAAAATTGAAGCACATGGGGTTGGGGGTAGTGTACTGATAGAAATTGAGAATCAGGCAACAGACTGGAAACACAGTAAAAATACACAGACCTTCTTCCATAAAGCAGTCGGTTACTAGAGGGGTCCCATGGGGATGGACCCCAGCTATTCACAGTATGTGTTAATAATTTAGATGAAGGACCTAAAATGTAATATCTCCAAATCTGTAGACAACACAAAGCTGGGTGGAAAGGTGAACTGTGAAGAGGATACAGAGATGCTCTGGCTTGATTTGGACAAGTTAAATAAGTAAATGTAGGGCAGATAAAGTGTTACATGGATAAATGTGTGGTTGTTCACTTGGGTAGCAAAAACAGGAGGATGAATTATCCAAACGGTGATTGGTTGGGAAAGGGGCAGATTCAACAAGACCTGTGTGTCCTTATACACTGGTCACTGAAAGTAAACATATAGGTGCAGCGGACAGACAAGGCAGCAAGTGGTGCGTTCCTGTGCGGAATGGCAGGATTCGAGTACATAAGCAGGGGCGTCTTGCTGCAATTGCATAGCACCTTAAGGCCACACCTGGAATACCAGGTGCAGTTTTGGTCTGCTTAACCAAGGTTGAATGTTCAACAATGGACAAAGTGCAACAAAGGTTTCCCAGGATAATCCCGAGAATGGCAGGACTGACACGAGACATTGGACCAATTAGAACTATATTGCCTGGAACACCAAACAACGAAGGGAATGGAAAATTTGAAAGATTTGCATATTAATCAATTGAAGCCTGCACCTCCATTCTAACTGATTTAAGATTTAACAGCCATCTTAGGTTTGTTCAATGCATTTGCATCAGTTCTATGACCCTTTGATCTTTTGCTAATAAATTTTCTGGTGCTACCTAATACCTCAAGGAGGAGCGAGACTCTGAAAGCTTGTGTTTCAAATAAACCTGTTGGGCTCTAACTTGATGTCATGAGATTTCTGACCTCAAAAGGTGAGCACTTTTTTTTTTGACTGCTTTCTCCACCTGTCCTGCCACATTCAATGATCTGAGCACATTTTGATTCCTGTCTCTATGCTACAGCACCCCATGTAAACTTGTAGTACTTATATTTTTCAGTGTTCTTTCTACTACAGTGCATCACATCACACTTCTCTGCATTGAACCTCATTTGCCACCTAACTGTTCATTCCACTAACTTGTCAATGTTATTTCCACGCTGTTCTCCTCACATAACATGCAATTCTCCAAGATAGTGTCCTCTGCCAACTTTGAAACTATCCTTGCAATTGCTCAAGATCCAGATCATGCATATGTATCAGGAAAAACAGTGCCCTGTGTTAATATATGCAGTTTCCAGTAAATGCAAGTGCCACCCTGCGAACCTAACCAAAAGTACTAAATTGGCTGCTGACTTAATTCTTTGCGTACTCAAGTTTATCCAGTCAATGTTGTCCGATTTCAGAAGCATGCCTAATGATGTATACAGACTTTTGCCTACCTGATCTGTTGGGTGTGGCTAGAGATAATGGGAACTGCAGATGCTGGAGAATCCAAGATAAAGTGTGGGGCTGGATGAACACAGCAGGCCAAGCAGCATCTTAGGAGCACAGAAGCTTCCAGAGGGAGGAGGGTAGCTTCTTCAGGTTATGCATCATACTGCTTGGCCTGCTGTGTTCAACCAGCCCCATGCTTTGTTATCTTGGGTGTGGCTGGTACCTTGTTTGTTGTGAATCATTGTTGTGATTCATACAATCCATCAGACTTCAGGGCATATGGTTCGATATCTAGCATCACACCAACACTCCAATTGTCTCTTACTTTTCTGCAATACCCAACTGCAATCTCCCCATATAACTAAAAATAAATATTTTATTCATTCCTATTCAGTTTCATACAGCGTTTTCCATCTACTTTCTTTGGCAAATTCACCTTTACATCAGTACTTATGAATTACACCCAGCTCACATTCACTTTCAAAATGTTCATTTTCTAACATTTATGTATTTCATTAGATGTTGTGTTCTTTCGTCACAGAATTGTTGAGTAATTTGCAACAAGAAAGGAAGCCAGTCAGCCCATTAAGTCTACGCATGCTCTCTTGTCGAGCAGTCCAATCAATCCTATTCCTCAAATAGGAACAGATTGCTCTCATTTACACATCAAAGTAACTAGGAGCGTCAATACGTGATAACCCATTGAGCCTGCTCCATTTACTAAGCGTGATCACAGCAGATCTCATCTTGGCGTGAATTCCACTTGCCCGCCTATTGTCCGTAACCTTTTAACCCACTGCTAATTAAAAACCTGTCCAATTCAAACACAGTGTCTCGGCATCCAACACACTACAGGCGAATGAATTCCACTGACTGAAGACTTGAGGTCTTATCCTCATTTGTTTTAAATCTACTGCCCCTTAGCGGCAAGCTATGACATTTTGTTTAAGATTGTCCCATAAGGAAGCACACTTGCTTACCTTATCTAAACCTGTCCTAATCTTGTATCTTTTTCTCCCTATCTTCAAACTCTTCTGCTCAAACTTCCAATTTCGATCTGCACCATAAACTTGAAACTAAGAGAAGTCTTCCACTCCTAAAACTCTTCCAGTAAATCTCATCTGCACCCTCAAGGACCATTATCCTTCCTCAGGTGTAGTGACCAGAAGGGTCAACCAGCAAGGTTTAAGAAAAACGTTCAGCCTAAGCCTTGCTCTTGTACTCAATGCATCTGTTTATGAAGACCTAGATCCTACACTAAATAAATTACTCTCCAAAAGGTCAGCCACCTTAGAAACATAGAAAAGGGGCAGGCAGGTGGAGCCAGCCTCCTAAGCACAATATCTAACAGTCCACAGTGAAAACATTGAATGTTTTGGACTCAACTGCTTTCTACAGTCAGAATTTTCTGAGGTTCACCAGGCTCTGGGTAAAGGCATTTCTCCTCCCCTCAGTCTTAAATAGCCTAGCTCTGGATCCCTGGTTCTGGACTCCTCAGTCATCAGGAACATCCTTTCTACATTTACCCTGCCCAGTCCTATTAGAATTTTATAGGTTTCCACGAGTTTCCCCTCAGTGAACATAGTTCTAACTGATCTGGTATCTCATCGTGCATCAGTTCTGCCATCCCAGGAATTATTCTGGTAAACAGTTGCTGTTCTATCTACATAGACAAATTTCCTTTCCCAGTAAAGCACAGAACTCTATCCAATATTCCCGATTTAGTCTCACCAAGCCTTGGGTCAATTTTATGAAGACATGTCTGCTCTTGTACTTGAATCCTCTCACAATTAAGGCGAGTATACAACTTACCTTCTTCACTGCCTGCTGCACCTACATTTTTACTTTTGTGACTGGTGCACAAGGACACGCCGGTCTCGTTGAAAATCGTGGATTAAAAAAAGTGCCATTTTTCAACAATACTTAGCTGTGATTTGAGCAGACCTTTGATATTGCACACTGACAATGGAAAAGTGCAGTGGAAAAACTGACAGAACAGCGCAATGGAACCTTTTAATTATTGAGGCAGAATCTCAATGTGCGCTCATTTAGCAAGATACAATAGAAGGAAGGGGAATAGGAATCTGGGGGACGGACAGACAGACAAGTAGCCAGTCAGAATAATCAATGAAAAACTCATAAGAATTTAAACTAATATAACACTTTCTTGTATATGTTTGTAAAGGCTAAGGTTGAAGGGCTGTGCCATTGACCTAGTCCCACTACTTCACAAGTCACAACAGAAAATGCAAGCATATGCTCCATTTACCACGATGACCAACATAATACTTTATCTCAGCAAGGCTTTAAACGACGAGATCTATCAACCAGGTTTTGTTATAAACCCAATTAAAACGGAATTGATTTATTAAAATCAGCAATATGCAAAAATAAATGCTCACCCTTATAAACATAATCAAAACATGCAAATACAAACACACTTCAAGTAAAGAAAGAAAAAATAACTTCTGCAGAGATGGCATTTAAAAAAACTGATCATTGAGCTATTTTTAAGTCAAAAGATTTAAAAGGTTAACTTGCAGGTAGAGTCCGTAATTAAGAAAGCGAATGTAATGTTGTCATTTATCTCAAGAGGGTTGGAATATAAAAGCAGCGGTGCTTCTAAGGCTTTATAAAGCTCTAGTTAGGCCCCATTTAGAATACTGTGTCCAATTTTGGGCCCCACACCTCAGGAAGGACATACTAGCCCTGAAGCGTGTCCAGCGGAGATTTACATGGATGATCCCTGGAATGGTAGGTTTAATGTATGATGAATGGCTAAGGATCCTGGGATTGTACTCATTAGAGTTTAGAAGGTTGAGGGGAGATCTAATAGAAACTTACAAGATAATGTATGGTTTAGAAGGGGTGGATGCTAGCAAGTTGTTTCCGTTAGGCGGGGAGACTAGGACCCATGAACACAGCCTTAAAATTAGAGGGGGTAAATTTAAAACAGAAATGAGACAACATTTCTTCAGCCACAGAGTGGTGGGCTTGTGGAATTCATTGCCACTGAGTGCAGTAGAGGCCGGGACGTTGGATGCCTTCAAGGCAGAGATCGACAAATTCTTGATCTCACAAGGAATCAAGGGCTACAGGGAGAGTGCAGGGAAGTGGAGTTAAAATGCCCAGCTATGATTTAAATGATGGAGTGGACTTGATGGGCCAAATGGCCTTACTTCCACTCCTATGTCTTACGGTCTTATGGATTTAAGCACAGGATATCTGGGACTCTTATTCTGATGTTCTGAGATATGGTCAAATCACTGGTCATACACAGTTGTATCTGAAGCCCTGCACAGCTTACTCAGGAAATACAGTGTTGAGATGTTTTCAAAAAAAGTTTTGAAAGAATTACTAAGTTTCAACCTGAACTGAAGAAGTTTTGCTTTTAGGGGGTGGGAGTGATCAGAATCAACTTTTGGGGACTCACTAGTGAGAGGGACTGATAGAAGGTTTGCCAGGAACGAAAGAGACTCACGGTTGGTGTGTTGCCTCCCAGGTGCCAGGGTCCGTGATGTCTCGGATCATGTCTTTGGGGTCCTGAAGGGAGACGGTGACCAGCGCGAAGTCATGCTCCCCGCAGGCACCAACGACATACGTAGAAAGAGGGATAAGGATGTCAGGCAGGATTTCAGGGAGCTAGGGTGGAAGCTGACAGCTAGAACAAACAGAGTGGTTATCTCTGGTTTGTTTCCCGTACCACGTGATAGCACAAGAACAAGGAGAGATTTCAGCTGAACACGTGGCTGCAGGGATGGTGCAGGAGGGAGGGCTTCAGGTACATCGACAATTGGGGCTCATTCTGGGGAAGGTGGGACCTCTACAAACAGGACGGTCTCCACTTGAACCAGAGGGGCACTAATATCCTGGGTGGGAAATTTGTTAGCGTTATTTGGGTGGATTTAAACTAGCTCAGAAGGGGGATGGGAAACTGAGCTGTAGTCCTAGTGCACAGGAGGATGTGCGTAGGGAGGACATGGACAGGACCTCACTGTCACAGGAGTGTGCTGGCAAACAGCAAGCTGGGTTGAAACGTGTCTACTTTAACGCCAGGAGTATCCGGAATACGGTAGTTGAGCTCGCAGCTTGGATAGGTACCTGGGACTTCGATGTTGTGGCCATTTCGGAGACGTGGATAGAGCAGGGTCAGGAATGGACGTTGCAGATTCCAGGGTTTAAACCTTTCATTAAGGTCAGGGAAGGTGGTAAAAGAGGGGGAAGTGTAGCTTTGCTAGTCAAGGGCAGTATAACGGTGGCCGAAAGAACTTTTGATGAGGACTCGTCTACTGAAGTGGTATGGGCTGAGGTCAGAAACAGGACAGGAGAGGTAACACTGCTGGGAGTTTTTTTCTTAAATAGGCCCCCGCAAAGTTCCAGGGATGTGGAGGAGAGGATCAGCAAAACTATTCTGGGCAGGAGTGAAAAGAACAGGGTGGTCATTATGGGAGACTTTAACTTCCCTAACACTGACTGGAAATGCTATAACTCTAGTACGTTGGATGGATCAGTTTTTGTCCAATGTATGCAGGAGGGTTTCCTGACTCAGTATGTCGAAGGGCCAACAAGAGGGGAGGCCACACCAGATCTGGTACTTGGTAATGAACCAGGCCAGGTGTTTGATTTAGTGGTAGGTAAGCACTTTGGACTGAGTGACCATAATTCGGTTATGTTTACTTTAGCAATGGAGAGGGATAGGAACATGCCACAGGGCAAGAGTTATAGATGGGGGAAGGGCAATTAGACAAGACTTAGGAGGCATAGAATGGGTTAGCAAAATGCAAGGAATGGGGACAATCGAAATGTGGAGCTGGTTTAGGGAGCAGATATTGCATGTCCTTGATAGGTATGTCCCCATCAGGCAGGGAGGAAGTGATAAAGTAAGGAAACCGTGGTTTACGAAAGAAATTGTATCTCTTGTTAAGTGGAAGAGGGAGGCTATTGTGAAGATGAGACAAGATGGTTCAGATGAGGCAATGGAGAGTTACAGATTAGCCAGGAAGGATTTAAAGAGAGAGTTAAGAAGAGCAAGGAGGAGACATGAGCAGACATTGGCAGGTAGAATAAAGGAGAACCCTAAAGCTTTCTATAGGTATGCGAGGAACAAGAGGATAACTAGGGTAGGAACGGGGCCAGTCAAAGACAGGAGCAGGAAGTTGTGTGTGGACCTTGTGGAGATTGGAGAGGTGCTAAATGATTATTTATCACCTGTTTTCACTGAGGAACAGGAGAATATTGTAGAGGAGATGACTGAGTTACGGGCTACTAGAATTGAAAGAATTAAGGTTAGTCAGGATTGGGGTGTTATCAATTCTAGGTGGTGTGATGGTAGGTAAATCCACTGGGCCAGATGGGATTTTTCCGAGGATTATCTGGGAAGCTAGGGAGGTGGTGGCGGAGCCTTTGGCTTTGATCTTTGAGTCCTCATTGTCTACAGGTTTAGTACCAGAGGACTGGAGGATTGCAAATGGTGTGCCCTTGTTCAAGAAGGGCAGTAGGGATGACCCAGGAAATTATAGACCTATGAGCCTTACGTCTGTTGTAGGAAAAATTTTGGAAAGGATTATAAGAGATAGGATTTATAATCATTTAGCAAGCAACAATTTGATTGGAGATCGTCAGCATGGATTCGTCAAGGGCAGGTCGTGTCTCACAAACCTCTGAATTTTTTCAGAAGGTGGCCAAGCATGTGGATGAGGGTAGGGCAGTTGACGTGGTGTACATGGACTTCAGTAAAGCCTTTGATAAGGTTTCACATGGTAGGCTATTGGAGAAAATACAGAGGCACGGGATTGAGGGAGATTTAGCAGTTTGGATTAGAAACTGGCTTTCTAAGAAGGCAACGAGTGGTGGTTGATGGAAAACATTCAGCCTGGAGTCAGGTCACTAGTGGTGTGCCTCAAGGGTCTGTTTTGGGACCACTGCTATTTGTCATTTTTATAAATGACTTGGACGCAGGCATCGGTGGATGGGTTAGTAAGTTTACAGATGACACTAAAGTCGGTGGAGTGGTGGACCGTGTGGAAGAATGTTGCAGGTTGCATGGAGACTTGGATAAACTGTAGAATTGGGCCGAAAGGTGGCAAATGGAGTTTAATACGGATAAATGTGAGGTGATTCACTTTGGGAGGAATAATAGGAAGGCAGAATACTGGGTCAATGGAAAGATTCTTGGTAGTGTAGATGTGCAGAGGGATCTTGGTGTTCATGTACATAGATCCCTGAAAGTTGCCACCCAGATTGATAGTACTGTTAAGGTGGCTTACAGTGCGTTAGGTTTTATTTGTAGAGGGATTGAGTTCCGGAGCCATGATGTCATGCTGCAATTGTACAAAATGCTAGTGCAGCCTCTTTTAGAATATTACGTGCAGTTCTGATCACCCCATTACAGGAAGGATGTGGGAGCATTGGAAAAGGTGCAAAGGAGATTTACCAGAATGTTGCTTGGTCTGGAGCACAGGCCCTATGAAGAAAGGCTGAGGGACTTGGGTCTGTTCTCATTGGAGAGAAGGAGGCTAAGAGGGGATTTAATAGAGACATACAAGATGATCAGAGGATTAGATAGGGTGGACAGTGAGTCTTTTTTCAAGGAAGATGACTTCAGCTTGTACAAGAGGACATAGCTACAAATTGAAGGGAGATAGGTTTAAGACAGATGTCAGAGGCAAGTTCTTTACTCAGAGTGGTAAGGGCGTGGAACGCCTTGCCTGCCAATGTAGTTAACTCAGCCACATTAGGGGCATTTAAACAGTCCTTGGATAAGCATATGGATAATGATGGGATAGTGTAGGGGGAGGGGCTTAGATTATTTCACAGGTCGGCATGACATCGAGGGCCAAAGGGCCTGTTCTGTGCTGTATTGTTCTATGTTCTATTGTTATCAGCAGGTACCTCACCAACTGAGTGTGAGATAATACGAGAATGCCAGTCACTGTTCAAAACAGTCTCAGCAGGAGTCTACAGCAAAGCAAGCAATTATTAGTTATGCTATTTCTAGGAAGTCTTGTTGAAAGAAAACTCCAGCATCTACAATGAGCTTGCAATTTCCAAAGAGATTACTTCTGGTATGGCCACAAACTTGAAATAAATTTCTTTTCCAACATTCCTTCAAAATGCAAATCCTCCAAGCAATATTAAAAGCAAAGCATCAAGATAATAAGTTCAATTATTTCATTCTAGAAAGAATACTGTGGCCATGTGATTCCCTAGGATGATATCAGAGATGAGAATAGTTATGAGACAATAGGGTAACTTGAACCTAATTCAGGACAATAGAGAAAATAGAAGCATTGGGGTAATCCATTTAGTCTGCTCCTGTATGCTTTAAGAGCCTTAACTATTTATTTCTGTGCTTTTCAAAAGTTGCTGACCAAAATAAGAAAGAAAGCCCCAGACTCCCCTCCAAACCCACCACATTCCCCTGGAACCGCAGGAAGTGCTATACCTGCCCCCACACCTCCTCCCTCACCCCCATCCCAGGCCCCAAGATGACTTTCCAGAAAAAGCAGATGTTCACCTGCACATCTGCCAATGTGGTATACTGCATCCACTGTACCTGTTGTGGCTTCCTCTCTACATTGGGGAAACTGAGCGGAGGCTTGTGAACCACTTTGCAGAACACCTCCACTCAATTCGTAACAAACAACTGCACTTCCCAGTCGCGAACCATTTTAACGCCCCTCCTACTCCTTCGACGACCTGTCCATCATGGGCCTCCTACAGTGCCATAATGATGCCACCCGTAGGTTGCAGGAACAGCAATTCATATTCCGCTTGGGAACCCTGCAGCTCAATGGTATCAATGGGGATTTCACGAGCTTCAAAGTCTCCCCTCCCCCCACTGCAGCCCAAAATCAGCCCAGCTTGTCCCCGCTTGCGTAACCTGTTCTTCCTCTCACCTACCCCTTGCTCCCACCTCAAGCCACACCTCCATTTCCTACCTACTAACCTCATCCCACCCCTTTGGCCTGTCCATGCTCCCCGGACTGACCTATCCGCTCCCTACCTCCCCACCCTTACTCTCCTCTCCACCTATCTTCTCCTCTATCCATCTTCGGTCTGCCTCCCCCTCTCTCCCCATTTATTTCAGAATCCTCTCCCCATCCCCCTTTGCTGAAGAATTGTTTAGGCCCGAAACATCAGCTTTTGTGCTCCTAAGATGCTGCTTGGCCTGCTGTGTTTATCCAAATCCACACTTTGTTATTTAAGAAATATCTTAAAACTGGTTTTGAGAAGATGGCTGCAAGGTTTGAAAACAAATAACCTGTCACCCAGATCAAACATGTGTTTGCATAGCTGTTTGAACAAGCAGTAACTGAAGTGGCTGCAGAAAAACTGGAGCCAAGGGGTTGCGTACAAGTGCAGCAAGGTGGCGAGAAGTTGGATTGTTCTATGAGCTGATGACCAGTTATTGATGACAAAAGCCTTTTGCCTGCTGACAACATATGATTGGCTCTCATGTACCCAAACAGCTTGGGGCTGGGAACAAATTACAGAGAAGGTGTTTAGAACTCTGCCAGTACAGGAACCGTTATTTGTAGTCAAAACCCATCTTAAACCTGAAAAAAACCAGTTCATTTACCCTTGAGCAGGTGCCCCATGATACAACCTAATTGATAAATCAGAGATATTTTACAAGCAAACCAGCCATCCTGTTCTTCTTACAACCCCCTGGAAGCTTTCAAGGAAGAAAAGCCAAGAGGAAACAAACATTCAGATCAGCGGGATCAAACTTAACAGAACGTATACACAAAGACTGCTGTTTCAGGCTTTTCTCCTCTGCCCGTAACACATTTTTCCCCAATGTGATTGTCTGTCTGCCAGCTTGCATGCACCCATGTACATAAAAAGGTGAAGGTTAAAGGGATTAAAATTTTAATCTGCAGTGTCGTACACTTACATTTTTAACCCTTTACCTGTTATTAGAGTTTCATTACTTGTAATAAATAATAGTTCCTGTTAGGTATAAATACCTGGCCCATGCTTTCTATTTAACTTAGGTCTCAAAATTCAGGTAAATTGGGAACTTCATTCATGTTAAAAATCTTTAACTTTTGTGACTACTCTGGGAAAAGCAGTGCTCAGTTTCTAGCATGCTTCCTCAATGACTCATGATGATTCATTATTATCATGGCTTATCATCCACTTCAATGCCTTCTTCCTGTACTATCCCCAGGTCACCAATGTCATTTGTAATCAGAAATTTGACAATGACTACTTTAAATTGACACAATGACTGGGTAAAGAATTCCAGATTCACTACGTTCTGAAAAATGACATCACTTCATCTCAGTCCTCAGTGGCTTCACCCATATTTTAAGATTTTGTCCCCAGATTCTAGCCAAGGATGTGTGTGTCCCCTTAAATATTTTGTAGGCTTCATTGAGATCACATCTTATTCTTTGAAACTCCAAAAAACACAGACTTTACTACTCTTCTAGTCAAATCACCTTGTGAAGAGAAGCATACTATTATGTTCTTAATTGCTTGGAGAGCCAGCATATTAGTCTTCAGTGGCATATTGACAAAGATACAGAGGTACATTTGCATAAACATACTTTTGAATCTCGTATCATTTAAGGAGGAAGCTCACAATCTCAAAATTGTTGTGGCACAAGGTGGGCCCCTCATGTTTGCACCAGTATTTCAAATGACCAAATACCTGATGCCAGCCTTCTGCCTTTGCACATTCTTTTCATCCATATAATCAATGCCTGAAATGAATCTTACCATATTACCAGCCAGCACATTCTATACACTAACTCTTCACTTTGAAAACGTTTCTTCTTCCCTTGCTTTGTTTGCACTTCACTTCAAAATCTACACCCTCCCAATTTTGTTCCTTGTACATATAGGAACAGATCCTCCCTATCTACACTATCCAGCCAACTCATGATTTTGAAAACCTGTAAAGCTCTCCTCTCAGCCTCCTTCATTCCAAGGAGAACAGTTATAGCCTTGCCTCCATATGTAAATCTCCTTTTTGTTCTCTACTTGGTCCTATTTCACCTTTAACCATGCTTTTGTTTTTATATGCCCATGGGAAGCCATTGGAAGTACCCTTATGTTTGTTGCTAATCTTTTCCATAACTCCTCTATTGCCCCTCTCACTTGCTTTTTCACATCTATGGTATTCGTCTTCTCAATTGCATTTTCTGGATTACATCCATCTTCAACACAGTTTCATTCTCAAGTCAATTTTAAGCTCCTTTTTTCTACCAGGGAGCTCTATTTGTCTGCCCTAGCTTTCCCAATTGATGGAAAGTAACTGTGCTTTGAAGGCTCAGTTACTGTTCTTCTTGTCAACCTCTTGGTCCAGTCAATCCTACCTCATTCTATCCTTTTTTTGAAGGCAACTCTCCAGCAATTGATTCTCCTTACTCTGAATTGCTTTAAGTCACTCTCCACCACCATCTCAAGCCATATGATACAACAATCACTACCGCAGACATATTCACCCAATGACACTTGAAAATGAAGTGGGCCAGGTGGATCAAGGTCCAGGTCCAATGTTATATCCTTTGTTCTTTGACTGGACAAGTACTGCTGTAGTAAACTCTCCTGAACACATCTCGAAATACTTGCCCGTCACTGCCCTTTACACTACCTATAACTAAGTCCGTATTTGAAGTTCCCATTATATAATGCTGGTTCCCATTCTGAGGCTGGTATTTTTCCTGAATTTCTCTGTAGATTCGTCCCTCTTCATCCTTTCTACTGGATGGTCGCCTCTGGACTGCACTGGGCCATGCAGCTGTACCCTCCTTCTTCCTTAGCTCTATTTAAACAGAAATCTTCAAAACTTAATTTTTCTCATGGTAAATGAGACACTGAATTTTTTGAAAAAAGTCCTGTCTTTAGGGCAGTTATGAGAGACATAAATCAAAGTGATTTGAGATTCGCCCACCTACCGCATAAAGAATTAAAAAAGAGTGGAGAATGCAGCACAGCAGTTTATTCAAATCAACTGCAACATTTCAGAGGAGTAGGCGATTTTAAAAAAGCTTGAAATATCTGGAGGGGTAACAAAGGCATAGTGTTGTTGCCAAGTGAGTACCTGTGCAGGTAGTGTCGATTGAATGGCCTCCCTCTACATTCAAAAGTACTGTGCTTTATTTCTAGATGGGAATGAATAAAATCATATTTATACAGCTTGAGCTGGTGCACAAAAACTGTCAAGATTCAGTTCATCAAGTATTGAGAAAGCTGGTCAATGTGCTGAAATATTTATCTTTCCCACAGATGTAGATGAAGATAATTCAAATCTGCAAATCATAGAGCAAAGCTTCACATGTGATGTTTCTTTGATTTACTCACTGAAAAATATGTGAAAGGATCCAAATTATTCCCACTTAACCATCCATTTTATAACTGGTTTAAAAGATGTGAATCAATGATTTAAAAAAGCCTCCCTCAGTACAAGCACTAAAAAGTAACATCAGTAATAAATTTTAGCGATTATTAATGGTTTGTGAAATTGCATTTCACATAAACCCAACTTCTGTGATAATGCTGGTAACGGCAATATCAACAGAAGCAGCAGTAACGTGTAGAGTAAAAGGCTAGCTGGCCCAATTTTTAGCTCAGAAAGCTAGACCTGGATGAAGAAACAGCAAAGCAAGTAAGTCAACAAACGATCTCAGCTTTCAATACTGAAGCTCTTCCTGCATTAAGTTACCGACTAACAAGATGGTGTTGGGAAAAGGCCAGGGCAGACATGTTCGGCTTGAATTCAGCTTTCTGTATTAATTACTGTTTGTTTACAATTACAAAAAAATCCTAATTTTGTTGTCCTACTGCTATATCAGTATTCATGCCAGCAAGTCTTCTCCTTGGCTCTTTCACATAGACAGCAGACCGAGCTGACATACAGTTAGCACTGTCTCTTAAGGTCAATTGGCAACATATATTCAGTTAGTTGAACTTTAAATTAGAAATAGAGCAAAACAGCATTACAAATTTCACTGTCTACTAGCTAGCTCAACAGAACCCTAGAGAACAAAGTATTATCAACTTTCCAAATTGGATAAAAATAGGAGGTACAGTTTATCTACAAGCCTCTCTGAGCAAGATTTTGATAATCTTCACTAATACTGCTAATGTAGTTGTAAACCATGTTATTTTTAAGTAAGGCCTGTAAATGTTCTATGATAAAGATGTCATACAGGTATAAGTTTTATTCAAGCAAGTTGTTCAAAAGGCATCGCTCGGATTCAATATCAGGAAGCACGAGGAGGAAATGTGCTTTGGTTTAAAAAAGCGCAGTCAGTACTGTGGAACAGCACAAGAACTGGAGAGGTGGATGTGCACAGAAATAAACATGCACCTCTGATTGACAAGGTAACGATAATAGGTTATCAAATTCTATGTATCAGAGGTATGTAATATAAAAACCTAACAGACAATGATGAACTTCTATATGCCACAAAATCTTTACAGCACTGAAAATCATTCGGCATTTATCTACATCAGCTCTTTGAATGAACAATTCATCAGATCGTCATGTCGACTGGGAAGGGAAACACCTTTGGGTGCCATCATGGCAACAGTCTCCACTACAGTCTCAGGAAAAGGTATCCAGAGCCCAATAAAAGATAGTCACCACAGTCGTAGAAGGTAGCCACAGGGCTGCCTTCTCATTACAGACGGGACTGGTGGTGGGTTAACTATGAGCAAATTGTCCAGCCATCTGAGCTGACCAATCCCCTGTTCCAAATTACTTAATGCATGAAAAAGCTTTCCTCATGTCTCCAATGTTTATTTCACTTATTACCTTAAACTGTGCCATCTCAAACTCAATTTCATCAGAAAGCATAGTAATTTTCTTTCCATCTACATTGTCCAGACTCAAGATTTTCAATATTTCTGTCAAATCTCCTCCTAGCCTTCTAGATTGCAAAAAACTTAGCAACAATATATTTTGATTGGCGAAGGTGTCAAACTTTCACGCTCTCGGAACTATTTCGTGAATCTTTTCTACACTTGCCAAATTTTTAAAAATTCATTAATGAGATGAGGGGATCGCTGGCTATGCAGCATCTATTGCCCATTCTCTAATTGCCCAAAGGGCTGTTCAGAGTCAACCACATTGTTGTGGGTCTGGAGTCATATGTCAGCCAGACCAGGTAAGGTTGGCGGTTTCTCTCCCTAAAAGGACATTAATGAGCCAGATGGGTTTTTCCAACAATCGACAATGCATTTATGGTCATCATTAGATTCTTAATTCCAGTTATTTTACTGAATTCAAACTACATCATCTGCCATGGCAGGATTCGAACCCAAATCCTCAGAACATTATCTGAGTCTCTGGATTAACAATCCAGCAATAATCCCATGAGGTCATTGTCTTCACGCTTCGTAAGCAGCACAAAATTCCAGCTGAGACCAAACTAGCATCCATACATGTTCAACATAACCTCAGTTGTTTTGCACACTATGCCCTTATTGTAAAGCCCAAGTTATCCACGTTTCAGCAACTGCTTTCTCAACTTGTGCTGTCATTTTCAAAGGCTCATGCACAAACAAACCCATGGTTCTGGGCTTCTGAATTCCCTTAAGAATTGTATTATTTGCTTTCTATTGACTCTCCATGTTCTTCTTACCAAAAATTAATCACTTCACACTTCTATGCAATGAATGGAATAGCTTCAAAATCTCCCCCTCCCCCACTGCATCACAAAACCAGACCAGCTCATCCCCTCCTCCCACTGCATCACAAAACCAGTCCAGCTCGTCCCTGCCTCCCTAACTTGTTCTTCCTCTCACCTCAAGCCGCACCTCCATTTCCCAGCTACCAACCTCATCCTGCCTCCTTGACCCGTCCGTCCTCCCTGGACTGACCTATCCCCTCCCCACCTATCATCTTTTCTCTCCATCTTCGATCCGCCTCCCCCTCTCTCCCTATTTATTCCAGAACCCTCTCCCCATCCCCCTCTCTGATGAAGGGTCTAGGCCCGAAACGTCAGCTTTTGTGCTCCTGAGATGCTGCTTAGCCTGCTGTGTTCATCCAGCTTCACACTTTGTTAACTTTGTATTCATGCTGCTACTGTCTCTACTATTCCACGAGCTTAAAAAAGGTCACAACTCTGTTGCATGCTGTATCAAATGCTTTTTGAAAGCCTGCGTACAGCGCATTTATGGCTTTACCCTCGTTAATCTGTGTTGCCTCTTCAAAGATACTCCAGCATGCCGTTAGTGCGGTGTACACAGACTTTCAAAAAGCATTTGATACAGCATGCATGAATTATTAACAAAATTTTATGGATCATATAATACAATAATATATTATTGATTGGGATGGCTATAGGCATTGTTGACCACTTTGCATATTTTGACAGATACAATGCTCAAAATGTCAAAGAGATTCCAGCACAATTAGCAATGCTAATGCAACCTTCCAAAAATGGCTCAACTGGGCTTGAACAAGAGAAGTCTCCATAAGGAGAGCTTGTTGTTGCTACCATCCTCTCCTGTATCAAGGCAGTTTGGATCATCTACCGGAGGAACCTCATAGCACTGGAGAATTTCTACCAGTGGCTCTGCAAGATGTGGAAAAGAAGGCTGAGAAACAGCAGTATCTATCTTATTCCTTCAATATCGCAGCTACAATCAGCAAAATCAATATCACTACTCTGGACGGTACAACTATATGGCAGGTACTTGGCTTTGGATGTAGATTCTCAATCTCAAGGAGGACAAAGAAAATGTTTTACGGATATTTTGAAAGCCTGTCGTGATAACAGCAAAATGACATAGAAGTGTGCAGCTGTCCCTGAACCACACAGTTGCTAAGGTATCACCACACAAGCTGCAATGTAATAAGAAACTGTATAAACTCTGCAGAGAAACAATGAGAGCAGAAGGCTGTAATAGTAGTATTCAGGCTCCTGAACTCCCTTCGTACGGCAACAATTGTTCTCTGTACACAAAGCTCAGTGACTCTCAGACTGATTGTTCAGTCACAGGGCAAATACAAAAATTGAACCTTGCCCTAAGTAATTCTCAGAGGCATTGATGGCAAAGCAGTATAGTTGACATTCTTGGAATTAAAAGCAGACAAAAAAAACTTAAGAACCTGTTTTACATAGTTTCTACTTTATTTCTGTGTCTAAATCAATACTTATGCACTCTCAAGGTTTTGGGATAGTGAAAGACCAGCTGGAGGACTGAGGCACGTGGACTCTCTTGTTCCCTTACTAACCAGCTTGTCTCAACTTAAAGACATTTCAGAATTCACTATTCATTCCTGCATGGCCAGATTTGATCACTAACTTTCCCTTAACTTTTGTACCAACCGAATTAAAAAGCTAAAAATATGTTCAGATGCAATTTAGACACAAGTTACAAATCCAAAGGACTTAATATCACCATAATGGTTCAAATGATATTATGGCACATATCTGTGTGCATGAATTGTTTACAACTTTTCACTGTATAACAACAGTTACACACTACAGGCTAATATTAACTGAAGCTCACTGAGGTCCCCTGAGGTTATTGTATAATGCAAGTTCTTATTCCTACCATAAATAGGTGTCAACTGTAAAATTAAGTTATGACTTCATACTATAGCAATGGTCTGAGAGCTATAGTTCATTTGTGGATTTTCAACCCCACTGTACTCACTTAATAAATGTTCCCACAGCTTTTAAAATTAACATTTTAGTTCCCAATAGCATTAGGGTTTGGTATCAAACCAAGTGATCCCTATAATGAAATTTGTAATAAAACAAGAGAATTTGCAAACCTTCAGATGAGGAAAAGATACATTATCAAAGATTTACAACATCCGCAGTTCTTTTGGTTCTTATGATCAAAAATGATTTTCACTAAAAACTGCAGCTGTCCATTCCATCCTTTGTGTTCAGTATTTTTCCAGAACTGAAAAGATTATGTTTCACCTCAAAACAAAATACACATGTTGAAAATTCCGGTTCAAATGGTGCCTAAATGGGCAACTGTAGTAGAAAATGTGCATTAAAAGGAAGATATTCCTTAATTCAAACAAAAAGAATGAAATATCCTGCAAAATGACAAAGTTTCCCACTAAACTTACACATTCAGTTGAAAATAGCCGATTATCCTGGCTGCGCAATTCAGGTTTCACTGAAGATAGATGGTGTAACAATGGAAAAAGTTTGGAATTATCAGTTTAAAAGCTGCATGCAATTACTCCTTATAACTCAATGCATATCATAACCTGTAACATTTTATTTCATGCTTTCCTTAAGCTTTTTGCATCCACCTAAACCACAAATCCAATTGCTGTAGCTCAAGAGCGCACAGGACTTGTGCACATTCAACATCTGCACTTTGTACTTTGATAACTGGTTTTTCTGAAAGTCAGATCACACTGTGGTATACTTGCATGGCCTGACAGCACATGAGCTCAGAAACTGATCAAATCTGTTCAATTTGTCTATGCTAGTGCTTCTGCTCCATATAAGACTCCATTTCTCAGCAACATTGATAACACTGTTTCATATTTTGATTCAGTACCCCAAAATATTAAGTATTCAGATTGTGAAGATTGCATAAGAGCACAGCAACAATGCTAGCACCAAGTTTGTACAGTTAATTACATCTATTACGTACTTCAGTTTCCAGCTATGCATTACCCATGAAATTGAAATATGAATAATGCCTTGAGCAGACAAACACTTTGCTGACATTTCAGTGGCTTTAACAGGTCTAATCGCATTAATAATTTTAAATGTTTCCAATTTTGAATCTGTACTTAAAAGGTCATTAGTTTTAATGTCATACACAATGCCGGACATTATCAAGAGAAAGCATCCTTGAATACAGTTTTAGTCATTATTCAAAATATTGTTTTGATCATTGAAGGATTTTATGCATTGCCTGTTGAGAATAATCGTGGAGCTGCATTTATTGACTGCAGCTCTCTCAACCTCTCAAACTTCCGGTTTAAATTGTTGTTAAAGTGATTTTCTTGAAAATTCAGAAAGCAAGAAACTTTATTATTATTATTCAGTCCAATTGTTTGTAAGCCAAGTTACAAGTTGCGTACAACATATATTACATCCCTGCATTCCATACAATCCATTATAATCTGATACAATGTAAAATAGTTAACCTATAAACTGACCTCCCATTTTAGAAGGCAATTCGTCACTTAGCAGTTTAAGCACAGACACTCATGGGGTTAGGCTGTTACTGAAGTTGGAATGAAACAACACTGACATGGGCTCCTGCTGCAGATTAGTAGGTAATGCAAATGCTTTAAGTGTTCTAACTTAAATTGAAAAATTAAAGTTCAATTTTTGCTTGTATTTCAGGAAAGATGTTGGACATAGATTCCACGATCGTACATCCTCCCAACAGGATAAAGGATCAAGTTTAGCTTACAACGTAGAGAACATAGAACATTACTGCAAAGGCCCTCAGCCCTCAATGTTGCGCCAACCTATGAAACCAATCTGAAGCCCATCTAACCTACACTATTCCATTATCATCCATATGCTTATCCAATGACCATTTAAATAAAGGATGACATTTCAAATCCAAATACGCTTCTTCAGAACTGAAGAAACATCAGTGAACTCAAAATAAAAACCTGTTTCTCTCCACAGATGCTGCCAGACCTAGAGTTTCTCAAGTCATTTGTTTTTACTGTTGGAATGTACATCACAAATATTTTGCTCATATTAGCTTATTCTATAACTGCAATTCGAATTCAGCTCTTCAGTGGAGACAAGGCAGTTTGGAGCTTGGTTCTGCAATAATCATAGATTATACATACAATTCTGAAGTTGAAAACCTGCTACAGTCTCGCATCTTGCAGCCCTTCATAACACTGACCTCTCACTTCTGTATCTGTTACGAAACAGAGGTCGATGAAACACGGAGGCTCACTTTGCCTCAATCTGTTGAAGGAAGTGTAAAAAGTGATATAACCTGCCTCTCAACCCCACAATCTGTTATAAAGGGGAAATTAAATGAAATGAACTCCTGATAGTCACACTATAATCAACAAGTAACTGCTTATTTATTTAATCCTAACACAGTGAACAAATTAATAGAATTACTAACAAACCGAACAATTCCCCATTAACTACTAACTGTTCCCAACTGTGCCACTGTACCTTTGGTCAGATAATGGTTCTCTTAAGAGGTCAGAGAATTCTGAGAGAGCCAGTGGTTCTCTTTAGGGCTGCTGGTTGTTAACTCTCACTCAAATTTTCATACATCCCCTTCCTTTATGCCCTTGATGACCTGTGAATTTCTTCTAACAAGATGGGTCCTAGGTTGTCAAAACCATCAGATTTAAATTCAATTGTTTTTTTTAATCTCCGAGTGCCTGGTTTAAATTAATTGTCTCAGTTAAACTGTTTGCCTTAATTGCAAAACAAGACTACTGCCTGGGTTTCTAACAGTCAGTCCTTTGATACAAATGTTTCAATTTCAGGAACGCTGTGCCTTCCACTGGCTGCAGACTTTTTAAAAAAACTCCAAGCCTACAAAAAGCATACAGTATAAAAGGGACCATACCCTCTTCACCCGACGTCCCTTCCCACTTATTTTATAAACATCAAATTTTAATATCCTGCCTTCTAATCCACAAGCACTCTCTGACTTTGCAACAACTACCCTAAGTATTACAAAGAAACTAGCTTGTGTTTAAGAATATACTTTGACATACATGCATACATATATATACAGCTCCACATTTGAGTTTTTGATAGCTTCTAACAGTCCCTTATTCAGCAGGCCACATTGCCAGATATGACAGGCTGTAGTAGACAGCAGGCAGCATTTTCACTCAACTTCAACATCAAAATGGCCACACTATTTTAAGACAGTAGAATGGGGGCTAATTCATAAACATGACACCAAATCTACACAGAAGAGTACAGCATAGGAACAGGCCCTCCTGCACCAATCATGATGCCATTGTAAACTCATCCTAGATAACAAATCTGCTTGCACACAGTCCATATCCATGAATTATTTGCCTGTTCATGTGTCTTAATGCTACTTACGCATTGCTATTGCATCTGCTTTAACCACCTTGCCTGGCATGTTCCAGGCACCTACCACTCTCAATGCATAAAACTTGCCTCGCACATCTTTCAACTTTCCCCTTCTCACCTTAAATCCATGCCCCCAGGATGACATTTTCACCGTGGTTAAAACATAGGGTATCGACTATGCCTCTCAATTTACATCTTTCCATCAAGTCACTCCCCAGCCTCCGATGCTCAAGCAAAAGCCATCCAAATTTGTCCAACCTTTTCCCATCACTAGGGCATTCCAATCCCCACATCATTAACCTCTTTCGAACCCTCTCCAAAGCCTCCACATCCTTCCTAAATTGCGGTGACCAGAACTGCACACAATACTTCAAATGTGGCTTGACTTAGAAGTTTTATACAGCTGCAATATAACTTGCCAATTTTTATACTGTGTCCTTACTGATCAACGCATGCATGCCACATGCCTTCCTTATCACCTTATCCAACTCTGTTGCCACATTCAGGGAGCTAAAGACTTTTACTCGAACAGACCTCTGCATATCAATGCTCCCAAGATCCAGCGATTTACTGTACACTTACTGTTTGCATCTGACCTCCCAAAATGCATCAATTCACTTATATGGATTAAGCTCTATTCACCATTTCTCTGCCCAAATTTCCAAATGTTCTATATCATGCTGTAACCTTTGACAAACTTCCCACTGTCTGCAACTCAACCAATTTTCATGTCATTTGAAAAAACCTTACTAATCAGGCCACCTAAATTTTCATCCAGAGGTAATACGAACTGCAGATGCTGGGGAATCCGAGATAACAAGGTGTGGAGCTGGATGAACACAGCAGGCCAAGCAGGATCATAGGAGCAGGAAAGCTTTTGTGCTCCTAAGATGCTGTTTGGCTGCTGTGTTCATCCAGACCCACACCCTGTTATCTTAAATATTCATCCAAATCATTTATATATAATCATAAACAACACAAGTCCCATGGCTGATTCTGTGGAATACCACTGGCCATTGACCTCTGGTCAGAAGAACACCCCTCCACAACTACCCTCTGTCTTCTTTGAAGAAGTTAATTTTATAGCCATCTTACTCACCCACCATAGATCCCATGGGAATTAATCTTCCAGAGCAGCCTATTAGGTTGGATCTTGTCAAATATTTTAATGAATTCCACGTCGATCACATCTACTACCCTAACCTCAATCATCTTCACTTCTCCAAAAACACAAATTTCAGTCAGAACTTCCTCTATATTTTTGAATTTCCCTTAAAGTTTAATGATATTTTCTGTACTTTACAAATCTATTACTACTAGTAATTTCCTTGCTGCTCCCCTGGCTGGAATAGCTTCCAGTTTGACAGTCCCTCACCTCTGAAATTTAGCTCTTTCCTCAATGTTTCAACTAAGGCTGCAATGAGATCTGAAACCAAATGGACCTGGTGGGAATCAGAGCATCAATGTAGTATATTGGCAATCACTGACCTAACAGTCAAATAGTAATGCATTCTTCTCATTATCTAGTGACATCAGTGCTGTGACTTCATTAAAATGGACTTATATTTTCCAAAAAAAGCTAGAGCATGCTTAAATATTTAGCAGTCTACAAACTTAGGAATCATGCACAATAACCAGCTGCAATTCACAGATGGATTGACATATAGAAATAACTGTTTTCAAAATAAATCTATGTACAATGATATAATGTGAAGGATTAATTAACTGGTAGGGTTCCAAACTCTCAGATTTTATCATTAACACAATTAGAACTCAGTGAGCTGGTGCTGGTGCCAAAAGGAAACAAATAAGCCCTCTTTCTACACACTGAGAAAGCACAGCTTTCAATAATCTGATTTATGGTATGACCTCATTCTCCCATGTTCTTAATTAAGAGGTTGAGTTATTCAAAGTTAATCCCATGACTGGAGTACAATGGAACAGTGACTTGCTTCCAATGCTCACTTTTGCAAACTGAATGAGAAATAAAAACTTAACTCCCAAAAGAAGGGAAAACTTGCACAGGATTCCCACACTTCTTCACTCTTGGGAACTTCATTTAAAGTGATCGAACAGCCTTCCTGGGTATTAATAGCCTGCAGCCAAATTCACAACAGAACCAGCAATTCAGAGTGCTAGAGGGGCGAGATAATGCCATGGAAAAGCCTCAGTAAGGAGGAGCCAACACAAAAAGAGAGACATAAAAGAAAAGTTTTGTTTATACTCTCCCATTCATCAGTAACAGAACACCAAACTAAGCTGACTCATTTCAATCCGACCCAACCACCCAAGACATTTTTCCATCCATACCCTTGTCTGCCTTCCGGAGAGACCACTCTCTCCGTGACTCCCTTGTCCGCTCCACACTCCCCACCAACCCCACCACACCGGGCACCTTCCCCTGCAACCACAGAAGTGCTACACTTACCCCCACACCTCATCCCTCACCCCCATCCCAGGCCCCAAGATGACCTTCCATATCAAGCAGATGTTCACCTGCACATCTGCCAATGTGGTATACTGTATCCAGTGTGGCTTCCTCTACATTGGGGAAACCAAGCAGAGGCTTGGGGACCGCTTTGCAGAACACCTCCGCTCGGTTCACAATAAACAACTGCACCTCCCAGTCGCGAACCATTTTAACTCCCCCTCCCATTCCTCAGATGACATGTCCATCATGGACCTCCTGCAGTGCCACAATGATGCCACCTGAAGGTTGCAGGAACAGGAACTCATATTCCGCTTGGGAACCCTGCAGCCTAATGGTATTAACGTGGACTTCACTAGCTTCAAGACTCCCCTTCCCCCACTGCAACACAAAACCAGACCAGCTCATTCCCTCCCTCCACTGCATCCCAAAACCAGTCCAGCCCGACCCGCCTCCCTAACCTGTTCTTCCTCTCACCCATCCCTTCCTCCCACCTCAAGCCACACCTCCATTTCCTACCTACTAACCTCATCCCACCTCCTTGATCTGTCCGTCTTCTCTGGACTGACCTATCCCCTCTCTACCTCCCCACCTATCTTCTTTTCTCTCCATCTTCGGTCCACATCACCCTCTCTCCCTATTTATTCCAGAACCCTCTCCCCATCCCCCTCTCTGATGTAGGGTCTAGGCCTGAAATGTCAGCTTTTGAGCTCCTGAGATGCTGCTTGGCCTGCTGTGTTCATCCAGCTTCACACTTTGTTACCCTGACTCATTACTCATTTTTTATAGCTTGTAGCCCACGTCATCAATTAAAGCACAAAACCCAATTTGTTTTTCAAAAATCAAGATCAAGCAGGGGTTCATCACAGCTAAATGAATGCCCCTAATTTTGGAAAACTAATTAGTCCAGTAGGACAGGTCACAGAGATAATAAGAAACAAAAAATGTCAACAATTCTGAAGATGATGCTCTAAACAAAAGACTTGTGTCAGGTATACCATCAGACAATGCTAGATGACTGAAATGGGGAAAGAACAAAAACTTCACTTCTCAACTCAGAACCTTCACCTTAGCTAGTGCAAGAATTACTCCAAAATAAAAGATAATAGCCAAGGATCAGTAAGCACTGGATAATAAACAAACTTGTTAACTGAGCTAAGAGGGAAATTAGTGCAGAAGGTAACAAACGCCTACAGGGAGAAACCTTTGACTTTGATTTTCAACAAATTCAACAGACAGCCTCAAACTACTTCACAAGACAACATTGGATAAATATAAACTATTTCAAATTGCTTAGTATCCACAAATCGATGACTGGAGGATCATAATAGAAATACCCTCTGTCTGACAAGCACAAAAGGACAGAATGACAACCTTCTCTGGAGTCAAACCACAATATATTAATCAAGCTGAAACAAAAGATGATGACAGTAATTCCTGGCTAGAAACAGCACACTTGAAGGCATTAAAAACACAATCTACTGAACGCTGCAAAATAAATGCACAACCCCAACTAAATCCAACACAATGCACACTTATTCTCATCACATTCATTTTTAATTTATTGTCCATGTTACATTTTCATATTCAAATCTATTTAAACACTAATTGTTCTTGTGCATTACTTGCTCAATTTGAAAAAGAAATAGTAGCTAGGAGACAGGCAAGTTCAACCCCTATGACACCGATTTTCAAACTTAGTTTTGCTGTGCCTAGGGCATGTTCTTGCACTCTAACAGATGAGAAAATTAAAAAATAAATGACTACACTAGATTTCTCTCAATAGCTGTCTGTTCATTTTTTAAACAGAGAAATGCATAATTAACACCCAATTTTTGAATATCTGACAAGTTAAGGATCATATCTCTGCAGGGTGTAAACTGGAGGAAGTTGAATGCGAGAAAAAAGGACCTCAGCACTTTTATTCATGGTTGCTAAGACAGACTGAAAATCAATGGAAAATAGGAGAAAAATTACATATGTGGCTTCAAAATTAGCTGCACAAATAACTCAATTAGCAGTAAGAAAGCAGCCACTATATTTGGCAACAAAAACAGAAGTTTCTGGAAAAGCCCAGCAAGTCTGGCAGCATCTGAAGAGAAATCACAGTTAACATTTTGGGTCCAGTGACCCTTCCTCAGAATAGCATACATGCAATTTGAATGATGCACATGGAACATGACTGTGGAGTTTGTACCTTCTCCCAGTGTCTGCGTGGGTTTCCTATGGGTGCTCCGGTTTCCTCCCACAGTCCAATGGTGTGCAGGTTAGGTGGCCATGCTAAATTGACTGTAGTGTTCAGTGATGCGTAGACTAGATGGGTTATGAGGAATGGGTCTGGGTGGGATGCTCTGAGGGTCAGTGTGGACTTGCTGGGCCAAAGGGCTTGTTTCCACACTGTAGGGATTCTATGATTCTATGATAACTCAATAAAGCTCTTTAGATTACATTTCAACTCATTCAAGTACTGAGAATTATTTTGCAATGTTCATTTTTAAATTGAGCAAGGCACTGTTGGTATTTTAAACAAGTATTTTATTAAGCGCCATTATCATCAGTTAACACACCAATAATTCACAGACTTTTAAGGAGATTTTTTGATAACAAAAATGCATTATTGGATGCAAATTTACATATCCCTAAATGAATTCTTACTGAAGAATACAGAATTTAAATTATAGGAAGCCAAGTCATATCACACATCATCCCCTTATTTTTCCAAAATTAAACTTGGACAACGTTAGTGTGGCTATAGTGAGGTGGTGCCAAGTATTGAAACCTTGTTTTACAAATGAATTGGGACAAGTAGGCCATTAGGCTCCCCAAGCTGTATCACCATTTAGTAATCTAATCTGTTTGCGTTTTGAATTCCACATTGCTGAGCTTCGTATAACTAAATTATGTTTCCTCAGTAAGAATTCATCTAGGGATAACTTTTGATTCCTCTGCCTTAAAACATTCAATGATCCAGCTTCCACCACCTTCTGAAGCAAAGAGTACTAAAGGTGCACAATTGTTAGAAACAGAATTTCTCAACTGTCTAATAAGGCAAACCATTATTTTTAAAACAGTGACTCCTAGTTTAAGATACAATAGAAAACACAATTTCCACATCCATCCTACCAAGCCTTTTCAGAATCTTTGAAGCTTCAATCAAGTCACATCTCACTCTTGTAAACCTCTTGACACAAACTCTGTGTCCAAACTTTAAGACAACCTACTCATTCCAGGCACCAATCCAGTAAACCACCTTTAAACCATCTTGAATATATTCCCATCCTTTCTGAAGGAAGGAAACCAATGCCATATTATTCAATGTGGTCTCACCAATGCCCTGCATAACTGAAGCATAACATCCTTACGTTTGTATGTCAAGGTTATTCTTCCATCTCAAATTTACACAAATTCAATACACAATATTCTGAAACTGCTGAAATTTCAAAACATACACACACAATACTGAACATTTAGTGCTATTTCATCAACATTGCAATGTAAAGAACTGTTAATTGGCTGAGATTGACATTTAACAACAACCTTGCCTAAAGGGGCAACTGTTTCTTTGAAAAGATTCCAATATGGTTCAATTTTAATCTGTCATCTTTTCCTCAGGCAGCAATCATTCACACTAGCAAAACCACAAGCACCACATGGATGCACAGATAAAAAGAATTTTAATTTCAATCTCACTGAGAACACTACTGCTTTTGGAAGGAAGAAAATTCGCTCTCAACAAAATCAGTAGTATGCTTATTAAATTTAAATTGCAATTTTTCATTTATATCTTTTTTACATTAACCCAATAAACACAGTTCATTTTTCTCTCACTGGAGACTGGTGATTTTCTGTGCTGTTGCTAAGAACTTCAGCCATTAGCTGGGTTCCTAGGTAAACTACATGCACCATCAACAAAAGTGACACCCAATCTATGGAGTTCATATTTTCTCCAGATTATCTATGCTGGTTGACAAGCTGGTAATGGAAAAATCACACGAAGCAAATGGTTCCTCTAATAACAATAAATTTCCTATAAAATTATGAAGGGTACAAAACGTTTCCTTGCATCTATTTTGTCATGAATTCTAATTAGCGTTTCGCAAACCTGAGTGTGCTAGGTCATCACGAGAAGAGTGGCAAGATGTGATTGATAATAGAGTACAAGTCAGCCCTTGCTGCCAGCGTTCTTTTCTCTTAAATTAATGGCCATCCCACCTGCCCTAATCATACAGCCCAAATGATATTCCCTTCTTATTTCAATTTTCTGCAGGCATGGAAAACTGGAAAGATCAGTCATTTATCTTGTAATAGCTGGATAATAGATCTATCACAATGAAACATCTGCACAAATTCGTTGGGTTTTTTTTCAAAACAGTGAACAGTTACTATCAAATAATGCTCATGAACTATGACTTAGCATATCTGACTGAATAAGCAGATGTTAACGAACATATTATGCACAAAGACAGACATGCATGTGCACACTCATTAGAGCTAGTACTTCAGTATGCCTTTCGAACTTTACATGTGTTTGCAATTGCCACTTTCAGTTTATTCCACACGACATCACTATACTGTGAGGTACATTATTGATTTTAAAACGATATTAGTGCAAGATTAATTCTCAATTGAAACAATACATAAATCAATTCATTTTAGCCGTTTATTCTAAATAGACTGAATAAAATGGTTAAGATGTGCTCCTGAGATAGGTTATGAACAGAGGTACATGTGCTTGTAATCTAGATTAAATTAACCAGGATTGGAAAGGTAGATATTACAACTGCTAAGTGTCAATTTATTTGCAAATATTATCTCTTCACCTTCACACACAGATCATTTAAGTAGATGGAAGGCAGTGTGTTTTTTTTAAATAAGTTGCACTAATTGGCGTGGTCATGTTCAACCATTAAAAAACTGATATTGGCTAATCTGATGGAAACAAGGATATTTTCTAATCAAACCGTTGAGAGAAATTATAGACATCAAGCAGCTAGGACTTGAACCCAGGCATTCTGCCTCATAGATAGGGACACTGAAATTGCATGGAAATGAAATGTATTTTCAGCAGGCCTTTACTCTTTACATACTGTTTCAACTGGTCATTTTGACGATGTCGTCCAGACGGAAGCAAATAGTTAATCCAAAACACCACTGGTGGAAAATCCACATGCACAAACATGACAAGTGGAGGGAAGAGTTCAGTCAAGTTGCATTCAATGCTGAACAGTCTCTAAATAGCCATAGCCAAGATTTATATGTGGGAAACAACCAGTTAACACAGGAATTAGAAGCCCGTCAGTACCTACAAAATATGCCTCACAAAAAGTTTCAGATAAAAGCTGAAGCCAGAATATTCTCAAGTGTGCTCACTTGTAGAAAATCAAACAAACTCAGTTACAGTGGCACAATGGTAATATCACTGAAGTGGCAAGGCTAACATTCTTAGAACATGGATTCAAATCTGGCCATAGCAAATGGTGAAAGCTGAATTCAGTAAAAATTTAAGAGGGGGAGGGGAAGCTATCCCCTAATGGCAACCATGCAACTACGCAACCACTGTGGATTACTATAGAAGTCCATCTGGCTCACGAACGTCCCTGACGGAAGAAACGTTACAATCCTTCTCTAGTCTAGCATACATGTGACACTAAAACTACTGGGTGACTCTTAACTGTCCTCTGGGCAATTGGAAACAGGCAATAAATTCTAGCCTAGCCAGAAGACCCTCATCCCACCATACACAAGTTGTCAAATCTCTTTACTATTGAGAAACTGTTACTTAAAAGGATAGCTGAAAGATATTTCGTAATTCAACACAAACTTGAACCATAAAGTTAAAGGGATTTTATTTCAATTAACTTGTGGAATTCAGATTTACTGACTTTTTTAAAATTTAAATGGATTTGAAATAAAATTACAACTTCATTACCAATTTAAAGTTAGGTACATTTTAGAACATTTTATTGCAAATTAGGATTTCATTAACATGTGGAACACACTTTGATTTCCCTTACATTAATTAAATAAATAATGAAACAATAAGCCAATACTTCGTACTCCAAGGTTCTAGAAGTGCACAGATCCAACCCTGATTATTCTGCTCAACCAATGCATCTTTAAATTAGTAACGGCAGTCAGTTATTATTTCATTTCAAATTAATTTAAATTTTAAACTGTCAATAAATCTGGTACAGTAATATCGTTACAGAACTTAAAAAAATAAGCAGATCTGTGCATTTGTTTTTAGTTTAATTTTACAAGTACATTTCAAGAAGTAGCAAACTAGATAAATGCAAGTACTGGAAATAGGGTCTGAAAGTAAGGGGTCAGTAAAGGAAATTGGGGGTAATATGCTTACATGGATTGAGAAATAGTTAGTGGATAAAAACTGAAAATAGGAGTTAAAGTCAGAGTTGTACAGCATGGAAACAGACCCTTTGATCCAACCTGCCCATACCAAGCAAGTTATGATCTACCTTGCATCCTTAGTAGTAGTGACACTTAACAAGGAAACCCACCTCCCCACTCCCCAGAGCCTGCTCACTGCATACGAGGCACAAGTCAGGAGCGTGATGGAATATTTCACACTATCCTGGATGAGTGCAACTGCACATCATCCAGGACAAAGCAGCCTGCTTGACTGGAACCTTGGAGACATTCATCCTCTTCACCACCAACAAGGCAGTAGTGTGCACCACTTACAAGATGGGCTGTAACAACTGACTGAGGGTCCCCTGACAGCACTTTTCAAATCTGCGAATGTTACCATCTCGAAGCACAAAGGCATGGAACATGCAAATACCAACGTCTGCAAATTCCCCTCCAAGCCACACACAACCCTAAGTTGGAAACATAAGACACATTCAGTCACTGTTGCTGGGCCAAATTCCTATCCCTAACAGAACTGTGGGCACAGTTTCACCATAATGGAATGCAGCAGTTCAAGATGACCAGGGGCATGCATTGGTGGTGGTGGGGGTGGGGAGGTAGGAAGAGGTCGTGACAGACTGTGGAGGGAAAGCTGAAAGATAAACAGCGACAAGTCTCTTTCTTGAGATAAGGTCATGAATGCCTTTAAAAAAATACTGACCACAACTAAATCTCAAGCACTGAAGATGAAATGAATAACAAACAAAATCTGTTTGCTAGAGGACTGTTGTTACCAGACGCTCCTCTTTATATGTCTGTTGAAGCCAGGCTGATGGAGGCTATGTCAGACAGTGCCACACAGCTACCTTTAACACTGAGCTTCTTACAGATCCCCGATAGTTGGGCCACTCAGTGCCATCAATACCTTTAGAATATGCAATCTCTGGCTCAGCATTTTCTTGCACCAATTTTTTCAACTGTCATTTCCCTGCCACTCCTTTCAGTCTCTTGTTTCTCATCTTGCCAGACTATTCTACGGTTACCCATGAGACAGTGCGCTTGGGCCACAGTTACTCTCAATCTGTAACCAAGGATGTGGACATGGGGACCAATTATATTACCAAGCTTGACGATGACACAAAACTAAATGGGAATGAGATTTCCAAGGAGGATTGAAACAGGTTTCCAGAGATTCAGACAGATTAAGTGAATGGGCAAAACAAAGAGTAAATGTCCTACGTTGAGAAAATGTGAAGGTATTCACTTTGGTAGAAATGAATCACATTGCTCAAGTGGTGAAAGATTAGAAATATTGATGCCCAAAGTGACCTGGGTGTCCTTGCTCAGCAGTCAATAAAGGCCAACATGCAAGCGCAGCATGCAACTATTGCAAGAAGATTTCATTACAGCCTTGGTGAAACAGAGTGTAGAGTACCATATTATTCATTCATATTAGGGATGACGCTTGCTGGGCCAGTATTTATTGTCCATTTCTAGTTACCCTTGAAAAATTTGTACCGAGCAGCCTTCAACTACAGCTGTCAGATTGGTGTAGGAATACTCATGATGCCATTAGGGAGGGAGTTCAAGGATTTTGACCCAGTGACACAGTCATGGTGATATATTTCCAAGACAACACAGTGAACTGCTTTAAAGAAAACTTGCAAGTGATGTTGTTGCCATTAATTTATTGGCCTCATTCTTCAAGATGGTAGAGGTTGGGAGACAGTGCAGTCTAAACAGCCTTGATGAATTTCTGCTATATACTTTGTGTGGCATCCACAATGCTGCTGTACATCAATTATGGAGGGATTGAATGTTTGTGGGTGTGATGCCAATAGAGCAGGTTGTTTTGTCCTGGATGGTGTCAAGCTTCTGGAGCATTATTGGAGCTGCATTCATCCAGACAATTGCTGAGTATTCCTTCAAACTCTTGACTCGTGCTTTATAGATGGTGGGATTCCTGGTCTCTGGACAGTTCATGTCGCCATAAAATTTATATAGCTAATCTAGTATTGTTTCTGGTCAAAAGTCACCCAAGATGATGATAGTGGGGAATTAATGATCGTAATGCCATTGAATATTAAGGGACAACAGTTAGATTCTTCCTTGGTGGAGATGGTTATTGCCTGTGTCTGCATCTTGCAAACGTTACTTGACACTTGTCAGCCCAAACCTGGATATTGTCCAAATCTTGTGTATTTGGACATAGACTTCGTCCGTGCTTGTGGAGACAAATGGTGCTGAATCATATGCAAGCAGCCCCACTTCAGACCTTATGATGTCGGGAAGATCATTGAAGAAGCTGAAGACAGTTGGACTGAAGAAAATACCCTGATGTGGTCATGCGTTTCCTAAGGAACAAAACACTTGACACTAAAGGGAGCTCAAATGAAGGTTCACCAAACTGATTGCTGGGATAGCAGAATTGTCCTATGCAGAGAGATTGAGGAGACTGGGCCTATATTCTCTGGCGTTTCAAAGAATGACAGGTGATCTCATTGAAGAGCACAGAAAGCCTGTTTCTCTTGGCTTTTCTTTGAGTGTGCAAGATCTAGATCCATTGATAGACTTTCAGAACTTGGGGAAGGCAACTTATGACTTACATTTTAAAAATCTGCACCTCGAAGATGCTAAAACTTTGGATTTATTGAGCCCAAGGGGGGTTTGGAAGCTCAGATGATTTTAGATTTCCAAATATTAATGATATCAGAAAACACTGCAATTTTTTTGCACAATTCCCATGGGGTCACAGATCAAACAAACTAGTAGAATAGTGCAGCAAGCTTGACAAGCTGAAGAGCCCATACCTACAATCATGTAACAAGTACTAGACTTAGAAAAAGCTAAGTGAAGCCCAATAATCAAGAGCTTAATACTTTTTTGTCAACACATTACAAATCTGCTATTCGGTAACAGTGTTACTTCTATTATAAAAACAGTGCCAACAATAAAATTTGTGTTTCGCAAGTCTGTAGGACAAAAATGATTGTGAATTTATAGGCCTGTATCCAATGACAGATGACTCAGAGCATGTGTTTTTATTTAGGGAATATATCGCATTGAGGTAAAGGAGGATAGGAAACACAAAGAAACAAATGCAACAATCACTATATCCTCCCTTCTGCATTTGGTTCATTTTGTACACAATAATTGCAGTGACTGATCTCATTCCTCCACCTAAAAATGCTGGTACACTTCAACAACGTCAGTGATCTGCATAGTATCTGATACTTCAACACTGTGCCGGTTAACATAACAGTTTACAAAGACAGACGAAAATTACACTGTCACACAGTTCAAACTAAAGAAAATAGGCTACATTAAACTACTTTCAAATGTCAGGTTAGTTTGGGCTTCCACTGTCAAATCCCGTTAATACAAAAATAACACTAACACTGCTAAATGGCTTTGTCTGGTTTGTCAGGGTTCAAGGAAAAAAAATTTGATTCTCATAATTAAGGACTTGAGTTTATTTCACTGGTTTAGCTTCAGAACTTCAACCAACAGATTATCATCAGCAACCAAATAGCACAGAAGGTGCAGGGATAATCCGTAGCAATTTTAAATGTTTGTCAAACACTTCTCAACTTAATGCCTCCTACTAAAACAGACTCATACTCCAAAAATACTGATACCAAAAGGAACTTAATTTCAAAGTTACTTTGAAAAAGAAAGATTATATATAGTACTGGGATAGCACGGTCACAGCACAGCCAAGCAGCAGAGGAGCAGGAAAGCAACATTTTGGGTCTGGGCACAGTACTGGCAACTGGACTGAAGAGTGTCTCCCCTATTTCTTCTTCTACATCACTGCTCCTCCCCATGATCATCCACCATCAGGTTGGTGTTTGCTAAGAATTCAACTACCAGTGCTAGCATATACAGCAAGAAAATATAATTTTACTAAGTTACCACACACAGTTTAAAATTAAGAGAACTGACGACAACCATTCAAACAATTATCCCCATCACATCAGCAAGGCTTATTCAGCAATATGGTCACGACCTGGAGATACTATCTATTTGAATACCAGAAAACATCTCTGCAAGTGACATCAACTTAAAGTCAAAAGGTGATAAGCAGATGACAAGCAAAACAAAGATGCTGCCATCATCAGGATAAAGCAGCCCCCCTTGATTGTCATTACACCCACAACATTCGCTCCCTCGACCACTGACACTCAATAACAGCAGTGTGCATTGCAGAAACTCAAAAGATCCTCAGATAGCACCTTCCAAATACACAACCACTTCTTTCTAGAAGGAAAAGGGCAGCAGACAAATAGGAACACCACCACCTCCTCGCTCCCTTCCAAGTCACTCACCATTCTGACTTGGAAATATATCACCAGTCACTTGCTGTCGCTGGGTCAAAATCCTGGAATTTCCTTCCCAATGGCAACATAGGCCAACCTATAGCAGGAGAACTGCAGCAGTTCAAGAAGGCAGCCCACCACAATCTTCATGGGCAACTAGGGATAAGCAACAAATGCTGACCAACCAGCGATGCCCAAATCCCACAAATGAATACAAAAAAAGTGTTTTGAGATATGAATAGTATTGAAATTTACACTTTATAGAGAAGAGTTTAAGAATGATCTCACTGTCTTACGTATTATATAATGTGGCATTGGTCACACTTGTAAATTTACACCATAACTATAATATAAATCAGACAACGACAGGAGTACAATGTCAATAGTTAACAATTGAACAGAAGCTGAACTTTGGGGGGAAAAAAGGGTAACATGGTGATATTTCAAGTGATTCACCAAGCAAGGTCATGACAAAGGAATTTCACAATGCAACTGAATGCTAGACTGAGTATATTAAAATACTAGAGGGACAAATCCAACAGACCAAACAACTTTTCTCATCCTTCATTTTCTCCCACATTCATGCTGATAGTATCCAACTGCTATTTTTAACTTTACTTTGCACTCACCAGTGATCATAAACAGGGATCAGTACAGTGGTCGAGGGAGCGAATGTTGTGGGTGTAATGCCAATCAAGGGGGGTTGCTTTATCCTGGATGGTGTCACAGAACATGAATGAGTGCACAATGATATCTTCCTTTAAAAGGAACCTGACAAGTGAAATGAACAAAGCAATATCCATGGAAAATAATGGAAATCAAATTTTCCTCAGTGCATGTGCAGAATCAAAAGAGAAGAAATCACCAGAGAGTTTAAACACAATGAAGAATTCGCACAGCAGATTGGAGAACATGTGGATTAGTTTTATGCCATAGCTGGAAAAACATCTGAGCAGCTTTTCAGTGGCCACCGGAAAATCACGGGTGCAAGGAAAAACAAAACTGTTTTCTGGCAAAGTAATGGTTGTAACAGCTGGTAGAATAAATCACAAAAACTCTTAAGTATTATGTGTTTTTTAAAAAGAAAATGGACATTGTGGATTTCTTAAAATAACTGGTGCAGATCACCTAACTTTCCCAGCATTAGGTTTGTCAACTTCCCTAAGTGTCTGCAAGTGAATTGCAAGGGACATGCCGATACACAGCACCCATATGTAAATTCACGTCTGCCATTGTCAGGACTCACTGCAAAAACAAGATGAAATTTCTTGTCTTCATCTAGTCTCAATAACATGATAGACCTAGAAAAACTCTATGTCCAAAGATATACTTAAAACAACTATAGCTTTCATTGGTTTGATGATGGAACTAGAGACTACATTGTTAACACAACCAGACCAGTGTGCAAAGGAATGCAATCACTGATCATCACATGATCAAAACTCTGAATTTTCAAAGTGTTTCATTAAAAGCCTTGTTTGCTTTTGGGCAGTTTGCATGAATTAAGACCAGTAATGGTGAAATTAGGGTTACGATGTCTAGCCTTTCACTAAATCATAAGAGTTTAAGTTTTTAAAGCCTCCTCAAAACCAATTGCCAAAAGATTCTGAATTCACTTGGAAAAGCAAACTGGTGACTGATTACATGCATCAGTAAGACTGCCTTTGCAATTGACTATTTGTTAGAATTTTGTGAAATTTCTGTCTTCGCTACCTGAACTTTAGCTTATGTGTGAAAGAACACCTCCCGTTGGACTTAAAAAAAAATGATGTTAAATATGTTGTTTGGTTTCAACGTTCAGAGAAGTGAAACTTCTTTCTCTTACTGTATTGGTCTTTTATGTAAGGTGTTTATGTGGTAGTGACAAGCTTTCCCAGTTGAGATGTGAACAAATAATCCCATTGGTTTAAAACAAAATCAGAAAAGCTGCTGTTGATTACTTTGTCATTTAAAAAAAATTAACAGATGAGGTTTGGAGAAACTTCAATCTCATCAGAATTAAGCCACTCTGATTAAAGAAAGGAGAATGAACGTGAGCGTTCAGTTTGTTTCTCTCACACCCATAACAAAGACAAACCTTAAAACAGCAGAATAAAGATGTGGCAGGGTTGCTCCAAATTTGGATGGTTTGGACAGTCATGAGAAACATTTGCAAGTATCTACAGAGCAACTGAGAACATAGCAACATTGAAACAAAATGCTGGAGAAACTCAGGAGGTCTGGCAGCATGAGGAGAAAGCAGAGTTAACGTTTCAAGTTCATTTCAATGTTCTAGCATTAGCTGTATTCCTCAATATTTTCAGTTTCACAGACAAGATATTTGAGACTTAGGTGAAAACAACACTTTTCTGTTAACTGCTATTTATTCTAATGTACAAGATAAAGTCCTTGCATTTTAAAAAAAATCAATCTAATAATCTAGAAACTAATCCTCAAATGGTATAATAGTTAAAAAAGTGACGTTCATAATTGATTTGAAATTCAGTTGCCATCCAGCAATACTGAAACAAATTGGGGGGGCGGGGGGCGGCGGAGAGAGAGAGAGAAAAAGCAAACAAATTCGGAAAAAAGAAGTTAACAAATTGTTCACTAAAAACTTCAAATCAGAATACAGTTTTGGGGACAATTTGGATTTGACATGAGTAAATTTCTAAATCCATATGAACATCCACCTGGGATTGCAATGAGGCAGACAGTTTTAGTTGATTTCATAAGCAATAATCATTTTAAGATTTCATTTCTGATTCTTTTTATTCAAATTAAAGGAAATTATGCAAACTGCACGAACATACTCAGACACTCAGGGAGCAGATAAACACAGTCTCGGTGAAAACGCAATATGGGTGAACCAGCATTAACCCTGAAGCCTTATTTGGAAATGAAATGTCAAACTGATCCCAAACCATGCTAAGACAGACAAAAGAATGGGGCTTAGACAAGGTGGGAAAGCACAGGCTTCGGACAGGAGCTAGGTTGGCATCTGGGAAGCTGTGAAGTGGTGAGATCAGAGACAATAGGCATCTTTTAGAGTATGTCTAAAACAAACCATTTCAGAACTCAAATGATATACTGTCTACATGACTCGCTTTCTATAAATGTGTGATAAATCCTCATTGAGTTAGAATGCAGCCTCAGAATCCTTTCCTGGGGTGGACTCTGCAAACGTTAGCTCAATAAGTGATGGTGGACTGTTTCAAGGCTCCCGAGATTCTTTTGTAATCTTCCACATAACAGCTATGTACTGAAACACTGACACAGCTTAATATTGAAAAGAGTACTTATGCAAGTTAATTGTATCCAATAGATGAAATCTAAAAATATCTACATGTATTATGATATGCTTCAAAGTAGCTAGGTTCATTGACTACACATGGAATAATCTGGGTTTGTGAATAGTTTAAATGATATTAACAAATTCTACATACAGCAAGTAGCAGTTATAAATTAAACATTTAACTCAGAAAATTCATACTTTTTGATATTCAGATATTTGAAATGTTTACTGATTCCTTGAAAGACAAGGCCGCAGACAGAAGGTACCAAGACCAAAGTTCAACAATACAGCTAACTCCAATCGGAAGTACTAAAGTTAACCTTGACATCTCCAGGAAGTAATTGGGTTGGGTTGGGCTGTGGGGGGCAGGGCGCGGGGGAAAGACGGGCTGACTGCAAAATAGAAGACAATGAACAGAATCAGTTTGATGAGATGTCAAAAAACTACAAGTATCCAATTAAGTCAATCAATAAGATAATGAAATGTGAGGCTGGATGAACACAGCACAGCATCTTAGGAGCACAAAAGCTGACGTTTCGGGCCTAGACACTTCATCAGAGAGGGGGATGGGGTGAGGGTTCTGGAATAAATAGGGAGAGACGGGGAGGTGGACCGAAGATGGAGAGAAAAGATGATAGGTGGAGAGGAGAGTACAGGTGGGGAGGTAGGGAGGGGATAGGTCAGTCCAGGGAAGACGGACAGGTCAAGGAGGTGGGATGAGGTTAGTAGGTAGGAGATGGAGGTGCGGCTTGGGGTGGGAGGAAGGGATGGGTGAGAGGAAGATCAGGTTAGCGAGGCAGAGACAGGTTGGACTGGTTTTGAGATGCAGCGGGTGGAGGGAAAGAGCCAGGCTGGTTGTGTGGTGCAGTGGGGGGAGGGGACGAACTGGGTTGGTTTTGGGATGCGGTGGGGGAAGGGGAGATTTTGAAGCTGGTGAAGTCCACATTGACACCATTGGGCTGCAGGGTTCCCAAGCGGAATACGAGTTGCTGTTCCTGCAACCTTCAGGTCGCATCATTGTAGCACTGCAGGAGGCCCATGATGGACAGGTCATCTAAAGAATGGGAGGGGGAGTGGGAATGGTTTGCGACTGGGAGGTGCAGTTGTTTATTGCGAACTGAGCGGAGGTGTTCTGCAAAGCGGTCCCCAAGCCTCCGCTTGGTTTCCCCAATGTAGAGGAAGCCACAACAGGTACAGTGGATGCAGTATACCACATTAAGCAGAGGTTCACCTGCACATCTGCCAATGTGGAAAGTCATCTTGGGGCCTGGGATAGGGGTGAGGGAGGTGGTGTGGGGGCAAGTGTAGCATTTCCTGCGGTTGCAGGGGAAGGTGCTGGGTGTGGTGGGGTTGGAGGGCAGTGTGGAGCGAACAAGGGAGTCACGGAGAGAGTGGTCTCTCCGGAAAGCAGGCAGGGGTGGGGATGGAAAAATGTCTTGGGTGGCGGGGTCGGATTGTAGATGGCGGAAGTGTCGGAGGATGATGCGTTGTATCCGGGGGTTGGTGGGGTGGTGTGTGAGAACGAGGGGGATCCTCTTTGGGGGGTTGTGGTGGGGGCAGGGTGTGAGGGATGTGTTGCGGGAAATGCAGGAGGGATCCCCCTCGTTCTCACACACCACCCCACCAACCTCCGGATACAACGCATCATCCTCCGACACTTCCGCCATCTACAGTCCGACCCCACCACCCAAGACAATTTTCCATCCCCACCCCTGTCTGCTTTCCGGAGAGACCACTCTCTCCGTGACTCCCTTGTTCGCTCCACACTGCCCACCAACCCCACCACACCACACCCGACACCTTCCCCTGCAACTGCAGGAAATGCTACACTTGCCCCCACACCACCTCCCTCACCCCTATCCCAGGCCCCAAGATGACTTTCCACATTAAGCAGAGGTTCACCTGCACATCTGCCAATGTGGTATACTGCATCCACTGTACCCGGTGTGGCTTCCTCTACATTGGGGAAACCAAGCGGAGGCTTGGGGACCGCTTTGCAGAACACCTCCGCTCAGTTCGCAATAAACAACTGCACCTCCCAGTCGCAAACCATTCCTACTCCCCCTCCCATTCTTTAGATGACATGTCAATCATGGGCCTCCTGCAGTGCTACAATGATGCGACCTGAAGGTTGCAGGAACAGCAACTCGTATTCCGCTTGGGAACCCTGCAGCCCAATGGTGTCAATGTGGACTTCACCAGCTTCAAAATCTCCCCTTCCCCCACCGCATCCCAAAACCAACCCAGTTCGTCCCCTCCCCCCACTGCACCACACAACCAGCCTGGCTCCTCTCCTCCACCCACTGCATCTCAAAACCAGACCAACCTGTCTCTGCCTCGCTAACCTGTTCTTCCTCTCACCCATCCCTTCCTCCCACACCAAGCCGCACCTCCATCTCCTACCTACTAACCTCATCCCACCTCCTTGACCTGTCCATCTTCCCTGGACTGACCTATCCCCTCCCCACCTATACTCTCCTCTCCACCTATCTTCTTTTCTCTCCATCTTCGGTCCACCTCCCCATTTATTCCAGAGCCCTCACCCCATCCCCCCTCTCTGATGAAGGGTCTCGGCCTGAAACGTCAGCTTTTGTGCTCCTGAGATGCTGCTTGGCCTGCTGTGTTCATCCAGCCTCACATTTCATTATCTTGGATTCTCCAGCATCTGCAGTTCCCATTATCACCAAGTCAATCAATTACTGCTTTAGAATAAAAGAAAACAATGATATAGAACATAGAACATAGAACAGTACAATGATATGTTCCTATAAATCACAATTTCCATATTTTGAAGTTTTCTAAATCATTTATTTGAAGTGTACACCACTCAAGGCCAATATTTACTGCTCACCATTAATAAGCCTTGGAAACATGTGGCGTACCCCTCCTTTGAATGACGGAAGTCTTCAGAGATGTTGAGAGGGCAATTCTCCAGGACATTAAGCCAGTGATAAAGAAGAAATTGGGATATACGTCTTAGTCGAGACAAACTCAGATGTTTACAGCACAAAAAGTGGTCTTGGCACATAGCCCTGGAAGCCATGCCAACACAAATGATTATTTAAATACTACTTAAATATAATGTGAGTTTCTAACCCAACCACTAATTCAAGCAATGATTCGAGTCTACCCTCATCCTCAGTGAAAATATCTCTCAATTAGAACATAGAACAATACAGCACAGAACGGGCCCTTCAGCCCTCGATGTTGTGCCGACCTGTGAACTAATCTAAGCCCCTCCCCCTACACTATCCCATCATTAACCATATGCTTATCCAAGGAATTCTCCTCAATCGTCTCCCTCTTAAAGCTACATCTCTTGATTATTGACCTAATAATGGACAAAGTACCTTCCCATTCGCTGTCTATGGCCAGCATAATTTTATACATCTTGATCAAATCACCTCTCAAACATCACTAATCCAAAGGAATCAACCCCAGCCTAAATCGATTTTCCCTCATAACTTAGATCTTCCAAGCTGGGCAGCATCCTGATAAATCTCAACTGCAACCTTGAGTCCAATCTCATCTCACCTGATGACCAGAACCACATACAATATTCCAGTTGTGGCACTACCCAATGTTAGCATGGTTTCAGCTGGAGGAAAATTTGTAGGTGTTCAAAGCTTGTTGCCATTTTTTCTGACAGGTCATTATTATCCAAGAAGCTTTCAAGAGTTGTTGCAGTGCTTAGATTTGAGTTCAAGTGTGTGGATATTTGAGAGGTGGGTGGGGTGTTGGTCAACTAGCCTGGGTTCTCTTGGAAGGTCAAATTTCTCAAATGGTCTCATTGAAGCTGCACACCCAGGAAAATAAAAAGTATTAAGGCATAGTTCAGGGTAGTAATTTAAGAGATGGCAGAGGCGCTTTGGGGAATCAGGTAGTCATTCATTCAGTCACTGACCTGCTGTAATAGCTGGATCTAGCATTGATAATACTGTTCTGTGTCAAGAGAAGAGAGATTCTCTTGTCGCAGACCATTGTCATCTAGCATTAGTGGCATAAACATTACTTTGGGTTTGTGATGCAGTTCTGCAAATTACAACTGAAGTATATAACAATTAGTTCTATCCTTTACTGTCTGGCTTTCTGCAATACAGCACAGAAGGGAACATTGATGAAGCAATCAAAGATGGTTGGGCCTGAGATATTACTCTCAGGAATGTCTGCTATGATGTCCTAGGGCTGAGGTGATTGGCTTCCATCAACCACAACTATTTTCCTTTATTTTTGGTACAACTCCAGGTTCTCATTGACTTAACTTTCCTGGGGTTCCTTACTGCCACACTCAACCATAGGCTGCCTTAATATCAAGGAAAACTATTCACTTTACCTTTGTTGCCTTGGTTTGGAGCAGGATCATAGGGAGTTTTTGACCCAAGTATTCCTGTAGGATGCAACTTGTGCATTGGTGAGCTGACTACTGATAATATACATACAGGTGGTATGTAGTTAAAACCACAGGCAGTGGCCAGACTGGATTAGTTTTGCAGACAGTTCATACCTTGAGAATTTTCTACTTTGTCAGGATAATGATAACTGAACTGGCAAGAGAAACAGCTAGTTCTGGAGCACAAACCTTCAGCATCACAACCCAAATAATTCTGGTGCAGATAGCCTCTTCTGGAATGGTGTGCTAGCTGTTTCTTAAAAATCAAATTAAGTATCTCCATTTGGCTTCCAATATAGTGAGCCCCCAGGAATGTGGCAGATTTGAATTTCTACACTGCTGTTTAGAATTTACTTCTATCATTTTAGCATTGTCTTACAGAATTGTGCCATCAAGGATGGGAGTTTTCATGGGGTCTCTTACACCAATTAAATTGTTTAATGCCTCATTACCTTGCACAGCCGGTTGTGGAAGAATTAGACTTTTAATTTCATCCATTGGTTATGGGATAATTTACTGGTTTCACTGTTTGGCATGTATACAATCCAGTGTTGTAGTTTAACCAGCTGTCACCTCATTTTTAGGTGTGCCTGATGCTACTTCTGTTCTATACTTGTCGTTAAACCAAGGTTGGTATTTTGCGCTGATAATAATGCTATACTTAGCAATGAGCTGGGCTGTGATGTTGACTATTGAGATGAAATACTCTGTTGCTGCAAATGGCTTTAAGCTCCTCATGAATAATCAGTTTTTAGCTGCTGGATACCTTCTGAATCCCATTTAACATGGTTTCGGTGCTATAAATCAGGAGAGAGGGTGGCTTAAACAAAGTGGGACTGTACTGATCAGTCCTACCTATCTAATAATAGACAGACGCATCATGACAGATATTGGGGAATTATTTTCTTCCCCCATTTCACCACCTGCTACAAAAGCATTCTGATAGACAGTATTCTGGACTTGACCAGCAATTGGAAGTGGTGGCACTCAGTCAAGCTTGGCGATGGATATTGAAGTTCCCTACTGAAGATGACATTTTCTACTCAATCTGGTAGAAGGAATTGAAGGTAATATCAGGAGAAGAGTATGAACTTCTCAGATGAGGGAAGGCAGAAGGCCACGATTTCCTGTTTCACCTAATGCAATGGACTTCATGAGATCTAAAGTCAATATTATTTGCATCCAAGACCATTCTTTCTTGGTGTATACCCCTGTTATCACTTCTCGTGGTAAAACAGGGAATGCAATGAATTATGATTGTCAAATCTCACACAAGATTAAAATATTGGGTTGTCACTCAACTAAGTGATAGGGCAGCCTGCCAAATCTCCAAAATATCAGTGAACAGGACTTTACTGGATTTATTCAGTTTGTGAACCTCTCCCATACATTTGAAAGATACTGTCAGATGGGATAACTGGTTAAATACAGTGAGCTTGGTTCAATTGAGTGGCTTACTGAATCATTTTAGGGACAGTTTGAAGAAATGCGGAGATAGCAAGAATTGTAGATGCTGGAGTCAGACAACAGCATTTTTGGGAAGGAGGTAGAAACAGGCAGTGTGGAGTTGGGAATGATGAAGTTGGAGGCTGAAGGTGGGAAGTCACCAAATTTTTTTGGCAAGAGAAATCTACAAACCTGGCTGCCCTGGCCAAACCATTGTCTCTGCCTGCTCCTACCTCACAGAACTCATCTCCACTCACACAGAACATAGAACAGTACAGGTCCTTCAGTCCATGATGTTGTGCCAACCCATCATCCTACACTAAGATCAAAATACCCTGCAGACCCCACATTTAACTATTATCCATGCGCTAATCCAAGAGTCGCTAGAGTGTCCCTAATGTATCAGACTCCACTACCAGTGGCAGCACATTCCATGCACCCACCACACTCTGAAGAACCTACTTTTGACATCTCCCCTAAACCTTCCTCCAGTCACCTTAAAATTATGTCCCCTTGTAATAATCATTTCCACCCTGGGAAAGAGACTCTGGCTATCCACTCTATCCTTCTTCACTCCAATGAAAAAAGCCCTACCTCCCTCAACTTTTCCTCATAAGGCCTGCCCTCCAGTCGAGGCAGCATCCTGTTAAATCATCTCTGCACCCTCTCTACGGGAAGGATGTGGAAGCTTTAATGAGGTGACCAGAATTGAACACAATATTCCAAATGTGCTGTAACCAGGGTTTCATAGAGCTGCAGCATAACCTCATGGCTCTTTAACTCAATTCCCCTGCCAATGAAAGACAACACACCATATGCCTTCTCCACAACCCCAGCAACTTGGGTAGCAATCTTGAGCGATCTATGGACGTGGACACCAAGATACCTCTGTTCCTCCACACTGCCGAGAATCGTGTCATTAACCCTGTATTCTGAATTCAAATTTAACCTTCCAAAATGAATCACTTCACACATATCTATTTCAAGTCCACTGGCTCCCAAAGCTATCTGGACTGTACCTCCTCTCACCCACCCTCCTGCAAGAATGCACTCTTTCTCTCCCAATTCCTCCTCCTTCACCTCCGCCACATCTGCTCCCAAGATGGAGCTTTCTACTCCCAAACATCCTCCAATTTCAAGGGCTGCAACTTCCCCCATTTGGTCATCAAAAATACACAACTGCATTTCTCGCATTTCCACACTTTTGCCCTCAAACCCCCTTACCCCCAAAAGTCAGACAAAATCCCCCAGGTCCTTACATACCACATGAGCAACCTCTGCATCCAGCATATCAATCTCCACCACTTCTACCAGCTACAACCCAACTCCATGACCCAAGAGATAATTCCCTCCCCACCCTTATCTTCCTTTGGAAGGAACCACTCTCTCCACAACTCCCTCATTTGCTCTTCACTCCCCATTAACCCCAACACACCTGGCACCATTCCCCGCAAACACAGCAAGTGTTATACCTGCCCCTACAGCTCCCCCTCAACTCCATTCAAGGCCCAAAACAAACCTTTCACATCTGACAGGGGTTCACCTGTACATCCTCCAAATTGGTCTACTGTATCCGTTGCTCCTGATGTGGCCTCCTCTACATCGGTGAGACCAAGCATAGACTCAGGGGCTGTTTCATGGAGCATCTGCGCTCTGTATGTGATAAACACCACCACCTTCTGGACGCCAACCATTTTAACTGTCCCTCCTTCTCCCTGGGTCTCCACCGGTGCCACAATGACACTACCTGAAAACTGGAGGAGCAGCACCTTATATTCCACCTTGGGAGCCTACAGCCCGATGGCCTAAACATTGAATTCACCAGTTTTAAAATCTCCCCACCCCTAACCTCGTCCCATGTCCAAACATCCCTCTCATCCCTACCTCCTTGACCTGACACAACCTGTTCTTCACCTTCCCCACCTACCCACCCTACCTTTCCAGCCAATCAATCCCCACTACCCCATACCTGCATCCAACCTAAGATCCCATCAACTTTTCTCCAGTCCCATCCCTCCTATTTTCCAGCTCCCTTCCCCATCCCCATTTCTGATAAAGGGTCCTGATCCAAGTGTCAACTTTCCTGCTCCTCTGATGCTGCCTAGCCTGTTGTGCTTCTCCAGCTCCACACTGTGTTGTCTCAATTTAAAGAAACCATATTTTACAGGGCTAGACCCATGTAGGGCGGACAAAGCAACGACAGCAGAATATTTTCCTCATCTGCAAATGACATGACTTTTTAAACAATCATCTCACAGCTTTGTGATCACCAGACAGTACTTTATTTTCTAGATTCCACACCTTTCATGGTGGAATTTTAACCCAAATGGTGCCTAGGATGATAAAACAAGGCAAAATGGACAATTTATGCCTCTAATGAACCAAATAGCACAGGTGCATTACACAAACTACTTGATACTCCGAATTCAAAATTAAAGATACAGACAAGAAAATAGAAACTAACTGTAGAATATTGCAGTCTCCCACAGGTGCACGCAGGTTATTCCTGGAAGACATTAGGAATTTATTCGTGAAATGGTCATCGCTTTTACTTCAGCTTAAACACATGGAACTCAATTTTGTCTTCAGCTAGAAATAAAAGTTTAAAGATTGTCTTAAACATAACAGTCTCAAATTTGTGATAAAAGGTGTAAAATGTGTATTATTACAAACAATTTTGAGAGACTTTGGATTTTAAAACAGTGGAATATGGGTGTTAGCTACTTTTGTGAATGGATTTTCAAAAAAAAAGTCAGAAATTCATTCTGGAACAGTAGTCTAGTTCATTGTGTCACAGCAGAGAGGCCTGGAACATTAGGAGAACAGTTTTTGCTGGTGCAGTTTATGACAGGAATAATGAAACCTGAAGGACATTAGTTTGTTTTCAACTGAGAATAATCAAGGACTGAGTTTTTGTTTTAGAAAGCCAGAGATTGAAAGCTTTTAGGTATTTTGGAGGAAAGCTGATTGGGGTCAGAAGCAAGAGTACTCTAGCTTTATCTACTATAGCAATTAAGAAACTAAGCCACCTTCACAGAAGAGCTTAGTTGGTGCAGATTCTAGAGTAGGAGCATTTGGTTTGAAATTTACAGGTTATTAGAAACTAAGGAAATCTGTGTTCCTGGCTTTGAGTGTATTTGTGCAAGACGATTCCAAAGTTCAAAGGTCAGAATCAGTTAAAGATTTGCTAAAGCTTTGATAGATGTCTTTTTTTCCAGATTTGAAGAGCTGTAATGTGATGTAGGACATTAGCTTGAAACAGTTCTAAATTGTGTTCTTTATTTGGATAGTTTGGTTTGTCTTTTAGGTAACAAACTTCTGTTCTTCAAGAAACTGTGCCAACTCATGGGACTATCTTTCAGCAAATGACCATGGTGTTAACTAGTTTTATCTTTAAATCTATCAGGCCAGATTAAATTCTGCGATATGACTTGCCCAGTAGTACCATTAACCAAACACAAAGCTAAAATGGAGAAAAGCACATCATGCTCTGCATGATTTGATTGTTAAAGACAATTGTAAGACTAGTCATACTGATAACAAGACAATTGGTCTCCAATTTTCTCAGGCTGCTGTGTGGAACACTAGTTAGTGCCTGATTGATTCCAAGATACAACAGTGATAAGTATAATGGAGAGGTAATGAACATTTTTACCCAGATACAAGGATATACACTGTAGAAGGAGCTGTGGTTTGCTACAACGCATCACGTAGACAGTACACACTGATTCTACTGTGCATCAGTGGCAGAATTAATGAATGTTGGTGGATGGGGCATCAATGAAGTTGGATGGTGTCAAGCTTCTTGAACATGTTGGAGCTGCACCCATCCCAGGATATGGTGAGTGTTTTTTTTTTAAATTCATTCACGGGATGAGGGCATTGCTGGCTAAGCCAGCATTTACTGCCCTTCCCAAATTGCCCAGAGTAGTTGTTAAGAGTAAACCACATTGCTGTGGGTCTGGAGTCACGTGTTAGTCAGACCAGGTAAGGATGGCAGTTTCCCTCAAAGTACTGAGTGAACCAGATGGATATTCCTGACAATCAACAATGGAGTCATGGTCATCATTTGGTTCTGAACTCTAGATATTTATTGAATTAAAATTCCACATCTGTCATGGCCAGATTCAAACCCAGGTCCCCACAGCATTAACTGGATCAACAGTCTAACAGTATTACCACTAGGCCATTGCCCCCCACTAGAATTACATCATAATCCTTACTTGTGCCTTTTAGGTGGTAGACAGGCTTTGGGGAGTCAGAGGAGAGTTATTTGTTAGTTCCTCACTTCTGACTATCTCTTTTCACCACAGTATTTATTCAACTAGTCCAGTTCCCTTTCTCGTCAATGATAACATCCAGAATGTTGATAGTGGGGAATGGGCAACAGTATGTTACGGGATGTTCAAAAAGAATTTGAACACAACCTACTGTCTACAAGAAAAATGATTCAGTCTGTTGTTGAGTGAGTGAAATACATTATTAGCTTGACTACATTAACTTCTTTGCCAGCATACTAATTAGTGCATTCAGGACTGTTCAGCATGTGCTGCGCAGTTGTGGAACTGCACCTAACAGCAGATGTATATTTTGAGGTTTACAAGCATAGGCTGCATTTATACACTTCACTTTCTGCCTACTACAAACCAAAAAGGAACACAGCATTTGATTCAATCAATCGGCTGTTCACTGAAGTATTACCTATCCATCTGGTGTCACAGGAGCACAGAAATTTACACAAGACAACAGTGTGAAGCTGGAGGAACACAGCAGGCCAGACAGAGGAGCAGGCAAGTTGATGTTTCAGGTCAGGATCCTCCTTCAGAGCTTTCCTGCTCCTTTGATACAGCCTGGCCTTCTCTGTTCCTCCAGCTCTACACTTATCTCTGACTTCAGCATTGGCAGTTCTGACTATTTCTGAAATTTACAGAAGTCTTGTTCAAGTGTTGAAAGCAGAACATATTTTTGGCCTGATGGCAGTACCCAGTTAGTGGAAAATACCGGAGTTGTAGTCGTTGCACTCTGGACTTGTGAAACATTACATAATCTGTTGTTTAAATTTTTAAGCTACTTGCCATTCCAAGGTAACCAAGTAGACAGGCACTACTCAGGTCTGAAAATGTCAGTCTTTGGCCCATTTGAGCATTCTTTTTCCTGGAGTATAAATTGTTGTGATCTTTTGAAATGTTATTCTTGCATTTGTCCTGATGAGTGCACCATTTTTTTTCATAAGAAGTTTTGTTCTGACTGTTCATTCTATACTTTGGAGTTCAAGTTGCCTTTAAAAGCATTCAGCAAATGTCACTTAGTTCATAATTTTATTTTATGTTATATTAGAAGTCTTAAAATTTGCAATCTTGCCAAGTGACCTTTCTACTGGTCACTGGAAAACCAAATATCTTTTAATAAGTTGTTAGCCTCTGAAGATGGCATACCAGTTTCAGTTGCAAAAGTGGTTTATCAAAAATGTGCAAAATATACTGTTATAATATAGGTAATTTAGTGATAGATAATTAGTCCATCAACTGGTTTAAGTTGAATGCAAAGACGACTTGCGATGAATCAATTTTATATATGTCTCAGTTGGTTCAGGCAAAACTTAAATTCTGTTTATCAGTATAATTAAGTTCAAAACCTGGTTTGTGATGGTTGACCTTAAACTGGTGGTATCAAGGTAATGTGTTTGACAGCAGCAATCTACCTTAGAAACAGAAGCTGCCCAAGGTCTTTGTCCTCAACTGCTATCTTGGTGATCACACACTGGAAATTCACATCAGGATACAGCAGGACAAGATCAGACACCGCTGTAATGCCTTTGAACACTGGAAATGAAGCATTTTGGAACAAACATCCCAACTCCCAAATTTATTCAGTTAACCTTCAATTTATCCTAAATTGTCTGCAACGAAATCGCAATGTGTCAAAGTCAGTGCATCGTACCAACAGAATATCAAATCCCACTGAGCAATGCCTAAGATAAGACTAACTTTCACAGACTACTCCAAATCGTTGAACTTGGAAAAGGGTTTTATTGGATCAGCTGCCTTGTGAAACAACTTGCAATTACATGGTACAAACACTAGGTGCCTAAAATGGAAAAGCTTATACAGATAAAGTTTGAAAGAATGAGGCAGAAAGATTGGAGATATTTCCCAACGAGACTCCGATAACCTTCTAGATGCATAATCTGCCCAAGTTATGATCTGGCTTCGGTCAGCACAGGTGATGTTTGACAAATGCACAACAACAGGGTCTCTTTAGAAAATCCTGAATTTTATTCCTTTTCTTTTAAAAAGCTTGTTATCTGTCCAAAAGACACTCAGAATTTTCATATAACAGGCTGATACTATAATTGCCCATTCAGTTTATCTCCGTCAGTTGCAATGCCACATGCCATCATGCAAATCGCTAAGCTCCATTTGACTCAAATTTTGAGTTTCAAATGATTGAATTTAAGAGATTTTGCTGTTTCTTGACAACTTGTTTTTTTGCCATCATCACCCGTGATTCAAGAAAATATGGTGACCAGCATCAGGTCCACATTATCAGTTCCAAAGTGAAGTGCACCCATACGACCTGTACTCTGGTATGAAGCAAATGTATTCAACAGGCTGAGTAAATATGTGAAGTGTTATTGATAATTGAGTGATTCAGGGCCTGAGAAACCTAAGGTCAAAAACAAAGATTGCTAACCTTTTCGTCAGGAACATTGTCTAAACATATTCTTTCATACAAAAAGCAATTTAGTTTAAGATTTGTAAAATCTTGCACTATTTCTCACAGTACACTACACAACTCCTTTAACCAGCAAAAAAAAAAGGCAAGCTATTTCAAGGGGTTTCAGTAAGAGGTAAAGCCAGCTATACCATCTGCCACTACACTGTAGCAATATTAGTGATGCTAACAAGGTTCTTCCCTCAAGCTAAAAAGGCATTCTGCCGATCAGACAGACAAGTAATGAATATCAGCACAGACATAATGTTAGTTATGTAAGCCACACATCCAAATGGCTGGCAGAACAAATTAAATAGCACAGCCCTTTGGCTCTTTGCACAGGCAAAAGCACCAACCATATCCAACTAATCTGTAAATCTGAAAGAACTGCAAATGTGTAAATCAGGAGCAAAAGCAAAGTTTCTGGAAAAGGTCAGCGGGTCTGGCATCGCTTTCTTTCCTTCACGGATGTTAACGTTTCAGGTCCAGTGACCCAAATAAAACGAACGTCATCTACAAAATACCTTGCAAGAACTGTGACAAACACTACATTGGACAAACTGGCAGAAAGCTAGACAGGATACATGAACATCAACTAGCCACAAAACGACATGACCCACTAATCACTTGTATCCTAACATATAGATGAGGAAGGACACCACATCCATCCGAGGACAAGCCAAACAGAGACACACACGAGAATTCCTAGAAGCATGGCATTCCAACTGGAACTCCATCAACAAACACACTGACTTGGAGCCAATCTACCATTCCCTGAGACAAAGAACAGGAAATGACATCAACACAGGAAATGACATCACCAACCCAAGGAAACCTAACCAGATAAATAGAAAGCGGGACATAACACCAGCACTTCGTCGGAGGCTCACTGATGATGTTACCTAGTATGGTGACGAAACATCTGAAAACGAACCTTCCAGCTCAGCAAGCAAACTCACATCCAGAACCAGTGACCCTTCCTCAGAACAGGTGGTGGCTGAGAAAAGGTCAGTTTATACAGTTGTATAAATGACTGACGCAGGATTGCCCTCTGTAATGGTTGGTTGAGCATTGGATCAAGGGCATTTCAAGATGGGCAGCAAATGTTAACATTGCCAGCAATACCCATATCTCAAAAAAAAAACAAAACTGAATCAAAACATATGCTTCTGAACTAAAAAGAACAAAGAAAGTTACAGCACAGGAACAGTCCCTTCAGCCTGCACTGATCCAGATCCTCTGTCTAAACCTGTTGCCTATTTTCCAAGGATCTCCTCTACTATTCATGTATCTGTCTAGATACATCATAAATGATGCCATCGTGCCCACCTCTACCATCTCCACTGGCAATGCATTCCAGACACCCACCACCCCCTGCATAAAGAACTTTCCACTAGTTTAACTTGAATGCAATGAAGACTTGTGATGAATTAATTTTATACATGTCTCAGTTGGTGCAGGCAAAAAAAAATTATACTGATAAATAGAATTCAAGTTCAAAGGCATATCTCCCTTAAACTTTTCCCCTCTCACCTTGAAATCATGGCCCCTAGTAACTGAGATCCCCCCCATCTTTTTTTTTGGGGGGGGGGGGAAGCTTCTTGCTATCCACTTTGTCTACACCTCTCGTGATTTTGTAGACCGCAATCAGGTCCCCCCTCAATCTCCATCTTTCTAACATAAATAATCCTAATCTACTCAACCTCTCTTCATAGCTAGCACCCTCCATACCAGGCAATATCCTGAGGAACCTCCTCTGCACCCTCTCCAAAGCATCCAAATCCTTTTGGTAATGTGGTGACCAGAACTGTACACAGTTTTCCAAATGTGGTCGAACCAAAGTCCTAGACAACTAACATGACCTGCCGACTCTTGTACTCAATATCCCATCTGATGAATGAAAGCACGCCGTACGCCTTCTTGACCACTGTACCGACCTGCGTTGCCACCTTCAGGGTACAATGGAACTGAACACCCAGGTCTCTCTATGCAACAATTTTCCTCAGGGCTTTTCTATTTACTGTTTAGTTCGCTCTTGAATTGGATCTTCCAAAATGCATCACCTCGCATTTGCCTGGATTGAACTGTCTGCCATTTCTCTGCCCAACTCTCTAATCTACCTATATTCTGCAGCAGTCCACTTCATTATCTGCTACTCCAATCCTCACATCATCTGCAAACTTGCTAATCAGACCATCCATACCTTCCCTCTAGATCATTTATGTATATCACAAACAACAGTGGTCCCAACACGGATCCCTGCGGAACACCACTGGTCACAGTTCTCCTTTTTGAGAAACTCCTTTCTACTACAACTCTCTCCTGCTGCCCAGCAAGTTCACTATCCAGCTAGCTAGTACACCCTGGACCCCATGCAACTTCACTATCTCCATCACCCTACCATGGGGAACTTTAACAAACACCTTACTGAAGTCCATGAATATGACATCCACAGCCGTTCCCTCATCTATCAACTTTGTCAGTTTCTCAAAGAATTCTATCAAGTTGTTAAGACGTGGCCTTCCCTGCACAAAACCATGCTGCCTATCACAAAAAAGCCCATTTTCTTCCAAATGGGAATAGATCCTATCCTTCAGTATCTTCTCTTGCAGCTTCCCCACCACGTCAGGCTCACTGTCCATCATGAGGTGGTGCTGGCTCGAAGGGTTGAATGGCCTACTCCTGCACCTATTGTCTATAATTACCTGGAGTATCCTTACTACCCTTCTTAAACAATTAGCAATTCTCTCGTCCTGCGGAGCCTCACCCGTACTCAAGGATGCTGCAAAGATATCTGTTAAGGCCTCAGCTGCTCCCCTCTCACTTCAGTCAGCAACCTGGGATAGATCCAATCTGGACCTGGGGACTTGTCCACCCTGATGCCTTTTAGAATACCCAACATTTCCCCGCCCCTTTATGTTGACTTGACCTCGAGTAATCAAACATCTATCCCTAATCTAAATCCTAAGTCGATAAGAATTGATTAACTTTACACATATGTTGACATTCTAAAGCTTAAAGTGAAGGAAACTAGTAAGATTTACGAGGGGTGGGGCCAGTGACATATTTATTAAAAACTGAAAAACCGTCTAAAACCTGCATAAAACTATGAATAGCAATTGGGACACATTCAAAAGTTTTTTCTGAATTTGTCACGCACAGCCTAAATACCTGGCAGTAACATTTCTCAACATTTTATAACTTTGAAAGAATGGGACAATGTAAACTGCATGACTCACCGTACTTTTATCTTTTAGTAGTTTTTCTATGATCTCGATCAATGGTTCTTTTTGCTCTGCATCTAGACTTTGGTTGAAACAAAAATAAAAATTAGCTTCAAATAATAAACTTGATTTTTAAAAGGGTTTGATGAGTGTGGTAATCTGAAGCACTCAATTTAAGAACAAATATTCCTTTAATTTCACTTGAGAGGGGTCAACATCACAGGCAAGGCCAGCATTTATTACACAATACAATTACTCATCTCAATGGTGGGGAGATGCCACCACCTTCAGCTGCTTCAAAGCAGGTGACTAAAGTACACCTACAGCGCTATTAAAGAGGTAATTCCATGATTTTTTTCCTACATACACAGTGAAGGAAAGGCAACATCATTTCAAATCAAGGTTGAGAGAGACCAAAAGAATTTTACATGGGTCTGTTCTTGTACTTCCAGGTGGTCAAAGTTTTGGGGATTCAAGTTGCAGGTTGTGGCCTGGGAGAGTTGCAGCAGTGCATTTGAGAGCTTATATACACACATTTCTGCTATGATAGCAGAGATGGAGGAAATGTTTAAGTTGGTGGATGGGGTGTTGATCAAGCAAGCTGCTTTAGTCTGAACAACATCAAGTTTCTTAAATGTTGTTAAAAAGTGTTGTCTCATTCAGGCAACTGGACAGTAATCCGTTACATTCCAGATGAGCTTTGTAGATGTTGGACAGGTTTTCAGAAGTCAAGAGTCATCACCATAGAATTCCTTGCCCCTAACCTGCACCTACGGCCATGACATTTCTACAGCTTATTCGGTCAAGCTCGAGATCAATGGTGACCTACAGGATGTTGAGATGGATTTACATTATCTGAAGCTTTCCACATGTCTCCAAGTGCTTTAACACCAATTAAGAATTTTTGTACGTTGAGTCTGATGACTCTTCACTTGTGACTCTTCTTCAGAATGCATTTCCAGACTTGAAACATTAACTGTACTGTCTTGTCAGGTGCTGCCAGACCTGCGGAATTTCTCCAGTAATTCGTATTTGTTTCAGATCTCCAGCATCCGTGGTTCTTGTTTTAGTTCAGAATCGTTAACATTTAACTACTCTTAAGATATGAAATGCAGTAGCCAACCCGCACAAGTTCCATCACTCAATGGTGTCATAGAATGTAGAGATTGCAGATAGCAAAAAATATTAAAACAGTGAAATTTTCCTAAATGGTATCTCATTTACCACAAAATGACTCACCTATAAAGTTTCTGAATGGCATGGGCAGCAGTTTTCCGGACATATGGAGACAGGTCACTGGCAGCTTCCTTAATAGACAGCATCATTATTGGAACTATGATTGACACTCTAATACTGGAAAGAACTCGCAACGCACTTGCCCGAATCAACTGATTGGGATCCTAGAATGAATCCAAGAATAAACAATAAAGCAAATTACTTACAGCCTTTTCTCTCCCTTGTAACCACATCTCACATTTCATTCATTCAGGGGAATGGAGGATGTTGCCGGCCTGGTCTGCATTTATTGCCCATCTCTAATTGCCCAGAGGGCAGTTAAGAGTCACCCAAATAACTGTGGGTCTGGAATCACATGCCGGTTTAAATAGGTCATGATGGCAGTTTCGTTCCCTAAAGGACATTAGTGAACCAGATGTGTGTTACTGACAATTAACAATGGATTCATGGTCAACATTAAGCTCTTGATTCAAGATTTTTCTTCAGGTTAAATATCATTTGCTGTGGCAGGATTCAGAACCAAATCCTCAGAACGTTACTTGGATTTCTGGATTAATAGTCCAGTAATACCACCACCAGACTGTTGCCCAAGGTTCTCAAAAGGTTCACCTGACAATAAAACTTGAAGCATCACAGCATTGATAAACCTGCAAATGAAGTGTCCATCTAAATAAAAACCCAAAGAACTGCGGATGCTGTAAATCAGGAACCAAAAAAAAAAGTTGCTGCAAAAACTCAGCAGCTCTGGCATCATCTGTGGAGGAGAAAACAGAGTTCACGTTTTGGGTCCGGTGACCCTTCCACAGAACTGACGGTAGCTGTGAAAATGTCAGCTTATATGCAGAAAATAGGCAGGCGAAAGGGGTAGGGAGTAAATGATAGGATAGAGCCCAAAGAGAGAGAAAGACTGTTGCACAGATAAAGGAGTTGCTAACTATCAGGCTGAGAAGGTGAATAGTTGTCAATGAGGACTGTTAGTGACTAACAACAGGGAGTGTGTACTGGCAGGCTATGTGGTCACAAGGCCTGGTGAGAGGGGAGGGGGACTGGGACAGGGGAGAGTTTACTCCTTAAAATTATGGAACTCAATATTGAGTCCAGAGGGCTGTAGGGTCCCCAAGTGGAAAATGAGGTATTGTTCCTCCAGCTTGGGTTAGGCTTCACTGGAACACTGCAGCAAGCCAGAGACAGATGTTGGCCAGGGAGCAGGGCGGTGCATTGAAGTGGCAGGCAATAGGTAGTTCAGGGTCTTTCTTCCAAACTGAACATAGATGTCCTGTGAAGTGGTTGCCAAGTCTACGCTTCATTTCGTCAATGTAGAGGAGACCACTTTGTGAGCAGCAAATGCAGTAGGCTAGATTCTGGGAAGTGCAGATGAAGTGCTGCTTCACCTGGGAGGTATGCTTGGGCCCTTGGATAGTGAGAAGGGAGCAGGTAAATGGGCAGGTGTTGCACCTTCGCCGGTTACAAGGGAAGGTGCCGTAGGGCTGTGGGAAGGTGTTGGAGGTGAAGGAATTGTGGGTCAGGTCATCCTGGAGGGAACAGTACCTGCAGAAGGCAGACAAGGGAGTGGAGGGGAATGTGTGTTGGAAATGGTGTCTGATGATCTTCTGGATGTGGATGCTGGAGGGATGGTAGGTGAGGATAAGGGTAACCCTATTGCTGTTGTGGGAGGGAAGAGAAGGGGTGAGGGTGGAAGTGTGGGACATGGGTCGGACCCGGATGGGGGGCCCTGTTGACAACAGAGCCGGGGATTCTTCAGTTGAAGAATAAGGTGGACATTTTGGACATTGTCAAAGTTGGCCTCATGTGAACATATGTGACAGTGACTGAGATGGAGAAACTCAGAATGGGATGGAGTCTTTACAGTAAGTGAGGTGTGAGAATGTATAGTCCCGATGGCTGTGGGAGTCGGTGGGTTTGTAATGGATATTAGCGGCCAGTCTATCCCCAGAAATGGAAACAAATGTCAAGGAAGGGAAGGGAAGAGTCAGAGATAGACCAGGTGAAAGCGAGAGCAGGGTGGAAGCTGGAGGTGAAATTGGTGAAGTTTTCCAATTCCAGGCAAGACAGAGGGTAGCAACATCGAAGATATCGTCGATGTATTGGAGAAAGTGTTGTGGGTGGGGGCCAGAATAGGAGTGGAACAAGAAATATTCCACGTACCCCAAGAAGGCACAGGAAAAACTAAGGCCCATGCAGGTACTCACAGCAACTCTTCACCTCAAGAAAATGAGAGGAGTTGAAGGAGAAGTTGGTGAAGGTGGGGCCAAGTTTGGCCAAGTGGAGGAGGGCGGTGGTGGGTGGGGGTGGGGGTGGTTCAGGTCTTTGCTCCAGGAAGAAGCGGTGAGCTCCAAGACCCTCCTGGTAAGGAATGGACGTGTAAATGGATTGCACATCCCTGGTAAAGAGATGGTGGCTGGAGGCAGTAAACTGGAAGTTTTGAAACCGGCGTAAGGCGTCAGATGAATCATGGATGTATTTGTAGGGATTTGACCAGGAGGGAGAAGACTGAGTCAAGGTAGGAAGAGATGAGTTCCGTGGGGCAGAAGCAGGCTGAAATAATGGGTCCGCCTGGACAGTCCTGTTTGGGGATTTTTGGCAGGAGGTAGAAACGACCTGTGCGGGGCTTGGGGACTATGAGCTTGGAAGCTGAGGGCAGGACATCACTTGATGAAATGAGATCTATACCTGTTGTGGATACAATGGCCTGATGTGCCATGGCGGGGTCATGGTCCAGTGGAAGGTACGTGGTGATAGCTGAGAGCTGTTGCTCAGCCTCTGCAATGTAGAAGTCAACATGCCTTACAACAACAGCACTACCCTTATTGGCAGGCTTCATGACAAAGCGAGGATTAGATCTGAGTGCAGTCAGTTCAGAGGGAGATAAGTTGGATTTGTTGAGAGGACAGTGAAATTGAGGTGACTAACGTCACATCAACAGTTCTCAATGAAAAGATCAAGTGCCGGTTAAAAAAAATACGAGAGGGAGGAGTCCAGGCGGAGGGAGAACATTGGAGTGGGGCAAAGGGGTCTGTGGAACAGGGAGAGGACTCCTGTCCAAAGAAATGAGGATGGAGGCAAAGACAGTGGAAGAAGAGTTCAGCGTCACGTCATGCCCGAAATTCATTAAGGTAGGGATGCAGAGGGATAAAGCTAAGGCCTTTGGCAAGTACAGAGCATTCAGCATCGGAGAGTGGAAGGTTAGGAGGGATGGTGAATATCCGACAGGAGGTGGGGTGATTTGGGGAGGGAAGAGTGTCAGAAGGGAAAAAGTGACAAGAGCAAGGTTCCAGAGGGATATGGGTATTTTTGAGTTGTTGCATCTTGTGTGCCTTGATGCCTGAAAGGGAAAAAACAGAGCTAGTTAGCACGTCGAATGAGCCAGAGGATGAACTGGATCGGCAAAGTGGTGCAGCTGTGAGCCAGCACATGGCGATGCTGTTGGAGAGAAATGCTGTGTGTGTTTGCACCTGGCGCCGCATGGCACCACATGAAGTGTCCATCATTCTTGTGTATCATCTTTAAAAAAAAGACAAAGGACTTGGTTAACAAATTTCAGGATAGTCAAACTCACAGGTGTTGTCAGGACAATGGTTAATCACCACGAGCTAACTTATTTCCATTTTCCCTTCTGTACTGGACTTCCGAGTCTTAACAATCAACTAAGATTTAGTCATCAGAGGGGTTTCTGGAAAAGGCATGCAAGAGTGGAAAGAAGGGTGTACCTGAATATCTGAAGTATGGGTTGCAATGAGTAATTTGTAAAAAGGAGACAATATTGCACTATACTGAAAATGAGTGTATTGTGGGTGGAATTCTTTTTAATAGGGCTGCATGACATTCATGCAGTCACCACGAGAGCACCAAAGTGGTTTTCTTGCTGGAATGCCTTAGGAAGATGACTTTTACTAGAGTATGACGGGTAGATCTTCTTTAGTGAAACATTTTTGGTAGAAAATAGAAATGGAGGAGGAAATATTTCAATAATATTATTGAAAAAATTGACAGAATTGAAGGGAAACAACTAAAACAAAATAGCTGTTGTTATCACAAACTGAGAAGTACATTATTCTATGATTCTATATATAGAAATCAAATTACTGGGGTAGTTATGATGAATTATCCACGAATTGCATGAATGTTTAGCAGTACTAACCTTCAGCGCACGCTGAAATGTGCTGATTGATAATAAGGCCAAATCTTGCTGCTCTTCTGCATAGCGAACAAGGTAAACATATACCAGCTTCTTCAACTGTAAAAGGGAAGGAGCAAAATCAAACAGTTACTGAATGATGTGTTCAAATAAATTGGGAGCTGTTCATACGGCAGAGCAGATTAATAGCAAGGCTTCTTTTTTTTTAAAAAAAGCAAACAACCAGGGAAACTTGCTAATGACAATTAAACCTCTTTTCCCCATGCAGTGCATGTCTACAAGTTTGGATTTATTAATTGGTCTCTCAGCATCACTTAAAAACCTTGGAAAATGTACACATTCACCTTGTGCCACACTCACCACTTCCAGTCAGACCCCAATTGAGTGAAACATCTATTCCTCAGCCACAAACTTGTCATACCCAAAAATTTAGATATCTGGGCACAGAAAAGCTGAAGACTGGATGTGGTAAAACACAAAATCAAGTCATCCTCAACACTTGCGCAGCAGTCACACTCTCTCCTTCACCAGCTCAATTAATTGTCATGGCACGGTTCCACTTTTGTCCATCCAGGCACATTCAAAAGCTATTCCTCTTGCATCATCTCTAACATCTCTCACAGACAGAGCTTTGGCCATTTGGCAGCATCCCCAAAGACAGAGACTCAGCCCTATTCTCCAGAATCTGTCAGACCATTTACAACATCCAGTCTTCACAGAAATGTTACCTGTCCAATGGGAAAACTCTCTCTCCTCCACCCCACTGACCAGGCTTGCAAGTGTACACATGCATATTCTATATATTTACCTTCTCAACAATCTCATTTCATGAACTTCAACTAGAACACCTATCCAAAACAAGTGTTATGGACCAGACCAGACTGCCTCAAATATATGAAGGAGATAGCCTAAATCCTTACTTTTTCTTATTTCAAACATGAATGTGAGGTACTGTCTTCCAGATGCAATTCAATGGGTCAAACTACTTGACAGTAAGCAAAACAATTTAATCAAACATTACAGTAAAAATACAACAAAAGAGAGGGGAACTTGGAATGACTTAACTCTGTTGGAAAGCTTAACAGAATATTAGATCATTTTACCACTAAATATTAACTGTTCCAATACAGTAACATCCCATATGGACACCCACGGCAAAAAACCAAATTCAGCAAATCCACTGCATTCAGGTGGAAGAAAAACATGAAAAGATAATTCCGAGAGAAAACTCGAGAGTAGCAGCCAGTATGATACACTGCCTTCCAATCCTGCTGAGACCCCAGCAATAACTGCTGAAAGTTAATATCCTGGCTCTGAGAGCTTGACCACACCCACTCAGACTACTACCATTGTTCCAACTTTAAATAAAACCCCAAAGCCTCAACTTGTTCTAGCTCATTCACTCGCCAAGCTAGTTCAATAGCTTGCAGACATTTTACTAGCTTGCTGGGTAACATCATTTGTGCAGCTTCCGATGAAGCACGGTTTTATTTTCCCAGATGCTATTTAAACTCTGAGGTCTGTTGGAGTGGATTACCTCATTTCTGATTTTTCTTTGCAGTGAAGTGTATCTAGGGTCTAATTCTATGTGGTAACTGATGGCCTTCTTGAAGAACTAGGCCTCCAGAAATTCCTGTGCCTGTCTCTACTTGGCTTGTCCCAGGATCGTGACATTGTCCCAATGAAACTGGTGGTCCTCCTTATCCGTATGCACGGAGATGAGTGTGCATTGGTCGTGTCTTTTTGTTGCTAGTTGGTATTCATGTATTCTTGCAGCCAGTTTTCTTCCCGTCTGTCCAATGTAATGTTTGTCACAGTTCTTGCATGGAATCTTGTATAATACGTTGGTTCTGTCCATAATGGGTGAGGGGTTCTTGGTTCTTGTTAGCAGTTGGCTTAGGGTTGATGTAGGTTTGTGTGCCACTTTGATGCCCAGTGGCCACAGGATTCTGGTGGTCAGTTGAGATAAGTTTTTCATGTATGGTTACGTGACTAGTGTGTGAGGGAGTACTGTATCTTCCCATTGTCGTTTGTGTGACAGGCAGTGTTGAACCCCGCTGTTCAGGTATCCCTGGTCTCTAAATATTGTTGGAGGTATTATTCTTCATTTTAGCCTAGTTCTGGGCTGCTGCAGTGTTTTGTGCCTTGTTTGAATAGTGTTTTCAACTTCATTTGTGGGTGCTGGGGTGGTTACTGCTGAAACTTAGGATTTGATCCACATGTGGGACCCTTCAGTATACCTTGGTCAGAAACGCCTCGTTGACTTTGTTCTACCATCACGCCCAGGAACGGGAGCGGTTTGTTCTTTTCTTCTTTGGTGCATTAACCAGCAGGGTAATGAAACATCTGCAAACTAATGAACCAGGTCGGCAAGCAAACCATCCACAGCATCCAAAACCCGAACTACAAATGTACTCAAAAATATTAGACTTCAAGTTGTTTATCTTCTCAGACTGCTGGGCACTTGTCCCCCAATCTCTCTCTCTAAACAAAACAGGGCAAAACAGACCTCAAAACCACAGCAACGTCACACAAGTTTGCTTGGCTGTCATCAGCCTTGCTAAACCATATTGTCGCCAGCTTGCTGCTAACTCCTATTTAGAGTAACCGTATTCAAAGCCCTCTCCCATTGAATCACCAAACTCAGGAATGTTGCTTCAATCCCAACTGATAATGAACACGCAATCCAATATCAGCCTCTTGTATGTCATACTTCATAAAGCTGTCTGAGGTCTACTCTGCAGAATTCCCTCCAACTCTACATCAAGCACTCCTCACAAATCCCTCCTTCAAACTCTCTTCCACTTAGTTCTTGATCTCCACTGTAAACATGTCTTCCTTCAATTGACTTTTTTGCATTTATCCTTTTGATGCCTTTTCTGTTATTTAATTGTGCACTTTCTGAAAGTAAAATGTTGCCACTAACACTTCAAAAGGATTAATTACAAATGCCTCAGAACAGGCCAAAACTATAGCTCAAATGTTAAAACACAAGGAGGCTCTTCCAAAATGGAAATGCAAAACCAAGTCGGAATCGGCTTCAAATGGCAAGACTGTACCAATTTCTCTCAGCATTACAGTCAATGGTTGTACTGGTATAGGCTGGGAGGCAACTAGTTTGATTCATAAAAGCAGGGTGGGGTGAAGGTTGATGAAAATGCAATGCCACAATAAGAAATTAAAAATACAGTATGAAAAATTAGAATAATAAAATTCAAAATAGCTCCACTGAATTCTCAAAATTCAGGTTATATTGCATGATAATGCCCTTATTGCAAGATATAAATATATAATTATTTATAAATCCAGAAACCGTGATAAAAGTTGGACAAAAACCTTTTTTAAAAAATTGCATCAGCTTTTATTTCACATTCTAATATTCCTCTGCACAGCTACCAATATTAAATCAATGAAGGTTGCAAAACAGCTGATTTGCTCTTACCCAGGTTTAGATTAGATAAAATCAATGCTAGCCACAAGAAACAACACAAATAATCTGACTGCAAATCCACAGTAAAAGACTTCTTCCCCAAAAAAACAATGTGACCAGAAACAGGAGCACACAGATGACGTGACTCTGCTCCCAGATGAAATGTTATTTCTCTCAGTGCTACAATGCTACCTGATGTGATGCTAATCATAACAGTTACCCTGTCCAGCTTTAAGAACTCAAGCAGATCTTCCTAAGCAAGCAATTTAATTAATCCATCAATTCTAGTGTAGCAAACTCCGTGACATGCTGGTCAAATCTTCGATTTTTTTAAAACTATACCAGTGATTCATTAGTTACTTTTGTATCACCTTCCAGGCTATCAAAACGCTCAAGCTATGAGTCAAGCTCACATATGCAAAGCAATAATCTACATAATTTCATCCACAATCATAAAAAGGGCAAGAAATCAAATTCTGATTTCATAAAATGAAAACTTTATTACTAAAGAAAGTGGGGATAGAACATCAAATGCAAGCATGATCTAAATAAATCTCGGGGTCTGCTTTGATGGTAATGTGGAAAATTCAGTAGGAAAAGATTGTTTTTTTTGGGTTAAGTGTAGAATTCAAGTAGACTAGGTAAAAGGTATCATATTTTTCAATGGGAACGTTAGCTACAGAAAGTGTCCACAATATTATAGAAATAAAAACAGCACTTTGCAGTAAATGGAACATACCTCTATGTTTTTACTGGCGACGTTCTTCACAACAGCAGGAAATAACTCCGAAGCATTTTTTCCTTTAGCAATCATCTGTAACATGAATTATAGTCTCAATTATAGACTCAGATTGGTTAACAGATATTCTTTTGTTAATTATGCAATGACTAATGCCTTGGTAATCCATTTAAATTTGTAAATGGGTTTTGTACCATTATTACAAAAACGTAAGCTTTCAACAACAGCATAAACACAACTGATTTGTGATGATTTGAAAGGAGATGGGAGGACGATAATACTGACAATTTATAATTATGTAGTAAATAATAGATAATACTAGCTTTAAATGCTCCAACTTGTATTGCCTATAAAAAAGGCTTTTTGTCTGCATCCACAACTACCAATATGGTGCAGCATTGCTGGTCTCCCCACCAGTCTTGCAAGGCAGCACAAGATAGAAATTCAATACAAATTCTTTTATGGTTCAGTGTAGCAAGATCAATCATATCAATAGGAAACCAGCAAATAGTGCATATAAAGCACTTGAGAAAAGGCAATGTTATGAAAGCACTTCTTTTAGAAAGATTGAGAAGAGGCACTATTTTGATATTGAAAAGAAAGGTCACAGATTAGGATTGTGGGACACCTTTCTTGCAAAACCACTTGTTAGACATTATTGCATGGTGGTGCAGAACCTAAAACATTTCTAAAAGGAGACAAGAAGCTAAAGCTTATCAACTTGTATTCTTCAGAACGAAGGCACAAGAAATAGACTTGAACAAGGACACCATTTTGTACAGCATAAGAAGGACGGACCATTATTGACAGAGAGATCACAGGAAGTGAACTTAACTGTTGATCTTAACTCTCACGTCAGGCAGACAAATTCTAAATGGTCAGTGCGTAGCTATAGGGATACAGAGAGATTGGCTGTCTCCATGCACCATTTTTTGTTTTGAAAAGATGCAATGCTAATCCCTTCTCCCCCACATAAAACATAGCCCTGTGCATTCACAAATGGATTTCTATTGCACACAAATGCTTCACACCACAATTCCAAATGATTCTCGGCAATTGGGTTCTGGTCAAACTCTTAGCACAGTCCAGTTTATTTAGCACGTGATTCTCAACAGCAAAATCACTTCTGGTAATGAATATGCCTTTGAGACTCGCAAGCACGGGCTGGTTCAGCACAAAAGGCATGCTGCCTGCTCCAACTTGTCAATGGGAAATGATTGATACCACTAAAATTTCTGGCATCACGCTAGCACAAACTCATTTTACTACTCATTTGTGTGGTAGGCAGGGTGATGAGCACATGGCTGGAGTGCTAGGGGGCAATGGGTGTTGATAAGCACAACCGCTTGTGGATTCACTGCATTGTACATGTAGCTGAAGGTGACAACTGATTTCACCTGTAATTGAGACATATTCCCCTTACACAGTAATATGCAGTAGACTGGGCACCACACGACATGGGGAGGGAGGGAGCTGTTCTCACAAAGCCTCTTGATTGCATAAATCAGGTCATGGCTAGGGCTTTAGTTGGGGGTAGAAGTGGCGCAGTTGCATGGAAAATTACAGAAATGTGAAGCGGGTGGCGGGCGAAGGGCTCAGCTGAGGTTAATAGTTTCCACAACAAGGAAGAGGACAGTGTATATGGAAAGGCTTCAGAATCTAACCTCAGGCACAGGAGATAAGTGAACAACTACTGTAAGGGGCAGACAGAGCTGAAACCCTCCATTGTCAGCGACATCCAGGTAAGTCTCTTCCGGCCCACAGGGAACCGCACGCGATAAAAGACCCTGCTGGAAATTATGTACAGGTCTCCTGCAGAGTGTGGGGAAGAAAATAAAGCAGGACACAGAAAATGTAAGAAAGAAAGACACAAAGTGCAACAACCATGAGGGGCTTCAACATGCAGGTAGACTGGGAAAATCAGGTTGGTAGCAGATCCCAAGAAAAGGAATTAGTGGATTGTTTACAAAATGGTGTTTGGAGCTGCTGTGGCAGAGTCCAACAGGGAACAGGCAATGCTGAATTTGAAGTGTAATGAGAGTGTTGATTAGGAAGCTTAAGGTGAAGGGAGCATTGCTGCTGATGCAATAGACTTCATTCTGCAGTTTGAGGGGGCGTCAGGTGTAATGACATCACAATTGAGCAAAGGTAAATACAAGCAATAAGGAGAACCTAGCAGGGAAGATGGTTGAGCAGCAATGGTGAGAGTTTGAGAGGGTAATTCAAAGGGCACAGCAGAAATTCATCTCAAGGAAGAAACATGCTAAGAGAGGATGAGACAACAATGGCTGATTAAAGGAAGACAGGGACGGCAGTAAGAAAAAAAATGTGCTTCAGCCTTTGAAAGTCAGCAGAGAACAACTGAGAAAGCACTAAGGGAGATGATTAAATGAGGGTAAATTAGCTAATAAGAGATTGCAAGAGTTTTTTTTAAAAGAATATCAAATAGTTAAGAGACACAACAGCAGACGCTGGATGACTGGAAAATGAGGCTGGAGAAGTAGTAACAAGGTACAAAATGGCAGAGGAACTGAATAATTATTTGCAGTCTTCATGGTGGAAGACACCAATAGCGTAGTTAAACTTAAATAGAGTCAAAGGCCAGAGGTGAATGCAGTGGCCATTATTAAGATGAAAGTGCTGGGGAAGCTGAAAAGACTAAAAAGGTGGCTAAATCTCCCAGACCAAATGAACTACACCCCAGAGTTCTGAAGGAAATAGGGGAGGAGATTGTGGAGGTACTGGTGGTTATCTTTTAGGAATCACTGGAATTAGAGATGGTGCCAGAGAACTGGAAAATGGTTCATGTAATATCCCTGTTTAACAAGGGAGGTAGACAGAACTAGGGAAATTGTACCCTGGTTGGCCTGACTTCAGTCATTGGCAAGATCTCAGAGTCCATCATTAGGATGGCGTTGTGGAGTACTTGGAAGTGCATGGTGAAATAGGGTTGAGTCAGAACTGTGTCAAGTGGAGGGCATGCCTGACAAGCAAAGTAGAATACCTTGAAGTAACAAACAAGTTATACAAAAGGAGAGTACATTGACGTGATCCACTTGGATTTCCAGGCAGGTTTTCACAAGGTGCCACACAGGAGGCTAACAGCCCATGGTATTAGGGACAAGGATTGAAAACAAAAATGTTGGACAGTCAATATTCAAGAGAGACAGCACAAGTCTGTATGACTCCTAGTGTTGGGGCAAGACACTGACATCTAAGAGGACTGGCTGACTGGCAGAAAGCAGTGGCAGAGAGTGAGGACGAAGTGATGTTTTTCAGGGTGGCAGCCAGTGACTAGTGAAGTTCCAGAGGGGTTAGCGTTAGGACATCTATTCATTTATACATTAAACGATCTCAATGAAGGAATGGATGGCACTGTTGCTAAGTTTGCAGATGACAAAAATAGTTGGAGGGATAGATACTATTGAGGAGGTGAGGAGCCTCAAGGAGGACTTGGACAGGATAGGAAAGTGGGCAAATAGGTGACAGGTGGGATATAACATGGGAGAGAGTAAAGGTTGTGCGCTTTGGCAGTAAGAATAAAATGGGGAAGGACTTCAGAAATCTGAAACACAAGGGGGACTTGGAAGTTAATTCAGGATTCTCAAGATTAATTTTGCAGGATCAGTTAGCAGTTAGGAAGGCAAATGCAATATTAGTATTTGCTTCAAGGAACAGAACACAACAGAAGAGATGTACTGCTGAGGCTGTAAAAGGCTCTGGTCGGACCGTATTTGGAAATACCGTGGCCAGTTTTGGAAGCTGTATCAAATGGTGCAATGCGTTGGCCTTAGATGTAGCCCAGAGGGGAGGATTATATTGATGATCCTGGGGACAAAGGACTGGTCATAGAAGGAGCAGCTAAGGGCTCTGGGTCTGTGCTCAGTGGAGTTTAAAACACATGGAGGATTCCATTGAAACCTAGAGAATAATCAGGGGCCTGGATAGACTGAACCTGGAGATTATGTTTTCACTAACAGGAAAGACTAGGACCAGAGGGCACAGCCTTCATAAACATGGCAGTTACTCTGTAGAAGACAGATCTGCAGAAGGCTGTGGAGACCAAGTCATCAAGTGTATTTAAGTCAGTAGTAGATAGGTTCTTGATTAGTAAGGAGGCCAAAGGCAATGGGGGAAACAGGAGAATAGCTCTGAGAATTTTATCAGCCATGATCAGAAGGCAGAGCAAACTTGATGAGCTGAACGGCCTGAATCTGCTCCTACTTTTAATGGTCTTATGGAAGGTGGTGGAACTAAGCCCTTTTTGGAATCATGATGTACAAGTGATTTCTTTTTCACATGGTATCCATCAACATGCAGGATAGTTATGGCATGTGCTCTCACAGCACCAAGCCTACTTGATGAGCAGGTTGCTAGGGCCTCAGTCAGTAGAGTGCCAACATGACAGACCTTGCAGGACATATACTGACCAACAAACCGCAGCTATCGGTATAATGGGAAGATCAGTAACGCCCTTCAGTATTCCAGTCCTGCACAAGTCTATGCGCTCCATTTCAATGCCCCACCCCCACTGCCTCAATCAATTTTTCTTCTGTCAGCACCTTCAAGTGCCTTATCCAATCTTATTTCCAGCATCATCTGCACCTTTCATGCTTCAACTTTCAACCTCCAATACTTCACTTAACTATTTTTACAATGTAATAAAATGTGAGGCTAGATGAAGACAGCAGGCCAAGCAGCATCTCAGGAGCGCAAAAGCTGACGTTTCGGGCCTAGACCCTTCATCGGTCTAGGCCCAAAACGTCAGCTTTTGTGCTCCTGAGATGCTGCTTGGCCTGCTGTGTTCATCCAGCCTCACATTTTATTATCTTGGAATCTCCAGCATCTGCAGTTCCCATTATCTCTCACATTTTATTATCTTGGTTTCTCCAGCATCTGCAGTTCCCATTATCTCTCACATTTTATTATCTTGGTTTCTCCAGCATCTGCAGTTCCCATTATCTCTGATATATTTTTACAATGTCTCTCCTTTTTCCAGCTTCGCGGTCCTGTCACATTTCAACCTACTCGAAGTGTAACCTGCACATTTCTAGCTTCAGACAATCAGCTATCGTGTGGTTGCTATCACAAATTCCCAGAAGCCATCGTTTTCACCTATACTCCACCATTGTGATACCAGTCAAGTTCAATCAGAATACCTTCCACAGGAAGGTCACAAACAAACTGTCAACTGTAACTCTCCACTTCTTGCTCCTTACTATAAGGCTGCTTGATTGCCTTCTAGCCTACACAGTTAGAGACTTTCAATCCAACAATGGGAAATCAATCGCTTTCACAAGTTCATCTCTTTTAGAAGGCATTATATTGGACTAGAGACCCAAGCTCTTAATTGCTCCATAGATTCTGCCAGTCTCAGAGTTTATTCAGCAATTTCAGATTCCATTTCAGATTTCCAGCACCAGTACTATTTTGCTTTTCTTACATTTTCTGTTTTGGATTCTATTTGCGCTTATGCTTAAAAGGATGAATAACAAATGGAGCCAAAACAGTTGGTTGAAGATAGACCAGTGTTTACCCCCAATGAATAGCAACAAAAGGCACATGGAGCTGAGGAGGCCAATTCCTCTACTATTAACTTCCAACTTAGAATGCCACAAGCCAAGTGAATGAATTAACTCTTTGTTACAAATTAAAATCAGGCAACTGTCATGCACCAACAACTGTTTATTAAGCTTGGCATCATTGTTAGCAGTACTGAAACTTAAACATGAAATATTAAACTAATTGGGAGATGGAGTTAATTGACAAAATAAATAGAGGTTACAAAAAAACAGTAATGTTACAGTAATTAAGCATCAGCTATTTGATTACAAATTTACTGCAGAGATCAGTGTCTGAGATTGATATAAATTGCAAAGATTAATTTAGGATTAGCTTGTTAAATAGCTTACAAATTAACTTCATTCAACGGAAAGTCAATTGAACAGATAAAAGTCTTTTTTGTAGCTAGCAATGCTTCTAGAATTTTGCCTCTTCTAAACTCTGATCAAAACAGTACTTGTTAGAACCTTGTTGGTTCCGAGGTCAGTGATCAAGTACTGTTATGAACCCACCTGATATTACTACTGGACAAAATCAGATCCCAGTCTGAAATCTGGCTTGGATGATTTTTTATTTCATTTTAATAAGGCAGTCTTTCATTGAAACACACTTTAAAAGACTCAGATGCAGGTTTAATAATAAGTCACAGAAAGGACATTAAGATAAAACAGAATAACCCAATTATTTATATGTGGCATGTTTAAAGATTCAGAAACACATGGTAAAAAACACAATCCCACTAAACCCACCAGCACTGCATAGTAGTACTCAAAGCAAAAATACCCTTTTCTCCCCGCACACAAGATTTCTTTTGGTTGTGGCTTCAATTCCCAAAGCAGAATTAGACAGGCTCTTCCTGAAGCCTTAAAGTCTTAATTTAGAATTGCTCAGCTTCAAATACTACCCTTCAGGATTTTACTCAAATAGTTCTGGTTTGGAATTCAAGCGAAGCTTCTTAGACTAATATAACTTGTTTCTTAACAGTACTAAACTACATTCCTTTCTGAGGGATGACTGTTTTACACAAACAGCTTCAACTAAAAGTTCCGTATAAAACCCCAAAGTTAAAACTAAAACCTTTTCTTTCCAAGCTACGTGTTCCCCCTCAAAGAGAACAAGATGATCCCAGATAACAAGGTGTAGAGGTGGATGAACACAGCAGGCCAAACAACAGAGGAGCAGGGAAGTTGACATTTCGTGTCTAGACCCTTCTTCAGAAATGGGAAAGGGGAAGGGGATTCTGAAATAAATAGGGAGAGAGGGGGAGGTGGATGGAAGATGGATTAAGGAGCAGATAGGTGGAGAGGAGACAGACAAATCGAGGAGGTGGGGATGGAGCCAGTAAAGGTGAGTGTAGGTGGGGAATTACGGTGGGGATAGGTCAGCCCAGGGAGGTCAGGTCGAGGCGGCAGGATGAGACTGGTAGGTAGGAGGCGGGGGTGGGACATGAGTTAGGAGGAATGGAGTGGAAAGGTGGGAGGACAGACCGACAGGTTAGGGAGGCGGGGACGAGCTGGGCTGGTTTTGGGATGTGGTTGGGGGAGGGGAGATTTTGAAGCTTGTGAAGTCCACACTGGGAACCCTGCAGCCCAATGGTCTCAAACGAAATTGAGGTGCTGTTCCTGCAACCTTCGGGTGGTATCGTTGTGATGCTGGAGGAGTCCCAGAATGGGCATGTCATCCAAGGAAACAAAGTGTGGAGCTGGATGAACACAGCAGGCCAAGCAGCATCTCAGGAGCACAAAAGCTGACGTTTTGGGCCTAGACCCTTCATCAGAGAGCTTGAAGGGTCTAGGCCCGAAACGTCAGCTTTTGTGCTCCTGAGATGCTGCTTGGCCTGCTGTGTTCATCCAGCTCCACACTTGGTTATCTTGGATTCTCCAGTTCCCATTATCACTCATCCATGTCATCCAAGGAGTTGTACAGGGAGTTGAAATGGTTCACGACTGGGAGGTGCAGTCGTTTGTCGCAAACCTAGTGTAGGTCTCCCACAAAGCAGTCTCCAAGCCTCCGCCTGGTTTCCCCTGATGTAGAGACGGCCACTTCGGGAACAGCGGATACAGTGTACCACATTAGCACATAGCTTGGGAACCGTGCAGTCCAAATGGAATCAATGTGGACTTCACAAGCTTCAAAATCTCCACTCCCCCGACCACCTCCCTAAGCTGTCCTTCCTCCCACCTCAAGCCCCAACCCCACCTGCCAACCAGCCTCATCCCGCCTCCTTGACCTGTCCGTCCTCCCTGGACTGACTTTTCCACACCCTCACTCCCCACCAACACACCTTTACTGGCTCCATCCCCACTTCCTTGAACTGTATCTCTTCTCCACCTATCTGCTCCTTTATCCATCTTCCACCCACCTCCTCTCCTCCCTTTATTTCAGAATCCCCTTCCCCTCCCCCGTTTCTGAAAAAGGGTCCAGACCCAAAAATGACAGCTTTCCTGCTCCTCTGATGCTGCTTGGCCTGCTGTGTTCATCCAGCTCTACACTTTGTTACCTCTACTGTACAACTGTCGACTTTGTTCAATTTAAAAAACCTCCCAATGGAGACAAAACCCCATTACTCTCCAGGACATCCAATACTATGTTTTAAAATAAATGACCACAGATACAGAAATACTTGCAGATTCATCATTAAGCTCATTCTAAAAATGGACAGAAGACCCACATGCCATTAGATCAAATTCAAAAATCTTAAATTATATTAACGTATATATAAATCACAAATCTTTTACCACATTATCACTTGTCAATGTGGCGGCTGATCTCCTGCTCCTCAATGCATTTATCCCTTACACTGATGGCTATATCTAAATTATCAGGCTCGCGTCTCACCTCCTTTCATCTCATGATTTATACACCCACGTGTCATATTTCCAAATTACCTACAACTTACTGGTAGAACTGTCCAATCTCAGGTGGGGAGTTTTCAAAGAAATTTGTGCATGGGGTGTGGGCATTGCTAGCTGAGCCAGCATCTGTTCCTATCCCTAGCCACCTTTGCTTACAAGGCCATTTCAGAGGCTAGTTGAGCCAGTGACAGAAGTCACATTTTGGCCAGATAAGGCAAGTACAGCAGTTCTCCTCCCCAAAATACATCAGTGAACTAGCTGGGTTTTTACAAGAATTATCAATGGTTCTCAGACTTTTTATTAAATTCAAATTCCACCATCTACTTTGGTGGGTTCAAGCTGGGACTCTAGAGCATGACCTGGTTCTCTGGACCACTGTAATAATACCACTACACCAGTGCCTCCTCGTAACTTTTCCCAGCAGAGACAGTGTCCAATTTTATTTCCTTGCAAATGGGTAGATTTTGCATGGCCTAAACATTGGTACTAATACAATCCAATTATTTCAACAAAAACATTCCCTTCAATGCAATTTGGGCAAAGAATTACTCCGCCACTAGCTCCAAGTGCTATTGCAAGAACTAGGAAAACAACTGAACCAAACAGGATTGAGAATCAAAACAAACAGAACATACCACTGAATGCTTACCATGCAGTGGCAAGACATTTGGCCCAGAGTCTACATGGACCTTCCAAAGAGCATCCCATCCAGATCCACCGCCCTACCCTATCCCTGCAACCCTGCATTTTCCCTGGCTAACCTACCTAATCTGGATACTAACTGCAATTTAGCATGGTCAATCCACCTATCCAGCACATCTTTGGAGTGTGGGAGGAAACCTACACAGATGCAGCGAGAAGGTGCAAGCTCCTCACAGTCACTCAAGGCTGGAATCAACCCTGGGTCCCTGGCTCTGTGAGGCAGCAGTGCTAACCACTGAGCCATCAGGCCACCCTAAAATACTGAACATCCCGTCAGGGAATTGAACCCCAGTCTCCCGTGTGACAGGCGGGGATACTAAGAACTACACTAACCAGAATGCTGGAAAATTCAGCATCTGCTGAGAGAATGTGCCCCAAAGAATCAGACTGGACTCAAAATGTTCACTCTTTTCTCTTTTGTTTTGAGCCACGACATTAATCTCCAAGGTACATGCACAATAGTAACTTCTGTACACATCAATGCACCAGCACACCAAACAGCCTGCATAGTCTTGCAGCTTAGAGGGAACATTGCTGGTCTTGTCTTATGTTTAAATAGTTTTGGTTGGTGCTATTTTATCCTTTTCTTGTCAAATAAACTCATGTTATATTATTAAAACAAAATCTGCAACATTGAGTGTTTATACTTCAGTGAGAGTTCAGTGGCTGAGATGAAACCAAACCATGATCCATCATGCCAAATTTCTGACCAAGATCTCATCTGTCCATTAATAACACGAACTGCGATCATAAAACAGAGGATCACTGTCTTCCACTTTGGAAATACAGATCCTGATTTGACTATACAGACCAATTCTGAAGCCACACACTTTGCCATGGTAGGGGAGATGGCGTTTGAAGAGGCAAACAGAAGGTTTGGGTTTTAGCATACTGGTCTGCTGTTTAGGGCTTACGTCGCACCTAGGCTTGTTGGAGGTGGTTTGGACTTTGGCAAGTGCTTCTTCACTTTGTGCAGTCTCAAGCAAGAGATTGCCTAGATTCAGCGAAGACTTTGTATTTTTTTAGGGAAGCTCTAAGGATGTGCTCAACGCCTGTACTGTGGCAAGGTAGAGCTGGAGTACAGTGCTGTTTCTGGGCACTAGACAGGATTGTATTATTTTTCAATAAAAAAAAGGCAAAAACATGCGACAATATCAAATGTGAAGGCATTTGTTTACTTTTTTTAAAAAAGGTGAAAACAAATAAACTTGGGTTCACTGGTATTCGGAAAAAGGGTCACCAGACCTGAAACACTAACTTCGATTTTTTTCTTCATAGATGCTGCCAGACTCGCTGAGCTTTTCCAGCAACTTTGTTTTTGTTCACTGGGTATAAACGCAGAGATGAAACAGGTTTTACTCAGCAACAGAGCCAGATTTAAATGACAACTTAATATGCAATAGGTCCACATGCGTCAGTTTGTACAGTTACTTTGAACTCAATTTGTTCAAGTAATCAAGAGTTATTGTGGAGTCATGTATTCTCCTTGTGGTTAAAGGCAAGATGGCATGTTGGATCTGAAACTGTCCGAAAGGCAGGAAGCACAGCATAATGGTGGAAGGTTGCTTCTGTAACAGGAATACTGTTCCACTGGTCTTCTGCAGGGGTCAGTGCTGGAACTCTTGACATTTGTTTTTGCACATTAGTGATTTGGAAGTAAAATGTAGGGGATATAACCAAGTCATATGTGAACAATACAAAAAAAAATGGGTGAGTGGTAACTGGCAAGGAAGGTAGCCACAAACTGCAGAAGGCTATTAATAGAGTGGTCACCTGGACAGAGCACTGGCAAGTGGAATGCAAAGTTGGAGGTGGTGCATTTAGGAAGGGGCTACACTGGGAATGGTAAAACCATCGAAAATGTTAATAAGCTTAATCACAGACCATGGAAGGCAGCAGGGCAGGTAGTTAAGGTGGATAAATCAGCATATGGAATATTTGCTTTTCTTAACTAAGGCAGAACCTTCTTGTATTTCGAGATAGAACTGTTTAAAAAAGTTGGTTAAGCCCACGAACTGACTGCGCACTTATCATGAGAAAAACAAGGTGATTGCACTGGAGACAGTGCAGAGGAAATTTACCTGAATGCCCTCTGGGCTGGACAGTTTCAGATATGAAGACAAGACCGGATAGATTTGGTTTGTTCTCCTTGGAGCAGAGGAGACTGAGGGGCAACACAATTGAGATGTATAAAATTATGGGGGCATGGATAGGATAGACTGAAAGAAAGTTTTCCCCTCGATGGATTTAAGTCTGCACTCCTGGTCATTGAACAATGTTAAAAGGCAAGGGGTTTAAGAGGGGATGAGGGGGAAAAGATTTTTCAGCAAGGCTCATAGGATTCTGGAACTACGTACCTCAAAAGGACAGTACAGGGACACAGAAACCCTCTTAACATTTTAGTCTTTAGATGTACACTTGCTATGCCAAGGCATACAAGGCTATGGGCCAACTGCTAGAAAATGGAATTGGAATAACTATATTCTTGTTTTTGACTAGCACAGCCTTGATGGAACAAAGGGCCTTTTTCTATGCTGTAGATTTCCAAGACTATGACATTCTTACCTGGAAAAAGACCAAGACAATAACATATGAAAGCAAAACTAGGCCAGTTAGCTCATCGAGCCTGCTCCACCATTCAATCATGGCTGATATGTTTCTGAACCACATTTTCCTGCCTTCTCCTGTCACATACCCTTAGTAATTAAGGACTTCTCTGTGCCTTAAGTACACTCATTAACTAGGCCTCCACAGCCTAAGGCAACGAATTCCACTAATTCATCACCCTTGGACTGAAGAAATTCCTCATCTCAGTTCAGGTTTCTGACTAATCAGGATTAGTAATACTTTAATTGCAGGACCTATATTAACCTTTATAAAATGACTTAAAGAGATCCAGCCTATAGTTTATTCCACTGCAAAATCTTAGAATCTTCTATCAGACAGGCAGATGATGGAACTGGTGCCTTGATGCTGGCGATGTTGATCTGGGAGTTTAGATTTGCAGGATTTGGCACAGGCATGGCTGCTATTTTGCTAATGATTTGAGATATCTGCTATACATTAGCAAAGTTTCTGAAACATACAAAACTGGCTGCAAAATGCTTAGGGGTGATTAGATTATGCAGAATGGCCCTCTGAGTAACACAGAGGCAGACACCACTCTTAAACCCACCAATGAGCTCATTACACCTGCCAGAGACAATCATCCCTTAACATTCGATTGTGTTGCCACCACTGAATCCCCCCATTAAGAACATCAGAGTCACTCATGACCAAATGCTAAACTGGAGTAGCCTACGAAAAGGGCAGTTCCAAAAGCAGGCAAGAGGCTTGGAATACTGAAGCAGGTAACTCAGCTCCTGACTCCCTTAAGTCTGTCCACCATCTACAAGGCACAAGTCAGAAGTGTGACAGCACAGATCAAAACACAGAACACGCCCTTCGGCCAAGAATGTTGTGCTGAACTTTTACACTAAACCCGAGGTCTGTCTAACCTCCACCCCTACCTTATACTATCATCCAAATGCCTATTTAATAGCCACTTAAATGCCCCTAATGAGGCCGATTCCACTACCGTCTCTGGTAATGCATTCCATGTCCCAGCCACTTTGAGTAAAGAATCAACCTCTGACGTCTCCCCTACATCTACCTCCACTCACTTTAAAACTATGTCCCCTCGTAATAGCTACCTCCACCCTAGGAAAAAGTCTCTTGCTATCCACTCTACCTACACCTCTGATCGTTTTGTACACATCTAGCAAGTCATCTGTTACCCTTTGTCGTTCTAAAGAGAAAAGCCTTAGCTCTCTCTCTCAACCTTTCCTCATAAGACCTTCCCTCCATTCCAGGCAACATCCTGGTAAATCTCATCTGCACCTTTTCCAATGCTTCCACATCTTTCCTGTAATGAGGTGACCAGAACAGGACACAATACTCCAGATGTGGCCAAACCAGGCTTTTGGATAGATGGAGCATAACTTCACGGCTCTTGAACTCAATCCCTCTATTAATGAAATCTAACACACCATATGCCTTCTTAACAGCTCTACCCACTCAGGGTACAGTGAACATGAACCTCAACTTCCCTCTGCTCCTCCACATTGCCAAGAATCTTTCCGTTAACCCTGTATTCTGCTTTCAAGTTTGCCCTTCCAAAATGAAAAACACACTTTTCAGGGTTAAACTCCATCTGCCACTTCTCAGCCCAGCCCAGCATCCTATCAATGTCCCTTTGTAACCTAGAACAGCACTCTGCACTATGCACAACTTGACCCACCTTCATATCATCTGCGAACTTGCTAATCCCCTTGCCACTCCTACATCCATATCATTTACAAAAAGCACAAAAGAGGACCCAGAACAGATCCTTGTGGTACACCACTTGTAACTGAGCACTATTTGAATATTTTCCATCCACTACCACCCTTTGTCTTCTAAGGATCAGCCAATTCTGAATCCCATCTGCCACATTTCCCTCTATCCCACACCTCCTTACTTTCTGCATGAGCCTAACATAGGGAACCTTATCAAACGCCTAACTTAAATCCATGTATATCACATCCACTGCTCTACGTTCATGTATGTGTTTGTTTACCTCTTCAAAGAATTCAATAAGGTTTGTGAGGTATGATCTGCTCCTCAAATCCATGCCAACAGGCACAGTTTGATTCGTGATAATCTAAGTGATCATAAATCCTATTTCAGAACCCTTTCCAATAATTTATATTTGCCCACCACTGAAGAAAGACTAACTGGCCTGTAATTTCCGGGGTTATCCCTTTTCCCTTTTTTGAACAAGGGAATGACGTTCGCCTCTCTCCAATCTCCCGGCGCTATACCCATGGACAGCGAGGACGAAAAGATAATCACCAAAGGCCCTGCTATTTCTTCCCTCACTTCCCATAGAATCGTAGGATAAATCCCATCAGGCCCAGGGGACTTATCTATCTTCAACTTCCTCAAAATTCCTAGTTTATCTTCCTTACTAACATCCACCTCCTTTAGCCTGATTCACACTGTCCTTCTCTACAACTAGGTCCCTCTCAGTTGTGAATACCAAAGAAAAGTATTCATTAAGGACCTCTCCTACCTCTTTAGGCTCTGTGCACAAATTCCCTTTACAATCCTTGATCAGCTCTACCCTTTCTCTGGTCATTCTCTTATTCCTCACATACGTGTAAAAAGCCTTGGAGTTTCCCTGGATTCTATCTGCCATGGTTTTCTCATGACCCCTTATAGCTCCAAGCCCTTTCTTCCACTCCTTCCTGGCTAACGTGTATCCCTCTAGAGCCTTTTACGTTCCTTGTTTCCTAAACCTCTCATAAGCATCCTTCTTCCCCTTAACCAGTCGTTCGAACTCTTGAGAGCCAAGGCTCCCTCACTCAACCGCATCTTCCCTGCCTGCTAGGGACAAACATAATCGGGCACACGCAGTATGCATTCCTTTTCCACGACTATTGTAAAAGTAACAGAGTTATGATCACTACCGCCAAAATGCTCTCCTACCAACAGGTTGAACACTTGGCCCGGTTCATTGCCAAGCACCAAATCCAAAGTGGCCTCTTCTCATGTTGGTCTATGAACAAACTGTGTCAGGAATCCTCCTGAACACTGGACAAAATCTGCTCCATCTAAACTATTACAAATAAAATGTATACAATCAATATTTAGAAAGTTGAAGTCACCCATGACTACAACCCTGCGACTTCTGCACCTTTCTAGTATCTGCCTCCCAATCCACTTCTCTGCAATTGTTAGGGGGTCTGAAATAAAAACAAAATGGCTGCTCCTTTCTTGTTCCTGATCTCAACCCAAAACTGACCCTGTAGACATATTCTCAAAACGCTTTTCAGTAACTGCTATACTAGCCCTGACAAGCAATGCCATTCCCCCGCCTCTATTACCATCCTCCCCATTTCTTTTAAGGCATCTAAACCGAGAACTTCCAACGACCATTGCTCTCCCTGAGTTACCCAAGTTTCTGTTATGGCCACAATATTGTAGTTCCAAGTACTGACCCATGCTCCAAGTTCATCCACCTTATTTCTGATATTTCTAGCATTGAAGCATATACACTTCAAACCATCCTTGTGTCCACAATTACACTCCATCAACCGCATTTCTTTATTAACCACCTCACTCCCTGCTGTATCGGTTGGAAGGCTGAATACCTCCTCCTCTGAATTACAAATCCAGATCCCCACCCCCTGCCAATCTAGTTTAAACCATCCCGTATAGCTTGAGCAAACCTCCCTCCCAGGATATTTGTGCCCTTCCGGTTCAGATGCAACCCTTCCATACTGTACAGGTCCCATCTTCCCCAGAATATGCTCAAGTTATCCACATAATGGAAGCCCTCCCTCCTACACCAGCCCTGTAGGTGTGCACTCTCCCTATTTCTTACCTCATCACGAGGCACTGGTAATAATCCAGAGATAGCTATCCTGTTTGTCCTGGACTTCAGCATCCAACCTAACTCCTTGTACTCATTTTTCACATTCTCAGTCCTTTATCTACGTGCATCATTGGTACAGATGCATGCCATAACTGCTGGTTGCTCACCCTTCCCCTTAAGGATCTTGAACTCACGATCTCAGATATCACGGACCCTGGCAACCGGAAGGCAACATACTATCTGCTCAGTGATAATGGGAGATGCTGGAGAATCCAAGATAATAAGATGTGAGGCTGGATGAACACAGCAGGCCCAGCAGCTGCTGTGCCTGCTGTGTTCATCCAGCCTCACATATACTATCTGCTCATCTCATTTGCATTCACAGGACCACCTGTCTGTGCCTCTTGCGATTGAATCCCCTACTACAATTGCTCTCCTATTTCCCCCCTTCCCTTCTGTGCCACAGGACCAGGCTCAGTGCCAGAGACCTGTCTGTACGGCCTTTCCCTGGTCAGTCATTCCCCCCCACCAACAGTATCCAAAACGGTGTACTTATCGAGGGGATCCCTGCAATGTCTGCTCCCTTTCCCCGTCCTGGCAGTCACCCATCTACCTTTTTATTGTACCTTGGGTGTGACCACCTCCTTTTAACTCCTCTCTATCACCCCCTCAGCCTCCCAAATGATCCGGAGTTCATCCAGTTCCAGTTCCCTAATGCAGTTTGAGAGGAGCTGGAGTTGGGTGCAGTTCTTGCAGGTGAAGTCAGAGGAACACTAGCAGTGACCCTTACCTCCCACATCCTGCAAGAGGAGTATGCAACCGTCCTAGCTTCCATTCCCTCTACTCTACATTTCCTGAAGAATAAAAAAAGCCTTCCTTACCGACCCTCCACACAGTCTTATTTGGCTAGAGGAGGATAGGTGGGAGACACTACACGCGTAGTGTTTCAGGTTTAGCCAATGCCCAAATATATCAGTTCCTTCCTGGCTTGCATTCCCTCCACACACCCACTGCTGAAAGCAAGGCAGCTGCTGCTGCACAAAATAAGTTTTTAATAGGGAAAAGCCTTAACTTCCTGACTGCACCCTGGCTCGTGTTCTCTCCACCTACCTGCCACTAAAAGCAAGAAAGCAATACTCCCCGCCTGCATGGCTGAGCATAGCTTAAACACTCAAGAAGCTTCACCTCATCCAAGAGGAAGCAGCTTTTCTTGATTGGCATCACATGCACATACATCCATTTCTTTCACTGTTGCTCAGTAGCAGTGTTCTGTAGAAATTCACCAAAACTCCTGTGACAGCACCTTCCAAAACCACAACTTGCACCTCCAAAAGACAAGGGCAGCAGACACACCAGATGCAAGTTCCACTCCAAGCCACTCACCATCCCATCTTGCAAAAAGGAAAAGTGGTGGTGTCATGGGATTAATAATCCAGAACCCCAGCCTAATATGCTGGGGACAGGAGTTCGAATCTGGCTATGACATAGAAGGATATTCAAATTCAATAAAATCTAGGATAGGACATTAGCATACTGGCAACTAAATAACCATTGCTGTTTGTCATAAAAACCCCCGTTTATTTCACAAAAGTCCTTCTGGGAAGGAAATCTGCCATCATTAGCTGGTCTGATCTGTACGTGACTTTAGATTCACTGACTGGACTCCTAGCTGCCCTCCAGGATATTAATGGTGGGCAATAAATGCTGACACAGCCAGTGATGTCAACACACACACACACAGAGTAGGTCTTTCAGGAGCATCGAGTCAGAATCCTGGAATCCCCTCCCAAACAGCATTATGGGTCCACTGACAATACATGGACTGCAGTGGCTCAAGGAAACAGTTCACCACCACCTTCTCAAGGGCAATTAGGGAGAAGCACCAAGTGCTGGCCCAGTCAGCAAAACCACATCCCACGAGGGAGTTTTTAAAAAAAAGCCTCTCTGCCATCAGAGTACTCTCCTCCCAAAATAGAGTGAAGTGGAAGTGACAGACCTGCAAGGAATTGCTCCTCTAACAGTAGCCCATTTCACTGCTTTTGCTATTTTTGGCTGTAGATTAAGTATGTTTGGGGGGGGGGGGGGTGCGGGCGCATGCTGGACACATGCATATTAACCCTTCTCCCTCACCAAAACCCCATTCACATATCAGGTCTTGGAGGGGAGAAAAGCCAGCCTAGGTGAGCTCTAAACAGACACTGAGATCGATGTTGGTTAAACCCAACTTCTTAGCTTAGCCCCAATGCCCACCCCTTCCACAGTGATTAATAATTGGCACTGCATCCGTTTCTTGGTTCATAAACAAAATCACTTGATTTTATACTAGACAGCTCTACTAAGCACATTTTAATGCTCATTCTTTTTCCTAAAAATAGTCAAATCATTGTTTTGACATTTTCTTCTGCTCAAGATTTTATTTTCTTCATATATTAACTTTTATCTTGAAATTTGCACACCCAAACAGACTCACTGGCCCTTTGAGTGGGGTTCAGTATTGGTGGGGGAAGGGCTTAACAGGATTGTCTAACCTTTCCACTTCAGAAGCCACCTGTCAATTTTTCCTCTCATTCAGCCGAAATCTAGAAATTGCATTTACAACCTGATTAGGTCAAAAAAATCCTTATATTGAGAAGAACTCTCCCTGCCGACATCTATGCCAGGTACCTTCTCAGTTGAAGGAGTGGAGCGTAGGATAGGAATCCACACCACTGAAACCGTGCTTCTTTTTCACAACAATTCATGCCATAAAAACCCTTGTACTACATAAACAGCACTGAGACACAGTTAGGAAGATGGTAGTTAAAGTAGCCATAATTCTTCAACTTGTTACCAAATAATTAAGCCAAATTCAAGTGAAACTCAGTTCTGAAACTCCCTGATACTAACTCAGAGTTAAGGAATTCAGGGTTCCAGACACTGGTATTTGCCCAGAAATTTCAACTTCATTGGTTCCAATGCACAATGCCTACTCAATGTTGCTGCAACAACAAAACACCCTATCAGGATGAAATATTAAGTTCATCACAATGACTGCAAAATTTAAAAGAAAGGCAAGGATTGATGTATTCAGTTGAATTAAAACGTAATTGAATTTAAATTCCCCATTTACAGTAACCTTAGAATACATCTCCCCAAAGCATTAATTCAGGTCTTTGGGATTGCTAGTTCAGTAACATAACCACAAAAAGTACTCTACTTCAAATGAAAGTTACCTCATTCTAATTAAAATCTATATACATACATATTCGCACTCAATCACTGAAGCCAGTAATCAGAATGAAGAGATAAAAATTCCAGGTAACACCAGTATTTTTCAGAATGGTATTCAGTACCATGACATGGCTGAGTAATAGAAAAGCAGATTTCAGCAGGACCCAGAAGGACCATTCAGCCCATTGAATGCTGGTTCAGATTCAATGAGATCACACTGATCTAATTAATCATAAATTGCACTTGCCTGCCTTTTGTCCAGGACTCTTGACTACCTTAATGATTTAAGATTTGCCTATTCAAACTCAAATACATTTAGTGACCTAGCCTCCCCAAACCTTTGTATTAAATAAGTTCCAGATTCATAACTTTCAGAAGAAATTCCTCATCTGTCCTTACTGGATAGCACCTTACTGAGATTAGGTCCTCTGGTCCTAGACTCTCCCACAAGTTGAAACAGCCTAGAAAAAAACACAAGTTTTATGGTGCAGGAGGCCATTCAGCCCATCATATCTGGACTGACTCATTAAAAGAGCATTACCCAGCGCTAATCACCATACATTTGAACATTTCTATAAAGCAATAATGCAATACCATCTTGGATGCAACTGAACTTGCCTCCACCACACTTCCAGGTAGTATATCCCTTACCATGACCATTCACTGATTGAAACTACATTTCCTCACTTCACTCCTGTTCCTTTTGAAAAATCACTTTCAATCTATAGATTCAAATTCTTGCTTCTTTTACTAGTGGGAACAGTTTCTCCTCATCTATTTTATCCAGCCTCCCCTCATCATTTTGAAAACCTTCATCAAATCTCTTTTTTAGCCTTTTTCTCACCAAGGAGAAGGTTCCCAACTTCTGCAATCTATCCTCAAAAACAAAGTTCCTCATCCCTGGAAATATTCTTGTAGATATTTCTGCACTCTCCAATGCATTCACAGCCTTCCGATAATGGGACCTAGAAATTTTTGTCATTTTGCTTCCTTCTGTGCGGCCCAATTAGTAAATGCCTACTCAAAACCTGAATTCAGAAGCTTAGTATATTCATGTATCAACAAACTAAAAATGCTTCCATTATTCTTGATCTGATTATTATTTATTCCATATTAAAATATTATTCACCCCAACAATCCTCTTCATCGCCTCCAATTTTAGTGAATCCTTGTTGCTCTCCAGCATTTGATGAAGGTCTTCATTCCTGAAAATAAAAAAAAGTTTCAAAAAAATGAGCAAAGGCAGCAAAGCAAAAAAAAAGACGATGAACAAAGGTAAAACTAGGGGGCAACCACTACCCCTGGGCTATATCACATTTGCAAATACACACATCTGGAGCACAGTTACCCAGAAACCCTGAATGATGCAAATTAAACACAGGAAATGTGCATTAATCAAACTCAGCAATATCAGCATCTGTGGAAGGTTTGGTGTTTATTTTATTGACTAATGTAATGTGCAGAAAAAAATTCAATTTTACACCGTGGGATCATATTCTTTTAATTACAAACTGAAATTTTTTATTTCCTCTAAATAAATTGCTGACTCTACAAAGATCGTAACATGTGCCACTTAGGCTTCAGCACAATCTAGGCCACTTCTCCACTGCCATTCTGAAGAGACTATCATGAGATGTCTTCCAGAAAAGGTATTAAACACACAGTCTCTCTACACTTTCAGATGGAGGTTAAAAAAAATCCTGTGGCGCTGTTGTGAACACCAGGAAAGTTATTGCCAATGTTCCAGCCAATATTTAGCCCTCAAATCAACACAAAACAGATTAGCTGGTCATCATCACATTGTTATTTCCTAGAATCTGCTACGTCAAAACTGGCAGAGAACGCAACATTTCCTGCAAGTGACACCATCTTTACAAAGTAAAAGGTAAAGTCACTATATTCCCACAGACTTGCTCTCCTGAGATGTCAAGTTTAAGCCAAGGGTCACCACAACTCAGGCAAGGAGCCAAGTTGAAAAGGCAGGACCTTCATGGTGACCTCAGCCAGAGCCATACATGAACATTTTACTGTTGGCACCAATTTGCATCACAAACTGGCCATCCAGCCAACTGAATTAACTGATACCCACACCTCTTGAAAAAGTACCACCCCAGCAGTAAAACATTTGCTTTCCTTTTGTTTATATTTAAGCAAAAGAAGAAAAGGCTCTATAAGAATCTCCATTCCATTTCCACAAAACATTCCAATGAACAAGAGTATCCGCTCACTCATGCTCTGTTGGATTAGGAGCTGAGTGGCCCAACACAATCTCATGGCAGCCTTCGTTCAAAACATGAACAAAAGATCTAAACTCCAGAGGTCAGGTTCAAGTGACAGCCTTTGATATCCAGATCACACAAAGTACGGGACTAACTCTTTGCTGGTTGGAATCTAACCGGCACAACGGAACACAGCTGTGGCTGTTGGAGATCAGACATCTCAGCTCCAGGAAATCTCAGATTCCTTCAGTATTGTTGGGTCAAAATCCTGAAACTTCCTCCCCAATGACTTAATGGGTATGCCTACAGCACATCGACCGCAACAGTTGAAGGTACCTCACCACCACCTCAAGGGCAACTAGGAACAGGCTATAAAATGCTGGCAACTCTCATACCCGCTAACTAAATAAAAACAAAGAAAGCTATATTTGTGAGACAAAACAAGTTTAGTATAACATTGTTTTTCTACTAAAACTGCTGGTAAGTTTAAAAGAACTAAACAAGCTTAGGTGGTTGGAAATTATTTTACTCAGGTGATTGTGAACCTTCTGTACTCTCTGCCACAGAAGGTTGTAGAAGCTCAGTCGTTAATTATGTCCCAGGTAGATATTGATAGATATTGATAGATTTCTGTTTAACAGTAGCACACTAGGTTACTGGGCTAGGATGAGTAAATGGAATTGAAATATGCGATGAACTGTATTGATTGATGGGTTGAATGGCCAAATGGTCTTCCTGTATTTCTAAAGGAATATTATACAATGCTATAACACTATACAACACAAATTCATCAGTAACTAAGTCAGCAACTAAACATCTTGAAAGAGTCAAAGTCAACTGCATAGAAATGGATCCTTTGGTGAAACTTGTCTCTGCTGACAAAATTTCCCCATATCCAAATGTAGCTATCCAAATGTCTTCTAAACGTTATAAGCGTACCTGCATCTACCACTTCCTCTGGCAGTTCATTCTATACATGAAACATCCTGTGGAAAAAGTTGCCCCTTGAATTTAAAAAAGGCTTGCTCCTTTCACCTTAAAAATATGGCCTCTAGTTTTGAACTCCCCCGCTTAAAGGAAAAGGCCTTTACTACTCACTTTGTGACCCTCATTATTTTATAAACCTCTAAGGCCAACCCTCAACTTCCTTTACTCCAATAAGGAAACATCCAGGCCTAAACACCCTATCCATCCACCTGGCGATCTGAAGATGAATAACGTTAGGTTTATGGAACAAAACATCTGTTGGTTTTAATGAACAAAAGTAGTATTAACAAGTTTCTTAAACTTACCAAGCCTCGTACTAGGCATTCATGAAATCAGTTGGACATTTCTCACTAGTTACTCAGGAAAAACTAGGCATTCGTGAAGGCTTTTCTATCCCTTGAGTTCCTACTCAAACTGAATTCAGAGTCATGAATCAACTCAATTGGGCAGAGTTAAGTATTAGTGACAACCTGAATTTGATTACCAGTTGAAAATGGTTTCATCACAACAGAAGCATTTTGAATAGTGTCAATCCATCACTTGAGAACAATCATTTTGTTCAGTAACTTTCAATCTTACACAATGAAAGTTTGCTTGAAACTGCACTTTTCACGAGCACCAGATGTCTCAAGGTGCTTTCCCAACAATGAAGTACTTTTGATGTGTAGGCAGTGTTGCGACAGAGGAAATTCAGTCAATTCTGTCAGAAAAATTCTCACAAATAACAATGTGATCATGACCAGATTATTTGTTCTTATGCTGTTAAGGCGGCATACAGTGTTTTAGCTTATAATAATAGTGGGATCGAGTTCCGGAACCAAGAGGTTATGCTGCAGCTGTACAAAACTGGTGCGGCTGCATTGTGTATTGCGGAGTATTGTGTACAGTTCTGGTCACCGCATTATAAGGAGGATGTGGAAGCTTTGGAAAGGGTGCAGAGAAGATTTACTACGATGTTGCCTGGTATGGAGGGAAGGTCTTATGAGGAAAGGCTGAGGGACTTGAGGCTGTTTTCATTAGAGAGAAGAAGGTTGAGGGGTGACTTAATTGAAACATATAAAATAATCAGAGGGTTAGATAGGGTGGCTAGGGAGAGCCTTTTTCCTAGAATGGTGAGACGGCGATCACGTTGGGGCATAGCTTTAAATTGAGGGGTGAAAGATATAGGACAGATGTCAGAGGTAGTTTCTTTACTCAGAGTAGTATGGGAATGGAACGCTTTGCCTGCAACGGTAGTAGATTCGCCTACTTTAGGTACATTTAAGTCATCATTGGACAAGCATATGGACGTACATGGAATAGTGTAGGTTAGATGGGCTTCAGATCGGTATGACAGGTCGGCACAACATCGAGGGCCAAAAAGGGCCTGTACTGTGCTGTAACGTTCTATGTTCTAAGTCCTATTTCTTCACCAAAGCAGCACCACGGGATGTTTTACATCCACTCTATCAAGTCAATGGGATCTTGAGTGAGAAGGCAAATGGTTTACATCTCTTTTGTAAACTTCAGAGTTTAGCATTTTATCCAAAAGACAACACTTATTTATACTGCAACACTCCAGCTCAATGCAGCTGTGTCAACCTTGAAGTTTGTGCTCAAATCCCAAGTGAGACTGGAGAACACAAACCATTTAGTACAGAAGTGAGCATGCCACCAAACAGATAAAAAATATTTCTTAGTTACACCGGCGTTTAGGTGGTTTTGATAGTTTTTTTTACAAATTGTATTAAAACGTTTTGAATACTGTATTGTTAGCAGTAAAAATGTACCCAAAAGAACTAGTTCAATTTTGCAGGCTTTTGTAATACCCACAAACATAATCAGTGGAAACTGCCAATGAAGGGTGGAGATAGTTTTGTGGGTATATGCTGAAATTTCCAAGTTCTTAAGTCGGTTGCACTGAGAAAACCCACGCTCCAAGCTGAAACCCCAGGCCATTAACTTTAATGTTATAATACGAACATTCAAGTGTCGGACATACCCAATCAATTGCTGTTCACTTCCATTGTTAAGTTCAGTCAGACCCTGCTCCTCCGAAGTCTGCTCCAAACTCAGTGATAGCTGAAGACTATCTGCAACTACCAACACGTTCTTCACTGTAGCCATTGGATCCAGTCTCTAGCTTGTAATAAACCTCCCAGTTACAAGTTTGTGCTGGGATATAACCAAGCCTGTAAAAAGTTAGTCACCTGACAAACAAACCCATGAAGAAATAAACATTCCCAATGGATTACTTCACCAGTTCATTAAAACATTTAACCATATCTAGGAAATATTTCCCTTTGCAAACATTCTGTGCCTATCAACAAGGTGCAGCAGTACTTAAGTTGGAAGTCCAGTCAATTCCTCTTCCCGTCCTTATTGTTGACTTTAAAGCTTGACTGTTTCAAATACATGGAAATCTTAAGTGATATATTTCTCATCTTACTGTCTAAAAAACCCCTTGTAAAAATGAAGTGATTAATACATAATTAAAAACTAAAAACACGAATGAAAACAAATCCAATCAACTGCCACAAGAAAATAAGTACATCGTGCCAGAGAATAAAAACAACGTGTCAAAAACTGCCAGCTTAAATGTAGCAGCCCGAGAAATATCCATTGGATGACATCATTTTATGATTCAGATATATGGGCATGTCAGCAAATCTTGCTCAAGAGAAATAAACTTATCAATAAGATTAATTTGGTCAAGGTTACCAAACTAAATACATAACCTTTTCAAATCTGAAATAATTTCCAATTCAGTATCTTTTATCATTGCTCTCAACCTAATGAATACCTACTTCCTGAGATATTACCTACAACCATGTTCCTTGCTTATCCTCGAGGATGGATTTATCAGCTAACAAGGTCAAAAGTGACAGCAACTATGCCTTCAGTAACACACACATGGAAATCTTCTAGACCCAGTACTGTATTTACGCTTCTGTAACAGACTAACCCACTGTTTGCGAGGTGAACAAATTTGAACCAACTCAAAATGCTACTCCTTTAGTTGCAGATCAAACAACTAATCCCAGTGGACTGCGTATACTCAGTCTAGAGAATGATTGATTTTAAAAGAATAGGAATTAAGATAATCATTAACTTCCTTCCACCCCATATTACTCAATTTGGTACTGCAAAAATGATTATTTGCCACCTTGCCACTCAACAATGATCATACCTTGCCATGAATTTCAACTATATTTTTCAAGGCTTAAGAAATTTCTCCAAGTGATTTTCCTTTCAAGATATCCTGAAAGCAGACGTTCTAGCCTTTTTTTAAAAAAATGAATAACGGGTTAAATGAAACAGAATTCAACCTTTGCCGGTCATACTGTGGTACCTACTACACTAGGTCACACTTAATTATTACTAAAAATGATAAAAACTGTGTAAACAGAATTATCAGGGACTCTAAGTGGATGAATATTTAAGTTATACATTGGCTCAAAATTTCAGCTTCACAAAAATCACTTTACAGGCGCAAACCTGAGTACAGTGGATGGGAGACATCATTTTTTGATTAAAATTTTGAATGAAGTACCACCTATAAACAGTAACAAATGAAACTACAGTCTATGCTCACATGAATGTATGATATCATTTGGTAAACTAATCAAATCCAACTCTAGTTGCACCTTCAATTGGTTACATGGTACAGTTTCTGGATATAGGAATTTTGGAAGATGAGAACCAACCTGCTCGGGGTCCTGACACCCTTTCAATTCCACTCACTCAAAATTGAACAACCGAGAATTTCAATGTTTTGGTGTGCATGGTTCAGCTATGCACCTAATAAACTGGATGAAGTTTAAATTATCTAAACCTGTTTTGGCTCGATCTTGCACTCTTTGAAAAAGGTATTGTTGCCTTGCTGAGCTGTGAATACCTACAACTCTGATTTAGCGCGCTGAGGCAGAAATGTAACGGCTTTTAAGTGCTTCGAATGAGTGTACAAATGCTGTTAGAATGATATAAACAAGACATTGTTACTATTCAAGTATTCGTTAAGGTCATTTCCAGGGAAAGATGCGCCTGTTTTTCAATACAGAGGTATAAAAAAGGAGAAGCTAGACATCACATAACATTTTAAAAGAGTCAATTTCACACAGTTTTTCCTCTTCCAGTTCCTTAAGCTTTGCAGACGACAAAAATCACTATACCGCAAACCAAGTCTACGTTCCTGCTTCTAAATTAGTCTCAGGCATGAAATTAATGAGTGTATGCTTTTGAAATGGGTACTAAATTAGCTTTGCGACAAACAGAGTGAATTACAATTTCCAGATACAAATAATTGATCATCCTGTCTTAGTTAGTGGTCAAGTTTATTCAGCGCTTCAAGAACAGGGAACACCTCTAAACCTCTAGCTGGAGCTGGAGGAACACAGCAGGTCAGGCAGTATCAGAGGAGGAAAGTCAATGTTTCAGTTTACACTCTTCATCAGGATTAGGGAGGGGGAGGAAGGGAGCTCAGAAGTAAACGGAGGGATGGGGCAGGGGTAAGGTCGACGTCTACCTTCCCCTTGCCCCATTCCTCCATTTATTTCTGAGCTCCCCTCCCACTCACCATTGCTGAAGGGCATAAAGGCGAAAATGTCGACTTTCCTTCTCCTCTGATGCTGCCTGAGCTGCTGTGTTCCTCCAGCTCCATCGTACCGACTATGTCAGGTTCGATTCTCAGACACCCTCATGGACTTGGTGCAAGAGCAAGACACCGATCTGGTTACAAAAATACAATTCTTTATTATTTAGCATGTACAAGCTGCAGAGGATCGCTACATGCAACCCGGCACAGAGTGCTGAGTATCGTGAGCAATTCTTCCTGAACAGGGGACAGTCCCCGCTTTTACACCCTTGGAATTGGCAGATACATAAAAGCAATTACTACATCTCAGAACAGAATATAGCTTTGATCGTTGAAGTGTATGACAACGACAGGATGCGATTTCATGTGACGACAACTGCCTGGCTTGATCAAAGGTCACTGACCTGGCCATTTCAGCAGAAACAGGGGTAGGTGGCAGTGTGGGGGGTAGAGCCATAAAGATTACAAAGCTTAATGCTTTTTGTGTTTACTGATGCATTACACCCAATCCTACTAGGGCAGGAAGTTGAGACAGTGTTCACATACCCCAGGAGGAGAGATGGAGCATAAAAATTCATGGGCTGTTAACCCACTAACATCTCAACTGACTCCAGCATCTGCAGTTCTTGCTATCTCCTAACCACTGAACTTTTAGTAGTTTTATCTAACTAGTAGTAAATCAATTGAAAAAGGCAATTTATCTAGTATCACACAACAACTTCCAGTCAGGTTTAACACCCATAACAAATTTGACAGTTAATTTATTTCATTAAACTGATCTACTTACACATACTAACGCTAGACAAGCCTCCATTTTTATTGCAGCTAAGGTGTTAAAGTGCAGGAAATGCTCAGATCAGGCAGCATCTGTGAAAAGAAATAGAACTGAAGTTGCAGATCAGGATTACTTTGAATTTCAAGCACAAACTTCAACTTCCAAACCTCAATATCTACCATCTAGAAAGACAAGAACAGCTGATCCAAGGAACATTTCCACCTGCAAGTAGCCCTTCAAGGCTTACACCACGATCACACAGTCACTCAATCAAAATTGTGGAGCTCCCTTCCCACCAGGGCAGTGACTATTCACAACAAACTGCAGTGGTTCAAGACAAGAGCTTACCACTACATTCCCAAGGAGGATTAGGAATGGGTAGTAACAGTTCGCAAAGCCAGTGGTACCCACATCCTGTGGGCATGAGTTTTGCTGTTTCAAAGAAAGACTGTACAAAAATTGTACACTGCTGTTCAACAGCACTGGTTTGGGGAGCAGATTTATAGCTCCCCTTTAGCACTTTGAAAGATGACTAATAATTCCTCGCAGCACCTCAATCCTTAAAAAAAACTATAAAACCGGAATTTACAACTGACTTCTCCTCTTCCATCTTTAGGCGAATTTTTGTTGTTTTCATTCATGGGAGGGGGCATTGCTGGCTGTGCCAACATTTATTACCTGTTATGATTGAGAAAGCGATGGTGACATGCTGCCTTGAACCTCTTGCAGTCCACATACTGTAGGTAAAGCCACAATGCTAGTACAGAAGGAATTCCAGGACTTTGACCCAATAAACTTAAAATGTCATATTTCCAACTCATGGAGGCGAATGGCTCGGAGGAAAACTTGCAGGTGGTGGTGGTGTTCCCGTGAATCTGCTGACCTTGTCCTGCTCAAAAGGTAGCTGGCCATGGGTTTGGGAAGTGTTGTCTAAAACATCTTTGGCAAGTTTCTGCAGTGCACATCGCTGATGCTACACATGACTGCTACTGAGCATCAGCAGCAGTGCACATGAGGCTGCTAATGAAGAGCCCATGGTGTTACAGGCAAGGTACTGGCATGGATAGGAATTGGCTGACTGGCAGAAGGCACACAAAAAGGATAAGCTATGTTCCCCCTGGTAAGGCAGCTAATGACTACTGGAGTTCTGCAGGGGTCAGTGTCAGGCTCACAACTATTCATGCTGTACGTTAACAATCTGGATGAAGGAACTGCGGACATTGTCTCATCTGCAAACTTAGCGAAAAAGATAATTGGAGGGACAGGTCATGTTGAGAAAGCAGAAGGTCTTGGATGGGTTGGGAAAGTGGGCAAAAAGAGGCAACAAACACAGTACCATGGGGGGAAAGTGCGAGGTTATGCACTTTGGTAGGAAGAGGCATAGCTACTTTCTCAACAGGCAAAGGCTTTGGAAGTCTGAAGCACAAAGGAATTTACGAGTCAGTTCAGGACTCTCTTGACATTAACATGCAGATTTAGTTGGCAGTAAGTAAGGTAAATGCAATGCTAGCATTCACTTCAAAAGGACTGGAATACAAGATCAGAGTTGTACTGCTAAAGCTGTTCAAGGCTCTGATCTGACTGCCATTGGAATATTGGACCCCTTACATAAGGAAAGATGCGCTAACCTTGGATGGGCTTGAGGGGAGGTTTACAATAACGACACCAGGTTAGAGGGGTCGGCATATGAGCAGCGGTTGAGGGCTCTGGGTATGTATTTGGAGCTCAGAAGGATGAGAGGGACATCACATTGAAACTCAGAGTACGAAGAGGCCTGGATAGAGTAGATGTAGTATGAGACTGGGACCTGAGGGCACAGCTTCAGAGTAAAAGGGTCAACCCTTTAGAACCAAGATGAGGAGTTTATTGACCATGATGGTGAATCTATGGGACTCACTTCCATAGAAGACTGTGGAGAGAAGTCACTGAATGCATTTAAAGGTGGAGATATTTAGGTTCTTGATTAGTAAAGGAATCATGGTTATGGAATGGTGGCGGGGGGGGGGCAATGAGAGGTGTAGAAAGCAGGCAAGTGTGGTTAAGAAACAAAAAAAAACAGCCCTTCAGCCCTCCAAGCCTGAGCCGCCACATATTGCCCTTCCATATTAAAGCTGCCTTCACTTACAGGATCCGTATCACTCTGTTCCCTTTCTATTCGTGTATTTGTCCAGGTGCTTCTTAAATGCTGCTATTGTGTCTGCCTCCACTACCTCCTCTGGCAACACCATGATCAAATGGTGAAGCAGATTCAATGCACAAAGTGGCCTAATTCTGCTCCTATATCTTCTGATGAAGGGCCTCACTGTTGGAAGATGTGCTGAGGTAATCAAGTGGAATTATCACCAGGTCTGGCTTACATGTGACTTCACACCCACAGCTATGCACGTGACTCTGAATTGCCTACTTGGGATGGGCAATGAAAATGCTGGCATAGTCAGTGACACCTCATCCTGTGAATAATTAAAAGAAAAAGTTGCTTTGCTCTGAATGGTAGAGCTTTGCGTGCTTATGAAGCTGCACTCATCCAAGCAAGTGGGGAGTATTCCATCACACTTCTGACTTGTGCCTAGCAGATGCTGGACAAACTTTGGGGAGACAGGAGTTGAGTTACTGACTGCAGTATTGTTAATTTCTGACCTGCTCGGGTAGTCACTGTATTAATATGGTGAGTCCAGTTCAGTTTCTGATCAATAGTTACCGCCAGGATGATGATAGTGGGGAATTCAGTGATAGTAACACCAATAAGTGTCAAGGGGTGATGGTTAGATTAATCAGAAATGGTCACTGTCTGGCACATACAGCTCACGTTATTTACCATATTCAGGCCAAACCTGGGTATTGTCCAAGACTGGCTGCATTTGGACACAGACCACTTTTGTATCAAAGTCACTGCAAACAGTGTTGAGCAATGTACCGTCAGAACATAACAAAATCTGATGTTTTGATGCTGCAAAGATCGTAGATTAAGCAACTGAAGATGTTTGAGCTTAAGACACTACCCTTTTTGATACCAGATTTGGTAAAATGTGGCTTTGATGTCAATGGCACTCTCACCTCACCTTTTCACTTTACTCACTAAGAATGTTGCCCATTCCTGGAAGTTTTTGCATATTTTAACATCCTTCCACTTACTCAATAATTCTCTTCATCTGATATTGATAGCCTGCATTGTCATTAAAACCCTTTAAAAGGTTTAACCATGCCACTCCCTTAAACTGCTTCTCTTTCACAATTTCAATCACTATAACTTGGCACACCCAATGCTTGGGGACCGCTTTGTAGAACACCTCCGCTGGGTTCGCAATAAACAACTGCACCTCCCAGTTGCGAACCATTTCCACTCCCCCTCCCATTCTTTAGACGACATGTCCATCATGGGCCTCTTGCAGTGCCACAACGATGCCACCCGAAGGTTGCAGGAACAGCAACTCATATTCCGCTTGGGAACCCTACAGCCTAATGGTATCAACGTGGACTTCACCAGCTTCAAAATCACCCCTTCCCCCACCGCATCCCAAAACCAGCCCAGCTCTTCCCCCTCCACCCACTGCATCCCAAAACCAGTCCAGCCTGTCTCTGCCTCCCTAACCTGTTCTTCCTCTCACCCATCCCTTCCTCCCACCCCAAGCTGCACCTCCATCTCCTACCTACTAACCTCATCCCACTTCCTTGACCTGTCCATCTTCCCTGGACTGACCTATCCCCTCCCTACCTCCCCACCTATCTTCTTTTCTCTCCATCTTCCGTCTGCCTCCCCCTCTCCCCATCCCCCTCTCTGATGAAGGGTCTAGGCCCGAGACGTCAGCTTTTGTGCTCCTGCTATGTTCTTCCAGCCTCACATTTTATTATCTTGGATTCTCCAGCATCTGCAGTTCCCATTATCACTCACACCCAATGTTTGCTGTTTTATAATTCCTACTGCTTTTCACCTATGTTAGTGGCATTAGTGTATCTGAGGTGTTCAGTTTCTTCATAATCAGACATGGTTCATTACCAAGTTGCTTTATTTGGTGCCATATGTACAAAAGTTGAATAAACAATTAAAGGGGGAGACCTTGTAATTATATTTTAGTTCCTTGTCAACAGTTTGTTGCTCCACATAATTCTAAATCTCTGCCAGGGGTTAAGCAGCAGATCTCCCATTTAGCCAGAGTCTGGAATTGTCCCAAAACTTATCTGCACCTCTACATGTTTCTCTCCTCCGTCAAAAGAGCTATTTCTGTCCAAGCTGTTAATCATCCACCCAAACATGTCATGTATTCTGGTGCCAATTCTTTTTTGACAATGTCTGTGAAGCAGTTTGAAAGTTTTACTAAGTTAAATGGTACTACTACCATGTTCAGGTTAAGACACAAAAGTGTTCATCACAGCCAAAGTTGGGTAAAAGCCCTAACTTTTCTTTATGGAATTGATTTAGGTTGAACAGTTTCTGAAATTTTGTCGGTTGTGATGCACCAAAGGAGCCAGTAAACACTAAGCAACGGAATCATAGTAATAACCTAAACAATGAGGATATTGGAGAAAATTACCACAGATGCTGAAACCTGTACTGAAAACAAATGCTGCGATTACAACCAGTCAGACAGCATCCATGGAGACAGTGCAAGCCAACATTGAGTTCGCTCACTTGCTCTTCAAAATCAGTCACAAACTTATAAAGTTATTCAGTGATCATTTATTTCATGGGAATATGTTTACAAGTACTTATATTTCTAAAAGATAAAGAGAAATAAGTCAAGGGGGCAAAACCTCTGCAAGGTTGGTCATCAGCAACATATAATTTACTCACTGTGTAAACCCTAACCAAGGTTACGCTATTGCAGGGGGTCAACCAAAGAAAGCGACGGGCCCGGACGGTGTCCTTGGCCTAGCACTCAGACCCTGTGTGGACCAACTGGAGGAGTTATTCACCGACATCTTCGACCTCTCCCTCTTATAGGCCGAGCCCCCATCTGCTTCAAGATGACCACCATTATCCCCATACCCAAGAAATCGTATGCAGTGTGCCTAAATGACTACTGCCCAATAGGTCCGACTTTAATAATCATGAAATGCTTTGAGGGGCTGGTTCTGACCCCTATCAACTCCAGTCTCCCAGCCTGCCTTGATCCCCCATAGTTTGCCTACCAACGTCTGCACAGGATGCCATATCCCTAGCCCTGCACTCAATCCTGAAACATCTAGACAAAAAAAGAAGACCCCTACATCAGACTCCTGCTCATTGAAGACAGAGCTGTAGACAACACCATTATCCCCTCTAGACTGATCTCAATACTGCATGACCTTGGTCTCAGTTTTGCCCTTTGCAACTGGATCGTCAGTTTTCTGACCCATTGGCCACAGTGAAGATAGGTAACTGCAGCTCCTCCACAATAACACAACACTAGAACCCCCACCCACCAACGACCCCCCCCCCCCCCAAGCCAGCATCCTCAGGCCCCTACTGTACCCCCTGTACATCCACAATTGTGCTGCCAAATTCTGAATGAATGGAATCTACAAGTTTGCTGACAAAGCCACCATAGTGCAATGGATATCTAAACAATGGCAAGTCAAAATACGGTAGAGAGAGAGCTTGGTGATGTGGTGCAATGAAAAACAAACGTCAGCAAAACTAAAGAACTGATGACTTCAGAAAATGAGGTGAACATATCTTCATCTACAGAGGTTGACAGAGTGAACAGTCCAAGTCATATTCCTTGGACTGACAACAACTGATGGCCTGTCTCGGATTTGCCACGTAAATGCGACTGTCAAGGCGGCACAACAATCCCATTTCCTCAAGCAGCTCAGGAAATTCGGTATGTCCATAAGATTCCTCACCAACCTCTACAGATGCACCATAGAAAGCACACTCTGAGTGCATAACAGTTTGGTTATGGAAAATACTCTGGCCAGGACCAAAAGCAGCTACAGAAGGTGGTGTGTACAGCCCAGACCATCACAGAAGCCAACCTTCCACCCATGGGTTATTTACAAAAATAACTCACTGCCACAGAAAGGCAGCCAACAAAGACTCATCACACCCTGGTGATGCGGTGATGCTCTCTTACAACCTCTTCCAATAAGAAGGGACAGAAGCCTGAACACACACATGAGCAGGTTCAGGATCAGCTTCTTTCCAGCTGTTATCAGAACGGTGAATGGACTCTTAGCCTCAATTAATGTAACATGCATGCCTTGAAGTCTTCTTGATCTGTACATCCTTTGGTTGCTGTGATCTGCCTGTACTGCTTGAAAACAAAATTTGTCACTGTATATCAGTACATGAGACAAAACAGTTTTTTAGCTCTAAACTATAACATGAAGTCACGATATGCAAATATTCATGTTTATCATTCATAGCATTGTATGAAATACATTTCAAATAGAGGAAGGTACTTAAATGCGTGCCAAAAAACTAAAGTGGTTTTATCAAGAGGTTTTAGTCATACAAGTACAATGATTTACATTCCAGCTCTTTTACCCTGACTCACGGAAAAAACTAAGATGAACATGAATTTGGTAACTTCAGCTAAATTATTGGCACAGGGTTTTATGAAACATTGATATTTCTTGAAACTCCAACAGTTCAATTTGTAGATCTACAGGAAAGCAAAAGATTTTGATCAAAACCTGTCAATCACCTACCAAATGAAAGAGCAATCCACTAAAACAATTTCAACGTATCCATGACACTAATAGTTTTTGTGGATTCCTCATTCATTAGCTGTTTGTACATTGATGTTCATTTTCAAAAATAAAGTGCAACAAATTGTAATACCAAATCAATTTAAAGGCTTTGTGTACAGAACCAAGTTAGCCTGGTTAAAAAGAAACTAGCCTATGCTGATTAATGTTAAACCATAGTAAAGTATATGCCAAATAGTTGGTAGAAAGGTTACTGTTCTACTTACAATAGGTACACAAAGCACAAGTTTAAAGGGGGGGGGGGGGCAAAAGAAAGATAATTTTGTGTATTTATTTATTTTGCTCAATCTTGAACAATACTTATTTGCATTTTGATCAGGGCATTGCAAATAATAAAGATACCTGAATGAAAGACATGTCCACATTATTGTTTTTAAATGCAGTGTAGCTCTAAAATCATTTACTGCATTCCATATTAACTTTACTTGGCTGTTGAGTATTAACCAATTCCAGAAAATTAACACAACTGAACAATCATTGCATTCACCAACTGACTTGCTCCTTAGCTCAAGACTCTGGACACTGAATACTTCATACTTCACGAGGCAAGAATCAAAAAAACAGTAAATTAAGAGGTACAAGGCACTGCAGAGTTTGCACGTTCGCCACATTAGATATTGGGGTTTCACAATCATTGTGCATCAACACATGTTGGAGAAGTAAACAAAAGTTAGTCAAAGGATGAATATAGACTACAAACGTAACTATGGCCAGCCAATGTCACTGTGCTCAAGCGAGAAGAATGATAATAGCTATTAACTGCTAAATCATATTCCAATACAAATCAAGATCAAGTTAAGGACAAAGAGGAAAGAAACTCAAGAGACAGTGGGTGTCAAATACTGGGAGAAGACAATAGGATTCCCAATTAAGAACAAAGTTTTTTGTTTTATAGGATATCTGTGCTGAAACATGGCATGACAAATTTTCCTAACCACGTTCATCATCCATAAGCCCTGTACTATAGATAGCAATTCATAAAGTTACCAATTTATTAAATAATAAAAGGAGGAGATCAAATAAAGAGAATAACTATGACTAGAGGGGTTAAAAAAAGTGCTCAGGGAACTAATGGGGCTAAAAACTGATCAGTTACTTGGAACTGTTGGGGCATCCTAGACTATTAAGAGGAAGAAGCTACACAGAGACAGTCAATGTATTGATAGTAAGCCTTAGATTCTGGAAGTGCCCCGGGAGCTGGAAAATTGCAGATATAATAATTATTTTAAAAAAAGATGGAGACAAAGCAGGTACCCATGTGCCATGTGCCAGTTAGCTTAAGATCGGTTGTTGGGAAAATCTGAAGTCTATCACACAATGATGTAATTGCTGAACATTTGGAGATACACAACACGATCAAACAGTCAGCAGAGGGGAAAATCATGTCTGACAAATTTATAATCATTCTTTAAGGAGGGACAAGCAAGATACATAAAAGGGGAGCAAATGGATGTAATACATTTGGATTTTCACAAAGTATTTAAGGTACCAAATATTAGACTGCTTAATAACAGGCCACGGTATTGCAGCTAGTAAATTTGCACAGATGGAGAATTTGCCAATTAATCGGCTAAACACAACAGGGGTCAGTGGTGCAGCCACAATTATTTACAATATATACTCATGAAAAGACAATACACTGTATCAAAGTCTGCAAATGACACAAAAATAGATGGGACGACAAGTGGTGAAGACATCAAAGTCTGCAGAGGCATAGAGACAGGCTAAGCATTTGAACAAAAACTTGATACATTATACTCAATGGGGAAAATGAGAAGTTATGCACACAAAGAATGTAGGAGCTTAATGTTGTTTAATTGGACAGCAGACAGCTCTAGACGACCTTTAAAAAGGAGGGCAAATGGAATATTGGCCTTCATTGCAAATGGAATTAAGTATTAAAATTTAGGAAGACCTAGAACTATACAAGGCACTAGTCAGACTTCAGTTGGAATACTGTGGACAGTTTTGAGCCCCTTATCTGCGCAATGACATACTGGCATTGGAGGCAGTCCAAAAAAGACTGAGACCAGGTACGGAGGGACTCGCCTTGTGAGAGCTTGAACTGGTCAGGCCTGTACTCATTGGCATTTAGAAGAACAAAAGGCAACCTTGACAAAACACAAGCTTCTAGGAGACTAGGCAGGATAGATACAGAGACGTGGTTTCTCTTTGTGGGAGAGTCTAAAGCCAGAGGGCATAATCTCAGTATAGGGGTCACACATATAAGACAGATAAGGACAACGTCTTCTCTCAGAGTGAATCTCTGGAATTCTTTACCACAGAAGACTGACAAGGCTGAGATAGACAGGTTTTATATCAGTGAGAGAATCAAAAGATAGTGGGAAAAGAGGCAGAACAGAGTTAAGGGTTATCAAATTAGTTAGGATCTCATTGAAAGGCAAAGCTTGATAGGCTGAGCAGGCTACTTCTAATATCTTATGGCTTTATTCATTTATAGATACAGAAGCAGGTTCCTGCTTTAACTAAATATTCACTGCATGATACCCTGCTGCCAGAACAGATCTTGAAAAATTCATCTCTGGAAAATTCTGCAATGAAGTGTCACCATCTAGTGGCTTAATTGAAATTTACAGTTAATCTTATTAACTACATTACACAACTACTGCTAAGTTATCAAAGCTATTATGAGATGGTTTTTCCAAAGCCAGTAATATTCAAAAACAAAACCACCCACATTCACAAAATAAGAGCTATTAACTACATCAGTCATTATAATAAGCCTAATGAAATCATAGTTCAATTGCACACATAGCCACTAAGTCCTACCATCCCACCAGCAAATAAAACAGTGCAAGAAATTACCCACCGTTAAAATGGAAACACGATCTAAGTTTACTGGCATTAGAAGTGAGATTGAGCAGTGACTTAACAGCAATACTTAAATGTATGAAGGCACAGAACATGGTGGATAGGAAGATAGAAAATAAGGAGACAAAACAGGTATTAAAAAGTTACATACAATAAATTTGGAACAGAAGTCTTCTTTACCAGAAATTTGAGACACTTTGGTACTTGCCTCCAGAGTTAAATGTTGGTCAAAACCAGGCTAACATTTAAGAAGAGATAGTAGGAACTGCCGATGCTGGAGAATCTGAGATAACACGGTGTGAAGCTGGATGACCACAGCAGGCAAGTTTGACTTTTCTTAGAAGGGTCTCGACCTGAAACATCAAACTTTCCTGCTTGGCCTCCTGTGTTCATCCAGCTTAACATTTAAGAATACATTGGAAGGTCATTTAAACCAGGGGAAGATGGTTAGGATTGGGAAAAAGAACAAATGAGCCACACAGGGTTAGGACAATCACTCATATGAAAGTGAAGCAATAATATCAATTAGTTGCACCAAAACAGCCTCACTGTGCATGATCTAGGTCAAGTGATATCTTTGCTGGTCTTCAATAGACTTCAGTCGTAGGATATTGTCAATTGTATGATAAAGGAGAGATTACAAACTGTAAAAATATAGTCTTGACTTGTTGATAGGTTTAAAAAGTTACTGGAAATAAAAAAAACATTGGACTCAGTTTCATACGATTTCCTGGTGGTGACCATTTTAATAGTCTAGTTTGTGCATTATTTAAAGTATTTATATATCTGCATAAATATATCACCAAGTGGGCCGATTTTCTTCAAAGCTGGAATCTCAAACAAAATAGGAGTAATACAATCATGGATAATAAAATGTGAGGCTGGATGAACACAGCAGGCCCAGCAGCATCTCAGGAACACAAAAGCTGACGTTTCGGGCCTAGACCCTTCATCAGAGAGGGGGATGGGGTGAGAGTTCTGGAATAAATAGGGAGAGAGGGGGAGGCGGACCGAAGATGGAGAGAAAAGATGATAGGTGGAGAGGAGAGTATAGTTGGGGAGGTAGGGAGGGGATAGGTCAGTCCAGGGAAGACGGACAGGTCAAGGAGGTGGGATGAGGTTGGTAGGTAGGAGATGGAGGTGCGGCTTGGGGTGGGAGGAAGGGATGGGTGAGAGGAAGAACAGGTTAGGGAGGCAGAGACAGGATGGACTGGTTTTGGGATACAGTGGGGGGAGGGGACGAGCTGAGCTGGTTTTGGGATGCGGTGGGGGAAGGGGAGATTTTGAAGCTGGTGAGGTCCACATTGATACCATTGGGCTGCAGGGTTCCCAAGCGGAATGAGTTGCTGTTCCTGCAACCTTCGGGTGGCATCACTGTGGCACTGCAGGAGGCCCATGATGGACATGTCATCTAAAGAATGGGAGGGGGAGTGGAAATGGTTTGCGACTGGGACGTGCAGTTGTTTATTGCGAACCGAGCGGAGGTGTTCTGCAAAGCGGTCCCCAAGCCTCCCAACCGTTTCCACTCCCCCTCCCATTCTTTAGATGACATGTCCATCATGGGCCTCCTGCAGTGCCACAATGATGCCACCCGAAGGCTGCATGAACGGCAACTCATTCCGCTTGGGAACCCTGCAGCCCAATGGTATCAATGTGGACCTCACCAGCTTCAAAATCTCCCCTTCCCCCACCGCATCCCAAAACCAGCCCAGTTCGTCCCCTCCCCCCACTGCACCACACAACCAGCCCAGCTCTTCCCCTCCACCCACTGCATCCCAAAACCAGTCCAACCTGTCTCTGCCTCCCTAACCTGTTCTTCCTCTCACCCATCCCCTCCTCCCACCCCAAGCCGCACCTCCATCTCCTACCTACCAACCTCATCCCACCTCCTTGACCTGTCCGTCTTCCCTGGACTGACCTGTCCCCTCCCCACCTATACTCTCCTCTCCACCTTCGGTCCGCCTCCCCCTCTCTCCCTATTTATTCCAGAACCCTCACCCCATTCCCCTCTCTGATGAAGGGTCTAGGCCCGAAACGTCAGCTTTTGTGCTCCTGAGATGCTGCTGGGCCTGCTGTGTTCATCTAGCCTCACATTTTATTATCTTGGCTTCTCCAGCATCTGCAGTTCCCATTATCACGGAATACAATCATGACCTGAAACTGGATGAAACATCTGTGGCAATAAGAACAGGTCAGAGAAAGAATTCTGCAGCAAGTAACTCACTTCCTACGTCACAAAAGCCTATCCACGTACAAAGCATAAAAGTTTACATTGTAATGGAATATTCCCAAGTGCACGAATGGGTGCTGCTCCAACAATACTTGAAGCTTGACGCCATCCACGACAAAGTAGCCCATCTGACTAAATACTTCATCCATCAATATCCTTTCACCACCAGTATAGTGGCAGTGTGTATAATCAACAAGATGCACAGCAGTAACTTGCCAAAGTTCCTTGATTTCAGCTTCCAAACTGATGATCTCTACCATCCAGAGGACCTAGGCAATGTCTGTTTGGGAACACTACAAATGTGTAAATTTAAGATCAAAATCCATCCTGACTTGGAATTATCATTGCTGCTCCTTTGCCTAGGCAGTAATTGCCAGTTGGATTTGTCCTACTTGTGCATGTACGGGTCATACCTGGGCAATTTTCCACATGACAGTCATGTAGGGAACAGCTTGGCTAGGGATGAGCAATGTTCCAGAGGATAGTCTTCAGTACAATTGGCAGAAAGTTGTCAGGACCCACATCATTTGCACAATCCAGTGCCTCCAGCCTCAATTGGCTGAAGACTATTATGTAAGAGATGCTGGGGACCCCTGGAAATGGCTGAGATGGATTATCCACCCAGCATTCAACTTAAGACTGCTGCAAATGTTATGGCCTCATCTTTTGCACTGATGTGTTGGGCTTACCCAATAAGAACTGGGTACTCGCGTCACTGCTCCTCATCGAGTTGTTTAATTGTCCACTACCATTCATAACTGGATGTGGCCAGGCTGCAGAGTTTACTGATTCAAGTGCTTACCTCTGTCAGTCACCTGGTGCTCCTACTGGTTGGTAGAGTGCTTTGTAGGTATGATTGTATGTCCCTGGCATGCCCTCCTGCATTCCTCAGAGCCAGGCATGAAGTCCTGGCTTGATGATAATGGTACAGTGGGCATATGCTGTACCGAGGTTACAAATTGTGCATTTGATTGATAATGATTCTGATGCTGCTATAGACCCCAGTGCTTCATGGATGTCCAATGAGTTTGCCAAAATGTCAAATAGTCAAAACGCCTCACATTAATTTAAGTGCCATACAATGACATGTAAATCCTGTATATGCACTGTCAATACATCTTGTTATACATGACTGGGGTAATGCACTAGATATCAAATCTTGCAATGCCCACAGACATCTCAAAGGTAAAGATTTTTAAGATCACACAAGGATTCTCCAATTTACCCAACTTTCAGACCCAGGTTGACCAAGCACGGTCCAGGCTTCTGTTCTGAACAAAAATTACGCTTCACTACAAGTAATCAGACTCCAACAGAATAACAAATAGGTGTCAACTTGCCTCAAATTAAAACTCTAATCAGTTTGTAAATTCCACTTATTCCCCAAAACAGGAAAGAAATGCTATGGATGGAGGGAAAGATCGAGAAAGCCATTGAGTGGCTCCTGTTCACAAAGGTTGCTGATATTCTTGTGCTGGTTAGAAAGCTGCTTCTCAGTCTTCCTTCTCCAGAGGCTTTCGCTGGTTTGTAGGAGGCATCATGGCCGGATCATGCAAGGACTTTGACTTTTCAATAATTAAAAAAAGCTTACAGCAACTGGAGGGTAAAAAAATCTACTTTTCTTCATGCTTAAAGCAGCATGTTCTGCAAACAGAAAGACAGCACCTGAGCTGGTGGAAGTCAGATATCTTCTGGATCTTGTTCGCAGCCCCAAATTGTTCAATTACCACACACCTAATTGCAGTTGCTGGCAAGAAGGCCTTTGTCATCGATAGCTGGTTACCAATTCACATACCAATCAGCTGTTTGTACCAAACCAAGCTCCATCTGTGCACAATTCCTCAGCGTGGTTATTTTTGATACGATTAGATTGATTTATTGTCACATGTGCCAAAACACAGTGGGGGGAACAAATAAGAAAAGAACTTTGTTTCCAAGCAGTACAGGCATATCACAGCAACCAAAGGATGGACAGATCAAAGAGATTTCATGGCATGTACATTACATTGAGGCTAGAGACCATTCAAACGTTCTGATAACAGATAGAAAGCAGCTGTTGCTGAACCTGTTGTACATGTGTTCAGCCTTCTGTATCTTCTGCCTGATGGAAGAAGTTATAGGAGGTCATTACTGGGATATGATGGGTCTCTGATGATATCGACCACCTTACCGCAAGCAGCAGGACATGTTAATAGAGTCCACGGATGGTAGGTTGGCTTCTAAGACAGGAGGAGGTGTGCACAGCCCAGGCTGTTGTTTATGGACTTGGGCAGAGCAGCTGCTATACCAGGCTGTTATGCACTCAGACAGTGTGCTTTCTGTGGTGCATCTGTAGATTTTGGTGAGGGATCTTATGGACATGCCAAATTTCCTGAGCTGCTCAAAAGAAATGGGATTGTTGTGCCTTCTTGACCAGCACATTTACGTGGCAAGTCCAGGACAGGTCAGTTATTGTCAGTCCAAGGAATACGATGCTGTTCGCTCTCTCGACCTCTGTCCTGTTGATGTAGATAGGATGTGTTCTTCTCCTTTCTTTCAGAAGTCGATGACCAGTTCTTTTGTTTTACCAAGTTTATTGACAACCAGACTTCAACAACTTCCCAAACAAGCAGCTGTGTATATGGTATACAGAGAGTGTTTTCAAAACGTTCAGCAATCCTTGGTTTTAAACCACTTTTCTCATTCGCATTCCAAAGTTAAGAATAGAAAGAAGCTGTCTTTACAGATTCCACAGTGACTATGCAGTGGTCACTCTTTTGGTCATGGACAGATATATTTGCAGCAGGCAGTTGGTGATGAGGCCAAGGTTTCCCCTCTTGTTGGCTCTTCACAACCTACCACAGACCCCAAACTGAGAGCTCTATCCTGTACGTGTGTTGAAATATCTTGGCTCAGAGCACATGCCGGTTTTGGAGCACTATTGCTGAAGTGTTCTCTGGGCACATTGCATCTCTAACATTGCCAAATTTTTCCCCACTACACTAAGTTTGCTGCTGCCTCATCCAGGCCATTGCTATCTCCAGAGACCCCCTGGCCAGCTTTCCACATTGCCCTCTGTAAATCAGAGGTCGAACATAAGTATCCTACATCAACGCATTGCATTAAGTCCTGGATTCCATAACTCAATGTTCAAAACCCTACATTAGCTTCCAGTTAGATCTCAAATTTTCATTCGTTTTCAGACCCCTCTGCAATATCATTCCCTATCAGTGCAATCTCCTCTGATCCCACAAACCTGTGGGATAACATAATTCCAGGCTGGTAACCATTCTGATTTCAATCTCTCATTTTTGAATCAATGCAACTTCAGTTGTCTTGACCCATCAGCTCACATTCCCTTCCAGAATATCTCAGTCTCTCTTTCTTCCTTCAACTCCTGTTAAAAATCTAACTTTTACCCCAAACTACTGGTTACCTACCCTAATATTGCTTTATAACTTGGTGCTGAATTTTGCTCCACGATCCCGAAGGACCTTGAAACATTTTATTACACTACAAGGGTAAAACTTGATAACAATGGATAAGTGTAATTTGTTGCCCAAATGAGGATTTCAGCATTATAAGGAATTTGGATCAACCTAAGATGATACAGGCAACCTTTTGTGGTATGAAAAACATGAGGCTTGGTTATCAACTTGGTCAATAAAAACATCAAGGTTGGAAGCAGGAGTCCCAGAACAGTAAGAAACTAATTACTGAGGGAACAGAATTTGCGCTGATGCCGAAGACAATGGCTTTGACCTTTTCACAGGGGAACTGGAGGAAACTGGAACTAAACTGGAATTAGCTATCAAACACCAAATCAGCAAGGGGCACAGACATAGTTCGTCAGCAAAACCATGAGACCTGATGTCGTAGAACCTGGCCTAGTGCATCAAGCAAATGAAAAGGATTAAGGATAGAGCATTGCTAGGCTCCAGGGGATCATAGCATATACACAAAACAATGTTCTTAAGGAATTACACAGAAGAAAACTCAAACTTGGTGAAGATTAGATGCAAAAAAATTTCCAAATTAACAATCTGATCTATCAAAATAGAAATGCACATACTGACGCAGCTGCATTTGGAACATTTGCACAAGTTTTACGTACCTTGCACCAAAAAAATGAACATGCTGAATAACTATTACTGCATTGAGTAACTACTGACATCTGAGCTGGTTTCCACTTGAGAAAATACTAAACAAAACGATCCTGGAATTCAAAGCTCCAAGTGATATGAATGACAGAGTTGTCAAGACTTTTAGCCGTCAGTTTAAAGTTACTACATCTCAATTGTACAGGCTTAATCTCAATTTATCCTTAATCATGGCATTCCACAAAAGTAATGCCTATGCCCACAAAAAACTTAAAGCGAATGCTCAATGATTAAATGGGAACAAACAGGTGTGTTGGCATTTGAAGCAACATCACGGAACAGATCAGCTGTAATCCTTCTAATCGTTCTGAAGGGTCACAACTAAAACATTAAGTTTCTCTTAGTTATGACCCACATACAATGCACAGCTGCAGTACTTTCTGTTTTCATTTCAAACTTGATGAAGATCAAGACCTAACTTACAACAAACCAAAGGTTCAATTGAAATTATCTGGTCAGCAAAACCAGGGATAGAGGGAAATCTTGTAGCTCAGTAGATAGTGTCCCTGCCTTTAAGCTAGAAACTTCAGGATTTGATGATAACTGAAAGTGGGTCCAAAATGTAGCCAAACAGATTAATTATCACTATGTGCATACATACAATACACATACAGCAAGCACTTCACTTCTGCTGAGAGTGCCCAGCAGCTTCAGTGGCAGCTACATTGCCAAGATCAGCCCAACGCAGTCTCATGATGAGATCGTTGGTAGAGGTAAGATGGCATCTGAAAATGGTGACAGTTCTGCAGCAGAGGTGCAGCGAGGGGGCTCATGCAGTTTATAGTCTCCGCATCCAGGTGGAACAACCCAAATCCAGGCCCATAGCTAAACACTAAAGGACTATAATGCTAAACGTAACTTTTTTTAAACTCTATACCCAAGAATTTGTACCTAAGGTGGCACTGGAGAATGGTGACTTTGCACATTTTTCACTGTACTCCTACATCCCTTTGCTTCAGTATGTGACAATAAAACCCAACTCTAATTCTAAAAGTGGACAATCTCCTGGTCAGCAGAGCCAAGCCCCTCAAGTTACACGGACTCTTACAACAAGCCACAAAAACTTATCCCAGGAAAACTTTAACTATGGAAACAGACATGCTTTATCAGTCTTGCACACAAGGCCGTGGAAGCGAAAACACAGTTACCAAGAAAGAATTGTGAACCTGAGGCAGAATATTATAAATTGCTATCTTAAGTCAGAAATATTTTTAGATGCAGTAGAATTCACATCAGGATACACTACAGATTAACTATGAAAAGAATAGGTTTGATCAAAGAGCCACTTCCCCTTCCATATTAATTCGGCCAATGCCCCCTTAAATCAGTGTTCACGTGTGATTGCGACTAAGCATGATTTTCTTTCGCCCACATGCACTTGAAATTCTTGGACTTGACGCTTTTTCCTCGTGGCAGTACAGCAGAAACACTAGGAATTCAGTGTAGAGAACAATACAAGTTTACGTTTTCATACGTCATTGGCAGACAGACTAAAACTGGACCACGAATCAAACAAGTACCAGCAGTCAATTTAATTTGTCAGCTTTATAGCATTTTTAAAATCAATAGTCAAGCAAGGAGAATGAGGTTTTGCCACCCAACTTGGGCACATACATAGAATGAGATGAGATAAGATTTGAAAAAAATTTTTGTATTTACATAGCCCCAACAAATACGAATGCTTTCAAATCACAATTCATGAGAACCAACAAGTCAAATATTTTTGCAAAACAAAATCAGTGTTATCATTAACATGACAAGCATTCAGAAGGTTACCTAAACAGCTAAGAAGTCAGCAATTCAACTGTTACATCAAGAACCTCATTAAATCACTCTTCAGTAAAGACATAATGCCCAAGAGGCAGAAGCAGAAAATATCATGAAACACCCTAAAGTCACTAGGTTCCAATATCTTCCCAAAGACCTGGACTGAGCTGTTTTCATCTGAACCAAGGAATGAAACAACGTACAGGTCTGCTGTAAAGTGCCAATTGTTAAAAATATTCTGTCACTTTCCACTGCTTTCTGTCAAAACAGTTTTCCAGACATCTGACAAGGAACACTGCACAACGTCTACTGTACATAATCTGGGGCAGACAAATCAATAGAGAATGCCACAGAATTCAATGTGAAAAAGCAATCTGGAATGGTACAGAGAAAAGTGCAGTGTCCCAACAAAGCAGCAATGCAACTTCATTCATTTAAGGAAAGTTGTAACTATCTTTGTCTGATCAGTCATCACAAAATACCTTTCTTCTTTTTTGCAACTGTGGACCCAAAATGACAGATTGGAGCAGGGTGGGTACAAGTGAAGGAGATGACATGATATTTGTGAAATGACAAGTCAGAAAAATAGAGCGTTATTTTTGCTATCTTCCAACTTTCACTCAGAACCATGTCCATGCATGAAGCAACCACTGGAAAGAACTTCACAAGATCCACAAGGGTAGGAAAAGGCTTTCCACGTAATTCCCAAAAATTTTAAGAGTTGGCTTTCTAATAAAAACACTAAAATGCTTTCACCTCCACTACCTGGAAAAAACCAACTATAGATTCTAACTACTAATAGTTAGCAACTTCTTGGCATCAATCCCAAACATTTCTTTTAACTGGTATGGCCTTGTTCTGTCACATTTATGCTTAAAATGTCTCCAGTTTTGTTTTTCCATAAATCTAATGATTATTGGTGAAGCCTTCTTTTAGTTGAAAGTTTACTTGGTGTAGTCTTTTAAATGTCTGGAGAATTTATTGAAAGAGAGTTACAATTCCACTGTGGTCTGCCTCCAAAACCTGAATGTCTTCCGTATTGTGCTCCTGAGATGCTGCTTGGCCTGCTGTGTTCATCCAGCCTCACATTTTATTGTCTTGGAATTCTCCAGCATCTGCAGTTCCCATTATCTCTGTCTTCCATAAGCAATGAGTAGTACATGTGATTTTGATCAAAGTGAAGCCTGATCATAACATGTCATTAAACAGTACTATTTCGCTGTATTGTGCTATATTTATTCTGTAGTTTGCATGCTTTAGTATGCAGCAGCTGACACAAGTCTCCAAAGAAAATGAAATGCCACAATGTAACCATACCAGCAACATTCAAGAATTCATTATCCATCACTGTCTAGCAACGATCCATCCTTTTAATATTAAGCTAAAGTCACTCCTGCGTGTAATCTTCAGATTCAACCTTAGCTTCAATTCTTTTTTCAATTTTGGTTATTTATCACATTTAAAATACAGTACATTTCTTTACTAATAAAGACAGTACAGCATTCTAGCAAGTCAATAGGTTGCATTTTTCATATACTTAAAATTAATAATTTTACACCACCTCCTGTTTTGTGTGTAGAATAGTGTGGGATCTTTTCTCCAGCAAGCCCATTTCTGACTTCCTAATGTACATTTAATGCCCAAAGCCATGCAAGGAGACATTCCCCCCAATACCAATGTCCCCAATAACAGAACTCTGACAGCCATCACCATAACTTTGTTAGAACAAACTGCCCGATTCCTGCCAAGCTGATGCATTTGCCCAATGAACATGAATGATTCATTGTATCCTTTACTATGTGGAGACTGCAATAACTTCATTTGCCTTATTTTATTTTAACTAAAGGGATAGAATACCAAATGCCATGCAGCATAGCACCATTATGTTCTTCTTTGGTCAAGATCACTCAGAAAATAATTGCATGAGATTGCTGTTGCACAAATTCGCTTCATAACAACATTTGTCCATGACCTACATTGGTGGCCCAATCCCAAACCTTAAACAATCAAGGAAAATGAGATCCTCAATACAGCCTTGAAGGTGAAAAAGCTACCTGGGGCGGATAATTGCATCACAGGAGTGGTTGCAGAGTCAGCACAACAGAAGAGCAGTAACCAAGAAATGCTGAGCTTAATCCTGATGAGTCACCAGATGACTTTACTTTGGGTTTGAATTGCTTTCTTTCACCAACTGAACAACTCCAACTTCATATTATTTGTAATTTTTAAAAATGTTGATTAAAGGACAAAGTGAAGAATGAATGTTGAGATGCCTATAAGCAAGTATTAAAGTACTGTAAATAGTATCGTTAGTAAGCTTCCAGACATTTGTCTCAATAAGAACCCTGTCTTTATGGTATATGTCACAAGTTAATATGTAGGGCAGCATGCAAACCATAACATACTGACAGTAGTATTTCACCTTACGAATTGTGTCAGTGTGCTGAAATGTTGAACTCTTGCATGTTGTCAACTGTTATATGAGCAGATAAAACAAATCCAGACTGCTGGGTATTTTGTTGGATTGAAGTAAGAATTCACTATGATGTAGGTTGCTGCCACCACTCTTCACTTCTAGGAAATTATGGGATGTGCTTCGGCAAGTTTGATAGAGGAAGACCACGTAGTTGTCTAACTAGACAAGGGCCCTGTAGTTAACAATGTGGAGCTTATGGCATGTTAACAACTGGTTAACAACAGGTAGATGAGTGTAAACCGGTAGATGTGGTGTATATGGATTTCAGCAAGGCGTTCGATAAGATTCCCCACAATATTACAGCAAGGCGTTCGATAAGATTCCCCACAATATTTCAGCAAGGCGTTCGATAAGGTTCCCCACAGTGGGCTATTGTACAAAATGCAGAGGAATGGAATTGTGGGAGATATAGCAGTTTGGATCGGAAATTGGCTTGCTGAAAGAAGACAGAGGGTGGTAGTTGATGGGAAATGTTCATCCTGGAGACCAGTTACTAGTGGTGTACCGCAAGGGTCAGCGTTGGGTCCACTGCTCTTTGTCATTTTTATAAATGACCTGGATGAGGGCGTAGAAGGATGGGTTAGTAAATTTGCAGACGACACTAAGATCGGTGGAGTTGTGGATAGTGACGAAGGATGCTGTAGGTTGCAGAGAGACATAGATAAGCTGCAGAGCTGGGCTGAGAGGTGGCAAATGAAGTATAATGCAGACAAGTGTGAGATGATGCACTTTGGTAGGAGTAACCGGAAGGCAAAGTACTGGGTTAATGGTAAGATTCTTAGTATAAGTGTAGATGAACAGAGAGATCTCGGTGTCCATGTACACAGATCCTTGAAAGTTGCCACTCAGGTTGACAGGGCTGTTAAGAAGGCATACAGTGTTTTAGCTTTTATTAATAGAGGGATCGAGTTCTGGAACCAAGAGGTTATACTGCAGCTGTACAAAACTCTAGTGCAGCCGGACTTAGAGTATTGTGTACAGTTCTGGTCACAGCATTATAAGAAGGATGTGGAAGCTCTGGAAAGGGTGCAGAGGAGATTTACTAGGATGTTGCCTGGTATGGAGGGAAGATCTTACGAGGAAAGGCTGAGGGACTTGAGGCTGTTTTCATTAGACAGAAGGTTGAGAGGCGACTTAATTGAAACATATAAAATAATCAGAGGGTTAGATAGGGTGGATAGGAAGAGCCTTTTTCCTAGGATGATGACAGCGAGCACAAGGGGGCATGGCTTTAAATTGAGGGGTGAAAGATATAGGACAGATGTCAGAGGTGGTTTCTTTACTCAGAGAGTAGTAAGGGAATGGAACACTTAGCCTGCAACGGTAGTAGACTTGCCAACTTTAGGTACATTTAAGTCGTCATTGGACAAGCATATGGACGTACGTGGAATAGCGTAGGTTAGATGGGCGTGAGATCGGTATGACAGGTCGGCACAACATCGAGGGCCGAAGGGCCTGTACTGTGCTGTAATGTTCTATGTTCTATGTGATTTGACTTATACTGAGTTGTGGTAGATGGTGGAATTAACAAAGTTAGACTTCCAATTAGATAGTAACGCTAATTTTTTTCAAATTATTATCATAAACTACTTTAAATCACATGCAATATTTGAAGCAACAGCAATCTTTTCAGGAACAAGACAGCTTTCAATATCATATGGGGGGGGGGGGGTTAACATGAGTGCATGCACAAGTAACTGCACTCCAAGCTTCGAAAAAAGATGCGCTGTTCAACTGACCAAACAGAGCCTTTAAAAAAAAATCCACTAACCACTTTCGAAACACAAATTCAAAGACATGAACACCCCCTAACAGGACTGGTGATGTTGAACAATAAAACTAAAATTGATAAGGCATCATGACTCATCCAAAGAAACAGACAGTGAATGCTGCTGATGCACTGGCCATATTTTTCCAGACTTCCTTAGAATCAATGGTAGTACCCTGTGACGAGAAGACTAAGTCAATTTAACTTTAGTAGTGGAGAACCTTCAGAAAAAATAATTCAAGAAACAATTAATCATCACTAGGGCACGTACCAGTTGATTAAGAAAACTAGCACGGATTTGTTAACGGCTAATCATGTTACACTATCTTGGGAGTTTTCTTGAATGCTTAACATAAATTGTTGAGATAATGCTGTTTGTGGTGTTCACTGATTTCATAGAAATACAGACTCCCTGCAGCAGCATGCAGGCATTTCAGCTCACCGAGTTCACACTGATCCTCCACACAGCAGCCCACCCAGACCCACCCCCATTCTTGTAACATCCATTTCCCACAGCAAACCCACTTATTCTGCAAGCCTTTGAACTGAGAGAAAAAACCCAAGCATGCGGTGGAAACCTACGCAGCCACGAAGACAATGTGCAAGCTCCACACAGTCGCCCATGGGTGGAATTGAATCTGGCTTAAGCAGGTCTTTTGTTAAAAAGGCTATATATTAAATTCTCAGAACTGAGTTTTTGAAGGATTGTGGAAATTTTATTCCACATAGCCAGACAGCTGAATTTTATTTTTAAAACAAAAAAGGTAAATTAAACCACACAAATTAACAAAACACTTCTTGGAAACTCCAACTTCAGCTAATTCACAGAATTGTTACTGTATAGGAAGCCATTTGGCCCATCCTGCTTGCACTGCTGGATTTACTTGGATTCACTTCTGAGAAGCTATATGTCGGAATTTGATTTGGATGTCTGTTGGGGAAAAGCATATTTGAAAAGAAAGGTCATTCAGATCAAGTGTGTTTCCATGACACCCTTGTGAGCTAGTGGGAAAACTGCAGCTGGGAGACTTCTCAATACGGTTTCCTGAAAAACCTGTCTGCTGAAACACCAGACTATAGCACATGACGACTAACTGCTGCATGTGCTAGAATTTACAGCGAGTAGTCCATAAAATTTATTTTTCCCTTAAAGAATAACCATCAATAGTCAACGGTGTTTTCTCCCATGGTGAGTCGCTGTACAGTCAATTAGTTTTTGATTCTTGCATTGCACGTCTAGTGCTTTGCATTATATAATGTGAACAAATATGTATACTTTCACACTATAAACTGTGTTAACAGTTTTGTAACTTGATGGAATAAGCTGTTTCACAATAAATCAATAATTCTCTTTATCAAAGAAATCTGGATGATGGCTCTTTTTATTCCAGGTCTAATAGTAGACAGAGCATTAAATTGGCCACGTCAGTAACTGGGTAAAAAACTGAAGTTATTGTTATAACCCATACATTAGTTAAACAGACAATACATTAGACAAACAGTACTCAACACTCCAATCTCTGTCATAATTTAATGAAGTGACACACAACAGACTCATGAAATAATAGGGACAGTAGGAACATGGATATGAAACTGGCTGAATGGCAAGAGATGAAGGAATGCTTGCAGTTAAGTTTCCCCAGGGGTGGGTTTTGAGACCTTCACTCTTGCTGATATTTATAATTTAATAACCTAGATCTTGGTGCAATGGATGAAACTGGCATGCCTGAATGATATAAATCTCTGAAAATTTTGAACTGAGAAGCATTATGTAGAAATTCAGAAGGGTTACAGTTCGAGAAATAGGCTGATGTTCAACACTGAAGAGTGTGAAATGACTCATTTTTGAAAGAGCAGGCAATACTAAAGAAAGCACAAGTTATTGAAGGTGGTAGTACAGATTTAAACAGTAGCTAATAAAGCATACACTAACCTAGTCTTTATTAATCAGGAACAAGAATAAGAAAGTAAGGAAGTTATCAAAGAAAAAAGAATTGCAGCTACTAGAAATCTAAAACAAAAACAGAAATTAATTTGATTTTGTTTTGCTTTCTTATTGTCACATGCACCCAAGTAAAGTGAAAAGTTGTGTGCCATACATGCAGATCATAACATATAAAGATCGTAGCATGACTGAACACAGCAAGGATACAAAATCACGATTGTAAAGATGGTGCACAAAAAGCAAAATCAACATCAGATCTGAAATTTGAGCAGTCCATTCAGAAGACGAGTAACAGCAGTGAAGAAGCTTTTCTTGAACCTAGTGTCTAAGTGCATTTAAGCTTTTGTGTTTTCTGCCTGAAGGAAGAAGTTGGAAGAGGTTATAACTGGGGTGGGAGGGTCTTTTCAAAGCAAAGAAGGGAAGATGGAGTCAATGGATGGAAAGCTGGCTTGTGTGGTGATCTGAGGTGTGTGTTGGAAAATCTCAGCAAGTTTGGCAGCATCTGTGGAAAGAAAGCAGAGTTACGGACTTTAAACGTTAATGCTGCCTTCTCTCCACAGATGTTAAACTTGTATATCCTCAACCTGAGCATCACACGTCACCCCATACTATTTTTTTTCAATTCACTCGTGGGACATGGGCATTGCTGGCTGGGCCAGCATTTGTTACCTGCCTTAAATGTCTTTGGAGAAAATGGTGTTGACTGCATTCTTGAATCACTGCAGTCCATATACTGTAGGTTGACCCACAATGCCCTTAAGGCAGGGAATTCCATGATTTTGACCCGGTGAGAGTAAAGGGATGGCAATATATTTCCAAGTCAGGATGGTGGCTGGCTTAGAGGTGAACTTGCAAGTGACAGTGTTCCCATGTATCTGCTGCCCTTGGCCTTCCAGATGGAAATGGTCATGAGTTTGGAAAGTGTTTTCAAGAATCCTTGTAATATCCACAAGCTGCAGTTCAAAAATTCACCAAACTGGTCCTACTGAGCATTGGAGGAGGGGTTGTGGTGTAAGTCAAGTGGGCCACTTTGTTCCTGGACGGAGTCAAGCTTCTTGAGCATTGTTGGAGCTGCTCAAGTGGGCAGTATTCCGTCACATTCCTGACATGTCAAGTAGGTGGTGGGCAGACTTCAGGCAGTCAGATGGAGAGTTACTCGCTGCAGTACTCCTAGCTTATGAACTGCTGTTGCAGTCACTGCGCTTCTGTGCAAAGCCCAGTCTTTGTCAATGCCAACCCCCAGGATGTTCGAAGTGGGACATTCAGTGATGGAAACACCGTTAAATGTCAAGGGGGCAATAGATTGTCTTCAACTGAAGATGGTCACTACCTGGCATTTCTCTGACACAAGTTTTGATCACTACCCTGAACAACTCCAGCAGAGGTGCCCTACAGCTGAGATGACTGGCTTCCAACAATAACAACCACTTTCCTATGACTCCAACTAGCACGGAGTTTGCCCCCCATTCCCATTGATTACAGTTTCCCTAAGGCAACTTGGTCCCATTTGGAGTCAAATGTGGCCATTATGTCAAGGACTTTCACTCTCCCCTCTGGAATTCAGCACTTCTGTCCATATTAAACCAAAACTGTAATAGGGTCAGGAGCTGAGAGCCCTAACAGAGCCAAACTGGGTGTCAATGACCAGGTTATCGCTGAGCAAGTGCTGTTTGACAGCACTGCTGAAGACATTTCAACACTAACACTACAATGGCTTTAACAGGTGTATTTAGTGCTTCGTTTTGAAGAAAGGTTGAGACAGAAGTATGAGCAATCTGCTTCAAAGCCCATAAACCCCAAAGTGGCTTTGGACTTTTTTTCCTAAATTTGGAAAAGCAGTAGCCTGAATGAGTCATGTCAAGCTCCCACAGAACTAAGATTTTTAGTTTTAGTTTTTCAGTGGCAGTTGCTGGGGTCTTGAAGCTGGATGTGGAAGCTGTTTTTTCTCTCTCTGTTACAGCTAAAAGCTGGGGATTCTCTTCCTGCTGCTAGAATTGCATGTGAGACACTATTTTATTGAATTTGCCTTTGCCAAGGGTGTATTTAAGAGTTAACTAGGTGTAGAGCTGGATGAACACAGCAGGCCGGCTGATGTTTCGGGCCTAAACCCTTCTGCAGAAATTGTGCTCTGATGCTGCTTAGCTTGCTTTGTTCATCCAGCTCTACGCCTTGTTATCTCAGATTCTCCAGCATCCGCAGTTCCTGCTATCTCTGTGTTTAAGAGTTAATGTTTAGCAGTTAGTCTGTTATTGTTAAGTATTCCAGCAGTTAGGTTATTTGAATTTTTATTGTGTTTTAACTAAATGTGCAAATAGTGGTATTTTTTGCTTCAAGACTGGTAGTTGACAAATCAAATTGTATCTGGAACACCACACCTGACCTAGGCTGTCATAATGATGGGGTGTGCGCACACTTGGTGGTTAGTCTAGTCTGGTCTGGTCTGGTCTAGTCTAAAAGGATAGGAAGTAACTGGAAAAAACACACAAAACAATGAGTGTGGTTCCAGGGATAAGGAACTTCAATTACATGGGTAAACTGGAGAAGTTTGGGCTACTTATTTTGTAGAAGTTTAAACAAGATTCAATGGAGATATCCAACATCTCACAGGCCTCTCGACACGGTAGAATACTGAACTAAAACCCCACTGTTAGAAGGCTCAAGAACAAGATGCTGCTGTTGGAGTGGACAAGGTCAAAAATCATATTACACCAAGTTTAATCCAACAGGCTTATTTGCAGACAGAAGCTTTCAGAGTCTCATCTGAAGCCAGAGCGGAACTCCCAGAAGTTGTCTTCGAATAAAGCTGTTGGACTATCGCCTGGGGCTGCAATTTTTGACAGAGAACAACACTGCACAGATTGAAACTAAATGGCAAAAGAAGCAATGGTGAGTGGATGAAAGAGAGTTTTGGAACACATCAACAACCTGGAACAAATAGTCTTAAGGTATAGTTTAATTGTAACATCTAAAAGTGAAGTAGATTATCATTTGAAAGGGGACACTACACAGTCTTAGTGAGATAGCAATAAATAGTTTTAAGTAAATTGCTCATTCAGAAAATGATGCAAACATGACAGGCCAAATAGCCCTTTTCAAAGCTGTCACAACTAAGTCTCTCATCACGTGACGTTTGTAAAGTGGCCATACTCAATAATTTACAGCACTTCAATCTAAAACGAAAGCTGGGGAAAAAAAGCACCGATGTAATGGACTAAGTACTTGCTCACAGTAAAGTGTTTAGTCGCCTTGGGACATGGATCAGCACGAAAAAACAAGTTTGCCAAAGGCCTTTCACGAAAACTATATTTCACAACAAGGACTAGTAGCACGAAAGAGTTCCTGTATCAGAGAACGGAGCAGAAGGAGTGTGTAAAATCCGGCATTCAGGCGCTCTTTAACCTACTTCTTGTAGTCTACGCTGAAGAGCCGGAACCCAGCTGCTGCCCCTCCTCCTGAAGTCACTGCCGAGGCTTCTTGGCCCAACTCGGTCGATTCACTTCCCAGAGCCTGATCATTGTAGGACGTGCTGTTGGTCGCCATGCTCGCCCCGTGTCCCGGGCACCAGCTGCCAAAGTGGTGTGAACAGTTAGTTTAATCTGGGTAATGTCGAAAAGTCCCCGCCGCCTGCCAGCCGGTCCCAACTCGAGCGACACCGGAAATCTGCCGGGGGAGGAGGTCAGCTGACACCGAGGTCACATGACCCGGCGATACCATGGAAACGCCCCTTGCACATAACCGTCGTGACGCCGCCCTGCTCAACTGGAGGGGAAAGAGTTGCTGTTTTCTTCTTTAAAAACACTCAATGCAAATTCGTGGTAAGGACGTAAGAGACGGAGTAGGTCACATTTATAATCACACGTCCCTTTCCAAAACGACGATGCCAAATTCAGGGAGTCGTCGTACAAGAGGAAATTGGCTCAGAAATATAAGTAAGAAACGTCTCAGGTTTGTTTGTTGGATGGAGTCAAACTCCTAATGTGTGTGTAGTTATCCATATGCTACTGTACAGAAACGACTGTATGTACATAAAGATATGTCTATGAATAAAATATGTTTTTAAAGTTACGGAAAAGTTGGCCCACAAATGAGCCAAATGAAATGAATGAGATGAACAGTGGTAAATGAAAGGTAATTGAAACTCAGTGTCAAAGCCCATGTAATGTAAGAAGGAACATGCTCTCAGAGCATCACCACTCTAATTATTACAAAGGGTTACACTCTAATAATGTTACTACTATGCACCCAGAGAGAAAAAGGGAAAAAAAAACTTGGAAATGTACTGGTCATATTAGAGCACTATTGATACTACAGACAGGTTGGACTAGTATGCATCATTTGTAATTTTTACTGGTATTTCATCAGGATTTTGAAAATATTTAGCAAATCTTTTAGATTTCTTCTGCACTGTCTAAAATGAACACAAAACAGAACAAGCTCTTTGGACCACCTTGAAAAGCATTAACATCCTTCTTGTACACATACTCCAGCTGCTATATAATTTCATTGTAACCTCCCTGCTCCTATTAATGAAATGTAGAATACTGAATATGCTTTATTGACAAAGAACAAAGAAAATTACAGCACAGGAACAGGCCCTTCGGCCCTCCAAGCCTGCACTGATCCAGATCCTCTCTCTAAACTGTTGCCTATTTTCCAAGGATCTGTGTCCCTCTGCTCCCTGCCCATTCATGTATCTGTCTAGATACATCTTAAATGATGCTATCATGCCCACCTCTACCACCTCTGCTGGCAATGCGTTCCAGGCACCCACCACCCTCTGCGTAAAGAACTTTCCACGCATATCTCCCTCAAACTTTTCCCCAGTCACCTTGAAATCGTAGTAATTGAGTCCCCCACTCTGGGGAAAAAGCTTCTCGCTATCCACCCTGTCTATACCTCTCATGATTTTGTGGACCTCAGTCAGGTCCCCTCCTCAACCTCCGTCTTTCTAATGTAAATTACCCTAATCCACTCAACCTGTCTTCATACCTAGAAGAGACAGTTCTCTCTTTGTCTTGCCACTTTAAATGACTTATGTATAAATACCCAGACCTTATTCTCTGACACACCCTTTGGAAAAGTGTAGTTTCTTTTATTCTGTCTCTACACATGTTTGTACCAAAATGTATCTCCTCATACTTCACACTGAACTTTATCGACCCACTCAACAAAAGTGCCAATGTTCCTTTGAAGTTCTGTGTTGTCCTCTTCAAACTTCCAATTCTCCTGAGATTTCTGTCATCCACAAGGTTGAAAATTGCACCTAGCACATAAGATCTCAATCATTTATTCCTATGTTAGGAAAAGCAAGGATTCCAAAAGTGAACCCTGGGGGACTTCACTACAAACCTGGCAGCACAAAAAGTATCCATTATCTATTAAGCTCTGTTTCCTATCTCAGTCAATTTTGTATCCACATTGCTACTGTCCCTTTTATTCCATACGTGATAACTTTCTTAATAAGTCTGGTTTTTGTGTGGCACTGTATTGAATGCCTTTTGGAAATCCATGTGCACCATATAACAGCTTTGTCCTCACAACAACAATACAAAAGGTCGAGCAAATCAGTTAGACAAGATTTTCCCTTAGTACGTCCAGACTGACTCTTCTGAATCAACTGATATTTTTTCATATGTTATTACCTCTATTCTGAAAAATTGTTGGCATAGTTAACACCAAGAAGGAAAGCCTTAGTCTATAGGGCTATATAGACAGACTGGCCTGGTGGGCTGAACAGTGCAAATGCAATTTAATCCTGAAATGTGTGAGGTCATGCATTTTGGGAGAATTAACAAGGCAAGGGAGTACCCCTTGAATGGTAGGACTCTAGGGAGCGCAGTGGTTCAAAGAGACCTTTGTGTGCATGTCCATAGATCCTTGAAGGCATCAGGACAGATAGATAAGGTCATGAAGATAAGGTCATAAGGAATACCTACCTTGAATAGTCAAGACATTGAATACACAAGCAAAGAATTGATGATTGAGCTGTCTATAAAATTGGTTCGGCCAAAGCTGTAGCACTGTATGGAGCTCTTATTGTCACTATAGGAAAATGTGATTGCATTAGAGTCAATGCAGAAGAAATTTACCATGATGTTGCCTGGACTGGAGTTAATCAGCTATGAAGAAAAACTAAATAGAAAAGAAGAAGAATTGGCTGACAAGGAATCTGATTAAAGTATACAAGGTTAAATAGATAGAGAGAAACTTTTTCCCTTAGCAGAGGGGTCAAAAACCATCTACAAGATGCACTGCAACAACTCACCAAGGTTCCTTAGATAGCACCTTACAAACCAGTTCTCTCTAGAACATTAAAGGAAAAGGACATCAGGTACATGAGAACAGCACCACCAGCAAGTTCCCCTCCAAACCACACACCATCCTGACTTGGAACAACATCGCCATTCCTTCACTGTCTCTAGGGCAAAATCCTGGAACTCATGGATTGTAGCAGTTCAAGAAGGCAACTCACTACCATCTTCTCAGCACCAATTAGGCATGTGTAATAAATGCTAGGCTAGCCAATGTTGCCCACATCCCATTAATTCATAAATAAATTTCAAAACACACCAACATGTTTAGGTTTAAAATTAGGCCTTGCAGATGATGAATTCAGAAGGCAACAAGAAGGGAGAGGAAGAGTATTAAAGAAGGAAAAGTAAAGTATACAAATAGAGGCCACCAAATTCAGGAATTTTTATTAGAGTGCGGGTGAGAAGATGAGTCTATTGTGAAACACCTTGAGAACTATTGAATTTGATTTTGTTTGTATTGTCAATCATGAGATGTTGTATTAGCAGTAGATGAGACAATATTGCTCAAAAAGTAAGAATATCAATAAAAAACAGTCCCCCTACACAACATCTGTGTTCTACTTCAACATTTTTTCTTTATCTCTTTATTTGTATCTAAGATTTGTACCTAGGTATTTTGTATCTGAAATGACACCAAGTGGGGCAACATTGTAAACTTTTCACTGTACTCCTGTACTTGAGTACTAATGACAGTAAACCTACAGGGCATTCTGCTATAATGCGCATTCCAGCAACACGAATTGAGAATGATGCAATTGACAAATCAGTGAATGGTATTTCCACAGTGCGAACTTTGTGTTGGCTGTAACATGATTCCGTTGAGTCCACTGGACCTGATGTTATTGAATGTTTTTCTTTGATTCACAATACTCAAGGTGAAACCTAACCATTGATTCATAAGGTTTTAGCACAACTTCCTTTTTGTTAACTATGCATCTATTTATATCCATAGTCTAACACCTGCCTTTCTCACCAAAACCTCAGTTACATACTTCCAAGCTGAATTATTTTCAACAGCTGCGTATCTTTGACTTAACTACAAATCCTAATCCCTCCTTTTGCTCCGACACGAAATAAATGTGGAACATTCAAAGGTTGATGAGGTTTGCGTGCAAGATTTCATGGCTGCCGTCAAAGCTACCCTAAAGAATTTGTATAAAAATAGTCAACATACCAGTTCTTGAAATATCAGTTCCCTCTTCTGGAACCTGTTACTGTATAACAGTGAGGAAAATTTCGGGTTTGCTTGGCTGTGGAGCAGGTAGTTTACCAACATTCACCGTCGAGTTCTGTATGGAGAACAGTCACTTGAGCAAGATTGAGAAAGGCCAGTGGCTCCTGTAGAACAGGTCCGTCCAACAGGTGGACCAGGCACTGGACTGTGAATATTCACTTCCCAGCCATGGTCATACTGCAGCCACATTTCCGTAATGACAATTAGATCATATCAGTTCACTTCAGTTAATGCTGTCTTTTCATCTGCTTTGTTGCAAATGCAGGGAGTGTTTTAGTGATAGTGGAGTTTAAAGGGATGGATAGAGGTTATAGAGATAGGTTGGGAGGTTTATACCAGCTGCGGAAAGCTACATGGATACTGGGAATTGAAGGAACGGATAGATTTGGTCTTACGAAGGTTGACAGGTAATCAAGAATGTTACAGTTTCGGAGTTACGGAAAATTGCAGATGCAGGAGGTACGGGGGCTGGATTAGATTCCAGAGATAGGCATAGATGCAGGGAGCAAGAGACACACACAAACACACGGAGCTTGAGTGTTGAGTGATATTTTTTGGTGCTCTGCTCCTAACCTTGCTTTTCCTATCGGCCCTTTATCTCAAAAGCGCGATTTTGTATAACACGATGTTACGCTGGAACTCAAGTATCGCATTAAAGCAGAACTCTAATTCTAACATACGAAATGCATCCATTCCAAGGGCTTTTCACAGAGTGTGTAAGAAACGTACACAAACTTACATACTGACTGAAAATTGATGAATTCAGTGGAGCTAAAATCTTCAGACAGAAATCATTTGGTCTGTATTATACAGCACTTTTCATACCTAAGGATACCCTAACCAGGCATATCTCATTTGAAATAGTACCCATCTTTTAGTCTACTGGAGAGGTAGCTGGATCCTGAGGTTAACTCCTTTGCTGAAAGGCAGCATTTCTGTCAATGTAACACTTCCTTCATGTCAGCACATATTTTTGTATTTAAGACTTAAGAGTGGGACTCGAAACTACAAATTTCTCATTCAACTCACCAACCAAGTTTCAGCAGACAAATGGGAGGCATTTCACACTCAAGTCTCCATTGCCACGACTAAAAATATTTGGAACCCTTTATAAGGAGTGATTATAGTCATTAGAACATATAGTTCATTTGTAGGAATTCATCCATCAGTGTAGGGACCTGGATAACATGCTGCCATTTGAACAAGCCAGGGAAGTGATGGCCTACTGGTATTATCACTGGACTTTTAACCTAGTGACACAGATAATGTTCTGGGATCATGGATTCAAATCCCACCATGGAAGATGGTGGAATTTGAATTTAAATGAATATCTGGAATCAACAGTCCATTACTGTTTGTCAGGGGAAAATAAGCATCTGGTTTACTAATGTCCTTTAGGGAAGGAAGCTGCTGTCCTAACCTGGTCTGGCCTACATGTGACTCCAGACCCACAGTAATGTAGTTGACTCTTAACTGCCCTCTGGTAATTAGGAATGAGCAATAAATGCTGCCTGGACAGCTATGCCCTCATCCTGTGAATGAATAAAAGGAACTGCAGCCACAAGATAAAAGAGAATTTTGGTCTGAGACTGTGACAGCACAGTTAATCCAAGGTTTTCTCTTTTTTTCCAGACCTTCTGTCAGAGTTACAGGTAATATGTACAGAAAAGATCACCCAGATGTGAACTTGTCTGTGAAACTTCCCATGATAGAATATTTGTGACATTTTCAGTATGAATATAAAACACGACTTTTAAATAAAGGCACCAGTTGAATAACTAAGGAAGTTATGCCAACTTTTCTAAGTTACTGGTTAGGCTTCAACAAGATGAGAATATCTAATTCTTGACACAACATTGGAGAAAGGACATCAAGACCTTGAAGAGAAGATTCACAAGGATCTACTGGAACAGTATTAGAATGAGATACTTCAATTATTTTGAGCGATGGAAGAAACTGGGATTATTCTTACAGCAGAGATTTTGGGAAAATGTAGTAGAAGTGTTCAGTTTTATGAGGGGTTTGATACAGGATGAAATCATTTTCACTTGTTGGAGATTCAGTAGCCTCTAGACAAAGATTTAAGGGTCAAAGAACTTCTTTTGTAGTTGTTGTTATGGTCTGTAATGTGGTGTCTCAAAGCAACATGATTCTCAGGCATAGTGCCATAGAAGTTACATTACAAGAAGGGACAGCTTTGATCACCTCTGTCAAGACGCAACATATCCTTGCCATTCTCTCTCCACCTTTAATCATTTTCCACATTGTATAAAATTAATAAGTTCATTTACATACAACAAGCAAGGATTTGCAGGGCCTTCTGTTGCCAAAGAGTGATAAATCAAAAGGCATTAAAAACTATTGGCAACATTTTGGTGCCAGAACATGCTGGTCTAAAAAATTGTTCTGAAAACATTTGTTAGGAGGAAACTTGGGTATGACCTGTAAATCCATGTGAATTTCCAGCTGACATTGAATAAGATGGAGAATTTTAGTTAACTTTATAAGCAATAATCTTATAAATCATTTAAGATGCATTTTCAGTTATTCTTATTCAAGAGAGATGCAGTGCCAAATATTTAAGGGAATGTTCGGGAAAGTGCAGAATGGATACATTCTAACAAATAAGAAACTTTCTAAGGGATGGAGCCTCTATCCATGGCACAGTAAAAAAGCCAAAGATGGAATCAAACTGAAAGAAAAGACATAATTTTGGAAAGATAGGCAAAATGATTACAAAAAAAATTAATGAGAGAAATATTAGTAAAACAAGAGAAAGTTAGCCAAAAACATAACACAAATAGGAACTGTTACTTCAGATATTTGAAAGAAAGAAAAGTTAGTCCTGTAGTCTATTAGTCTAGGGAATTAGTAATGGAGGATAAAGAGAAGGCAGATGAATTGAAAAGATATTTTGCATCAGTCTTCACAAAAGAGGATACAAGTAGAATCCCAGAAATATTGGTAAATCAGTATTTGCAAAGGAGTGACATATTTAAGAAAAATTACAATTACCACAGAAATAGTACTGAGTAAATTGTTGGAACTGCAAGTTGGTGAGTCCTCAGGTACTAATGGACTTCATCTGAGCGTCTTAAAAAAATTAGTTGGTGGTATAGTTGATGCCTTAGTTTCAATTTTCCAAAACTCAGTAGATTTGAGGAAGGTTCTTTATATTGGAAAATGGCTTATGTACCTCCATTATCCAAGAAGGGAGAGAGTCAGAAAGCCAAAAGCCACAGGCCAACTATATTTGTGATTCAAAAATCATGTTAAACTGACTTATTGGAATTCTTTGAAGAAGGAACTTGTGCTTTTGATAAAGGGGAACCAGTGGATTTATTGCATTTAGATTTCCAGAAGGCATTTCATAAGGTACCACATCAAAAGTTATTGCGGAAATTAAAAGCTCTGTATGGGCTAAATATTGCCAACGGGAGGCAGAAAGTAGGAATAAAGACAAGGTTAAGACAACTTCAACACAAGAATGCTTCCTCCTCCACCTGAACACTTTGAACCCTGTTCCAGATCTTTCCTGCTTCAGAATGTAACTCCACCCATCTCCCAATGTGATATCAAAAGTCAAACAATTTATTAAGCTGCAGCTCCTGAGAAAACAACATTAATGTAATGGCCATAACCTAATGGGAACCATGACTTATCCCACTACCTTAATCCTAATGCAAGATAAGATAAATAGTACAACTAGAATAGATAGGGTGAACCACAAAGACATTGTGGGTTCAAGTGTAGTAGACACCACAACGATAAACGAGAATATAAATGCAAGAAAGATCCATTACCCTTTAGATTAATCTTGTTGCTTGCAGTGGTAAGCAGAAATGCTCATAAACGAGGGAATCTGACACCTGGGCAGAGATTTCTAGGTGGGGTTTTGGTTAAACATTCCTGGAGTTCTCTTACATTCCTCTTTCCCCATTATTTCATACCGACAACTGAGTATTAGATGAGTTGCTGGCTTATGTTTTCTCAATGCTTTCATGAAATGTATACTCACGATTGAAAAATCATCCTGATGTCAAGTTGTCTGTAGAAGTTGTCCGTTGCCTGTAGAAAATTCACACCCTTCCTTGTCTGTCAAATAAATCTGCTTATGCCATTTCTATTAATTAGCATTACTGCATGAAATATTATGTTTTAATTAGATTCAAACTGACATTTCACCTGGAAAATAACTAATGCTTGCAGTTCTTTTCCTAACAGATGATTTGCCAATCTTTATTTAGCCTTTTGGATAGAGAAAGAAAAGTAGAATGGACTGGGATCACTGGGATTTGTGGGTCACCAAAGATTAATTCCATCTGGTTCATCAAGACACAAAACTTATAATACCAGAAAACTGAGATACAGACACGTTCTCCAGATCAAAGTGCCAACATCTGGATAGTCAGCTAGGCAGGACAGAAAATGAAGATGGAATTAAATACAAAATTGAAGTATATTGATGTAATGAATGCAGTAATGTATAACATAGCATGTCTAAATTTCATGAATATGTTGCTCCGCATTCCTTTCCAATAGTTGTCTTATTACAGAAACATATAATTTAAATGGAAAATCATTTGTCTGTAAAATTATAGTCTTGGCAACTAATTGAAATAGAATGCTTGACTTGGTTTCTAATTTGGATGAAATATACAATTTTTAAAACATTATGTCTCCATAGAAAACCGCAACCACATTTTTAGTCCAATCTAGACAGCTATAAAATCAGACAAGTTACCTGTCTTAGCTAATACTTTTTTAAAAATAATGAATGCCCAGAACATCCTTAGTACAGTAATTGTTTGAAGATCTACATTGACCCAGATTTTACTGTGCTAATGACAGCACAGATGTCAGCATATGCCATCATTGCATAAGTGAGAGAGCCAAAACTGTATAGAGTGAGAACTGTAGCATGGTAAATCTGGAAGCTGTTATGATCTGTTCTTCATCACAGTGGACTCTTTGCTACTGCAATCGCCAAATTCAGGATTAAAACGATAGAAATGTCACTGTTAAGAATTTGAACTGACTGCATGCAAATACTGAAGTATTTTTGCTACAATAAAGGCTGATGTTTCCAGACAGGACATGCCGATAGAATCACTTCACAGTAAACAAGAATTCATCGAGGCCAAGGGAAACTGAAAAGCATTTCAATGTTCAAAACAGTTGTGAAAGGGATCTCTCTTACTTTATGATGCAGCTTACTTATTTAGACACAATTTATATGACTTTTTACAAAATAGACATTTATGATTTTTCAAAACAACTGATATCACTCGTCTGACTTTTTAAAAAGTTGAATTTTTAACTTTCTTTTTAAAAAGATCTGAAATTTATTCTTTTATTTTTGTTGCTTTCTGGCAGATAGACTAATACCTAACTAACTCTCTGCTAATAAGAGCAGTTCTTCTCTCAAGTCTATCAGCTGTGGTATTCCCCATGAGCATATTTTGTACACCAAAGTTGTCCAGTGGCATTCACCTTAGGAAGGTCAAGTGAAGGAGATCAGTCCAGTTACACTTGTGATCAGAGATAATGGGAACTGCAGATGATGGAGAATCCAAGATAACAGGGGTTGGATGAACACAGCAGGCCAAGCAGCATCTTAGGAGCACAAAAGCTGATGTTTCGGGCCTCGACCCCTCATCAGAATTTTTTCAAAAGTTTTCAGAACTTTGTTATCTTCAGTCCAGTCACACATTGTTTTGAAGGGACGTAGAGAAGAACTATCTAACTCATAAATAAATTGACTTACTTACAAAAGGGTGTTAGAAGTCAGTGTGTCAAAATTCTCTAGTTATGTTTATAGGGTCCCTGCACAGCATCAGGCAAGCAACTCCTATCAGTGTATGTACCACTATGGTGTACAATCCTGAAGAAGCCAAGGAAAATTTTTCTGAAAATCTCTGTTTTTTTATTGTTATTGTGCCAAATTTAGACAAGCTAATCATTTTTGGTGGCTTCAACGCAACAGTTGGTGCTGATCAATAGATGTGGGAAGGGTTATTTGAATAATTGGAATTGAAAGGTGTAAAGAAATTATCTCTTCTTGCTGAAGATATGTTAAGGATATGAGCACTGAATCATCAACAAAGTTTTTTGACTTCCTAATAGCAACGCAATGTCTTGGATGCATTGGCAATTAATTATCCATGTGATCACCAGCCAGAGAGACAGGCAGGATGTGCATATGATGAAAACCATGTGTATTGTTGACTGCTGTACTAACAGGCATCTTATCACTTCAAAGCTAATCATCAAGATGTAAACCCCTTGGTACACCAAGGGTATGAAGATCCAGAAGAATCTCACCGTCTTAAGACATATTTCAGGCTTCCGTGGGGGTCAAGGAAGAACATTGAAGGGGGCCTGACATTAATTTTCAAATCCTGTCTGGCCACAGAAGAGCTGCAAGAAGACTGGAGAACAGCTAATGTGATGTCATTATTGAAAAGGGTGGTAGGGATACACCAGGGAACTATGGGGTTAACATTAGTGGTTTAGAAACTTGTGGAAACACATCTGAAGGATAGAATTGATTTCTACTTGGAGAGGCAAATGTTAATCAATGATAGTCAATATAACTTTGTCTGAGAGAGATCATGTGTGACAAATTTAGGTTTTCTGTGGAGTTGTGTACGTGAGGGTAGTGCACTGGTCTACTTGGACTCGAGTAAGTCTTTTGAGAAAGTATTGCATGGGACACTGATCAAGAAGGTAAGAAATCATTGGATTCAGGGCAATTTAGAAAGCTTGATCTAAAATTATATCAGTGGCAGAAAGCAGAGTCTGATGGTTAAAGGTTGATTTTGTGACTGAATACTTCTCCATCAGCGTACTGCAGGATTTGGTGCTGAGTTCTTTGCTGTTTGTAGTGTATGTTAATCATCTCAACATGAAGAAAGGACATTAATCAGTAAATTTTCAAATGTAATCAAGTTGATGGTGTGAAGATAGAATACATGATGATCAAATTGGGTTAGTCAGATAGGTAGGGCAGTGGCAAATAGAATTTAACCCGGATAAGTGTGAGGTGATACAATTTGGAAGGACTAACAATGCAAGGGAGTACATGATGAATAGTAGGATCCTAGAGAATTCAAAGGATTAGAGAGACAAGAGTGTGCATTTCCATAAACCCTAGAAGGCAAAAAAATGTGGAAAAGGTATTTAAGAAGGCACATGGGATACTTGCCTTTATTTGTCAATGCATTGAATATAAGAGAATGGGCGTTATGAAGGGAGGTTATGATGGAGCTCTGCATCAATCAAAGACATTAGTGGCTATAAGAAGGATATGATTCCTCTCGAGATAATGAAGAGGAGTTTCGCTACTATCGGCTGAATTTGATTTTCTTAGTGCAGAGATGGCTAAGTGAGGGGCCTGATTAGAATTCAAAATTATGATGGGCATAGATCAAGTTGATAGGAAGAAAATAACCAAAGGTCATACATTTAAGGTAAGAGGCAAGAGGTTTAGAGGAATTGAAGGATTTTTTTTAACCCAGTGGATGGTGGCTAGCTGGAATCACTGCATGAAAGGGTGATAGAGGGAAAGCCATCACAACATTTAAGACATATTTAGATGTACTGGAAATGCTATGGCACAAGTCTGCAAGCCATGTGCTGACAAACGTTGGAGTAGATAGGTGTTTGATGACTGGCACAGACATAATGGGCTGAAGAGTTTCTTTCTGTTTATCAAAATCTAGGACTATGACCCAGTCATGTGAGGATCTCACTCAGAAACTTAAAAATTTCCTGCATACCACAACAGTCAACAGTCCTGAGATCAACCAGGCAACTTTTAGGGATATGGAGTACCCCACTGCTCAAGTGGACATTGGCCCTCTCATAAGCAGCAAAATTGATTTGATGAAAATAGTGAGTTAATTCAGAAATTACTAGAGAACAAGCATTATCTCTACAGCAGAGATAATGGGAACTGCAGATGTTGGAGAATCCAAGATAACAAAGTGTGAAGCTGGATGAACACAGCAGGCCAAGCAGCATCTCAGGAGCACAAAAGATTATGTTTCGGGCCTAGACCCTTCATCAGAGAGGGGGTTAGGGACAGGGTTCTGGAATAAATAGAGAGAGAGGAGGAGGCGGACCGGAAATGGAGAGAAAAGAAGATAGGTGGGGAGGTAGGGAGGGGATAGGTCAGTCCAGGGAAGACGGACAGGTTAAGGAGGTGGGATGAGGTTAATAGGTAAGAAATGAAGGTGCAGCTTGAGGTGGGAGGAAGGGATGGGTGAGAGGAAGAACAGGTTAGCGAGGCGGAGACAGGCTGGGCTGGTTTTCGGATGCAGTGGGGGGAGGGGACAAGCTGGGGCTGGTTTTGTGATGCAGTGGGGGGAGAGCCGAACTGGGCTGGTTTTGGGATGTGGTGGGGAAAGGGGAGATTTTGAAACTTGTGAAGTCCACATTGATACCATTGGGCTGCAGGGTTCCCAAGCAGAATATGAGTTGCTGTTCTTGCAACCTTCGGGTGGCATCATTGTGGCACTGCAGGCGGCCCATGATGGACATGTCGTCTAAAGAATGGGAGGGGGAGTGGAAATGGTTTGCAACTGGGAGGTGCAGTTGTTTATTGTGAACCGAGCAGAGGTGTTCTGCAAAGCGGTCCCCAAGCCTCCGCTTGGTTTCCCCAATGTAGAGGAAGCCACACCGGGTACAATGGATACAACATATCATATTGGCAGATGTGCAGGTGAACATCTGCTTAATATAGAAAGTCATCTTGGGGCCTGGGATGGGGGTGAGGAAGGAGGTGTGGGGACAAGTGTAGCACTTCCTGCGGTTGCAGGGGAAGGTGCCGCGGAGTGTGGAGCAAACAAGGGAGTCACGGAGAGAGTGACCTCTCCGGAAGGCAGACAAGGGTGGGGATGGAAAAATGTCTTGGGTGGTGGGGTCGGATTGTAGATGGCGGAAGTGTCGGAGGATGATGCGTTGTGTCCGGAGGTTGGTGGGGTGGTGTGTGAGAACGAGGGGGATCCTCTTGGGGCGGTTCTGACGCAGGCAGGGTGTGAGGAATGTGTTGCGGGAAATGCGGGAGACGCGGTCAAGGGCGTTCTCAACTACTGCGGGGGAAAAGTTGCGGTCCTTGAAGAACTGGAACATCTGGGATGTGTGGGAGTGGAATGTCTCATCCTGGGAGCAGATGCGGCGGAGGCGGAGGAATTGGGAATAGGGGATGGAATTTTTTGCAGGAGGGTGGGTGGGAGGAGGTGTATTCTAGGCAGCTGTGGGGGTCAGTGGGCTTGAAATGGACATCAGTTTCTAGCTGGCTACCTGAGATGGAGACTGAGAGGTCCAGGAAGGTGAAGGATGTGTTGGAGATGGCCCAGGTGAACTTGCGGTTGGGGTGGAAGGTGTTGGTGAAGTGGATGAACTGTTCAAGCTCCTCTGGGGAGCAAGAGGCGGCGCCGATACAGTCATCAATGTAACGGAGGAAGAGGTGGGGTTTGGGGCCTGTGTAGGTGCAGAAGAGGGACTGTTCCACATAAACCTACAAAGTGGCAGGCATAGCTTGGGCCCATGCAGGTACCCATGGCCACCCCCTTTGTCTGTAGGAAGTGGGAGGAATCGAAAGAGAAGTTGTTGAGGGTAAGGACGAGCGCGACTAGGCGGATGAGGTAACCAGCTAGAAACTGATGTCCATTTCAAGCCCACCGACTCCCTCAGCTACCTAGAATACACCTCCTCCCACCCACCCTCCTGCAAAAATTCCATCCCCTATTCCCAATTCCTCCGCCTCCACCGCATCTGCTCCCAGGATGAGGCATTCCACTCCCGCACATCCCAGATGTCCCAGTTCTTCAAGTTCCGCAACTTTCCCCCCACAGTGGTCGAGGACGCCCTTGACCACGTCTCCCGCATTTCCCACAACACATCCCTCACACCCCGCCCACACCACAGCTGCACCAAGAGGATCCCCCTCATTCTCACACACCACCCCACCAACCTCCGGATACAACGCATCATCCTCCGACACTTCCGCCATCTACAATCCGACCCCACCACCCAAGACATTTTTCCATCCCCACCCTTGTCTGCCTTCCGGAGAGACGACTCTCTCTGTGACTCCCTTGTTCGCTCCACACTCCCCTCCAACCCCACCACACCCGTCCCCTTCCCCTGCAACCGCAGGAAATGCTACACTTGCCGGCACACCTCCTCCCTCACCCCCATCCCAGGCCCCAAGATGACTTTCCATATTAAGCAGGTGTTCACCTGCACATCTGCCAATGTGATATATTGTATCCATTGTACCTGGTGTGGCTTCCTCTACATTGGGGAAACCAAGCGGAGGCTTGGGGACCGCTTTGCAGAACACCTCCGTCGGTTCGCAATAAACAACTGCACCTCCCAGTCGCGAACCATTTTAACTCCTCCTCCCATTCTTTAGACGACATGTCCATCATGGGCCTCCTGCAGTGCCACAATGATGCCACCCGAAGGTTGCAGAAACAGCAACTCATTCCGCTTGGGAACCATGCAGCCCAATGGTATCAATGTGGACTTCACAAGCTTCAAAATCTCCCCTTCCCCCACCACATCCCAAAACCAACCCAGTTTGTCCCCTCCCTCCACTGCATCACACTACCAGCCCAGCTCGTCCCCTCCCCCATTGCATCCCAAAACCAGCCCAGCCTGTCTCTGCCTCGCTAACCTGTTCTTCCTCTCACCCATCTTTTCCTCCCATCTCAAGCCACACCTCCATTTCTTACCTACTTACCTCATCCCACCTCCTTGACCTGTCCGTCTTCCCTGATCTGACCTATCCCCTCCCTACCTCCCCACCTATACTCTCCTCTCCACCTATCTTCTTTTCTCTCCATTTCCGGTCTGCCTCCCCCTCTCTCCCTATTTATTCCAGAACCCTCTCCCCATCCCCCTCTCTGATGAAGGGTCTAGGCTCGAAACGTCAGCTTTTGTGCTCCTGAGATGCTGCTTGGCCTGCTGTGTTCATCCAGCTTCATGCGTTGTTATGTCTACAGCACTTACCTCAAAAACATTTGTCACGTTCCGTGCACGATGCCAAACAAAACATCAATATGGCTGCTCAATGCATGTTAAGAGGAATGCAAGATTCTTGGTTGAATCAGAAAACACAGAATCCCAGTCCTGTGCAGATCATAAAGGCTTGGACACATTCTACTAAGTGCTGAAATCTCTCTGCAGTCCCCAGTTTGTAGTTTCATCACTAATCCTTGGTGACGGTGAGTCAACAGTACTCACCGAAAAACCCAAAGTCTAGAAAGATGGGCAGAATACTTAACACATCCTCAAATGGCCTTCAGCCATAATAAAGAACCAATCAACAGTGCAGTGTTAAGCTTAAAAATGTATCAGTAACCCAGATTGTTAATGATTAATTGTTAAAGATCCATTGGATATGGCAATAAGAAATTGAAGGAAAAAACATAAAAAACAAGCTTGGTGTAACTGTTAACTTAGTCTGCTGAACACAAAATATTAACTCTGCTTTGTCTCCATAGATGCTGCCAGACCCATTGAGTTTTTTTCCAGCAATTTCTGCTTTTGTTTGTGATTTCCAGCATCTGCAGTTGCTTGGATTTTTTTAAAGTGTAAAAACAGCCAGTTTTGGATGGAAGGTAATGTAATAACCTTGGCTAGGATGGGAAACAGATTATTGTGCAAAGACACAGAGACACCTACACCCATTTTCACACAAATGAATGCTAGGGAAAAGTACTCATAGATGGCAATAGAGCATGTAATATCAGATTCTGAATTATAGAGTCAGAAAATCATATAGCACAGAAACAGACCCTTGTAGTCCAATTCATCCTTGCTGACCAGGTCTCTCAAAATAAGCTTGCCCACTTGTCGACATTTGGACCGAAACCCTCTCAATTTTTCCTCTTCATTTTCCTATCCACCCTAATAAAAGCACCTTTGCTGTTCACCTTATCTATGCCCCTCATCATTTTATGAACTTCTATAAGGTCACCCCTCAATCTCATACATTCCAGTGAAAAAAGTACCAGCCTATCCAGCCTGTCCTTATAACTCAAATCCCCCAGTCCCAATAAGTCTTTTCTGCACCCTTTCCAATTTAATATATTAATACTGGGGATCCTTTTCAGCTCAGAAGGACCTTTCCCTTTCGGTCAGGGATTTGTGAGACCGGGGTCATGGACTTCCACTATTGGGCTGTGGTTTGGCAGACCAGTGCAGTGGAAACTGAAATAGAGCTTTAAGTGCGAGCCATCACCCAGGAGTCTTTAACGGGAGAAAGCAGCGAGACCCACTCATTGAATATGTCTAAAGTCGTTTAATCTAACAGATTCACTCAATAATTTGCATATATTTAAATTAGACAGTGTCTTCTTGTATTTATTTTGACCAGACCTTAAAGAACCCGTTAGGCATTTTCAGCCTAACAATACACACAGGACACTATCAGTTGCTTTGTGATGAGCATTTCACTTGGTTAGAAATGACAAACATAATCAAAATCCTGTCTTGCAGCAAAGTTCTGAAATCTGATGTGTTCCTGCCGTGGTATATAAGGTTGAATGTCAATGCCTGTTCAAGAGGCTCACTGAGCTTTTTCTGTCTATGTGGCTGCTAGAAATCAAACAAAAGAAATAGAAAGAACCCTCATAATCATGGTATGACTCCAGGTTCTGGAGCAGCTTAGTTTTGACAGATACTGTGGCCATGTCTGCTCTTCACAGCCTTGCATGAAGTGCCACATTTGCCCTCAGTAAGGAATGCTGCAAAGGCACATTGAAATTGTTAACATGAAGGGATCCTCACTTCTTTCAAGCAGAATTCTCACCCCCAACATGATAGAGTTATAGAGATGTACAGCACAGAAACTGACCCTTCTGTCCAACTCGAGTATGCCGACCAGATATCCTAAATAAATCTAGTCCCATTTGCCAGCATTTGGCGCATATCCCTTGAAACCCTTCCTAATCAAACACCCATCCATGTGCCTTTTAAGTGATGTAATTGTCCCAGCATCCACCACTTCCTCTGGCAGCTCATTCCATAGATGCACTGCCTGCAACATGAAAAAGTTGCCCCTTAGGTCCTTCTTCAATCTTTCCCTCCTCACCTTAAACCTATGCTCTCTATTTTTGGACTCCCCCACCCCTGTGAAAAGACCTTGTCTGTTTACCCTATCAGTGCCCCCCATGATTTTATATACCTCTATAAGGTCACCCTTCAGCCTCCGATGATCTAGGAAAAATGGCCCCAGCCTATTCAGCCTCTCCTTATAGTTCAAACTCTCCAACCCTGGCAACGTCCTTGTAAATCTTTCCAGAACCCTTTCAAGATTCACAAAATTCTTCTGATAGCAGGGAGACTAGAATTGCATGCAGTGTTCCAAAAGCGGCCTAACCAATGTCCTGTACAGCCACAACATGACCTCCCAATTCCCATACTCAATGGACTGACCAATAAAGGCAAACATGTCAAATGCCTTCTTCACTAGCCTATCTACCTGTGACTCTAATTTCAAGAAACTATGAACCTGCATTCCAAAGTCTATTTGTTCGGCAGCACTCCACAGGCTCCTACTATTAAGTGTACAAGTCCTGCCCTCATTTGCCTTTCCAAAATGCAGCACCTTGCATTTATCTAAATTAAACTCCATCGGCCAGTCCTTGGCCCATTGGCCCATCTGAAGAAGATCCTGTTGTACTCTGAGGTATCTTTCTTTGCTGTCCACTATACCTCCTATTTTGGTGTAATTTGCAAATTTACTAGCCATATCTCCTAAGTTTACATCTGAATCATTTATATAAATGGCGAAAAGCAGTGGACGCATCACCAATCCTTGTGGTATGCCACTGCTCACAAGCCTCCAGTCTGAAAAGCAATGCTCTACCACCTTCTGTCTCCTACCTTGAGCCAGTTCAGGATCCAAATGATTAGTTTAGACTAGATTCCTTACAGTGTGGAAACAAGCCCTTTGGCCCAACAAGTCCACACCACCCCTTGCAGCATCCCAACCAGACCCATGCCCCATAACCCACACACCTCTGAACACTACAGGCAATTTAGCATGGTCAACCCACCTACCCAGCACATCTTTGAACTGTGGGAGGAAACCGGAGCACCCGGAGGAAACCCACGCAGACACAGGGAGAATGTGCAAACTCCGCAAAGACAGTTGCCCAAGGCTGGAATCCAGGTCCCTGGTGCTGTGAGGCTGCAATGCTAACCACTGAGCCACTGTGCCACCCCTAGTTCTCTCTGTATTCCATGCTAACCAGTCTATTAGAGGAAACCTTGTCGAACGTCTTTACTAAAGTGCCTATATATCACATTCACTGATCTGCCCTCATCAATCCTCTTCAGTACTTCTTCAGAAAAACTCAGTTAAGTTACTGAGACACAATTTCCCATGCTCCAAGTCATCTTCAGTAATTTTTCACATTACAGTAAGGTTTCACCCTGACAATACATTAATAAATATTCAAAACTGACATAAGTCTCAGGTAAGGATAAAGGGTAACTTTTCTTTTACTTCTAATGTAGTTAGAATCTGTGGGAATGTTGTTTAAATAATCAACAGGACTTAACACCTTGAATGGATCTACAAGGACTTAAAGATTTACAAGAATCACACTTGTTAAAACATGAGATAATGGGAACTGCAGATGCTGGAGATTCCAAGATAATAAAATGTGAGGCTGGATGAACACAGCAGGCCAAGCAGCATCCCAGGAGCACAAAAGCTGACGTTTCGAGCCTAGACCCTTCATCAGAGAGGGGGATGGGGGGAGGGAACTGGAATAAATAGGGAGAGAGGGGGAGGCGGACCGAAGATGGAGAGTAAAGAAGATAGGTGGAGAGAGTGTAGGTGGGGAGGTAGGGAGGGGATAGGTCAGTCCAGGGAAGACGGACAGGTCAAGGAGGTGGGATGAGGTTAGTAGGTAGCTGGGGGTGTGGCTTGGGGTGGGAGGAGTACAACGGATACAACGCATTATCCTCCGACACTTCCGCCATTTACAATCCGACCCCACCACCCAAGACATTTTTCCATCCCCTCCCCTGTCTGCTTTCCGGAGAGACCACTCTCTCCGTGACTCCCTTGTTCGCTCCACACTGCCCTCCAACCCCACCACACCCGGCACCTTCCCCTGCAACCGCAGGAAATGCTACACTTGTCCCCACACCTCCTCCCTCACCCCCATCCCAGGCCCCAAGATGACATTCCACATCAAGCAGAGGTTCACCTGCACATCTGCCAATGTGGTATACTGCATCCACTGTACCCGGTGCAGCTTCCTCTACATTGGGGAAACCAAGCGGAGGCTTGGGGACCGCTTTGCAGAACACCTCCGCTCAGTTCGCAACAAACAACTGCACCTCCCAGTCGCAAACCATTTCCACTCCCCCTCCCATTCTCTTGATGACATGTCCATCATGGGCCTCCTGCACTGCCACAATGATGCCACCCGAAGGTTGCAGGAACAGCAACTCATATTCCGCCTGGGAACCCTGCAGCCATATGGTATCAATGTGGACTTCACCAGTTTCAAAATCTCCCCTTCCCCTACTGCATCCCTAAACCAGCCCAGTTCATCCCCTCTCCCCACTGCACCACACAACCAGCCCAGCTCTTGCCCCCCACCCACTGCATCCCAAAACCAGTCCAACCTGTCTCTGCCTCCCTAACCGGTTCTTCCTCTCACCCATCCCTTCCTCCCACCCCAAGCCGCACCCCCAGCTACCTACTAACCTCATCCCACCTCCTTGACCTGTCCGTCTTCCCTGGACTGACCTATCCCCTCCCTACCTCCCCACCTACACTCTCTCCACCTATCTTCTTTACTCTCCATTTTCGGTCCGCCTCCCCCTCTCTCCCTATTTATTCCAGTTCCCTCCCCCCATCCCCCTCTCTGATGAAGGGTCTAGGCCCGAAACGTCAGCTTTTGTGCTCCTGGGATGCTGCTTGGCCTGCTGTGTTCATCCAGCCTCACATTTTATTATCTTGTTAAAACATGTCCTGATTTTCTATTCTTCCTACTAAAATGAGTGTTCTGATATTATGTACGTTACATATCTATATATATTCTGACCCTTTATTAAATTATACCTTCCGGGACAGCGTGGCCCACACTTCCTTTGCTCCCCACTGCGCTATGGCACCTTCCGCTGTAACTGGTGAAGGTGCAACACTTGCCCAAGAATACTTCCTCCCTTCCCAGTATCCAAGGGCCCAAATATACCTTCCAGGTGAAGCAGCACTTCCCAGAATCTAGTCTACTGCATTCTCTGCTCACAATATGGTCTCCTTTATATTGGGGAAACGAAGTGTAGACTTGGCAACCACTTCGCAGAACATCTCTGTTCTTTTTGCAAAAAAGACCCTGAACTACCCGCCGCCTGCCACATCAATGCACCGCCCTGCTCCCTGGCCAACATCTGTCTCTGGCTTGCTGCAGTGTTCCAGTGAAGCCCAATGCAAGTTGGAAGAACAACAGCCCAGCCCCTCACCCCACACACAAGCCCTTGTTACCACATAGCCTGCCATTACACACCCTCTGTTGTTAGTCACTAACAGTCCCCATTAACAACTATTCACCTTCCCAGCCTGATCGTTAGCAACTCCTTTGTCTGTCCAACAGTCTTTCTCTCTCTTTGGGCTCTGTCCTATCGTTTGCTCCCTACCCCACCTGCCCCCCCTATTTTCTGCATTTAAACTGACATTTTTCTAGCCACCATCAGTTCTGAGGAAGGGTCACCAGAGCTGAAACGTTAACTCTGTTTTCTCCTTCACAGATGCTGCCAGACCTGCTGAGCTTTTCCAGCAACTTTGTTTTTATACTTCATTTGCTACCCTGTTGCCCACACCATATTTCATTGTAGACTTTTTTGTATCTTCCTCACAGTTTGCATTCTACCTAGCTTTGTTTCATAAGCAAACTAAGATACATTATCCTCTGCCTCTTCATCAGAATCATGAATATATAATTCATAAGTAGCTGAGGCCCGAACACTGATCCTTGCAGTATTCCATTCGTCAGAGCTTGTTTGTTACTACTCACTGCCTCCTGTCCATTCAGCAATCCTTAATCAATTTAATATATAATCCTTGACTCTATGAGCCCTTATTTTGTACATTAGCCATTAGTGAGGCATCTTATCAAAGTGTATTGTATCCACAGTTCCAGTTTATCTGTCCTACTCTTTATTTCCTGACAAAAAAATGAAGTAAAATTAGTCAAACACAATTTCTGTTTTGTAACTCCATGTTGACTTTGACTACCCTGATGTTCTCTTTTTTTTTCAACAATTTTTAATATTCTAAGTTCATTGTTAAAACATTTTCAATCATAGTATCTCAACAAAGGGTATCGTCCTAAAATGTCTGTAGTTATCCACTTCCCTTATCTCTGTTACATTGCAAACTTCCAGTCCGCTGCAATCTAAGTAATTTTGGAAAATCATTAAGATTACATCCACTATCTATGTGGAATCCTCTTTTAGAACCCTATGATCTAGGCTGTCATGCCCTGGAAATATGTTTTAGCCCCTTAATTTTCTTCACTACATTTTATTTGCTGATGTCGATTAATTTAAATTCCACGCTTTTGTCACTACCTTCTATGTCTGATATATAATTTGTGTCTTCAACATTGGAGACAGAAACAAAATACTCATTCAACATCTCCATCATTCCCTCTTTACCCATTTTTTTCTGCTTCTATAGGGACCACTATATTCTTCAGCTATTGCCTTTACCTGCCTAGCTAGCTCAATCTGCAGAGCATCAGATTTGGAAGGCTGAATATTGTGCTTTTTTTGGCTGTGCAAATTATGTCAATTGTTTTGGTGGGATTGTTGCCACGCAGCCCAGTCAGATTTTTCGCTGTACCATCTCATCATGTGCGGATCTTGGAACAACTTGTCACTCACTGGATATCCCCCAAAAGGTCAGTAACTCTCATGCCCATGTTATTGTTAAAATATTGTTCTACACCAAAACAAGCACTGTTCATCCAAACAAAAACAAAGTTGCTGGAAAAGCTCAGCAAGTCTGGTAGCATCTGTGAAATTAAAAACAGAATTAAAGTTTTGGGTCCGGTGACCATTCCTCAGAGATTTACAAAATTCCTATTTACTGCATCCACAGTTCTTTGGTTTTTATCGACTGTTAGTCTAAAGCTGCCCTATGTGGTTCTTAGTATTTGGGCATGGCAGATGGTGGAAATTTGCACCCTGCTTTAAGCACAGGGATCTAGAGATCTTGCTGGATGGGGTGGTGATACAATACATCATCTATTCCAAGGAACAGCAGTGAATATCACTGGTCATCCGAAGGAAACCCAGCACTGTAGGAAGAAAGTTAGTGGCCTTCTCCACTCTGCCAGCGTAAATGTCACCATTTCTCTCCAATTCTTCATAGTATTCTACCTCTGATACTGTACCCATTTTCCACCAAGGCTTAAGTTCTATCCTTGCCCACTTGGTGTCACCTATCCCAGACCCTCCCACCATTAACCCTGCAAATTGTCTGGCACGCCAAATCATTTGCTAAGAACACATACCACCTACATCAAAATAACAGCTTTGCCTACCACCTTTCATCTCCCTTATTACCACTCTCTCTGCTAATCCAGCAGGGAAAAAAGCCCACAATTAGGCCAGAAGTGTCAAAACAGGCAATGAGCTGCATTACATTCCTAGTGAGGAGAAGGCACTGACTGTGAATGCTCTGAATAGCTGACTGACCATGTCCAGAACCCTACACTGGTACTCAGGGCTCACCTTGATTTCCATGTCCAGACCCCTTGAGTGAAGATTATCTCCCCTCACATTACTATGGACTGCTGAAAGCCATGACAATCTTTGTGTTTGAGCTAAATGACACAGCAATACTGCAGTACTGTGAGACTTTCTGGCTGAGGGGGAAAATTACAAAAAGGCAAAGCAAGACCATGAAATGCATTGAGCCTTCTGGTAGGTGTAACTGAGTGCTCAGAGAACAAGTGAACAGCGTAGAGATGCAATCTGGTGCAATTTGTGAACTGGGTGCATGTGCCTGACCATTCAGTGTCCTTGTGGTAGTATTACAGTGATAGATGCTAGTACTGCCTGAGGTGCAGCATGGCACACGTCACATGCCAATGACTGTGCATTAGCATGTGTCTAGGGAGTGTGGCCTGAGATATTGGTCCAACCTGGAGCTCTTTAGGAGCAATTGGTGAGCTGAAGTTGCCAGGTACTCGCTTTGACCTCTATACAAAGAATTCTCAATCTCTAGCTTGTTGAACACATTTGGTAAGATAGGAAGCTGAGTACAAATATGGCAAGTTTGGCCGTTAATTAGGCCTTTGAAAAGATATAAATCCTCTTCTAGGCAACTCATTCCTACCTGGTGAGAAATTTGCCTTGCCACTTGGCAAAAGTAAAGGTTACAACAAGATGCTCATGATGAGGTAGATCTCACTGGGCATCCCACCCGATTCTGCCACACATCTTGCAATTGCTCAGTGTTTAAAAGTTTCTACCCAAGTTGAGAGTTTGACCTCCACATTCAGTGTTATTGTTCAGAGCAGGCTCAAGGATCCAAATGGCCAAATTCTGTTCCTTCATATGTACTGTTGCATATGTACTCTCCTTTTTATATACTTGTATAAGTTCCTACAGCCTTTTTTTTAATGTTTTCAGCTAGTCTGCTATCATACCTTATACTTTCCCTTTTTATCAGTTGTTTTAGTGGCTGTTTGGTAGTTGCTAAACAGCTGTCAATCCTTGGTTTATTACAATTCTTTGAATCTATTACTATTTCTAACCTCCTTGGAATGTCAGGATAGATCTTTCTTGCATTTTTTTTCAATGAAATGTAATTTCTGTTGAAAACTGAATATTTTCTTTAAAGATTTCCCATGGTTTATCCAGCCTCTACCTTTCAGTCTCATTACAAATTTACTGGTTAGATCTTCCCTCTTACCTCTGTAATTTGGTTTTCTTTAAGCTCAGGATTCTCTTTTGGAACCAGAGTATATCATTCCCAAACTTTATTTCAGTCCATATGAAGATTAAAGTCATCCACAATGATTGCATTGTTATTATTACAAGCATTAATAGCATTTTTTTATGCTTAGTTCAATGGAATAGATACTGACTGAGATCCTAGTACCAGCGCATTCCCAAAGGTGGTGTTGCCTGTCCAGTGCCAAGATTAAAGATATCTTCGCAGTACAATGGAGAATAGGAGTCGGTGGTGAGGGATCCATTTGTTGTCGTCCGTATCAGTATAAACAACATTAATAGGACCAAAAAAGATGGTCTGCTGAAAGATATTGACAGTTAGGAGCTAAGTTACAAAGCAGAACTGCCATAGTAATAATCTGGGCATACCACCTGAAACAGTGGCAAACTGGCATAAGGTAAATAAAGTCAAGACGTTAAGTGTGTGGCTGAAAGAATGGTGGGGGAATGAGTTTCAGTTCATGGAGGACTGGCACCAAAACTGGGGTAGGAGGAGCCATTCCTGTGGACAAGAGTCATTTGAACCATACTGGAACCAGCATCCTGGCAAATTGAACAACTATAAGACCATAAGACCATAAGACATAGGAGTGGAAGTAAGGCCATTCGGCCGATCGAGTCCACTCTGCCATTTAAATCATGGCTGATGGACATTTCAATTCCACTTCCCTGCACTCTCCCCATAGCCCTTGATTCCTTGAGAGATCAAGAATTTATCAATCTCTGCCTTGAAGGCATTGAACGTCCCGGCCTCCATTGCAAAAATTTACCCCATCTAATTGGCTGGCCAACAGAAGACAGCGAGTGGTAGTAGAAGGAAAATATTCTGCCTGGAAGTTAGTGGTGAGTGGAGTTCCACAGGGCTCTGTCCTTGGGCCTCTACTGTTTGTAATTTTTATTAATGACTTGGACGAGGGGATTGAAGGATGGGTCAGCAAGTTTGCAGACGACACAAAGGTCGGAGGTGTCGTTGACAGTGTAGAGGGCTGTTGTAGGCTGCAGCAGGACATTGACAGGATGCAGAGATGGGCTGAGAGGTGGCAGATGGAGTTCAACCTGGATAAATGCGAGGTGATGCATTTTGGAAGGTCGAATTTGAAAGCTGAGTACAGGATTAAGGATAGGATTCTTGGCCGTGTGGAGGAACAGAGGGATCTTGGTGTGCAGATACATAGATCCCTTAAAATGGCCACCCAAGTGGACAGGGTTGTTAAGAAAGCATATGGTGTTTTGGCTTTCATTAACAGGGGGATTGAGTTTAAGAGTCGTGAGATCTTGTTGCAGCTCTATAAAACTTTGGTTAGACCGCACTTGGAATACTGCGTCCAGTTCTGGGCGCCCTATTATCGGAAAGATGTGGATGCTTTGGAGAGGGTTCAGAGGAGGTTTACCAGGATGCTGCCTGGACTGGAGGGCTTATCTTATGAAGAGAGGTTGACTGAGCTCGTTCTCTTTTCATTGGAGAAAAGGAGGAGGAGAGGGGACCTAATTGAGGTATACAAGATAATGAGAGGCATAGATAGAGTTGATAGCCAGAGACTATTTCCCAGGGCAGAAATGGCTAGCACGAGGGGTCATAGTTTTAAGCTGGTTGGTGGAAAGTATAGAGGGGATGTCAGAGGCAGGTTCTTTACGCAGAGAGTTGTGAGAGCATGGAATGCGTTGCCAGCAGTAGTTGTGGAAGCAAGGTTATTGGGGTCATTTAAGAGACTGCTGGACATGTATATGGTCACAGAAATTTGAGGATGCATACATGAGGATCAATGGTCGGCACAACATTGTGGGCTGAAGGGCCTGTTCTGTGCTGTACTGTTCTATGTTCTATGTTCTAATTCTAAGGCTGTGCCCATGGGTCCTCGTCTCCCTGCCTAACGGAAACAACTTCCCAGTGTCCACCCCTTCTAAGCCATACATTATCTTGTAAGTTTCTATTAGATCTCCCCTCAACCTTCTAAACTCCAATGAATACAATCCCAGGATCCTCAGCCGTTCACCGTACGTTAAGCCTACCATTCAAGGGATCATCCGTGTGAATCTCCACTGGACACGCTCCAGCGCCAGTATGTCCTTCCTGAGGTGTCCTCTAAATAGGTGTGTAGTTAAAAAGCAAATGTATTTTAGAGTATTGCAGAGCAGCAGTTAGGTAAGGATACTCAAAGTGGAACAGGAAAGTGCAGAATGAAGCAACATAAAAAAACAAAAAATATGGTCAAAGGCAGAGGAGGGAGGGGATTGTCAAAACACAGAAATGATGACTTTTTACTGAAATATGCATAGTATTTGCAACAAAATAAATGAATTAATTACTTAAATAAATGTTATTGGGTCTTATCTGATAGCCTCATGGTGACATCATTACAAGGTAACTTGATTGACTTTTTTGATAAAGTGACAAAAAAGATTAATGAACGTAATGCGGTAAATTTGGACAATGCGGACTTCAGCAGGGTGTTTGACAAGGTTCCACATGGTAGACTGATCAGCAAGGTTGGATCACATGGAATACAGGGAGGATAAGCCATTTGGATACAGAACTGGTTCGAAAGTAGAATATAGAGGGTGGTGGTGGTTGTTGTGTTTTAGACTGGAAACCTATACCCAGCAGCACACCACAAGAATCGGTGCTGGATCCACTGCTTTCCATCATTTATATAAATGATTTGGATGTGAATATCGGCGGTATGGTTAGTAAGTTTGCAAATGACACCAAAATTGGTGGTGTAATAGACAGGAAAGAAGATTACTTTAGAATACAACAGGACCTTGATCAGATGGACCAATGGGCCGAGGAGTGGCAGATGGAATTTAATTTAGATAAACATGAGGTGTTGTATTTTAATAAGGCAAATCAGCACAGGACTTATACAGTTAATGGTAAGGGCCTGGGGAGTGTTGCCGAACAAAGAGACCTAGGGTTGCCTGTGCATTGTTCCTTAAAAGGTGAAGAAGGCATTTGGCACACTTCCCTTCATTGGTAATTGCACTGAGTTTAGGAATTGGGATGTCATATTACGGCCACTTTTCAAATACTGTGTTCAAAAATCTGGACTCCCTGCTATAGGAAAGATGTTGTTAAACATGAGAAGGTTCGGACAAGATTTACAAGGATGTTTCCTAGATTGGACGGTTTGAGCAATAGGGAGAGGCTAGATAGGCTGGGTTTATTTTTCCTGGAGCATCTGAGGCTGAGAGGTGACCTTACAGAGGTTTGTTAAATCACAAGGAGCATGGATTGGGTGAATAATGAAGGTCGTTTCACAGGAATCCAAAATTACAGGGAATGGGTTTAAGGTGAGAGAGGAAAGATTTAGAAGGGGCCTGAGGGGAAACTTTTTCACTTCAATGATGGTGTCTGTATGGAACAAACTACCAGAAGAAGTGGTGGAGGCAAGTACAATTAAAACATTTAAAAAGTATCTGGATGGGTATATGAATAGGAAGACTTTAGAAGGATTTGAGCCTCATGCTGGCAAATGGGACTAAATCAGTTTTGTGTATCTGGTCAGCATGGACCGAAGAGACTCCTTCCGTGTTGCTTAACTCTATGAAATCACAGCTCGTGACTAAGTATTCAGGGGTTTGGGAGTGATTTTTCAAAAGGACAGGCAGGAATAAAAAGGTGGTGAGGTGACTTTGTTAGTACAGGATGGAATAAGTAGAAAAGCAAGAAATTATCTTGGATCAGAAGATGTCAGTCAAGTTGCCATCATCTCATTAGAGCATAGGGTTGCTCCCTCATTAGAGAGAGATGACTGATGGTGATTCAACCTGAAGGTTGCCATACCTCAGGTGAGGGGAGAGGTCGAGAAAGAGTCCTTGATGGTAATCTCAGCCATTGCAGGGATTGAATCCATGCTGTTGGCATCCGGCTTCTTTGCAAACCAACTGTCCAACCAACTGAGCTAAACTGAAGCATTCCAGAAGAGGACTCCCCAACATTCTGTACAATTTCAACATGATGTCCCAATTCCTATACTCAAAGGTTTGAGCAATGCAGGCATATGTGTTAATATGGGTGGAGGTGTAAAATATTGCAAGGAATATGACGCAGATGGGAGTGGCCACTAAGCCTAATAATAGCTATACTGTTGTACACAGAATGAATCAAGAGCTAATGAGGGCACGTGAAAAGGCAGTGCACTAATCATGAGTGATTTGAACCTTCATATAGATTGAGAAAATCAAACTGGGAGAGGTAGCTACAAGAAAGAATTCATACAGTGTTTTCAGCAGTTTTATGTAACAATAGGTTATGGGTCCAACCAGGAATGTGGTAATGTTAATGAGGCAGTTTCAATAAATTATCGTAGAACAAATAATCCTCTTGGAGATTGTGACCAAAACATGGTAGAATTTAGTTTGGGCGTGAAAAAATTGGTTTGGAAATAACTGCTGAGTTTAAACAAGGGCACTTACAAAGAAGTAAGGGTAGAGTTGGCTGGAGAGGTCTGGGTAAAGAGTTTAGCAGAAAAGACAGTTGATGAACAATGGAAAATATTTAAGAACATCATTCATAACTGACAACAAAGATATATCCCAGTGAAGAAGAACTAGTGAAGAAATGGGATAAGTCAACCATGGTTAACCAAGGAATTTAAGGATAGCATAAAATTGGAAAAAAAAGCATACAATGTGGCAAATGTTTGTGGTAAGCCAGACAATTAGGAAAATTTTAAAAACTAACAAAAGATGACTAAAGTAATAACAAAATTGAAGGAAATAAACTTAGAGGGTAAACTAGCAAGTAACATGAAAATAGACAGGAAGAGTTTCTTTAAGGTCTTTGAATAGATATCTAGCTCGGAGTGTAGATGTTGTGGTTGGTTGGCTTGCTGAGCTGGTTCGCTGTTCTGCAGATGTTTCTTTACCCTGCTGGGTAACATTATCAGTGGTATTGTGTTTTCCTGCCTGGTATTTTAACGCTGGTGTCCGCTGAGCTGTGTTACCTCACTTCTGGTTTTCCTTCGCCGTGGAATAGAAATAGGATCTAGCTCTGTGTGTGTGTGTTGATAGCCTTCTTAGTGAAGAACCAGGCCTCTAGGAATTACTGTGCTTGTCTCTGCTTCACCTGTCCCAGAATCCTGGTGTTGTCCCAATCAAACTGGTGGTTTTCTTTATCCATGTGGATGGAGATGAATGAATATTCCTCTTTTTGTTTCTCGTTGATGTTCGTGTACTCTTGTGGCTAATTTTCTCCCTGTCTGTCCAATGTAATGTTTGTCATAGTCTTTGCAGGGAATCTTATATTTGACATTGGTCCTGTCCACAGTGAGGAATGGGTCTTTGGCTCGGGTTAGCAGTTGGCGTAGAGTTGATGTGGGTTTGTGTGCTACAGTGATGCCCAGTGGTTGTGGGAGTCATGTGGTCAGTTCAGATGTGTTCTTGATGTGAGGTAGCGTGATGAGTGTGTCGGGGTGTGTAGCATCTTCCTGGTGTTGTTCGTGTAATATGCATCTTTTGACCCAGTTGTTAGGGTTTCCGGTGTCCTTGAATACTTTGAGGAGGTACTCATCTTCTTTTTGGCGTAGTTCTGTGTTGATGCAGTGTGTTGTTGCCCGTTTAAATAGTGGGTGTTAGGGTGGTTGTTGTTGAAATTCAGTACTTGGTCTGTGTGTGTAGCTTTCTTGTGTGCTTTTGTAAGGAATTCCCCTAACAAAAGTAAAAAAAAAAGAACAAAAAATAAAGAAGCGTATCTCATCCAAGTATTTAAGGGCAACAGATACCCGAACAACTGGATCAGAAGATGCCTATTACACAAACTACAATAGGAAGCTACTGCACGCCCCGACACACTCATCACGCTCAACCTCCACAGCCTGCAACCCCAGAGGAGACAGCCACACTGAGCCCTGCCGCATCTTCACCATCCCCCCAGACCTCCCACTGACTGAGGACGAACGGTCAGTCCTTAGCAAGGGGCTCACCTTTGTCCCCCTACAACCACACTTCAACGAATACCAGTCACGGTCGGACATAGAGCAGTTTTTCCGCCGTCTTCGCCTCCATGCCTACTTCTTCAACCGGGAACCTAACCCTCCTTCCATTGACCCCTTCACCCGCTTCCAACACAAGTCCTCCTCCTGGACACCACCCCCAGGCCTCCTACCCTCCCTCGACCTCTTCATCTCCAACTGCCGTCGAGACATTAACCGCCTCAACCTCTCCACCCCTCTCACCCACTCCAACCTCTCCCCCACAGAACGGCAGCCCTCCGCTCCCACCGCTCCAACCCCAACCTCACCATCAAACCCGCAGACAAGGGTGGCGCAGTGGTAGTATGGCGCACTGACCTCTACATCGCCGAGGCCAGATGCCAACTCTCCGACACCACCTCCTACCGCCTCCTCGATCATGACCCCACACCCGAGCACCAAACCATCATCTCCAACACCATTCACGACCTCATCACCTCAGGGGACCTCCCACCCACAGCCTCCAACCTCATTGTTCCCCAACCCCGCACGGCCCATTTCTATCTCCTTCCCAAAATCCACAAACCTGCCTGCCCTGGTCGACCCATCGTCTCAGCCTGCTCCTGCCCCACCGAACTCATCTCCACCTATCTGGACTCCATTTTCTCCCCTTTGGTCCAGGAACTCCCCACCTACGTCCGTGACACCACCCACGCCCTCCACCTCCTCCAGGACTTCCAATTCCCTGGCCCCCAACACCTCATATTCACCATGGACGTCCAGTCCCTGTACACCTGCATTCCGCATGGAGATGGCCTCAAGGCCCTCCGCTTCTTCCTGTCCCGCAGGCCCGACCAGGCCCCCTCCACCGACACTCTCATCCGCCTAGCTAAACTCGTCCTCACACTCAACAACTTCTCTTTTGACTCCTCCCACTTCCTACAGACTAAGGGGGTGGCCATGGGCACCCGCATGGGCCCCAGCTATGCCTGCCTCTTTGTAGGTTACGTGGAACAGTCCTTCTTCCGCACCTACACAGGCCCCAAACCCCACCTCTTCCTCCGGTACATTGATGACTGTATCGGCGCTGCCTCTTGCTCCCCAGAGGAGCTCGAACAGTTCATCCACTTCACCAACACCTTCCACCCCAACCTTCAGTTCACCTGGGCCATCTCCAGCACATCCCTCACCTTCCTGGACCTCTCAGTCTCCATCTCAGGCAACCAGCTTGTAACTGATGTCCATTTCAAGCCCACCGACTCCCACAGCTACCTAGAATACACCTCCTCCCACCCACCCTCCTGCAAAAATTCCATCCCCTATTCCCAATTCCTCCGCCTCCGCCGCATCTGCTCCCACGATAAGACATTCCACTCCCGCACATCCCAGATGTCCAAGTTCTTTAAGGACCGCAACTTTCCCCCCCCAGTGATCGAGAACGCCCTTGACCGCGTCTCCCATATTTCCCGCGACACATCCCTCACACCCCGCCCCCGCCACAACCGCCCCAAGAGGATCCCCCTCGTTCTCACACACCACCCCACCAACCTCCAGATACAACGCATTATCCTCCGACACTTCCGCCATTTACAATCCGACCCCACCACCCAAGACATTTTTCCATCCCCTCCCCTGTCTGCTTTCCGGAGAGACCACTCTCTCCGTGACTCCCTTGTTCGCTCCACACTGCCCTCCAACCCCACCACACCCGGCACCTTCCCCTGCAACCGCAGGAAATGCTACACTTGTCCCCACACCTCCTCCCTCACCCCCATCCCAGGCCCCAAGATGACATTCCACATTAAGCAGAGGTTCACCTGCACATCTGCCAATGTGGTATACTGCATCCACTGTACCCGGTGCGGCTTCCTCTACATTGGGGAAACCAAGCGGAGGCTTGGGGACCGCTTTGCAGAACACCTCCGCTCAGTTCGCAACAAACAACTGCACCTCCCAGTCGCAAACCATTTCCACTCCCCCTCCCATTCTCTTGATGACATGTCCATCATGGGCCTCCTGCACTGCCACAATGATGCCACCCGAAGGTTGCAGGAACAGCAACTCATATTCCGCCTGGGAACCCTGCAGCCATATGGTATCAATGTGGACTTCACCAGTTTCAAAATCTCCCCTTCCCCTACTGCATCCCTAAACCAGCCCAGTTCGTCCCCTCCCCCCACTGCACCACACAACCAGCCCAGCTCTTGCCCCCCACCCACTGCATCCCAAAACCAGTCCAACCTGTCTCTGCCTCCCTAACCGGTTCTTCCTCTCACCCATCCCTTCCTCCCACCCCAAGCCGCACCCCCAGCTACCTACTAACCTCATCCCACCTCCTTGACCTGTCCGTCTTCCCTGGACTGACCTATCCCCTCCCTACCTCCCCACCTACACTCTCTCCACCTATCTTCTTTACTCTCCATCTTCGGTCCGCCTCCCCCTCTCTCCCTATTTATTCCAGTTCCCTCTCCCCATCCCCCTCTCTGATGAAGGGTCTCGGCCCGAAACGTCAGCTTTTGTGCTCCTGAGATGCTGCTTGGCCTGCTGTGTTCATCCAGCCTCACATTTTATTAGCTTTTCAACATAGAAAGTTTGCGTCCGTCTCTCTCTACATCCCTGCCCCACCCCCCGACGTTTTGTTGATATCAGCATTGCCCTTAACTTGCTTTGCTTGTAAATATTCAGTTGGTCACATGGGTGTTTTCCTGAGGTGGTAGAGACGAGGAAATTTAAAGAATATCTATTCACAATGGTGTCTTTACTTTTTCTGTCTCATATATACAAATACAAAATCACAGATGATTTGAGGTAAAATATAAGAAAAAATAAGCATTATTGCTGGGCCTTCTTGTGGCACAGAAAAAAGAAAAAAAACCAGTAGCCCTCTTGTGGTCCAGTGCCAGTGTCCCTACCCCTGGACCTACAGATCTGAGTTCTAAGCCCCTCCTCCTCCAGAGTTGTGTAATAATATCTGAAAAAAAACGTAGAAAGCATATACGAAAGTGGACGTAATTTGATAACATTTTAAAATGTGCAATGCGTGGCTGAGTTTTCTGCTGTGTTCACCATTTAAAATGTACCACTTTCTGAGGATCAAGCAAACAACTCTGCACTACTTTTGCACACCTTTTGTGGAAGCATGCAATTTAATAACAATGTTTTAAAACATTCTTTAAAAATTTCATAGCATGTGTATGTTTTTGAAAGCGGGGCGCTGAGCTGCTTTCTTGAACTGCTGCAGTCCATATGCTGTGGGTAGATCCACAATGACACTTACTAAAAACTTATTGTGGAAGTAGGGTTGGCAGTTGCACCTCCAACGCAAAAGGAAATGTACTTCTTCAGGTGGAATTCGCAAACCATGTTGCTGCAGAAAGCAAAAGCCCTCAATGCTCTCCCTGTCACTTTCTACATTGTCCTCCTGGTAGCACGCGCTCGACCGCACAGCCCGGTGACGTAATGTTTAAACCCCAGGACCGAAATCGTCACTTCCGGCGGGGCCATTTTCTTTCGGATGTGAGCTGAGTGCGGATTAAAGGCGGTGGGTGGAGAAAACCCTTTAATAGACGCCTTGGAATATATACGGAGTGCAGGAAAGGTGTCGAAACGCGTGGAGATGGCGGACTTCGATAGTAATCCCTTTGCCGATCCTGAGTTTAATAATCCCTTCAAGGTAAATGACGTTGGAGTCGCCATGTCGTTACTTTAACAGTGTCTGGGGCCCTGGGAACCGCGGCGGATGTAGCTGGGCAAGGTGGTCGTGGGAGATGGGGAATGGAAGCGAGGATGGTGTGAGTGGGACGGAGAGGAGAGGAGGGGAGGGAAGAGAGACCTGGGTGGGGGAACTAAAGAAGATTTGAGTGTCTCGGGTGCGGGAGGTTTGGAGGAAGCCAATATTTCTCGCCTACTGAGAAGATGCAGGCATGGAGCTGATGCATCATCTCGTTTACTTCTGTCAGTGGAGCGCAGTTGTTTGAAAGAACACAGCTGATGGGGGTGCCGGATCGCTGTACTGTCAAAACTGGTGAAGATGATTGTTGTGTAGAAGTAGATCCTGACCGGATAGTAAGTGCTGCCGGGTTCTTTCAGCTCTTGGAGATTCCAGAGGTGCTAGGTACTAGATGCTGATGGAGAGATGAACAAAGATTGTGTGTGACTGTTGGACTTGCTAGTTTCACTTTGCACCCTCAGTGTCAAAAGCAATCTTTGTGCGTCTCGTAGCCAAGTAACATGAATTTTGTCAAATCATACATAGTCAAGTTTATTTTTCGTCTGAGCAAGTAAAGGATATGTTTGTCGATGGTATGTAAATATTTATTTCTGGGATGGTAACTTTTATTTTGGGCATTTACTAAAACAAGTTTTTCTTTTTTCCAACATGAGGTGACTGGGTACTAATACAATTTAATTAATTTTTTTTATGTGTGCAAGCTTATAAAAACAATATGCTTAAATTATTTGAGGGAAAAAATACTGTGGGAACATTTCCAGGAACAGTCAAGTGATAATTGAGGGTAAGCCAAAACCCCTGTCCCTGAAGAATTCCAATTTGTCTTGTTAATATGTATTATTATGTCATATGTGGAAAATTGTGTCAATTTGCTGAAACTCAGTAGGTCTCATAGCATTTTTGGCAGAGAAAGCAGAGTTAATGTTTTGAGTCCAGTGATTCTTCTTTCTGCTTTCTCCACCACAGATGCTGCCAGACCTACTGAATTTTTCCAGATGTCTGTTTTTGTTTCAGATCTCCAGTATCTGCAATTTGTTTGTTTTATTATATTTTTGTCATTTGGTGTTTGTTCTTAGTGTGAAACATTGGATACTTTTGTTTGGAAGAGCTGTTACTGTTTTGAAGTTTGTTGTACAAGCAACTGTCACTGAACTGACCAATATTAGGAAACTTGAATAATAACTTTTGGAGGGCTTTGTTTTGTGTAGTGTGTTAACACCCATGTTCTGAAATGTCAATTCAGTACAGTAGGAAAATGTTGCAACGAGTTTGTGCACAGCAATGCCCTGCAAACAGCAATGGGTTAAGTAACTAGATTTTGCTTTGGATGAGAGATAATGGGAACTGCAGATGCTAGAGAATTCCAAGATAATGAAATGTGAGGCTGGATGAACACAGCAGGCCAAGCAGCATCTCAGGAGCACAAAAGCTGACGTTTCGGGCCTGGACCCTTCATCAGAGAGGGGGATGGGGAGAGGGTTCTGGAATAAATAGGAAGAGAGGGGGAGGCGGACCGAAGATGGAGAGTAAAGAAGATAGGTGGAGACAGTATAGGTAGGGAGGGGATAGGTCAGTCCAGGGAAGACGGACAGGTCAAGGTTTGGATGTCTTGGTTAAGGGATAAACGTTAGCCAGGAATCTCATTGAAACATATAATAGTCTGACAGACTGTGTATTCAAGAATGATGTTTGGTCTGCCTATGGGGAGTTTCCATATCAAAGCGTCGTACTGACAAGGCATCCATTAGGTGATTTTTGGACTGAGATAAATGGAAAATTTCTTCACTCGGGTGCATTTGTGGAATTGTCCACCATATTAAGTGTGGAAACCATCATGCTGACTGTTTAAGCAAGAAAAATTTTATTTTTTGACACTAAATAGTGCAAGCTTTTGCAACAATGTGCATTAAGTATATGAAAAATATTTTAATGTGGGAACATTTCCAGGAGCAGTGATGTGCAAGGGGTGAGGATAAGCTTCACTGTGGGCAAATCCTCACTCTCTCTCTTCTAAGCTACAGTGAATAGATGCCCAGTCAGCCTAATCTCTCCTTGCATGACAAACCTGCTATTCTCAGGAATCAAATCCTCCCAACAAATTCTATCAATAATAAACTCCTCTTTTTAAACTTAGAGCTGTCCAACCTGTCCTTAAAATATCCATTCTCGGCATCAGTTGAGTCAATCTCTGAACTGCTGTAACGTACTTAGACCTCTCTTTTGAAATAAGGTTTGACAATGTCTTAACTAATATTTATCCCTTAACCAATGTTTCTTGCTCTTGGGAAGATGAGAACTACAAGACACAATTTCAAGATTGGGATCTTGCATTTTAATATAGAGAATAAGACCTCATTTTCTGACGTGAGAGTCTTTGGAGTCGTTTTTTACCCCAGTATGATGGAAGTGGGAGAATTGATACTTTTTAAGGCCAAGAGGAAATAAAATTTGGTTTCCTGGTTAGGGAAAAATCTTTCGGAGATGGTTTGGAAAGTGGAATTCGAGTCATGGTTGGATCAGGCATAATCTTATTGAATGACAGAACTAGCTCAAGGGGCTAAATGGCTCCAGCTCCAAATTTGTGTACAATTGGAGGATAATCTGAACTTCTCCATTCTGAGATTTTATTTGTCAGAAATATGGGTTTGTATTGTTTATCAAGAATGTAGATTTAAATTGCAGGGATTGGGGTAGTATATTGAGATGGTTAGCAGACATGAAGCAATAGGAATAAATGACTTTTTCTGAGCGTAGACATTGACAGGTGAGGTACTGGGGGGTCTGTCGTAGCATCTTAGCTAATCACAGTGATTCACATGAGGGAACTAAACTTAATATCTCAACTTGCAGATGAGCCAAAGCTGGGTGGAAGGGTGAGATGTGAGTATAATGTGGTTAAACGTAAATTTGTCCATTATATTAGTAAAAATATGAAAGCAGATTATTACCTGGCTGTACATTGAGCGAGGGCACTAGTCCAGAAGACCTGGGTGTCCTAGCACACCAAACACAAAGTAAAGGTGATAATGGAAACTGCAGATGCTGGAGAATCCAAGATAATAAAGTGTGAAGCTCGATGAACACAGCAGGCCAAGCAGCATCTCAGGAGCACGTCCTCTGAAGGGTCTAGGCCTGAAACGTCAGCCAAAAGGCTTACTGGCGATTTTCTTCAGCTGGTTGAATTTAATTTAGTTGATGCTTTTAGCATTTTATTTCTAAAAGTATCTGACGTTAAAATTTGTGGGGTATGCATCATCCATAGCTTAGAAGTAAGAATTCCAATTTTTTTCAATTAAATCAGTGTGCAAAATACTTTCTTAGTTTTTAAACTTTTGTGCCCTCATTTAATGACTGAAAACATCCAATTGTTTATCATACCATAGCCCTTCATAGTACCTAAAATGATTTTTTTAAACCAGATATTTCCCAAATTTTTCAGTTACTCTTCAGTCAAAAGCCCCTCATACCCCAAAAACAACATATTAAATTTATTGCACTTTTATATGCTTTTTATGACAACTAAAAGTGTATACCATATTGTAACTGAGACTTAACTGAAGTCTGTTACATGTTCAACATTCCGTCCATTTTAGTTTGTAATATTAAAGTTGAAACTAAGAGTTGTCCTATTGATTTTATTACTTGTATTTACTCATGCAGAGTTGTATCTGTGCAGACATTCTATTTCAAGAATTATCAGTTATGTTTATTTCGTGCTCTATGACTTCAAATGTTTTATTGGTGAGCATTTTCTGTATTTGCCACCATCACATTTCTTACTATCTTATATTTCTTGTCAAAGTATCTTTCCTCAGTATACTTCTCTACCCCCACTATTCATGTGGAAAGACATGTGGTTTCCTATATTCTTAAGCTGTAGTGGTGAAGGGAGAATTATCCACCTCAAATGTATTATTAAAGCCAAGGTTAGTACAGAAGCCTCCAATAAGCATTCTTTAAATCATTTGCTGATTGCTGCTTAATTCAGTGTGAATCCCAGCAATACAGAGGATAATATCTTTGGATTTGGTAATCAGGAGTGAGTCATAGTTGCTAGGTTACCTATGAGTGGGGGAGTACCTCGTATGCCAATGTAATGTGCACTGCTAACTCCCTGTTAATTCAAGTCAAGGAGAAATGTTTTGCGTTTGCTTATCTGGCATTTTCATAAGACCTGGATTTTTTTGGAAACCTATTGATAATTAAATGGCAGCAAACTCCATGATGATGATTTGGATCTTTAATGTAATTTTCAATTAGCTTTTGAAAGCTGTCAAGCCCCTTATCACAAAGTTCTTGGGCTTATTTAGACAATTAGACTTGAATGGGCATCCTGCAGCAAAAAGGAAGGATAACTTAGGACATCTTGTGATTTCCAACATCTCTAATAATAAGAAAGTTAGCATTAAGGCACTTTACCTAAATACTCGTAGTATTCGTAACAAAGTGGATGAATTAATGGCACAAATCGTCTTGAATGATTATGATGTTGTAGGCATTAGAGACGTGGTTGGAGGGGGCTCAGGACTGGCAGTTAAACATCCAAGGATTTACAACATATCGAAAAGACAGGGAGGTGGGCAGAGGGGGTGGTGTTGCCCTGTTAGTTAAGAATGTCATTGTCATAGATTTAATTTCATAGGGTCAGATGATGTGGAGTCTATGGGTGGAGTTGAGGAGGGACAAAGGCAGAAAAACCATAATGGGAGTTATTTACAGACCTAACAGTGGTCAGGACTGGTGGCACAAGCTGCATCGGGAAATAGAACGGGCATGTCAGAAAGGCAAGGTCACGGTGATCATGGGGGACTTCAATATGCAAGTGGACTGGGTGAATAATGTTGCCAGTGGATCCAAAGAAAGGGAATTTGTGGAATGCTTACAGGATGGCTTTTTGGAACCACTCGTGATGGAGCCCAAAGCGGAGCAGGCTATTCTGGACTTAGTGCTATGTAATGAGCCAGACTTTATAAAAAATCTTAAAGTAAGGGAACACTTAGAAGGTAGCGATCATAATATGGTAGAGTTCAGTCTGCAGTTTGAAAGAGAGAAGGCAAAATCGGATGTAATGGTGTTACAGTTAAATAAAGGTAATTACAGGGGCATGAGAGAGGAACTGACGAAAATCAACTGGAAGCAGAGCCTGGTGGGGAAGACAGTAGAGCAACAATGGCAGGAGTTTCTGGGTGTAATTGGGGACACAGTACAGACATTCATCCCAAAGAAAAGAAAGATTATCTGGGGGTGGGGGGGATTAGACAGCCATTGCTGACAAAGGACATCAGGAAATGTATCAAATAAAAAGAGGCAGCCTATAAAGTGGCCAAGAACACTGGGAAATCAGAAGATTGGGAAGGCTACAAAAACAAACCAAGGATAACAAAGAGAAAAGTAAGGAAGGAGAGAATCGAGTATGAAGGTAGGCTAGCCAGTAATATTAGAAATGATAGTAAAAGTTTCTTTCAATACATAAGAAACAAACGAGAGGCAAAAGTAGGCATTGGGCTGTTCCAAATTGATGCTGGAAGGCTAGTGATGGGAGGTAAGGAAATAGCTGAAGAAGTTAATAAGTACTTTGTGTCAGACAGTGGAAGACATGAGTAGTACCCCAACAATTAAGGAGAGCTGGGGGGGGGGGGGCAGAGTTGAGTGTGGTAGGCATTACAAAAGAGAAGGTGCTAGAAAAGCTAAAAGGTCTGAAAATTGATAAATCTCCTGGCCCCGATGGGCTACATCCTCATTCTGAGGGAGGTGACTGAGGAAATGGCAGAGGCATTGGATGTGATCTTTCAAAAGTCACGAGTCAGGGAAAGTCCCAGATGATTGGTTTGTAACTTCCTTGTTTAAGAAAGGATCAAGACAAAAGATGGAAAATTTATAGGCCGATTTAGCCTAACCTCGGTTGTTGGTAAAATTCTAGAATCCATTGTTAAGGATTATATTTCTAAATTCTTGGAAGTGCATGGTCGGATTAGAACAAGTCAGCATGGATTTAGTAAAGGGAGGTTGTGCCTGACAAACCTGTTAGAATTTGATAAAGAGGTAACAAGTAGGGTAGAGCAGGGAAACCCAGTGGATGCTATCTATCTAGACTTCCAAAAGGCCTTTGATAAGGTGCCTCACAGGAGGTTGCTGAGTAAGGTGAGGGCCCATGGTGTTCGAGGTGAGCTACTGGCACGGATTGAGGATTGGCTGTCTGATAGAAGGCACCGAGTTGGGATAAAAGGCTCTTTGTCGGAATGGCAACTGGTGTCCTGCAGGGTTCCATGTTGGGGCCGCAGCTGTTCACTTCATGTATTAATAATCTGGAGGAAGAGACTGGGGGCATTCTGGCGAAGTTTGCTGATTTGATACGAAGTTAGGTGGACTGGCAGGTAGTACTGAGGAGATGGAGAGACTGCAGAAAGATTTAGACAATTTAGGAGAGTGGCCCAGGATTCTCTAAAGGTTAACTTACAGGTTGAGTCTGTGATTTAAGAAAGCGAATATAATGTTGTTGTTTTATCTCAAGAGGGTTGGAATATAAAAGCAGTGCTGTGCTTCTGAGACTTTATAAAGCTCTAGTTCGGCCCCATTTAGAATATTGTGTCCAATTTTGGTCCCCACACCTCAGGAAGGACATACTGGCACTGGAGCGTATCCAGCGGAGATTCTTATGGATGATCCCTGGAATGGTAGGCCTAACGTAAGATGAATGGCTGAGGATCCTGGGATTGTATTCATTAGAGTTTAGAAGGTTGAGGGGAGATAGTGTGTGGCTTAGAAAGGATGGACGCTGGGAAGTTGTTTCCGTTAGACGGGGACATTAGGACCCATGGGCACAGCCTTAGAATTAGAGGGGGTAAATTTAAAATGGAAATAAGGAGACATTTCTTCAGCCAGAGAGTGGTGGGGGGGGCGGCTGTGGAATTCATTGCCATGGAGCGCAGTGGAGGCCGGGGACGTTAAATGTCTTCAAGGCAGAAATTGATAATTCCTTGCGAGATCAAGAAATTAAGGGCTGTGGGGAGAGTGTGGGTAAGTGGAGTTGAAATGCCCATCGGCCATGATTAAATGATGGAGTGGACTTGGTGGGCCGAATGGCGTTACCTCCACTCCTTGATCTTATGGTCTGTTTATGTTTAGCTGAAATATATTGGTGAACAAATGAGAGGCTGAATTGGTAACAAGGCCACAGTGACAAATTTGATCAGATTTTGTATTTTTATTTAAACCTGGGACTGGTGCTGGATCTATTAAATTTTCAGTTCATAAAAATTCAATCTGATTGTTTACATATGTTAGCTAATAGCATGGGACTAAATGTAAAGAAGGTTTAAGCTAAAAGAGGCACTGGAGCATTTCAGAAGAAGGTTCCAGAACTGAAGCATGCTCCTGAGATGCTGCTTGGCCTGCTGTGTTCATCCAGTTCCACACCTTGTTATCTCAGACTCCAGCATCAGCAGTTCCTACTTTTACTGGAGCTTCTTGGTGTGTAAATTTGGACAGAGGGTATAACATGTACACTGAAGTGATGTAGGTGATCCGGGAGAGATGGTACAACAGTAATGTCACTACATGAGTAATTCAGAGGCCCAGTCTAATGCTTTGAGATCAAATGCTGCAGAGTAGCTAATGGAATTCACATTCAAGTAGTAAAAAATGGAATTGAAAGCCAGCCTGTTGTAGTGACTGAGGTAAAAATCATTCATTCTGGTTTGCTAATGCCCTTTTTTTTAAGTAGGAAATCTGACTGTGTAATCTATTGTTGATCCTCAATAGCCCATAGGGCTTGCTGAAAGAAGACAGAAGGTGGTAGTTAATAAAATGTGAGGCTGGATGAACACAGCAGGCCAAGCAGCATCTCAGGAGCACAAAAGCTGACGTTTCGGGCCTAGACCCTTCATCATAGATGAGAACAGTGCCGCTGGGCCAGACGGCCTGAAATTGCAGGACATAAGAACACTCCATGAGGAGGAGGAAACTCGTCTACCCTGCCTCTTCTCCCTATGGCTAAAGTCAAGTACGATCCCTGATTCACTAAAAAAGAGTCGAACAGTCCTGATTCCTAAGTGCGAGGATAAGGAACGCCTGAAAAACATTCACAACTGGCGACCAATAACCATCGGTCCAATGCTGCTCCGGCTGTTCACGAAAATAATGGCAAAACGCCTAAGTGAAACAGTCGAAATAAACCCCAGGCAAAAAGGGTTTCTAGCAGCCATTCCCGGATGCAATGAGAACATTGTTATCCTCGAAAATATCATCAAGGGAGCAAAACACAATCGTAAGGACCTCGCAGTTGTCTTTGTTGATCTAGCGAAAGCGTTCAACTCGGTTGGGCACAAATTATTAATCAAATCTCTGCAAAGAATGCAACTACTGAAAGCCTTTGTAAGTCTCATTAGAGACCTATACACTGGCAACACAACAGTGGTGGAAGGGAACGGTAACTTGACCACCCCAATAACCATAGAGAGGGGCGTGAAGCAGGGCGACCCACTCTCTCCAATTCTATTTAACATTGCTCTGGATCCGTTGGTGTGCTCTCTGGAGAAGGCCAACTCGGGGGTCTCCATGCCCCTGGGCGGCAGAAGAGTCAACTGCTCGACCTTGGCCTTCGCGGATGACATCGCCCTTCTAAGTGACTCACACACTGGTATGGCTAGGAACCTGAAGCTGCTCCAGGCATACTGTGACCATACAGGCCTCAGAATTAACATAGCGAAAACGAAGGGATTCCACTTCACCTTTAAAAGGAAAACCTTCATGTACAACCATTTCGCAAACTGGAAGCTACGGGACGAATCCATAGCCTACATACCCCCAGGTGACACAGAGAAATACCTGGGTGCCCGCATCGATCCATGGGCAGGTGTGGCAGAAGGGGAGCGGGAGGAGAAGCTTAAGTCCTGGGTTAAAGGAATATAGGCAGCACCTCTCTGACCACGCTAATGGTTGGAAATCCTGAAGGTACATGTCATCCCCAGATTGTACTTCCATCTGATCCTAACAGAAGCATCACAAACTACTCTTGTAAAGCTGGACCAAATCATCCGTAACGCCACAAAAGAATTCCTACACCTACCACCTCATACCGCAGACGGAATGCTATATTCAAGCAACAGGAATGGTGGTCTAGGCGTCCCAAAACTCGAAGTGCAAATACCATCCGCGATTATCCGCAAGCGCGAAGCACTAGACATGTCCGGTGATGTAGTCATTCGGGCCTCCTTTCAATATAAAGGAGAGAGCAACACCGAGACAGTTGTGGGACTGCGTGAACTCAAAGTCCTAAAGGAAGTTGAAAATTTCCAACCCTACAGCCGCGGCAACGGTGAGGGGGAAATAGACCTGATGACTGACATCCAGGACATGATGCCGGTACTGCAGAAGGCAAATGCGGGGCGACCGAAACCACCCAATAGGTATGCAGGCTGGAGGGAGTGGGAATTTGAAAAGTGGCAAAAGCTGGAATGTCAGGGAACGGGCATCCAGTACTTTAGAGATGACAAGATCTCTAATTCTTGGACTAAGGCTGGAGTACAACAAAAATCCTCTACATTCATTAACAGCGTGCTCTTGCGGTGTAATCTATACCCGACGAGAACCACATTATCTAGAGGTAGGCCGAACAGAAACAAACAATGCCGTAGATGTGAGATGGCAAATGAGACCCTACCACACATCTCAGGATACTGCCCATTCGTTAAAAACGCTCGAATCAAACGCCGTAACACGATCGCTGACCAGTTGCAGAAACACGTCAGTAAGTACGGCTGGACATCGTACGTGGAGCCCAGACTATTCGACAGACACGGCTCCCTATGGAAACCCGATCTCATATTTAAGAAAGACAAGAAGATCGCGGTCGTAGATGTCACAGTGCGGTACGAAAATGACAATAAAGCACTGGAAACAGCATGGCGCGAAAAAGTGGAAAAATATAAACACCTGAATGCCGAGATCACGGAATTGACAGGAGGCGCGGTGCCCAGCTACTTTGGCTTCGTGATGGGCGCACGAGGCAAGTGGTCGGAAATGAATCACCGCCTCATGACATTCCTTGGCATCGAGAGATATGACACGTTCGCCCAAAAGACCTCGAGACTCACTTTGTCACTGACACTCGAACTTCTGCAACTCTTCAGTGACAAGTGAGCAAAAACCACAAATGGTGAGATAAGATCCTTCACCGAGACACAAGACCATCAAAGCTGCACGTAACATCAGTCTCCGTTAATGACAATAACAACCTGCCTCATATAACACCAGTATCACCTGGGCCCTTGGTCTGTGGTGGTGCTAGAGAGTACAAAAACATCGACGAGCGATGTAAAGACTCGGAAAAGGCACTTGGAGACCAGTTACTAGTGGTGTACCGCAAGGGTCGGTGTTGGGTCCACTGCTGTTTGTCATTTTTATAAATGACCTGGATGAGGGCGTAGAAGGATGGGTTAGTCAATTTGCAGACGACACTAAGGTCGGTGGAGTTGTGGATAGTGACAAAGGATGCTGTAGGTTGCAGAGAGACATAGATAAGCTGCAGAGCTGGGCTGAGAGGAGGCAAATGGAGTTTAATGCAGACAAGTGTGAGGTGATGCACTTTGGTAGGAGTAACCGGAAGGCAAAGTACAGGGCTAAGGGTAAGATTCTTAGTAGTGTAGATGACCAGAGAGATCTCAGTGTCCATGTACACATATCCTTGAAAGTTGCCACCCAGGTTGACAGGGCTGTTAAGAAGGCATACAGTGTTTTAGCTTTTATTAATAGAGGGATCGAGTTCCGGAACCAAGAGGTTATGCTGCAGCTGTACAAAACTCTGGTGCGGCCGCACTTGGGAGTATTGCATACAGTTCTGGTCACAGCATTATAAGAAGGATGTGGAAGCTTTGGACAGGGTGCAGAGGAGATTTACTAAGATGTTGCCTGGTATGGAGGGAAGGTCTTACGAGGAAAGGTTGAGGGACTTGAGGCTGTTTTCATTAGAGAGAAGAAGGTTGAGAGGTGACCTAATTGAAACATATAAGATAATCAGAGGGTTAGATAGGGTGGATAGGGAGAGCCTTTTTCCTAGCATGGTGACGGCGAGCACGAAGGGGCATAGCTTTAAATTGAGAGGTGAAAGATAGAGGACAGATGTCAGAGCTAGTTTCTTTACTCGGAGAGTAGTAAAGGAATGGAGCGCTTTGCCTGCAACGGTAGTAGATTTGCCAACTTTAGGTACATTTAAGTCGTCATTGGACAAGCATATGGACGTACATGGAATAGTGTAGGTTAGATGGGCGTGAGATCGGTATGACAGGTTGGCACAACATTGAGGGCCGAAGGGCCTGTACTGTGCTGTAATGTTCTATCTATGTACCCTCGATTAATCACTAAAGATGCAAATATTATTTCTGTGGTTAAAACAAATTGAATTTGGGGTTCTGGTCAGTCATTATATTCTGTTTTGCATCTTGAGACCCCTTTCAAAATTCAACCTCTATTTGGAGTATTTTAGTATCTTGTGCCCGGATTGCTTGCCTACGAACACAAATTAGGAATGGGTCACTTGGTCCTTTTTGAACCTGCTCTGTCCTTCAAACCTGATCTGACCATGGCCTCAATTCTACTTTCCAGTCTATCCCAATGCCTCTTGACTCTCTTGATGGTCAAGAATTGACCCATCTCTGCCTTTTAAAAATATTCACTTACCTTGTCACCCCTGCTGTTTGGAGAAGAAAATCCACAGACTCAGTGAACTATTATTTTTTTTAAATCCCCATTTCTCCATGTTTGCCTACTTGATGCATTTAGGCAGTATAACATCAGCACTTTGTATGTTTCCTATGAAATAAATTTTAGAAACAACTTTAAGTTCTTCCACTAACTGTTTGTTTCCCAGCTGTTCCATGACAGACAGTCTGTTTGTGATGTCTGGAACTTTCTCAGTGATTTTTGTCTGGAGTATACACTACAAAATTGCAGTCAACCCATCTGTTGCACCTGTTTCTGCACCTGCTTTTGATTCAATGCATCTATTTTTTTTCTTTTGATCTGTTGCCTTTCTGATGCTAGAATTTGTGCATCTCACATTTCTAGTTCTGAAGTGCATTGCGTAGCAATCTGTTGGATTTCAGTTTGATCATCAGTGGGTGTATTCAAAGTCCTGGTTACATCTTTGTTGTAATTGATTTCAAACAGATTGTTTGTTTGACTTCAGTGACAGATTCCATCACAATGACTTTGGCCTCTAACCAGATGGTGGTTTCCAATTCTGCTTTCCCATGTGTTGTGTGGTAATGCAGGTAGTACCTCTAGATAGGTTCCATTTCACTTCAGTGCGCTGAAAACACTGGAGAGCATCTGTTCAGTCATGGAAACAGACCCTTTGGTCCAACTCAACCATGCTGACCAGATATCCTAAATTAATCTAATCTTATTTGTCCTAAATTTCTCTAAACCATTCATATTCACGTACACATTGTTTTAAATGTTGTAATTGTACCAGCCTCCTCCACTTCCTCTGGCAGCTCATTCCATGCACACATTGCCCTCAATATGAAAAACTAACCCCTCAGGACTCTTTTAAATCTTTCCCCTCTCAGCTTAAACCTATGCCCTCTAGTATTGGATTTGTTTATCCCAAATAAAAGACCTTGGCTAATCACCTGATTCATGCCCCTCATGATTTTATAAACCTGTATAAGTTCACCCCCCAGCTCCTGCTTCAGGGAAGAAAAGTCCCTGCCTATTTAGCCTATCCCATGGATGACACACTTTGTAATAATCAAACGCACAAAAGTAGAAGAAACCTACCAACTTGTTAACAACATCTTCACAAGCATAAAATTCACTAGAGAGGAAGAAAACAACAAACAGGTCCCGTTCTTAGATGTAATGAGACTGACTGACTAACAGTGAATTCCAGACCTGAGCATACAACAAGGTCACACGCACAAACCAAATCCTGAACTTCAATAGTGTCCACCCCACCATACACAAACAAAGTTGCATTCTGACACTATTTAAGCAAGCCGTGTCACACTGCAACATCCCAGAACTCCAGAGAATGGAGGCAGAAAACTTGCACAAAGTATTTACTGAAAACGGATACCCAAGAAGTTACATGTGTTGATGCCTACAAAACAGACGGTGAGAGGACGAGATACAACAGAAAACTCTATCCTACATTAAAAATATATCGAAAGACAACCAGATGTCTTCGACCATATAGGATCATGATTGCACACATACCTATGTCAATACAGTGTCAAATGCTATCAAAGACGAAAGACCCCGCAATGACCATCAACAGAACTAATGTGATATGTAGAATCCCATGCAGCGAGTGCAGTAGATGTTACATTGGACAAGTGGGGAGGAAACTGACGACCAGCTGGCAGTGAAAAGATACAGCCAATATTCAGAGATAGTAGGAACTGCTGATGCTGGAGAATCTGAGTTAACAAGGTGTAGAACAGGATGACCAAAGCAGGCCAGGCAGCATCAGAGGAGCAGGAAAGCTGCGGTTTCAGGTCCAGACACCTTGTTATTTCACAGCCAATATTCACTTGTTTCAATACACACAGACAAGGAAGACCACTGTTCAACTAGGACAAGTGAAGAACAGATATACAAGAGAATTTCTGGAGGCCTGGTACTCAACTCAGGACTACATTAACAAACATGTAGAAATAGACCCCATATACAGACTGCTGCTGAAAAACTGAACTGCAAGTGATGAGGCCCACCACGACAGAGGATTGTATAAATTTGGAACAGAGCAAAACACCGACTCTTCAGCTGAAGGCTGCAGTTATGACGTTGTCTAGAATGGTAATGAAACATCTCCACACCACAGAACAACCGGCTTGGCGAGCAAACAAACAACTGCATCCACAACCCGAGCTACAAATTTTTGCTAAGGCCTTTTAAAAAGCCTCTCCCCATAGCTGAAATCCTCCAATCCTGGCGACATCTATTAAAATGTTTTCAAATTTCACAAAATCTTTCCTATAACAGGGAGACCAGAACTGAATACAGTATTCCACAACTGGCCTAACTAATGTCGTGTACAGCTGCAAATGACCTCCCAACTCCTATACTGAAGGCAAGCATACTCAATGTCGCCTTCACTAACCTGTCTACCTGCAACTCTGCTTTAAAGTTAAAGGAACTGATGAGCTTGCACCCCAAGGTCTCTTTGTTTGTCAACTCTTGCCTTGCTTTTTAGTGTATAAATCCTGCTGTGATTTGCCTTGCCAAAATCAGCGCCTCCTATTGATCTAAATTAAACTCCATCCGCTACTCCTCGGCCTATTGGTCCATCCGAACGAAGCCCCATTGTACTCTAAGGTAACCTTCACTGTGCACTACATCTCCAATTTTGGTGTCATCTGCACACTTATTAAGAGTACCTCCCATGTTCATATCCAAATCACTTATATAAAAAATGAAAAGCAGTGGACCCAGCACTGATCCTTGTGGCACACTGCTAGTCACAGGCCTCCAATGTATAATGCATCCCTTCACCACAATCCTCTTGTCCCCTACCTTATTTCATGTGATCTAACCATGTGGAACTTTGTCGAAAGCCTTTCTGAAGTTTGTATGCACTACATCCACTGCCCTACCTTTCTCAATCTACCCTGTCACATTTTCAAAAGAAAACTCAATCAAGTTAGTGAGACATGATTTCTCACATCTGGTAGACAATGTGGGTGATGTTCAAACCAGGATGGCATGTTCTAATTTGAATGCAAAGGTTTCAAAGTTTGCATCCTCAAATCACACCAAAGTGATCTTTATCATACTTGGCATGGGGCTAACTGTGCAAATTCAGTGCTGATAACTGAGTCATGCTTGATGATCAGATCCATCTAGTGCCAGCGCTCTGATCTTGGGATTCCCTAGGGCACTGTGTGGCTTGCTATGAAAGAAAATTAGTTGCACACAGTCTGTGTTTGCACCAAATCCACCATGTTATCTCTTACTATCACGAAAGTGGCCTGACATTTCATTGTAACCTTTTCCATTGGGTGAGTGCCCAGAGTTGAAGTTGCAAGTAGGTAAAAATGTTCTGTTTTGCGGATTCTGATCAACTAAGGTCCTCCAAAAGTAGTCTTTCACCTGTGCTGTGGAGAACATCATTAACTATTCATGAGCTTATCTGACCATGTTTGAGTTTGAGGCACACGTAATATTCATGGGGGATTTTCTAGTTGAGCATCATTTCTTAATGACTGCCGTGCTAATGTTTTTTCTGAACCATTCTCTGCCACATGACCATGTTGTGTATTTCTTCTGGTGATCCATTTACTTGGAGCCTTGTTTCTGTACAAAAGCAATACCAGGATAAGTGTTGAACATGGAGCAATTCCTGTAGCACATGCTCAAACATCTGTCTGTGCACTAGGGATGCCTCAGAATATGCGTAATGCAAAGATTATGACTCTGTAAAAGCATCTCCACTGAGCAACATGGGAGAAGTGTTTACCTTGTCAAATTGGCATCTTCTTGAAAATTGCTGATTGTGATCACCTCTTTCCATGCCTGCTTAGGGGTAAGGTAGTGATGACGGGACAGTATTAATCTTTTGAGGTGTGCAGTAGGGTTAGACAGCATTGCATTCTAGTACTGACATCTGGCGTAATTTTGCCCGTCGTGTGCTTTCAGTTCAGCTACAGAGAATGTTGTCTTCGGTATCAGAACAGGCACAGCTTTTCAGACTTGCATAAAACTAGCTGATGAGGCCACAGTGGCATTCCATACCAGAGCACTATCAGCACCAAATGGGCAGACTTGCTAATGCCTGTGAAGTTTGATTTCACCAGCATACAGAAGAACAGACAGACAGTGGCAGCATCCTAAACCATCTACATGATGCTGGAAGTTCTTGCTAACTTCACATTTTGAGCTCCTCAATTGCCAGCATCTGTAACCTGCTTCACAAAAGCTTCAGCTGTTTAAATCCAATAAGAGTGGAGCAGTAACAACGAAATTGAGAACAACCTACTGCAAGCCGACCAAACCTGCATCCTGTGCAAACTGTACAGGGTGAGACTGGGACAGTATATAACGGGCAGCAGACAGGGTTGAACGGTTCAACAAATGGGGTAGATTTCTGTCATTACCTAGTCTTTAAATCTACTTTTTAATATGTAATGGGATTGACTTCATGAGAGATCTCATTAATGATTCTCCGAGGGTTGTGATCTCAGCAAAGTAGAATTTCAAATGCATGTTGAGGCAATGCAACTTCAATCTTGTACAAATGCTTTCAACTTAAGGCCAGTTACAGAGATATAAAGAAACGGTTGCCAAAAGTGAGCTGGTAAAGTGAACTAAGAGGGAGGTTAGCTTTATGAGCAATGGCAGACGTTTTAAACAGATATTTCATAATGCTCAAGAAGAAACACTTGCAGTCATAAAGGATTTTGTGAAAGATTAAACCACATTTTGCTAACACAGTTGGTCAAGGAAACTCACCAAAGTGGTGTGAGGACAAAGGATTGTGAATATTTTAGGAACAAGCAGCGGATGACAAAAAAGCTAATCGTGGGGGTGGAGGGATGCAGGCAATTTGAGCATATCCCGGGAATTTGAGGTACTTTATTAAAATTGTAAATCCCAAATTCTTTGTTTCTCAATCGTCAAAAACATTGCATCCTCACTTCTCATTCATATTCTTCCCTTTTTAATGTGATTTTTGGCTGCAACATGCGTCTAAATTTACTCACGTCCATTAACGTTGTCCTCTGTTTTCTGATTTTTGCCCCGTACATGCCATGTATCCTGTTAGAAAGGAATATTCTGGTGCTTCCAACAAATGTCTAGCCTTGCGCATTTTATCTGTGGAATTTGTGAAATCTAATGGTCTGTCCCAAATTCAGTACCCTGCCATATCGTTTATTAGGTTGCACCACAGATTGGGGAATTCCTGCAGTCTTGCGTAAAGCCTATTCCTATTAAATACTCTTCAATGGAACTTTATCTTCTCTTTCCGAATTTGTAGAAATCTGACTATACCTCCCATAGGCAGTCAGCAAATCATTTGGTAATAGTAAATCTTTGAAAGTTTAATTTGATCAAATCTTAAGTGTCCACTTCTGAAAACATTTTTGCTGCTCTTATTTCTATCATACAAAGGCAGAATGAGGCAAGGCTATACCTCGTACACTGTTTAGAAATGAGTAACCTAGGCTATTTCGTTCTTCTACTGGTTGTAAAGTATGCATTCAGAAAACAGGTGGGTAATCATTGCCTATTAGTTTAATTTTGATTCTAATTCAGCCATCTTTCTTTGAATCCAATTACCCTTTGTTAGAATAATACTTAGTTCTAAATCATTGACTAAAATCAATTAACTATTCTGTGCTACCTTGCAAAATGCTAGAAGTTAAATGTTGGTTGGAGTCAAGGCAAATGCTTTCCTTTTAGTGTTTTCATTCTAACTTCCAACACCACTAATTGCTAATTACTAATCTTTCTCAATTACCTTGCATTCACAGACAAGCATCACCTGCTCCCTCATTCCATTTGGCCTCCAACATCTCTGCTATTCAATAAGGTTATAGCTGATCTGTTATGTTTTGAATTCCACATTGCTATCTACCCCCGATAGCCCTAGTTAAATATTGGGCAATGAAATCAAACACCAGTGCCTTTAAAAATACTCAATGACTCTGCCCCCTCTGCCTTTTTATTTAAAATTGAGACCCAAAGTCAATCACATTCAAGATTTTGGGTCTCTTCAATTCCAAAGTTTGTGCATCCTGATTTTCCACTCCTGCACATCCCAGATGTCATCTTCTTCCTTTCTCCAGGACCGTAACTCTTTCTTTCTCCTCTTCTCCCCCACCAGCCCCGCCCGCCACCCCCCATTTCCCCGCAATGATTGAAAATGTTCAACTGCATCTCTTGCATTTTCTGCACTCCTGTCCTTACATCCCCTCAACAAAAATCAAGACCAACACCTCCCCTGCTGCACCTTGTCCTCATATATCACCCCATCGACTTCCATGTCTAACATATCATACTCCGCCACCTACCATCTACCCCAACAACCAAAGAAATATTTACCTCCCTGCCCTTCTCTGCCTTTGCATAGGGACCGCTTTCTCCATCACCTGCTCGTCTGCTCCACACGCCCACTGCCCTCAGTACCTTTCCCTGCAACAACAAGAAATGTTACGCCTGCCCCTATACCTTCCCCCTCACCTCCATTCAAGGCAAAAATCAAACTTAATTTTTCAGACAGGGATTCACCTGCATGCCTGTCATCTTGGTCTGTTGTATCTGCTGCTCCTGATGTGACCTGCTGTCCATCGGTGAGATGAGCATAGACTGAGACCGTTCTGCAGAGCATCTGTGCTCCCTATTTGACAAAAAGTCGCCGCCATTTTGACTACCCTCTCCCCACTCCCTCGGTGACATGTCCATCCTGGGCCGCCTCCAGTGTCCCAATGGCACCACATGCAAACTAGAAGAGCAACACTTAATATCCCAACTTGGGAGCCTGCAGCCTGATGACCTAAGCATGGAATTCACCAGCTTTAAAATGTCCCCACTCTGGCCTCATCCCACGTTCAGCATCCCCTCTCATGCCCATCTCCTTGACCTGACACCACCTGCCCATCTTCTCTCCCCTTATCCAGCTCACCAATCCCTTCCTGCATCTGTCTATCACCATCCCACCTACCTTCCCCAGCTCCACCCCTCATCCCTATTTATTTCCCAGCTCCCTTCTTCCACCCCGCTCCCCCCAATTTCTGAGGAAGGGTCCCGACTCACACCACCTACTTTCCTGCTCCTCCTAATGCTACCTGGCCTGCTGTGTTCCTCCAGCTTCATACTGTGTTGTCTCTGACTCCAACATCTGCAGTTCTTGCTGTCTCATTTGAGGTACAAATGTTTCCACGCATTTTACAAAAAATATTACATTTATCATAAGACATAATTGACAAAAGGAGTGGATTTCAGTTGATCTACTTCAGGGTGCCAGTTTACTACAGCAGTTGCCTGGACATTGATTTCTTGTTTTGTTGACAGAAATTCTCTTGCCTTTGGGCTTTCTCCTTGTACGCTAAATCATCACTTATTAACCTGTGTTAACTTCCTGTGCATGATCAGAGACATCTTGAACTTTGCGTGAACAGGTCATCATCAGTCTTGAATTGGCTAGGTAGATCATGATGCCTCTTGATTGGCTTCTTTAAATATAATTGTTTTGGTGATGTCATTAATCACTGTACCTGAGACACACTTTGACATGACCAATCATTCATCTAAGCTTGTGCCTTTCTTATACAATTGACAGGTTTTTTTTTGGTGGAGGAAATCTCCTGCCTTTCCCTGTAAAAGGACAAGCCCTGATTTTTTTTTTCAACCGTTGGCTCTGGCAGGCTTTCTGCATTTTTTTTTTGGGCTGTGGGAAGACACAATATTTAAACATATAATCGACAAAGCCCACACTTGTCCAAACCGCTGAGTCTGCAACACTTGCATTTGTGGGCATCCAAGATGTGAGAAACATCCAGAAGTTCCCATATGGAACAGGATACGTTCCTTGGGCTACAGTTGCTGTGCTGTTGCTCTGTATGTCAGTAACAGTCAACAGCTCATGAAATACGAAAGGATAGTAGCAAGGCGAATGTCAAATTGACTGACAGGAAAAACTAGATGGGTTTTTCTGGACTGTTTAAAATGTTCCGGACTTGGAGCAATGCATGATTTCAACCTTTTTCTAAAGGTCAAAAACTTTGGAACTATTGTGAAATGACAAGTTGGTGAATGATGGACAAGTTTCAGAACAGGAATGGTAAAAATAAGTGTACCATTTAAATGACATGAAACAGTAAAGGCAGCTGGAGCTATACATATAAGCAAATCACTGCAAGTGACAGGGTGGACTGAGAGCAATCATGAAGAACATGAAATCACTGACTTTCTAAATAGGGGCATAGAATACAAAACCAACTTGTATGAAAGAAGTGCAAAAGAAAATTTTGTTAGAGGAGTTCCAGGGATGAGGACCTTCACTTATCTAGATTGGAGAAGCTGAGGTGGTGTATGGTTAGTAAAACAGGTTTAATAATAGTATGCAAAATCATGAGGGGCCTGGAAAAATTAAATGGGCAAAATCTGCTCTTAAAGGTGAAGGTATGTCTTTTGCACAATATAAGTACGAGTGGTCTGTGGCAACCCCCAGAATGTTACAGTCCTTTCTGCTATTATGTGTGTTGTGCCAACACAAATTGGCTGTAATGCAATTTGTGGAGTAGGTGAGCACTTTTTTTTGTAAAACGTGATCTTTCACGTACATGTGTTGGCTATTGTGATTCCATCCCCCAGCGCTAAGTGTCGCAATGCACTGAGGAATACAGCATCTCTGTGTCGATGTCACACGTCAAGAGTGAGGATTTTGAAACGCAGCTTGAGTCCTATTGTGAAGATCTCTCTCTGCAGCTCATCTACAACAGGTTGTTGCTGAGGCCGCAATGGAAGCTGGAGATGAAGTCCAGGATGCAACACCATGAGAACTTTGCACTTTTACTCTTCCATCCTGAGGGAATTCGAGAAGCAGGTGCAGCTCTTAGACAGAGCAGGATAGAAGTTTGTGGAATAAAGTCTTAGTTGGCATCCTGTGACCAGCTTCTTTTTGAAGAAAAATGGCAAAGCAGCAAACAGTAGATGTCTCTTATTTTAAGCCAGCACCCAAAAAACAGTCAGACGGTGAAGCACAGCCATCCACCTTTTTTGAGATTAACAATTTTTCAACCTAACCCTGCAACCACACCTGCACCTGAAGGTCGTCATGATGATGATGATGATGATGACAACCCTCAGTCCTCATCCTAATAACAACATAGCAAGCTCAAAACCACTGTCCTGTCCCATCAGGTTATCTTCAAACTTTTTCAAGGTAAAGTATTGAATTTACTGTATTATTTCATTATTAGATATGAATTTAATGTTTATTTAAACTGTACTAGCTTTTTGTTAGGCTAACTACTATATTTGTCTTGATTTTGCATAATATTTTTGGTGCTCTGGCCCAACTCTCTCTCTCTCTCTCTCTCTTTTTTCCATAAACCCTGTGTTTTTGTGCAATTTTCTATAGCGCAAGGTGGCACAAGAACGCAACTATCACAGTAATCACAAAGGACTGTTATTCAGCAATGATAATACCATTGAACAACGAGGTAATGGTTAGATCCTCTCGTGTTGAAGGTTGGCTGCAAATATTACTTTGCACCTGTCAGTCCAAGCCTGGATGTTGTTAAGGTTTTGCTACATAAATTGTATGTATTTTATTGTTTACCTTTTTTCAAATCCAAGATGCCATTATAAGTCTTGAAAGCTCTGCAAATTTGCCAAGAGAAAGCAAAAGTGCAATTGTCTATAACGGCTAACCTTTGTAGCTATTTCTAATTTTTTTTGTTTCCTGCCTGTTACTCATGATAAAGGATATGAGTGTGCCTCATGTAATCTCTGCTTCGATTCTCTTACCTGCAGATCCCATCTTTTCTATTTTGAAAACTAATATCATGACTTGATTTGTCTTTTAGCTTACAGGCTTAAAGTCTCATGAATCAGAAATACAGCAGTACCATTAAATTATTTCTATTCTTCTAGTAATGGTAATATCCTTAATTTGCTTCCCGTTCTCTGAATTATTTTGGACTTCGCAGTATGCTTCATATCCAAGCTGCAGAATCTCACAGTTTCTGTAGTTCAGGAATTTATTTTGTCTTTGCACTTGTCTTGTATGGCTTGATTAGACTTGTGGCTTTGTTTCATCTAACTTCTATTTTCAAATTATGTAATCTGACCCTCTGCCTATTTTCATCTACTCACCTCCGGGCTTCTTTTGAAATTTAAAACAAGGTTATCCACGGGCACCTGAATAACCCTTCATGATCCCAAATATTGTTTTTCATGTGTTCTTTCATAGCAAGACAGCACATCATTAATTGTGCTATGAGAGGTACTGCCTTTTCTTGTTACAGACCTTAGTCCATGGAAATTGCATTTTTTTTTCAAGAACTCAGTTTGGGTATTAGTGAATTAACAAAGATGTGTTTAATGCCAGTTGCAACATTGTAAATGGAACATATATGTTATAAATTGGCAATGGACAGAAGAAACGATACTTAACTATTATCCTCACAAACTAAATTTTCAGTATTAGGAGCTTATCACAAATTTTGTTTTTTGCCTCTCTTCCCTTCTCCCTCATTCCCCCTCTCAAAGATATTTAAATGATCAAATCCAGTGAATAATGCTGCTTATGGCAGTGGAGATTGGGGTAACGCACATAAAATTTTACATTTGGAAATAGAGTTGTGCTTCCTGCCCAATGCTGACCTGCCTTGTACAGCTTCAGCAGCTAATTTGCATGTGGCAGGGAGGTTCCAGCAACAATGAGCTATCATTTGGGTAAGGACACAGGAGCGCCAGTCTCTTCAGGGCACACATCTGCTGTGTGTTTTTTGTCTAAAATTCTGGATCTACCTCTGAGTCTGGGCTCAGTCACTCTGTCACTCTCTCCTTCCTTGCAGAATGGCTGCTGTTGCATCCTGGTGGTGCTGACAGATTGTTCTATCCAGAGAGCTTTTGGCCATTCTCCCAGATGGGAATGGTCCCTCTTTGGCTATTTTTTTTTTTGAACCAATTAGGGCTGTTCATAACATACCATAATTATGGGGTAGCTCTCTTCTGTGCTGATGGGCTCAAGACTGACTTTTACATTGGGGATCAGGAATGCATCTCTCCGTACAATCCAACTCCTGGATCTGTTCTAATAAGCTAAGGTTGGACTATGTCTAAATTTTATCTTCCTATGAAAAGCAAAAGACTATAAATCTACACTTTTTAGTATAGAACTAATGTAATGCTGAAGACAGACATTTTGAAGTTTTTCATATTCCAATCATCAAGACAACTAACAAGAAATACCAAAGTAAATCTTCTGGTTGAAACCATGGACATATACACTGTAGTGCTATCTTCTGGTAATGTAGGCCCACTACTGTTTTGTATGAATCAATACTTGTTGAACTTACAGAAACTTGTGCAGTTTCCATAAGTTCTAAGACCATGAGTGCCAACTAAATGGAACCTCTGCTAGGCCCTGTCCTTTCAATATTTTTAGTAAAACTGAACTATGGACACTGGAATAAAAACCAAGTTGCTGGAAAAGTGATAATGGGAACTGCAGATGCTGGAGAAACCAAGGTAATAAAATGTGAGGCTGGATGAACACAGCAGGCCCAGCAGCATCTCGGGAGCACAAAAGCTGACGTTTCGGGCCTAGACCCTTCATGAGAGGGGGATGGGGAGAGGGTTCTGGGATAAATAGAGAGAGAGGCGGAGGTGGACTGAAAGAAGGAGAGAAAAGAAGATAGGTGGAGAGGAGAGTGGAGGTGGGGAGGGCATAGGTCAGTCCAGGGAAGATGGACAGGTCAAGGAGGTGGGATGAGGTTAGTAGGTAGGAGATGGAGGTGCAGTTTGGGGTGGGAGGAAGGTATGGGTGAGAGGCAGAGACAGGTTGGACTGGTTTTGGGATGCAGTGGGTGGAGGGGAAGAGCTGGGCTGGTTGAGTGGTGCAGTGGGGACAAACTGGGCTGGTTTTGGGATGCGGTGGGGGAAGGGGAGATTTTGAAGCTGGTGAAGTCCACATTGATACCATTGGGCTGCAGGGTTCCCAAGCGGAATATGAGTTGCTGTTCCTGCAATCTTTGGGTGGCATCATTGTGGCACTGCAGGAGGCCCATGATGGACATGTCATCTAAAGAATGGGAGGGGGAGTGGAAATGGTTCGCGACTGGGAGGTGCGGTTGTTTATTGCGAACCGAGCAGAGGTGTTCTGCAAAGCGGTCCCCAAGCCTCCGCTTGGTTTCCCCAATGTAGAGGAAGCCACACCGGGTACAATGGACACAGTATACCACATTGGCAGATGTGCAGGTGAACCTCTGCTTAATATGGAAAGTCATCTTGGGGCCTGGGATGGGGGTGAGGGAGGAGGTGTGGGGGCAAGCGTAGCATTTCCTGCGGTTGCAGGGGAAGGTGCCGGGTGTGGTGGGCTTGGAGGGCAGTGTGGAGCGAACAAGGGAGTCACGGAGAGAGTGGTCTCTCTGGAAAGCAGACAAGGGTGTGGATGGAAAAAGTGTCTTGGGTGGTGGGGTCGGATTGTAGATGGTGGAAGTGTCGGAGGATGATGCGTTGTATCCAGAGGTGGTTGGGGTGGTGTGTGAGAACGAGGGGGTTCCTCTTTGGGCAGTTGTGGCGGGGGCGGGGTGTGAGGGATGTGTTGTGGGAGACGCGGTCAAGGGCGTTCTTGACCACTGTGGGGGGGTTGCAGTCCTTGAAGAACTTGGACATCTGGGATGTGCGGGAGTGGAATGCCTCATCATGGGAGCGGAGACGGAGGAATTGGGAATGGGGATGGAATTTTTGCAGGAGGGTGGGTGGGAAGAAGTGTATTCTAGCTAGCTGTGTGAGTCGGTGGGCTTGAAATGGACGTCAGTTATAAGCTGGTTGCCTGAGATGGAGACTGAGGGGTCCAGGAAGGTGAGGGATGTGCTGGAGATGGCCCAGGTGAACTTGAGGTTGGGGTGGAAGGTGTTGGTGAAGCGGATGAACTGTTCAAGCTCCTCTGGGGAGCAAGACGTGGCGCCGATACAGTCATCAATGTAATGGAGGAAGAGGTGGGGTTTGGGGCCTGTGTAGGTGCAGAAGAGGGACTGTTCCACGTAACCTACAAAGAGGCAGGCATAGCTGGGGTTCATGCAGGTGCCCATGGCCACCCCCTTTGTCCGTAGGAAGTGGGAGGAATCGAAAGAGAAGTTGTTGAGGGTGAGGACGAGTTTGGCTAGGCGGATGAGGGTGTCAGTGGAGGGGGACCGGTTGGGCCTGCGGGACAGGAAGAAGCGGAGGGCCTTGAGGCCATCTGCATGCGGAATACAGGTGTATGGGGACTGCACGTCCATGCTGAAAATGAGGTGTTGGGGTCCAGGGAATTGGACGTTCTGGAGGAGGTGGAGGGTGTGGGTGGTGTCACGGACATAGGTGGGGACTTCCTGGACCAAAGGGGAGAAAATGGAGTCCAGATAGGTGGAGATGAGTTCGGTTGTGCAGGAACGGGAAAAGCTCAGCTTCTGAGGAAATGTCATCAGACCCCATACATTAACTTCATTTTTTCCTTCGCACATGCTGCCAGACCTGCTGAGCTTTTCCAGCAACTTTGTTTAGCTTCCTGATTTACAACATCTGCATTTCTTTTGGTTTTTATTATGGGTGCTGGAAATCTGAAACAAAACCAAACAAATTGCTGGAGAACCTTGAATCTGGCAGCATCTCAGAAAGAACAGTTGATGTTTCAAGCCCTCTGACCCTTCAGTGATCTCCAGCCTCTGTTCTGTTCTGTTTTTATTTTCGCATTTAATTCACTGTAACATGATCTAGATACTCCACCTTGAAGTTCTGCTGCTGCCTTTCTAAGGTTCTGAAGAAGAGTCACTGAACTTGAAATGTTAACCCTGTTTTCTATCCACAGATGCTGCCAGATCTGCTGAGTTTCTCCAACATTCTTTCGTTTGTTCTAAACATTTTTTTCATTTCTGAGAAGCATTTATTTGGAAAGGCACTTAATCTCCTACCACTTGCATATTTCTATTGTTATGTTGACAGCATTTCATATGACAATTTGAGAATTTGTAATCCATTTTTAACAACCTCCGCTATTGTGAATTTTGTTATTCGCGGGTGTTCTCAGAAACGGAACTCTCAAGAATATGGAGAAATGATTGTACTTGATTCTACCCAAAAGTTAAAGTTAGAGTTTAAATGTGAATTAATAAAGTGAAACGAAGTTCATGAGTTGAAGTTAAATTGGATGAAGTAAGAAGTTAAATGTTGCAATGAATATATGTTTTATATTGAAGTTCTGAGTTGGTTCCCTGCCCTCTTTTTGTCACATTGGAGGAAGAATTGGGTAAAAGGTTTGAGTCCTCCCTTTTGGGCATCAAGGGAATTCACTGCTCCCACTTGCTACATATCTATTTTGCTAGTCAATATACAGATTGTGATGCCTAAACTTGCATACACTGTAAAAGTGACTTTTATCAGCAAACTTGCAAATAGAATATGAATCGTTTTCTGCAAGAAAGTGGTAACCAGCCATCAATGGCTATTTGAGAACCTTGTGGTTGGGAAACTTAATATTACAATGCTTCCAAAAAGGAAAGGTTAAAATTTCGGACAATTCAAAAAAAGTGTCCAATTGTTTTAAATTGCACTTCCCTAATAAAATTGGCAGCAGAATGTCTGCTGATGACCTTTTTTAATTCCCTTTTTAAAACGTACCCATTCCAGTTTTCAAAACTGTTACCGGTCCTTTTTCTTGCTACTGCTATTAAGTTTATTACATGAATAATGCTGCCTTAGGAAATCTATGAACTTGGTTGTAGCCAGTTGGCTCATCTTTTAACAGTACTTTGCAAGTCTTGCTATAACAAAAATAAGGGTAACAAACAGCCACATGCCATCTTGACTTGATATTGCCATCCTTTTCAGTGTCACTGGGTCAAAATCTTGCAATTCCCACTCTTAACAGCGTAGTAAGTCTGCTCACACCACGTGGACTACAACGGTTAAACAATGCACCTCGCCATCACCTTCTCAAGGGTAAATAGGGATGGACAATAAATGTTGGTCAAGCGATTGCCACATCCCAGATGATTTCTAATGTTATGGATTAACAATTTAATATTACCAGGGCCACTGAACTTTGCCCTGCTGTTATTCAAATGGTGCTAATAATCTGTTAACTAATACCTGAAAGAACATCCTAAAGAAGGCAGTGCTGTCTCTCTGTCTCGCATTTTCTTAGTACTGGGGTATTAGCCTAGAGTACTTGTGTTCAAGTTTCTGGAATGGAACTTGGAGTCAAAACTTTTATGGGTTCAAGGACAAAACCCGAAACGTCAGCTTTTGTGCTCCTGAGATGCTGCTTGGCCTGCTGTGTTCATCCAGCCTCACATTTTATTATCTTGCAGTCAACACCAGGTTGGTCACCCCTGCTTGGCAGACAATTTTCCTGCTAAGTTGCAATTTGACAATAAAATTTTTTTCCTCCTTTTTTTAATAACTACTATCAAGAATCTGTAAACTCACTAATTTTTCTGACAAGCTTAAAACCTGTTGGCCTAATAATCTTTGAACTAAATGTTAACTTTGATTCTTATGTTAGATGTTCATTATTGTAGTACTTTGGCTTTCTAGAAGTATTAAAAAACAATTATATTTTGGTTAGTTTCAAATTTGTTATTTGGGCAGTAATATCCCTTTTTAATAAGTACAGAACATGGGGAGTAGGCAAGTCAGCCTGTTGCCTACTCTGACATACAGTGATCTATGGCTGATCTCCTCATGGTCTCCATTCTACTTTCCTGTCTGCTCTTCAAAACACTTCAACCTGTCCCTAATTTAAGAATCTATCTCCTTTTTAAATTTACTGAGTATCGCATCGTCTACTAAACTCCATGTACTGAATTCTGCAGTTCATGGCCCTTGGGTAACAGATTTACTTTTTTCAATCATCTTACCTAAAATCTGTGACTCCTTATTCGTGATTGCTCTGCATTGAGGCGGGGTTCTTTTTTGTTTATTCTTTCATGGGAGAAGGCCATCGCTGGCTAGGTAGCATTTATAGCCCATTTCTAACTTGTGTAGAGGGCAGTTCAGAGTCAAACACATTGCTGTGGGTCTGGAGTCACATGTCGGCCAGACCAGGTCGTGATGGCAGTTTCCTTCCCTATAGGACATTAGTGATCCACATGGGATTTTCTGGTAAATGACAATGGATTAATGGCCATTATTAGATCTTCAATAAATATTTGGAATTAAATTCAAATTCCACCATCTGCCATGATGGGATTTGAACCCAGGTTCCCAGAACATTATTTAGGTCTGTGGATTAACAGTCCAGTAATAATACCACTAAACCATTGCCTCCCCTGTGGATGAGGGTCTACTTTGTCAATCCCCTATAGCATCTTGTATACCTCCAATTTGATTTCCTCTCATTCATTCTCCTAAATTCCAGTGTTGAGCTTCTACAGATCAATACTGGATTTTAATTTGTCATGATGCTTGCAACCGCAGAATTCACAGGCTGGATTTTTCAGTTCATTTTATAATGAACGTTGGCAGGAATTATTTTAACGTGAACACATCTAATGTTGCCATCATAATTTGAGAGACTGATTCTACGTTTATAGTCATGGGACTAAAACTTTTATGATGGGTAAAACAAAGGAGCAGAACAGTCTTGCAGTCAACAAATGGAGAAGTGACCAAATATGTTTTGATACAGTGTAACATTGCCAATTATCAATAAAGTAAAATTCATAGGATGCCATCCCTTCATCTATATGAAAAAAATTGACCAGTTTAGTTATAAACTTTGTTTTATGGGGTGAGAGCTCTACTGCTCTTTTTTCTGTGAACTTTTTTAAACAGTAACCAAAGATGAACATTTTGAAATGTGTAATTAGTAAGCCTTTCGTTGAGATGCCAGATCCAGAAAAAGGAAATTACACTTTCACTCATGATCACAAATCTATTTCGACAATTTAAATGATCATCATTCCCTGTTTCAGGGGATTGGAATAACTCCTGAGAGGCCAGTATCCCCTCACCAAGTCACTCTCTTTACAAGTGCATAGCGCTTGACACTGGTCTTGCATCCTCCAGAGCCAGCTGTGAATGAACAGAACCTCTGACTCCTGTTTATATCTGTCAACCCCAAATGGGTGAACAGCCCAATCAGGAAACTTATTCTCTGAGGTCCACCTGGCTGATCTACATTACAATCACTACAGGGATAAATTATTGTGAAGTATTAATTGACGAGGCAGATCTAGCAACTCGTTTTAAGACAGAAGATTACAATCCAAATAGCTTTTTGTGAAGAATGACTGAAAGTGAATGTAAATTGTCAGGATATGATTAGCATCTAATGTTGTCAGAGTATGACCTTGATGACTAATGGAAGAACCAAGTGGACACTGGCTACATACCGAAGAGGCAGCAATATTTTATTTTAATGTTTGTTCGTGGGACGTGGATGTCACTAAGTAGTCAAGCATTTATTACCCATCATCAATTGCCCAGAGGGCAGTTGAGAATCAACGATGTTGGGGGCTGAGTCATGTGCCAGCCAAACCAGGTAAGGGGGTAGATTTCCTTCCCTGAAGGATATTGGTGAACCAGCTGGGTTTTACAACAATTGACTATGGTTGCATGATCGCCATTACCCGAGCTATTCTAGTTATTTCATCTTCTGCCAAATTTAAAAATGTGAATACCATGTGGGATTCGAACCCACATACCCAGGACATTAGCCAAGGTTTCTAGATTACTAACCTAGTGACATTACTATTCCAGCCTTGGCATTGCCACTTCACTTTAAATTTGACTTTTGTTATGAAGTGTTTTTGTGAGCGGGACAACTAACATTTGGAATCGAAGGAAGATTGAGTTTCATGAGTAAGATTTACCAAAAGTATAATCTGTTGGATGCCTACAAGTCATGGTTCATGATTAGATTTTGACAAATGGAAGAGGAAATCTATCATGGACTTCACTAGACTGTGCATGTACGAAATTAAAGTGGAAATTTGATCCAAACATCTTTGTTCAGTGTTCATATTTAATTGTGTTCAATTATATTTTTTTTAGAAGTGAGACGGATGATGAGCATTTTTCCCTTGTCCCATTACTCCACAAGTTGCACATATTTTAATTATTTTACCCAGTTCCTGATGTGGTCAGTCACTTATGCATTTTGTTATTATTGGGTTGAAGAAAAAGTTCCATTAACCAGGCTTCTTTAGTAAACACCATTATCAATTGATTAATTTATAGAAACAGCAATAGGCCAATAAGCCCCACAAACATGCTCCACTGTTCAGTAAGACCATTGAATGATCAAAGTCCAGGAGTGTTGAAGTCCTGTTTGCCTTGTCTTCTGGAATGACCACATGTTAGAGGTCATGTTGTAGTAATTCCAAGCAAAAAATAAATGTGAAATCATACTTTTTTTTTATTAGTGCTGACTGTAGTCTACTGAGCTACCTTTGCTCTTAAATTAGCTTTCACAGAGAGGGTTCTACTAATGGACACGCATATGATTCATGCATGAGAACTTTCAGAATTCTTAGTGCAAGAGATCTTATCAGTAGTCGTATGCAAGTTAAAGCTACAGCTGGAATAAATTACACTGAAAGGTGTATGACAAAACATTCTCAATTTAGGACTAGAGATAGAAGTCTTCTTTTATCGTCCTTATTCAGATTTGGGCACCCTGGAAGGGTTAGCATTTATTGATCATCCTTAGTTGCTCTTGAATGTAGTGATGAGCTGCATTGAACTGCTATAGGTAGACCCACCATGGATCCTCTGGGTGAGGGAAAGGAAAATTTTTAAGAGTAATGTAGAATCTTGACGTTGTAAGCCTGGATTCAGGAGGGTTTAAATTCGTGTTGTGTGGCACTACACAGTGCTAAGTGGGACAGACTTTGCACAGATCTAGCAACTCCAGACTGGGCATCCGTGAGGTGCTGTGGGCCATCAGTAACAGCAGAACTGTCCTCTGCAATCTCCAACCTCCTAGCCTGGCATATCTCCACCTTCTTAACCATTGCCATTTTTAAGACAGATGGGTACTGAGAAATCATGAGGTCTAACTTATGGAACCAAACTATAATTTAATGTGATCTTTGTGTGATCCAAAGAACGTTGGTTATTTTGGTGTTTTTGCATACTAGTTTCCCTGATCTGTATTAAGTGTGGCATTTTTCATAATATTTTTGGGTAAAAATGGAAATTATTGTCCTATGGTACTAGACATTGTGTAATCATTGCGATTGTATCCTCTCTGGAGAAAAAGTTATTGATGACGAAGCTGAAAATGGCCTAGTGATATTATCACTGGACTGTTTAATCCAGAAACCCAGCTAATGTTCTGGGGACCAGTTGAATCCCACCACTGCAGATGGTAGAACTTGAATTCAATAAATAAAATCTGGAATTAAGAATCTACTGATGACCATGAAGTCATTGCCAATTGTCGGAAAAACCCATCTGATTCACGAATGTCCTTCAGGAAAGGAAATCTGCCACCCTCACCTAGCCTACATGTGAGTCCAGACCCACAGCTTGCAGTTGACTCTCAATTGCCCACTGAAGTGGCCCAGCAAGCCACACAGTTGTACCAGTTGCTGCAAAGCCTCAAAGAAATAAAACTGGAATAATCACCTGGCATCGACCTAGGCACCAGAAAAGACAAAGGCAGAAACAGCCCTGTCAATCCTACAAAATCCTCTTCGCTGACCTCCTTGAGGTTAGTGCCAAAATTGGAAGAGAAGTCTGACTAGTTAAGCAACGGCCTAACCTTATCTGTAAGATATGACTGAGTACCAGTATGTGCCAGATTGCCACTGCCACCATACTTGGATATTCCCTGTCCCACTGGCATGACAGACCCAGCAGAGGTGGTGGCACAGTTGTATACAGATGGTTGGGTGTTGCTATAGGAGCCCTCAGCATTGACTCCAGACCCCATGAAGTCTTATGGCTTCCTGCTAAACATGAGGAAGGAGATCTCCTGCTGATTACCACATACCATTGTCCCTCAGCTGATGAACCAGTACTCCTCAATGTTGAACAATACTTAGAAAATAATATTCTGAATGGCAAGGGCATGAAATCCCCCACCCAGAGTACATTTTAATGCCCACCACCAAGAGTGTTTTGGCAGCAATTCTACTGATCGAGCTGGTCAGGTCCTGAAGGACATAGCTGCTGGACTGGATCTGAGGCAGGTGGTGAGGGAACCAATGAGAGAAAAATGTACTTGACCTTTTTCCTTGGTCATCTGCCAGTTGCAGTTGCATCTGTCCATGACAGTATCGGTAAGAGTGACCGTCGCATTGACCTTGTGGAGACAAAGTCCTGTCTTCACATTGAGAACAGTCTCCATCGTGTTGTGTGGCACTACACAGTGCTAAGTGGGACAGACTTTGCACAGATCTAGCAACTCCAGACTGGGCATCCGTGAGGTGCTGTGGGCCATCAGTAACAGCAGAACTGTCCTCTGCAATCTCCAACCTCCTAGCCTGGCATATCTCCACCTTCTTAACCATTGCCATTGAGCCAGGGGAAGTCAGCTGGTTCAATGCAGGAAGGCAAGCCAGGAGCAGCACTAGCATACCTGAGGATGAGGTATCAACCTGGTGAAGCCACAAAACAGGACTACTTGTATGCCGAACTGCGGAAGCAGCATGTGACGCAGAGCTAAGCAATCCCACAACTAGTTCAGCTCTGCAGTCCTGCCACATCCAGTTGTGAATGGTGGCGGACAATTAAACTTCTCACTGGAGGAGGAGGCTCCACAAATATCCCCAATTTCAATGATGGAGGCCAGCACATAGTGCAAAAGATCAGGCTGAAGCATTCATAACAATCTTCAGCCAGCAGTGCCTAGTGGATGATCGAACCCTGCCTCCTTCAGTGGTCCCTAGCATTACATATATCAGTCTTAGCCAATTCGATTCACTCTGTGTGATTTCAAGAAACTGTTTGGAGACACTGGATAGTACAAAGGCTTATGGGGCTTGACAACATTCCAGCAATAGTACTGAGGATTTGTGCCAGTGTGCTCCAGTACAGTTACAACATCTACCCGACAATGTGGAAAATTGCCCAAGTATGTCCTGTACTCCCCCCCCCCCCCCCCCAAAAAAAAAAGCAGGACAAATCCAACCCGGCCAATTACCTCCCCATCCATCGAGTCTCAATTATCAGTAAAGCAATGGAAGATGGTGTCATCATCGTCAATGCTATCTATCAGCACCTAATCAGTGATGCTCAGTTTGAGTTCTGCCAGGGCCACTCAGTTCTTGACCTTTTATTATAGCCTTAGTTCAAACATGGACAAAAGAGCTCAATTCCAGAGGTAAGGGGAGAGTGACAGTCCTTGATGTCAAGGCTGCATTTCACACAAAAGTGTTGCATCAAGTACCCGTAGCAAAACTGGAATCAGTGGGTAACAGTGCAAACTTTTCTGTGTTGGCATCATACCTGACACATAGGAAGATGGTCATGTTTGGAGGTCAATCATCTTGGCTCCAGGACATCTCTGCAGGAGTTCCTCAGTGTATTGTCTTAGGCCCAACCATCTTCAGCTGCTTCATCAATGACTTTGCCTCCATCATAAGATCAGAAGTGGGGATGTTCGCCCACAATTGCGCAATGTTCAGCACCATTCGTGACTCCTCAGATACTGAAGCAGTCCATGCTTAAATGCAATAATATCTAGACAATATCCGAGCTTGGGCTAGCAAGTGGAAATTGACATTTGTGCCACACATGCCAGGTATGACCACCACCCCTTGGCATTCAATAGTGTTACCATCACTGGATCCCCCACTACCAACATTCTGGGGGTTAGCATTGACCAGAAACTTGACTGGACTCACCACATAAACATAGTGGCTACAAGAGCTGGCCAGAACCTGGGAATGTTGCAAGAAGTAACTCACCTCCTGACGACTCAGACTGTCCGTTATCTACAAGGCACAAGTCAGGACTGTGATGGAAAACTCTTCACTTGCTTGGATGAGTGCAACCCCAACAACACTGAAGAAGCTTGACACCATCCTGGACAAAGCAGCCCACTTGATTTGGCACTGCACGCACTCCCTCCACCACTGATGCTCAGTAGCAGCAGTGTGCACTACGCACAGCAGAAATTCACCAAAGATCCTCAGACAGTACCTTTACAAACACATGGCCACCTCCGTCTGGAAGGATGAGAGCAGCTGACATATGGGAGCACCACCACCTCCAAGTTCCCCTCCTAGTCTATCTTTGTCCTGACCTGGAAATATATTGCCATTCCTTCCTTCACTGCTGGGTCAAAATCCTAGAATTCCCTCCCTAATAGCATCGTGGGTCAACCCATGCAGGAGGACGGTAGCGGTTCTCAAGGGCAACTGGGGGTGGGCAAGATGTGCTGGCCAGCCACCAACGCTCACATCCCATGAATGAATGGAAGAAACAGTAATGGGACATGATCCTGAGGAATTTCGGCAGACATGTATTAGCACTAAGATAACGAAATGCGAGGCTGGATGAACACAGCAGGCCCAGCAGCATCTCAGGAACACAAAAGCTGATGTTTCGGGCCTAGACCCTTCATCTGATGAAGGGTCTAGGTCCAAAACATCAGCTTTTGTGCTCCTGAGATGCTGCTGGGCCTGCTGTGTTCATCCAGCCTCGCATTTCGTTATCTTGGATTCTCCAGCATCTGCAGTTCCCACTATCACATGTATTAGCACTACTTCTGATACTGAAAAAATGAATGGGACTAAGTGATGACAAATCTCCTGGAACTGATGACCTGCATCCCGAGTTTATTAAATCATGAGAGGCCTTGAAAAGGCCCTTGTTATTTACCTTATCCCTTGGGTGGTTGAGTTCAAAATTAGGGGATATATTTTAAGGTGAGAGGAGAAAATTTTAAAGACACAAGGGGCATCTTTTTAGAGCAGTTTGTGTGTGGAATGAGCTGCTGGATGCAGGTACGATCACAGCATTTTTAAGACATTTGGATAAGTGCGTGAATAGGAAGGATTTGGACAGCTATGGGCCAAATGCAGAGCAGTGGGACTAGTTGAATTCGAGGAAATCATTTTGATTATAAGTTATTTGCACCAAAGGGTTTGTTTCCATGCTGTATGACTCTGATTCCATGTCATTAATTATCCAATTGTCCATTAAAAGTGTGACAAAAGATTATTGGCAGTCATTGTGGAAAAGCATAAAAATCGTTTGTTTTGAAATATTTTTTGAATATAACTTTTTTTTACATTGCTGGTTTGTTTTTCTTTTTTAAAAAAATCCATTAATTGTATGCAAGAAAGCATGTATCCAATACTCAGGCTGCTCATTAGTGTCAATAATTGTCTTGAAATGAGTAAATGTAAAATTGAGAAAGGACTGACTCCTGATATTTTCTGCTTTGCAAACTTCTTTCTGTTAGGTGAATAGCATTGATTGGCAGTTATATTTTCATAACACAATGACACTTCTCGTGTTGATTCTTATTGTTTTCTTTCCCAGGATCCATCAGTTACACAAGTAACGAGAAATCCTCCACCAGCATTAGAGGAATACAATCCTTTTACAGATGGACGGACGGTAAGAGAATTTCACCTTTGCTGTTTGGTCCTAAATTTGGTGTGGCAATTGCTTTGAACAATCAGACAAAGAACTTAAATTGAAAAGAGAATGAAATTAGAAAGGCCAGTTGTAAGTAACAGCATTTGAATACAGAATTGAGTCTTATTGTCCTGAATTGTATAATGGCATCACCACTTCCTCTTTTTAAACTAGAGAAGGCAAGTGATGCTTATAAAGGAGATACACACATACACATACACATACACATACACACACCAATTTATAAGTTTTCTACATTTTTGAAGATCCCAGTTCCTGAAACTCCCCATTTACCAAGTTAATCATGTCATCATTAAATTTACTTCTTCCCAAAATAGTCTTTGTGTGCTTAGATATTAAAGTTGCCGTTTTTGTCCCTGCATGAAACGGCAATCCTGTCAAGCATGATTTGCCTGTGGTAAGTTTATGCTGAATTTGTCCAGCTCTGTTAATGCTTCCCAAATATTGTTATCAATCTTTTCTAAATAGACTCCTGCATTTTCCCTCCTCCTGATGTAAGTCTGACTGGTCTGTCATACTAGCATTTTCTGTCCCTCCCTTTTCAAAATAGTGGGGTTACATTTGCTACCGACTGGTCTCTAGAAACTGCTGTAAAGCTGTGTAATTTTGGAAGATGACCACAACCGTGTCTGGTATTTCCATAACTACTTTCCATGACAACTCTTGGGTTGATTTCCTCCCATTCTGGCTGAAGTAGAGTTTAGCCTTCTTGCCCTACCCATTGTATAGATTTTTTTAAAAAAAAATTGTGGTACTTTGCCCATGTTTGATAAGTAACTGCCACCTCTAGGCAGAGATCTCAAAGAAATACTGACATGTGGTGAGCACATTTCTGCCAGTCCTAGTTCACAGTTCAGTTGAGATTTGTGGAGCAGAGCTAATACTACTTTTTATATTCATGTGACATTCCATGATGTTGCTGCTGATTTATTTTGTATAAAAATGTGAATTTTTTTTCTCCCCCGATTTTTGCTCAGGCACCACCAGGAAATGCTGAAAAGCGTCCTTTGCCTAGTACACAACCCGCTATTATGAAGCCTACAGAGGAACCACCCACGTATGCACCCCGTACACAGGCATGTTTAAAATTCATTAATGTTGTTTCCTTTGCATGGGAGTTTGTTTAAAAAATCAGAGGACATCTATTTAAAACAGATGTGGTTTTTTTTGTTGTTGATTTTAGATGTGAATATAGGTATCGTTGGTAAGTTTGCTGATGACCTCAATATTAGTGTACTGGACATCCAAGAATGTGATCTCAGAGTACAACAGCACCTTGATCAGATGGGCCAATTGGCAGAGGAGTTTAATTTTAGATAAATGTGAGGGGTTGCATTTTTGCTAAGGCAAATCAGGGCAGGAGGTATACACTTCATGAAAAGGTTGTAGAAAATGTTGCCGAACAAAAAGACCTTGGAATGCAGATTCCTAGTTCTCTGAAAGTGGAGCTGCAGGTAGATAAGATAGTGAAGGTGGTGTTTGGTATACCTGCCTGTTTGTTTGTTTGTTTGTTTTGTTTTTGGTCAGTGCATTCAGTATAGCAGTTGGGAGGTCATGTTGTGGCTGTATAGGACATTTGTTCAACCCCTTTTGGAATACTGTGTTCAATTCTGATCTCCTCCCCTAGCTATCGGAAGAATCTTGTGAAACTTGAAAGTGCTCATCAAAGATTTGCAAGTATGTTGCCAAGGTTGGATTTTTGAGCTATAGGGAGAGGCTGAAAAGGCAGGGGCTACTTTCCCTGGAGGATTGGATGCTGAGGGGTGACCTGTATAGAAGTTTATAAAATCATGAGGGGCATGGATAGAATGAATAGTCAAGGCCTTTTCTCCAGACTGTGAGTCCATGATCTCCGTGGATGGCAGAATAGACTCTGGGTTGAATGGCCCACTCCTGATTCCTCCTGCAATAGTCTATATCTACTTCAAACACACAACCCTCCTCCTTTCTCCAGGCCAGTGAAACAATATGCATTAATAAGTCATCTATTGTTACAAATTGGAGAAAACGCAACCTTGTATATTGGTGAGGAGAAATACTGCTGAACCTTTTTTATGTTGCACTTATCAGGGCAATTGTCAGATTTCAAATGATTTCAACAATTTGAGAGGCATGTGTCAACGGACAAAGGAACTGTTGTCTCCCCAAACTCCCAACTATTTCAAAAAGTGCTAAGATTTGAGCAAAGAACAGGTTCCTATGAGTCATGTTATGGGGTCTGCTGATTATATCAAATTTATTATTCTTGCTGCATTATTCAAGTGCTGTCCAATCATGTATGCACATCTAACAGAAGGTGTTGAAGTAGATATTCAACTTTCATCTAGAATGACAGGTTCAAGGGGCTGATTGACCTATGCTGTGTTCCTTACTTTTTTTTTCAAAACTCTTAACTCCATTGCCTGCCTATTGTTTTTAACGTTGTGATAGTACAGAAATTGTAACATAACCTATGATGCAGCCTATCCCTGCCTGCTCTTAGTTTCCAGTTCAATGGTAACCCTTAATTTGTCAGACTTGTACATAGATTTGCTGCTGTTATCGTGGAGGCCATCAATTCAAGTTTTTGGAGCACAATCACCCTTGAAGCAATTTGGAAGTGACAGTGCCGGCCTTCTAATAGATTTTCAGTGTATTGCAAAGTATTGAACTTGTGTATATAAATGGGTTTGAATTATGTCTTTTAGGAAACTGCTGCAGCCCAGGCTGAGCTCCTGAGACGCCAGGAAGAACTAGAGCAAAAAGCAGCAGAGCTTGATCGGCGGGAACGTGAAATGAAAAATCTCAGCTATGATCGTATGTAGTCACGTTCTTGCTGAAGTCTGTCCTTGCATTTGCACTCGTACACAAATTTCCTGTGTTAGTAGAATGTGCCATTTGTACCTTGTGGTTTACTACTCGGTATAGTTAGCAAATATTTTGGGTAAAGATTACGCAAGTTCATACATCCAACTTTGCCGATTACTCTGCAGTATTTTGTACAGCAGGGCTATGTGTCATTGAACCATAATTCAAATTATTGCCCAATTAATAACTGACTTTTTAAAATTTAATTATTGCAGTGCATGTGATTGATATATTGATTATTGACGTACAGAAAGTTGAGAACCATTTTCAGTCTATAATTTAAAATATTATCATAGCATCCCACTTACGCTGACATTCGATTTTATGCAAATGTCTCAAAACAAAATTAATGATGTGTTTTATTTCGGAATGATTTTTTTGTTCTTTCTGAGCATGGAGAAAATTGAGTTTATTATCTGTTACCTAAAGAAATGTACATGTTTATTTTCTTTTCAGCTCGGAAGAACAATTGGCCTCCCCTTCCTGAACGATGCCCTGTGGGACCATGTTTCTATCAGGACCTCTCCGTAGATATCCCTGTTGAATTTCAAAAAACAGTCAAGATGCTCTACTACTTATGGATGTGTATGTAAATTCCACCACCTTTTTTATTGAACTTTCAATGTTGATAATCTGTTTGACACAAAACATTTAGATTTTCACAGTCATTATTTTTGTCAGGTGTGTTAAGTATTTGTCTTGTTGAAAATGCTTGCCATTGATTCACAGTAAATATTGTAGGGATTACAACCTGATGCATATTTGTAAGCATTTTCGGCATGGAAAAAGATCAACCTGTCGAAAATCCATATTGTATGAAGGCTGAATTTAAAGAACAAGGCAGCAACTTAGCATTTTATTTTTCCAGAAAGAAATGCTTTTAGAAATGTTTTCTGAAACTCTAGATAAACCCTACCCCTCCTCACATTTATTATGTCTTTCAATGGATTTGAACGTTTGGTTACACTAACTTCAAATCACCAACTGGGTCAATGCCCATCAATTCGAGAACATTGAAATAATTAAATAGGCAGACTCTTGACTGTTGGTTGCTGTTAATCTTCCAATTCATATGTAATTTCCTTAAGATACCATGGCATCTTGTTATAAACTGACAGCTTATTCACTAGTGCAAGTTTTTTATTTTTGGTGATATTTAATAAACATAAGCAATTTGCAGTCTAGTGTTTAAGGAAATGTCTGATCACTATTGACCAAAGTGTTTTTAGTTTCAACTGCAGTTATGTTCTTGCACCTCCTAAAATGTGCTTTCAACAGTATGTTTTTTGACTTAGTTTCTATTTTGTTCCCCTCCACAGTCCATGCAGTAACACTTCTGGTAAATATTATTGGATGCCTTGCCTGGTTCTGTGTTGATAGCTACCGAGGTGTGGACTTTGGCCTGGCCATTCTATGGTTCTTGCTTTTTACCCCCTGTTCTTTTATTTGTTGGTACAGACCACTCTACAAAGCCTTCAGGTTTGTAAACGAATCCTTTTGAAATGCTGTATTTGTTATGATGGGAGAGTGAAATAAATGTTATATGTGACCTAAAATCGGGCTTTGTTTTTTTAACTTGACGAAACTGCACATCCACAAGAATTTTAAAAATTGCTCTTGGAAGTTTTTTGGAAGAATTGTTGTGTTGTTGATATTCTACTTGCCAAAGTGGAATTTGCAGTGATCAATTTACTGTACGAAACTATGTATTAAAAGAAAAGTCTTTTTTAATTGAACTGAATAAGGCCTGCTATAATGTGCCAAAAGTCTTTGGCACCTTTTGTGGATAAACAAAATATAGTCAACATTTTAACACCCATATCCCCCTATGGTAGAGGATTTCATAGATTCTTAACTCTTTGTCTACATCTTGAATTACTTTGCTCAAAGAGAAACTAGCATCCAATTATCGTATGACCATCATTTGTGCTTTGCTTCTAATCATTGGGGAATTTCATCTCTGCGTTTTCTATCTTACTAACCCCTTCCGAATCTTGTATGTCTTGTGGGGCTGCTTCTCGTTCCTCTAAATGCCAAAGATTACAAACATACAAATTTAGGAGCAGGAATAGGCCAGGAATATAGACCCAGTTTACTTGTCCTCCTATTACAGGACAAGCCTTTATCCCAGGAACTAATTGGTGAACCTTCACTGTACTACCTCCCAATGTGAGTATCTCCCTATTTAAACCTTGTCTTTTTATGTTTGAGGTGTCTAGACTTCAGCTTGTGGATATGGGGTTTTGTTGTACATAGTTCAGACTGGGATTCTCTGTTCAGTTTTGCGAAAGCTTTTTGACCTTTTGACATGATGCAGTGCAATTTCACCAAATGATACCTAGTTAAGAAAAGTAAATTTATGACAATCGGTTGCGTTTGTGTAGAAGGTTGAGAGGTGACCTTCTTGAAAGGTGTTAAAATTTATTCTGATTTGCCAAGTTACTTACAAAGATATCTGGTGTTGGAATCTAAACCAGGGATTTTAATCCTGAAAATAAGCACAAAGAATAACACAGGTCAGAAGGATGAGGTTTCTTGCATCTAATGAAGAGTTTATAAGGCTTTGAAACAAGTTCGGTGAGTCGGCAAAGATGTGCCAAATAGAGTATATTGCTAAAAAATGTGAAAATGTCCATTTGAAAAGGAAAATAAAAGCATGTTATCTAGATCTGAGATTTGATGAGCTCTCATATTTGCAGAGTGACCTGGGTTTCCTATTGCACCAATCACAATTGTTATGCAGAAACAAGAAGCCATTAGGAATGTTATCATTTATCATAAGGGCAAGTGAATACAATAATAGGTAATGCTTCAGTTATACAAGGCAGCGATGGGGCCACATGTGTACAATGTATAATGTTAATCTACTGATTTTAAGGGAGTAGTAAATTTATTGAAAACAGTTCAGGGAAAGTTTTACCACACTTGAATGTAGAATGGGTGGATTGCTTTGTAAGGATGTTTATGGTTCAGGAGGCCATTGAGTCCACATTGGACAAGCTTGGCTTGTATCCCTGGAGTTAAGGAGCAAGAGGTGACTTGATTATGACCTAATTGAATCTTGAAGGGTCTTGACGAGGTAGATGAGCAGAGTATGTTTCCTCATGGAAAAAATTTACATCTAGAGATCATGGTTCAAAAATTACGGGTCAACCACTTTAAACACATGAGGTGAATATCATTTTAGTGTTGAGTGTCTTTGGAACTCTCTTCCTAAATAGATGATGGGAGTAGAATCCTTGAATATTTTGAAGGCAGTGGTAGATGAACTCTTAATAAGCAGGGGGTTGAAGGACTATTGGTGTAGGCAGGAATGTGAATTTGAGGTTTCAATCAGAGAATCATACAGAGCAGAAGAGACCCATCAAGTCTGTACCACAAAAATACACCACTACCTACACTAGTTCTAATTTCCCCCCCACCCCCATTGACAGTTGACACTTGACATTCAACATTTCAAGAGCTTTCTGAAAATTGAGGTTTCCCACTTTAACCATCCTCCAACGCAGTGCATTCCAGATCCCAAAAAGCCTCTGGGTGAATATAACTTTTCCTCAAATCACACTGCAGCTCCTTCCCTTCACTTTAAAATGATGCCCCATTGTTAATGACCCTTCGACTAAGGGGAACAGCTATTTTCTGTTCACCTTGTTAACACCACTTGTATCAGGTTCCCTCTCAAATTTCTCAGCTCCAAAGAAAACAATCCGAGTTTGTCGAGCCTCTCTTCATATTTGAAATGCTCCATCCCAGGCGACATTCTTTCTCTTTAATGTCCTTTGTGATTGCACTGGAGAGGTTGCGATCACACTCTTTCGAGTGGTGACCAGAACTGCACACACTACTCTACCTGTGCCCTAACCAAAGTTCACTACAGCACCAACATGACCTCCCTGCTTTATAGTCTATGCAACAACTGATAAAGGCAAGTACACCGTATTCTGCCTGAACTACCCTGTTAAGCTGTTCTGCTGCCTTCAGGGATCTGTGGACAAAGATCCCAAGATCTTTATGTTCTTTTGAAGTTCCTAGTGTCCTGCCATTCACTGTGTACTCCCTTGTCTTGATACTTCTTCCAAAATGTATCATCTTTTTTTTCAAGAGGCAAATCCCATTTGCCACAACTTTTTTTTTCTCATCTGACTAATCCATTTATTATACCCTCTAACACCTTCCTCCTCACTGTCAATGACACAAAAAAATTGGTCGTGTGGTTGACAAACTTAATTCTTCTCTTTCCTTTATATATACAAACACGATATCACGAAGGCACTTGCCATTAATTCTTGTGGTATGCTGCTGCACACGGCTAGTCATATAAACGGTTTTCTACCAGCACCCTCTGTCTCCTCCCACTAAACTGATTTTTGGATCCAACTTGCCAAGCTATGGATCCCATTACCTTCATCAGTTTGCCATAAGGAACCCTGCCATAAGCCTTGCTGGAATTCACAAACTACACCTCCTGCCCCACCTCAGCTATACACTTGATCGTCTCTAAAAATTCCACCAGATTTGTAAGGCGTGACCTCCCTCTGTCAAAGCAATGCTGATGATCCTTGATCAAATCATGTCTCTCTAAATGGAGATTTTAATTTTCTGCATCACTATTTTCTCCAATAGTTTCCCCGCCACTGATGTGAGACTCATTGGTCTATAGTTTGCAGCCTATCTCTACTACACTTGTAAAGTGGAACCACGTTAGCTAGCTGGCCTCTGGCATCTTCCTTGTGATCAGAGATTATTTTGGAAATTTTGGGTCTGGGCCGCTGTCCTCATCTCCCACAGCAATCTCGTCCAGAATTGGGGACTTGTTCACTTTTAAATCTATCAAAACCTCTCTTACCTCATTGCTGCTTATATCAATCTGCTCAAGAGCTTCACAGTCCATGGTCTTGATTTTCTGTACTTCTTTTCTCCCTCTCTTGAGTGAAAACAGATGTGAAATACTCTTAACACTTTACCGATGTTCTCTGGTTCATTCTCTGATTGCTCCCTTGGTCCTTAATAATAGGTTCTGCTCTTTTTCCCTGGTTATCCTCTTCCCCCTTGACATACTTGTAGAAAAGTACTACCCAGGTGGATAAGGTTGTTAAGAAAGCATATGGTGTTTTGGCTTTCATTAACAGGGGGATCGAGTTTAAGAGCTGCGAGGTTATGCTGCAACTCTACAAAACCCTGGTGAGACCACACTTGGAATATTGTGTCCAGTTCTGGTCGCCCTATTATAGGAAAGATGTGGAGGCTTTGGAGAGGGTACAAAGGAGGTTTACCAGGATGCTGCCTGGACTGGAGGGCTTGTCTTACAAGGAGAGGTTGATTGAGCTTGGGCTTTTCTCTCTGGAGGGAAGGAGGAAGAGAGGTGACCTGATCGAGGTGTACAAGGTAGTGAGAGGCATGGATAGAGTCGATAGCCAGAGACTTTTCCCCAGGGCAGGATTGACTGCCACGAGGGGTCATAGTTTTAAGGTGTTAGGAGGAAGGTATAGAGGAGACGTCAGAGGAGGTTCTTCACCCAGAGAGTTGTGAGCGCATGGAATAGTTTACCAGTGGTAGTCGTGGAAGCGGAGTCATTAGTGCCATTTAAGCGACTGCTGGACATGCACGTGGACAGCAATGAATTGAGGGGAATGTAGGTTAGGTTGTTTTATTTTTGGATTAGGATTATTCCACGGCACAATATCATGGGCTGAAGGGCCTGTACTGTGCTGTACTCTTCTATGTTCTATGTTCTAAAATTTTGGGATTCTCTGTAATCTTGCCTCCCAGAGTTTCCTTTTCATGCCCCCATTTGCACTCCTAATTGCTTTCTTGGGTCTTCCCCCACCCCTAGCTTGAATTTCTAAATTTTTTTTTTACTAATTCATGGCACCATTCTCACTGCTACCACCACTTCCTTCCCCCAACAACTCTGATATCTAATCCACTGTTCATTCAAATGATTTTTGTTTTGTACTACTATTGGCAACAATAAGCTTTTTTTAAAATTTCTCACTTTCGCTGGATTTGAATGGAACAACATCTTGTACGTGATCTTGATCCTTTTTAGCCCAAAACACAGGGAGGTAGGGTGCAGGATTTATGGAAGTGAATTAACTCTGAATGAAATTGATGAAGATGCATTGTTTTCCAGGAGTGACAGTTCCTTCAGCTTCTTTCTATTCTTCTTCGTATTTATCTGTCAATTTGCTGTCCATGTATTGCAATCAGTAGGAATTCCACAGTGGGGCAACTGGTGAGTATTAATTCCTAGATTTCAGATTCATTGTAACAAGAACCATAGGATGACAATTAAAATTGTTCCAGTGACTTGTTTTTTTCCCAAGCAAATTACCTTAAGTGAAGCTTTTGATCTTTAATGTTTTAAATGAAGTTGACTAGATCTTTTTGAGGGTCCATGTCAAATTTTTGTGTTTATTTTCCCCCTCTTCCTTTGGGGATTATTGTAACCATTATAGCCAGGACTGGTTCATCTGTCAGTCAGCATGCACACAAACTGTGGGAACAAGCATCAGCAGACAATGATAAAGTTAGAATTTGGCACTTTTATCCTCCCTCTTACACTCTTAAACCCCAACACCCACCCGCATCACACCACTCAAGCACTCTTGCATGCACCGGCTAAAGAGCATTCCTGCCAATACAATCTCCGTTTGCGTGGCTAGGCTTGGCCAATGATTGAAGAATTTGTTTTTTCTTGGTTTGCTAAATAAGACCCAAAATTTGAGCCAATATAGCACTGAAAGAGACCATATAGCCCATCAAGTCTGTGTAGACTTTGCATACAGCAATCTCTGAAGTTCAGTTCTCAACTCAATCCCAGTGGTCCTGCTGTATTTCTTTCAAGAGTCCATCCAATTTCCTTTTCTAGTTAGAAAGGTCCATATCGTTATGTTCTTCCTTGTATCCTCCTCCACGTCAACTAAAGGGGGCAACATTTCTTTAGCCAACTAATCCAAGCTGGCCCTAATCTTAGATTCAGAAACATACTGCACAGAAACAGACCTTTGGGTCTGATTCGTTCGTGCCAACCAGACATTCCAATCTGACCTAGTCCCATTCGCCAGCTTTGGTCCATACCCTCTTAAACCCTTCCTATTCATATTATCCAGATGCCTTTTAAATGTTGTAATTGTAATTGTATTCTCCTCCATCACTTTCTCTGGCAGCTCATTCCTTACATGCATGCACCACCCTCTGCATGAAGAAGTTACCCTTCCCAGGTCCTTTTTTTTTTAATCCTTCCTTAAACCTATGCCCTCTAGTTTTGAACTCGCCCAACCCTAGGAATAAGACCTCGGCTATTCACCCTACCCATGCCCCCATACTTTTTTAAACCTCAAGAAGGTCATCCCTCAACATCCAATGCTCCGGGCCAGGGTGGGGGGTGCGGAGAGCGGGTGTGTGTGAATGAGGAACTTCAGCCTCTCCCTATAGCTCAAATCCTGTAGTCCTGGTAACATCTTATCAGGGATTTTTAACCTTGTATCTAGTTTAACAACGATCCTTCCTGTTGATCATTGTGTACATTTGTTAAATCTCCCCACAACCTGTTTTGTTGGAAGGAAAACAACCTGAGCTTGTCCAATTAGATACAAGGTTAAAAATCCCTCCTGCCTGGAGCTATTGTAATAAATCTCCACTGCATCCTGTCAAGGATCCTGGCATCATTCCTCCAGTGTTCAGAACTGGGCACGATACTCGAGTTTTGCAGTCACCCAGAGTTTTACAAAGATCCACCATATCCTACTTTTTGCATTCTCCTTCCACTCAAAGCCAAGTTACCATTTTTTTGGAATAGATTTGTTTTACTTTTTAACTGCGATATTTGAGATTAGATGCAAATGTTTCATTCTGTTTGACGAATGTGTATAGAACGCTCTTGTTTTGTAATGTGGGAAGAAAAGCTTTACCTTTTTTAATTTTGTAACTTAATTTTAAGAAATTTTGTATTTGGCTGCGGTTTTGTAGGGACAATCTGCTTCTAAATCAATACCCTTCTGAAATTGATCTCAACTTCAGGATTTTCTTGTTAATCTGAAATTATAAGTTATCATTCATTGCTCTGCCATAAGTTCTTGCTGACAGTTATTGAAATCAAAACATTTGCTTAGGAGCATACTCTCTAACCACTCTGCCATTTTTTTCTGAAGTTGCACTTTCGGGTGTAGCTTGGTTATTAATGGTAATTTCAGTAAAAACTATTGCTGAACAAAATATGTGGTCTTGAGGTGTTTTATTTGGGGACTGTTGTTAAATCTAACTGGATTTTAATTGTCAGATTCTGTCATGATCCAGCAGCTTTCTTCTTCATAGGTATATGTTCCAATTTTGAATTTACTGTGGTTTTAAAAATAATGGCTTGCAGTTGGTGTTTATAATTTCTTAGTGGCCATCTGTAAGGATTTGATTTGGTTGTTTATCTGTAGTTGTAGCTCCATGTTCAGAATCCCCACTAAAGAATCTAACAATACTGCACAACAAGAGGAGTTGTTTTATTTTGTCACTGTGTTTTAAGAGGTCTAGCAAGACTTGCTTTCTTTGAGGCCAGCAGCAAGTATCCTTGTTTTACTCACTATTGCAAGATCTAGCCCATTGAAATGTGAAAATTTGTGCAATTTTTAACTTCCATTTTGAATAGTAGATCTGTAATCATTTCTGTGTATTTCAGTGGCTGGATTTCAGCACTTACAGCTCTTAATAGGAGTATTCCTGTTGGAGTTCTAATGATGATTGTTGCAGCAGCTTTTACTGGCTCAGCTGTTGTCTCACTAATTATGTTCAAAAAGGTAAGCAACTTCTATAATATACACATTGTGTGATCTACTTTGTGTACTCATTAGTTTCCACACTCTCTTCGGTCTGTATTCCTCTGTAACCTTTTTATTTTAAAGTTGGTTTTAGAAGAATGTGAAGATGTGTATTGATTTGAAAGTGGCATTTATGGGAGTTATCAATATTTTGCTACCAAATGTAAATATTTAGAAAGAAACTATCTTTAAGTTTCTAGATGTAAATAAGATTGTGAATAAAGTTCATCATGATCATCTGAACACTTGAACTAAACCAAATGTTACTAGGTAGATAGCAGGTCTGCAGGGATCATCTGAGGAGAGATTGTGTATGCTGTGTCTGTACTCTATTGGAGTTGGGAAGAATGAGGGGCACCCTTATTACAATACACAAAATCTCTTAAAGGACTTGCTGCAGGAAGGTTGTTTTCCCCTTGAGGGATTCTGGGACCAGGGAGCATAATCTCAGAATACGAGGTTTCACATTTTGAGGTTGATGCACCTGTGGACTTCTTTCCCAGTGGGATTGGGTGTCGAAGCTTTTGTGGAAAAGGAAAGAAGGTGGAGTTGAGGGTTAGCTGTGATCTCAGAGTCTGCTCAGCCATTCAGTGGCCTACTTCTGCTGTTTCAACTTACGGTTTATATCTTCTGACAAGCTACTTCATAGGTTCTTAAATTGTGGATCTTAACAATTTCTTTTTTATGTTCAGTCAGCTTTCACCATTTCATTCATTCTATCCATTAGAACCTGCAGATCTTTTGCTGTGGCAGACGACAGGGCCTTGTCGTCTGCCAACTTCACTATTTGAAATCTACTTTGTCATCCTTCCTTCTGTACTTTGTGCAGTTTTTCATTTATCATTGCTTCTGCATGGATCTTAAAGGAAAATATTATGGCCCAAGATTAAATGCTGATCATACTGGCAGCATACATTCTATGATTATATTAAAAGAAAAGCCCAGCTGAAGCACTCATTCACTTTTTTTCTGCATGTCGCTTGTCTTGCACCTTCTAAATCTCCAACACAACCTCAAACTGTACTTGCTGTGTCAAACCCTGTGCCCAGGTTCTGCTCACCTGTCAATGTTTTCACTGTCTTGCATTAGTTAAGTGCCCTCCACCTGTTCTTGTTGTTTTGTCCCTCCCTATGATTGTAACTTTCCACAGTCCTAATGGCTTGCTTCCCTTCAATTCTGTAGCTACTTTTTTAATCCCTACTTCTATTTGTATGTTCTCACTATATTGCACATGCCCAGTTCTCTCTCTGCTGCACCAGAGATAAAATTTAAACTGTAAGATTGAGTCTCTGGAAAGGGACTTGAACTCGTAGCTTTTTGACTGGTACAAGAGTTAAGCCAGTGTGAATATAACTATAATATTTATAGGATTAAGCCAGCTGTACAGTGAGGAAGAGGCAAATTGCCCATATTTGAAGCTCTTATTTGCTGTCCAGATCAGATGGACACTGTGAAGTCCAGTAACTATTTAGCTTAAGCTCTGATTTTAATGTCTTGTGCAGTTGATTTAACTTTACCAACATGTGCTGTTGTCAAAATAGTTATCATAGTTAAGGTCAAAGGCTCCTTTGTCAAAAAAATTGTTGATTCCGTCGGCAAAGATAAGAAGACAGTAAACAAATGGTATAAAAATCTCTTAAATATTACTGTCCCTGTTTTGAGGTTTTTGTGAATAGAAAATTTGGCTTCAGAAATGTATTTTTTGACATTGAGAAGGTTATGCATAGCTCTGAAGTGTTTTGAATAGTTGCAGTTATAGTTTAAGATTGTTTAATTTGTTGTACTAGTGTTGGCTGTGGCAAATTGTTTTGCTTGGTTTTTCCAGCAGGTGGCAGTCTGAGCATTGTTACAGGGAGAGGTGACCTGAATTTTGTTCCTTGAAAATAAGTATTATGCAGTGCTATACTTCTAAAGTTAAAATGTTTTGTTGTTTGTACTTTCTTTTTGACCCCTGTCGCTTGCCACCACAACTCCAACTCTCCTTCCTCCCTCCCACAGCTCCCCCTTTCGCATCAATCCATCAATGTGCTAGCTAAAGCTTTCAATGTTTCAAGAAGATAGCTCATCACTAACACCACCCAAATCACTTGAGATTTAGGAATGAGTGATGCTGGGGTGAGTGATGCCCACGTAGTGTAATTGGATTTAAAACAATAAGTTTTGAAGCATGCTCCAAGAAATACTTGGGCTTTTGATACATTTTGGCTATCTGAAAGCTGAAAAGCTGTTCCTATATGTATACTAATTATCTTCAAAAGACATATAAAAGATAGAGGTTGCTCAATTCATTTGGAACAGCTGTCAATTTTTGTGACCATTGACTAGCAGGTGTTTTAATGATGGTTAGTGGGGAGGCGGCTAATGAAGTAAACGGTTGTGTGTAATAAACTGCTCTCTGATCTATCCAGTAAGTATCACAATTGCAGTATACTTTAGCAGTGGACTTCTAAGTTATTAAAGCCTTCAGGAGCCTTTTTTATTTTTAAAGAAATGTAAAGGTAAGCAAGCAATAGTTTTAAAAGCCCAGTGAAATCTAGTGTTACCAAGTGAAGAGTATGACCATTATTTAACATGCAGTCAGTTTGTAAATGAAAAGAAAATTTAAAGGTCATTGGGTTTTTCAAAAGAATATTGACGAACGTAATACCTTGACTATATTCTAATGCAGCTAACGTGGGCAAGCCTTTTTTCACCTCATTATTGAGGCTGTGGGGGATTCTCTGCACATCAGGCTTGCCCTCGCTCCCTTACTTTTGTGCTCGCTTAATTCTGTACTTGCGTACCTACCTACACCAATGCCCCATGCCCTCCACCCCTGGGGTGTCTTTTTTTGTTTTCTCTCCCCCCTTCACCCCCCCCAACACTAAATGCCAGAGAATTCGTTTTTCTTATTCTGCAGTCATAGCTCTCCTTCGTGCTCTTGCTCGCACTTGTGGTAGTGGTGCCTATACTGAGCTCCGATGTTATCAGGACTGCTAGAGCTGCTAGCCGGTCAGATTCACAATAGTACTTGACTGCCAGACCACCTCCCACTTGAAGTCATACAGATCGAGAGTGCAGAGAAAGGCCCTCTGACCCATCACGTCTGCATTGGTCAAGAACAACCACCTATTTTAGTCCCATTTTCTAGCACTTGGCCCATAGCCTTATGTATTTGCAAGACATATATTTAAAATGTTGAGGGTTTCTGCCTCTATTGCCCTTACTTGTAGTGAGTTCTGGATTTGCACCATCTTTTTAGGTGAAAAAGCCTTTTCTACCATGGTTGAACCTTCTCCAACGAACATAGAACATTACAGCACAGTACAGGCCCTTCGGCCCTTGATGTTGTGCCGACCTGTCATACCGATCTCAAGCCCATCTAAGCAACATTATTCCATGTACGTCCATATGCTTATCCATATGCTTAACCTTGAACCTTTGCCCCAGTCATTGATCCCTCCAACAGGGGAAAGTTTCTTGTGTCATCTATGCCCCTGATAATTTTATACATCTCAATGATGTCCGTTCTCAATCTCCTGTGTCTAAGGAAAACAACCCCAGTCTGTCCAATCCATTTTCATAACTGAAACTTTCCAGCCCAGGCAACATTCCAGCAGATCTTCTCTGCGCCCCTCCAGTGTTATCATATCATTGCTATAATGTGGATTCTAGAACTGCATACAGCACTGTAGCTGCAGCCTAGCCAATATTTTATACAATTCTAGCATAACCTCCCCTGCTTTTAGACTCTATGCCTCCAATAATAAAGGCAAGTATACCATATGCCGCCTTAATTATTTTATCCACCTGTCCTGATCCTTTTAAGAACCTGGTGGACATGCATAACAATTCCCTCTAATCCATAGTGCTTCCTAGGGCCCTACAGTTAATCATACATTCCTTTGTCTTGTTGGCTGTGCCCAAGTGCATCACCACCCGTTTGTCCAGACTGAATTCCATTTGTCACCGTTCAGTGCATCTGACCAGCTCTTTACTGTCCTCCTCACTATTTCATACCTTACCAATTTTCGTATTGCCTATGAACTTACTGATCAACACTTCCACATTCAAATCGAAATCACTTCTATAAATCACACATCAAGTGTTTTGTCACTGTCCCTGTGGGACTCCACTGGACACAGACTTCCATTTGGAAAAAACATCTCTGCTTCCGGCCACTCAACCAATTGTAGACTCAATTTGCCAAATTTTCTTGGATCCCATGGCTCTCAGCTTTTGCAATCAGCATCCTTTGTGGAACCTTAAAAGCAATGCCGAAGTCCAAGTAGACGACATGAAAAGCATTGCCCTCATTTACACTTATGGATGGAAATTCTTCTGCAACCTTTTGATGCCTGCAAGGTGTAGGTATCACATGTTTCAGGGGCAAAGTATTCATTAGCACTTCAGCTATGCCTCTTATTGATGAAACAGTACTCCTCCATGCTGAATATCACTTGGAGGAAGCCGTATGAGTGGTAAGGGCATAGATGTACTCTGGGTAGTGGACTACACTATCCAGCAAGAGTGGCTCAGTAGCATTACTGCTGGCTGAGTGTTGAAGCATGTAGTTGCTTTTCTGAGTCACCGGTTAGTGAGGGATCTAACGGGGTGGGGGGGGGGGGGGGGAACCTACTTGGTTTTATCCTCCATAATCCACTAATTACAGATGCATCTGTCCATGACAACAGCAGTAGAATTGACCATGCAGTCACATTGGAGACCATGTCCTGTCTTCACCATTGCAATACTCTCCATTATGTTTGTGCCACTGCTGTTATGTTAACTGGGGCAGAATTGAACAGACCTAGCAATTCACGTAGGCAGCCGTGAGGTCCTGTGGGTTATCAACCACACAGTGGTATTAAACCACAGTTGTAACTTGTGCATATCATCCACTGTACCAGGAAATTGAGTCTGGTTCAATGAAGAATGCATGAAGGTCACACAGTTTGGAGTCTTGCTGCAGCCTCAAACCTCTCAGTCCCAGAATATTATTGCAGAAGTTCTTTTGTTTAGTGGCGTGGGCTCAGCCACCTTCAGCTTTTTCCTCAATGACCTGGCCTCTGTCCTAAGATCAGAAATGGGGCTGTTCCCTAATGATTGCTTGTTGTGTCATGGTTCACCGGGTTAGTGTGCTGGTAATGAAGCTCCATTACTCCAGGAGTCTTCACAAATGCGAAAAGTTAACTTAAAATTGCCCAGTTCTACATTGTTCATGTTAAGAGTATGGACTCCAGTTTTTCTTCCATTGCAATTAATAGATGATTTCTGGTTAATCAAACATATTTTTTTAAAATAATGGTAAAAGTGGACAATTTGAATTGCTAATCTGTAACACTAATGCCTTAAACTCTGCCCCTTTCTTAAAATTCCAACGTCCCCTCAGTAGACACAGACAACACTAGGCACGAATATAATTTGGAGTGGAGGGAAATCAGTCAGAAGCACAGTTCTGGTACCATTCTGCACAGCAGATGTAACAAGTTCTTTTTCAGGCCTTTTGAATTCCTCCCTAATCTTTGATATGAGATTTTGGTTGCACTAATTTTATGCCCACCTTTTGCTTTCAACAGGGTCAAGCGGCACAGTGGCTCAGTAGGTTAGCACTGTTGCCTGAGCGCAAGTGACCCAGGTTCACTTCCACCCTCTGGTGACTGTCTGTCTGTGTGGAGTTTGCGTGTTCTCCCCATGTCTGTGTGGGTTTCCTCCGGGTGCTCTGGTTTCCTCCCACAGTTCAAAGATGCACAGGCAAGGCAGATTGACAGTGCTAAATTGCCCATAGTGCCCACCGATGTTTGGGTTAGACATGGGGAAATGCAGGGGGAGGGCAATGAATCAGGGTGGGATGCTCTTTGGAGGGGGAGGTGTGGAGTTGCTGGGCTGAATGGCCTGTTTCCACACTGTAGGGATTGTGTGATTCTAGAAAACGGGCTTGGCAGAGAACAGTTTACAGAGAATGGTGATGGAGAGCAGCTAGCTACTAGAAATTTTCCTTTAACGCAAGGGGGAGCGAGATGGATGCTTTAAGTTTGCAGGCTAAGTGGTTTGATGTATTGTCCAAATAGCAATCTGCAGCCCAACTGTCCAGGAACCAATCAAGTTGGTGTTAATATACTGAGTCTTACTGAGCCCACAACAACTGGTGCTGATTTGAAAAACCAACCTAAAGACTGTCTTTAGACAAAATTAAGCTGAGCATAAAGAAGCTGTGCTGATTTTTGTCTAGAATTTATCTTCAATGTGTGAATTAAGCAGCATTGAATATACATTCATCATGTTCTCTGGTAGCTTATTTTTAACTGCAAGCATCTTACACACTTTCCTCAGATTCAACACCGTATCACCTTGCACGTTTTGAAAAAAATCTACAAATGTTAAGCGTAACTCATGGCTCCTTTTGAAGGCTGAAGTAGTCTGTGTCTATATGCAGCATGGTTGAGGCTTGATGTTAGTGCCATCTCTAACAAGTGATTATCTGACAGTCGCCGCCGAGACATTCAATAGCATTACTGTTGCTGAGTTCTTCCACTATCCGTATGCAGGAGGCATAGCATTGACCAGAAAATGAACTGGGCTGACCATATAAATGTTGTGGTGATAAGGTCAGAAATTCTGACCTTGTTCATCCCACTGCAACACTGGCACCTCCATATCATGATGATGAGCAAGTCATTGGTTAAGAATTCTCTGGCAAATAACTAACTCCCTGTATCCCCAATGCCTGTCCAACATCTACAAAGCACAGGTCAGGAGTGTGGTGGAAAACTCCATTTGCCTGGATGGATGCAGCTCTGACTGTACTGAAAATCTTTGCCACCAAGCACAAAGAAGTCTGCTTGATTGGCACTTCATCTATCACCTTCATTATTCACTCACTTCACCACCAGCACTTAGTGACAGTAGTGTGTACTATCCGAAGATGCACTGCAGGAATTCACCACGGCTCTTTCAAAAGTACCTTCCCAACCTGTGAACTCTATTACCTAAAAGAGCAAGGGCAGCAGATGCTTGGAAACATCAACATCTGCAAGTTTTCCTTCAGATATTGCTCCATCCTGGCTTAGAACTGTTATTGCTGGGTCAAAATCCTTGATCTCCCTTCCTAATAGTACAGTGGGTGGTCTGTGCACCCCAAGGTGCAAAGCTATACAAGAATGAAGATGGTTGATGTATTCCTTCTCCAGACCATTTGGGGATGATAAACAAATACTGTCATGATATGTGCAAGTTACAGTTTTGATCAATATAATGCTGGTAGCTTGGACGTGCTTTCTGAAATCTTTGTTTCCCCTCCTCCTCAACCCCCACCCCCCGCCAAGCCGATCCTTACATGTCTTTATTTCCCACATCTAGTCTGTTGGAGAGAAGGACTTACTAACCAGATGTTTTTCTTCTTTTTTAGGTACATGGAATGTATCGCACTACAGGAGCTAGCTTTGAGAAAGCTCAACAAGAGTTTGCAACAGGAGTCATGTCAAACAAAACTGTTCAGACAGCTGCGGCAAATGCAGCTTCTACTGCGGCTCGTGGTGCTTTCAAAGGCAACCAAATTTAAGGGAGAAATCACCATCTCCCAAACATCCTCCATCTAATCCATGTCCCACTCCAGTCATTGCATACACACAGATCCAATGAACATAATCTCACCATCGCTGCAGCATGACCCTTTATTTTAAGAAAAGCTCCATGTGGCCCTTGAATTAGGTTTATGCATGGGCTAAAAACTTACAAACAGTAGTATTCTTGCTTGAAGAAAATCTTGTTTATTGAATTGCTTTTTGTTTTTCATAACCCTTTTGAATTGTCATACTACCCTTTTTTAAGTTTGTAATTTGCATGTTGTCATTGTTTCTTTAATATTGTACTCGAGTTACTGAAGAATCTTGTCTTCTGTATGACACTGGACTGCTGACTGATTTGCACGCAACTTAGTGATCTTGGAGAATTGCTTGTACTGCCAAAAGTACGTTGGATTGGAAACTTCTTTTTCTGTAAAAAGTTTGTAACTGCCTTCATAACAAGCACTTACAAGTTAATGTCAAAGTAACTTGGTTGTACATAATTGTTTGGATTTTTCTCATGGTTCTCCTGAATTAACTGAAAATGACTGACATTACCCTTGTAATTTTCAGTGGTATAATCTTCATGGTTAATGTACTGTTTGTGTAGCCACAATGATTGAGAAGCCTCATTTGTTCAAGTACAAACTGGGGTACAGAGTAACAAATACCAATTACAGGTGGCATGAACTGTTTGGAGCCTTTTGGAAAATTGAACTGCAGAAGTGCATGTTGTGCCTTCCTACTATTTGTATAAATTGAGTATAAACAAATTTCCACCTATCGTAGACGGCTCTTGAGAAATGCACATCCTTCAAGTGCAAACATTAGGGTATACCCATTTTAACTGAAATTTATATTTTAGAACGGTCTAGTTATTTCCACACTGACTTCCACTGTAGCATTTCGGATGAGAAGTGGAAAATTTAGTTTTGTTTTGGATCATGACTTCATTTCCAGGAATGTTCATATTTGTTTCTAAGTGAAATATTGCTTTAGTTAGACTTCAAAAGGCTGTAGGAATAGACCTGAGTAAAGAATGGTTGAATTGACTAATTTTAATGACTAATGTCGATGAGTACAACATCTAATCGTACAGCTGCTAAACCTTTCAGTCTGGTTGGTCATTGAGCTCTTTTCATTTTGTGATGGGAGTTATTTTTGCTTGTTGTTTTTGTGTATAAATCTGTTTCACAGTCTAGGTACAACTACTTCTCTTTAGTTTTGTAATCCTTTTGCATCTCTACCACCTCCTTGACAGCTGCAACTTAAAAGAAAACAGACCCGTGATAGTCCTGAACTAAAGTTCTTGTTGCTCCTATGATAGGCCTGAATAAAGAATTGGCTTTAATTTTGCAAATATTTTTGGACCTGATTTGGTACAGTTAACATACTTCTAGAGAAGGGAATTGCGTAAAGTTATTTTTCTATACATTGTTCTCCAACGCTTTTTTAAAGTTTGAATCTAAATGTCCTCATTGGCTGCAGATGTTTTCGAAAAGAAAGTTTTTCAAATTTATTTAATCCTTGTTTCACACTAGTGTGTGGATCATGAACAGTTTTTTGAGACTGTTTTCTGTAATGCTGGTGGTTAGTGCACAAAGGAGTATTTGCTAGGTGCACATGTGTTGGAGATTTCTGTGGACTTCTGAACTGGTCTAATTTGGATCCTTTCTATTCATTTTGTTTCCTTTTCCCCTCTCATTTAGAAGAGGTTGAGTTTGTGTAATGCCTCCACACATTCACATGTTAGCTTGACTTGCAGTAACAATGGATGGTGCACCAATTTAGTCAGGAGATAAACTTCTGAAATTTTTGTCCTGTTTGTACATGCATTAAATGTTTCTGTAAACTTGTATAACTGTACTGTGTACTGTGTTTTTGGGGACAATGTATCCAGTACTTTTATTTTGAAGGCAGTTGTAGTGTTTTGCTGAAGGCCTAGGCATGATGTATTTGGATGTTGGAATGAACATTGTCTGAAATACTAGGACTTAAATCAATTGTAATTAGTAAGTTGTTGATGTTTCTAAGTTGTGTAAATAGACATCCATAAAATTTCCACTGTTGTTCCATACCTATAAATAATACTGGTTGGGAGAAAACTGTAGATTTTTAGCTTAAAGAAATAGCTGTGACAATTTATACAGCTGGAATCCACAATAGGACTTCAAGTTTGGAGTTGTCCATTTTTCCCGGAACTACCAGGGCATGATCAAATATCTTGATTTTAGTGGTGAATGGGCCAAGATCAACTTGGTTGGCAGGCAGAAATTTCAATAATGTAAAATTCATATCTCCAAGCATTGAGCAATTCTGAATTTTTTTCAATCATAATGAATAAGATGCGTTTTCTTGCTGGCATGTTTGGAATCAACTTTGAATTAAATATATTTTTTAAATAACTAGTGAATGAAATCTTGATTTATACATCATTTGAAAAACTAGTTAGGAATTTGTAAATGGAGTCCTGTTCTAAGATTTGTGATGTGACCAGATACGAAGGTGAATCAAAGAGCTTCAAATGGTAAGTGACGAATTGCTCTGTTACGTATACTTTTATGGTGGTAAATATATCAATGTTACAAAAGACCATGAGGACACTTCACTAGTTAATGTAGTTAGCAATGTTGCTGTTTTCTACTTTTTAAAAAAAATTAGTTATGTCTCACAGTTGAGGTACTGTGATTATATTTTAACTACATTGTGACATGAAGTACATTAGTATTATGTCAGCTGAAACAGCAATCTTTTTATACTGCTTTTCGTTTTAACATGGGTATGTAGGACTCAAACTTCAACAATGATTCTTTCCTTGAAGTAAATGGATAAGAGTAACTTGAACAAGTCTTGCTTTGTTATTCCACATCTCTGCAAATGTTTAGGAAGTGTATGTTAAATGCAGATGAAGAATTCTTTTTAGAACAGAATTAAGTGGTGTAAAGATGCTGGCGTACTTGTCCTTGGGATTTGTGCAGTGATGAATACATTTGGTGTTGAAGGATGTTTATTAGCCGGTGGATTATGTAAATGTCCTATGAAGTTAGTGGCAGAGGTTCTGAATTTGCAGCCAGATAATTTTTAAACTTCAAATATTGCGTTTCTTTTAGGTGTTTGATTGTTCTGCCTATTTATATTTGTAGCTTTGCATTTTTTTTGTTTGAACTATATAGAGATAAAGTAAGAAACTTGATTGTTCTCAACTTACAATTAAACATTTCTTCTATTTTTCTTAAAGGTTAAATTAAATGTTTTTGTAAAAAAAATTGATTGAAACAAGCTTCTGTAAGGAGGGTGAAATGGAGGAATATAACAAATAAAACTTTCTGCATGCTTGTAAAAGGAGAAACAAAACTCCAGTGGGAGGGACGTTTATTTGGATTTACAGTAGGTCCATGTTATAAACTACATGGGGCCTATTTGTGTAAGTGATTACATCTAAAATGTAATTGAGCTTAACAGACCAGAAAGATTGTAGGTTTTTATCCTAGACCCAAGGAATTAGGTAAAGCATCCAGATAGAATCCTGTAGTAATGAAGAAAAAAAATTAGATACTTTTTTGGAGAAGCGTACTAGTGAAGACTAGATCAGACTTAATTTTTGTTCTGTGCTTACTAATACCACTTAAATAAACCATGAAGAGTAATCATATGGGCAAGAAGCTAGCGTTCCTGGGAAGCACCACTTTGGCATGATTTGTGCTTTTCCGGGAGAAACTATGATCTGAAATCTAAAAGTGCAAAGCAGAAACTTGAGCACTCATAATCCAGTTGAAATTTTAGCATTTATAATTAACAGAATTTCTATCTGTAATAGAAATTAAATTCAGAAACATTCAGCATTGAGCAGCAACTTTGCTTGATTTCTTTGGTAAATGTCAATTAAAGTATAAGTTTTATTTTAGTACTTAACTTATGTTAGTGTAGATATTGTTTAATGCTGTTGAGCAATACGCTAGCTTTACACACTTTTATATTGTAATTCTTCTAATAGCTGTCTTAATTGATAATTCCTAAATTGATCTATCGCAACAGGAGTATATTTAAAAGGAAATGTTTTTTAGAATGAGTCAAATGATTAAAAAAAAACCTAAATTTATTCCTTAATCTTACCCAAAATTTTTTTCTTTGAATGAAGCATTCTAAAAATACACACTTGCCAAAGAAATTATTTGCATCCCACAATCAGCAAAACACCTAGATGTTGGATATTTAAGTGTGAACTTTTTTTCAGTTCATTTTAAATGTTCAGAGTTTGATTTTCTGTCCACATCTCTTGTATGCTATCCAACTGATGTCCCAATTACAATTCTTTTGACAATAGTAGCTCTGCTTCCTCTTGGGTTGTGCAAATTACCAGTTTGTCATGTGAGGAACTTGCAATGTGATGCACTGGCATTTGCATTCAGCAGAGAATCAGTGGTGTTCATTGCTGACCTCTCCTGGCAGTATAGAGATCTATTGCCAAATGGAGATCTCCAAGAAGCTGATCACATTAAAGTGTTCTCACAAACAAAATAAATCAGGAAGGTAAAATCTCCACATCCCATCACTATTAATTTAAATTTTAGATAGTAATATAATATTGTTTATTATACTAGCTTCTGTCTTAATCCGAACTCAATGTGGAGAAATTTGACATTGCAAAAGCAAGTTGCTATTCTGAAGAAATGAGTATTCAGCATTAATTATAAATTTTAATACTGTCTAAAAAAAAGTTACCCCTTAAGGGAAGACTGAGGTATTGTGATATCATCACTTGAGTAGTAATCCAGAATTAATATTGGGTTAATATTCTTGAAACCATGGGTTTGAATTCCACCATAGTCAAATTTGAATTCAATAAAAAGCAGGCCTAATGGTGACCATGTAATCATTGTCAACAGTCAGCAAAATCATTCATGCCCCTTAGGGAAGATAATCTTTACCTGCTTTGGGGGTGGGGGTGTGAGAGAGCAGGGAGGTGTGTACATATCACTCCAGGCTCAGTAATCAGTTGGCTCTTACCTAACCTCTGCGCAGTTAGGGATGGGCAATAAGTGCTGGCCTAGCCAGCAATGCCCAAGTCTGAAGAAAGACCTTGTTTTTTTTAAATTCATTTTCATTTTGATCAAAACTGATTTGTATGAAAGCATAATGTTTAATCAGGACCCACAACTAGTCTGTTTCCATTCTGTGTGACTCAAGAATAAAATCAATGGCAATACCTTCCGGATTGTGTGCACAGATTCCAAAAGTAGTTAGTTTCTGCAGAGTGATGAGAATTTTGCCATTATTGCCACCATAAACCCCAAGCTGATATCTTAATTGAAAAGGAAAATTAACAGAATGATATTCCAAATTACCCACATTTTGTTTTGAAAAAAGGAAACTTCTCAACCTTCAAACCTTTATTCTTAGATGCATTGTTGCCAACCTGATTTATCTTTTTTTTGTAATGTAGCAGAAAGGACCTTTCTTCTAAACTAGCAACTGGATTCCCTTGAAACATTCACTTTTGGATTTCATTCTTGTTGCTGGCTTTTTTTTAAAATATCATTTGATAGGTTATGTTCTGAAATGACAAATTAGAAATTTCCAAAAACAATTGCTTTTTTAAAAAAAAAGTTTGAAAATTTAGTACTGCAATATGATAATCCACTTGGGTTGTTTCAAGATTAGAAACACAAGCAGCAACATTTGAAGAGTAATTTTTAGTGAGGCAGTATCCATTAATGCACTTTGCATTGTGAAACACGTATGGTCTAATTGGGTAGAATGTATAAAAAGATTAATTTTATACAGATACTTTACTCTTCAGAGAATATTGTTTCACCTGATTTTTGAACTATCTGTTAGCCTTACAATTTGTATTAGACCATATTAGCATTCGTAGAGTTTGATTTTTATGAACAAAACTTATACAACACAATGCTACAATGTCTCACACTCATCTATGTATTGTTCTTTTTATCTAAAAGCCATGAAAGGTTTTGTTCTTGTACTAAGTATTTAATTCAAACTCTACTTGAAGATGTGGATTTCCATGTTTGCCTTGCAATTGTTAGCTTTTGATTTATTAAAATCTGATATTTATTTGTATATTTTGTAAATTGCATTCTGCCATTGTTTTGAGTTGCAGTACACTGTACAAAATGCTCTCTCCATTCTATAATAAAAACTACAACCCCACTGAATAATTTTAAGCATTTTTTTTTGGTCACCTGATTGTATTAGCATGGAGAGTGTGACAGGTGGCCTCTTGTCAAAATTGGTTGCATACATGAGATGAAGTGTTTGATATCGTTTTAATTTTACTGATACCTCTGATTTCATTGGGAATTCATTTCATGGCATTTTCTTTAATGTGCAACAGTATGCCTCGTTTCAGCTGGGAGAAACGGAAAATAATGTTAACTTGCAGTAATTAGTTGAACTCTCTTCAGAAATGTTATAGTGCACACATGGTGTAATTACTATTGGATATTTCTAATTTACAAATTTAAGCATCAAATGCTCATGCTTCTTGGCCTGAAGATGGCGTCAGAACCAAACTTTGTCTTCTGAGAACATGTTGGAATTTCAACTAATTTCATTTTGCTCTTCCATTCCTTGATTTGCTGTACCCTGTTCTAGCTGAGTTGAACAACAGATTAAAACCGTGTGTGCGTGGCTAATGACTGCGTCATGTTGTACGTTGACCCACAGAAATGGATTCTATTGCTAAACCATTTCAATTCAATTTTTGAACTCTGCTCAATCAAGTCCCAAGCTAAAGTAATGAGAACTGTCCCTTATTGGACAGTCTTCCAAAGTAATTTTTTAAGTATTTTGAAGCACTCTAGTTCTCAAAGTTTTTTTAATTATGCATGCATCCATTGGGTGCAATGGTGTCCCTCTTTAGTCCTTAATAAGCAAGGATTCAACTGTCATTCAGTTGGCAGTATTCTGCCTGTTCTTCTGTCTCAATTTCCAGTTTCACATCCCACTTGAGACCAGACCACAAATGTTTATGTTGACACTCTAGTCCTGTACTGAGGAAGTGCTGCAGTATTGGATGCAGATTTTTCTTTATACATGGCATTTAATAGAGGCCCTACCCATACTGAGTTTTTTTTTAAAAATCCATGGCACTATTTTAGAGAAACACAGAATAATTATCTGTGATCATCCTCGATTAGAGTGAGGGGCCAATCAGTTAAGGGTCTGAGAACTTGCGTCATTCAAAGTATCTTGGTGAAACCTGCCTGTTCTCCTTAACTTTGCTCATGGTGGAACATAATTGGAACAGTGAAGAATTCTCAAAAGGTAGTAAGGCTGCAGATGGTTGGAGATTTAAGAGACGAGATGATTTAGGCTTTTGAAAATGAGGATTAGAATTTTATAAATATTTATGACTGAGAAAATCCAGTACTGAATGTTTGTTTGTTTTTTTAAAAATTAATTCACAGGATGCGGGCATTGCTGGCAAGGCAGCATTTATTGCCCAGAGAGCAGCTCGGTGTCAAACACATTTGTTGTGGTCTGGAGTCACATGTAAGCCAAACCAGGAAAGGATGGCAGTTTCCTTCCCTAAAGGATAGTGAAGTAGATGGTGTTTTTTTTCCAACAATCGACAAGGATTCATGGTCGTCATTTAGATTCTTAATTCCGGATATTTATTGAGTTCAAATTCCACCATCTGCCGTGCGGGATTCAAACCAGAGTCCCCAGAACACTGTCTGGGTGTCTGGATTAACAGTCCAGCAATAATACCACTAGGCCATCATCTCAATAAGTCTGAGTGCTGAAAGCCTGAGTGAAGGATAGGACTGGAGGTTGCAATTTCTGCTCCTGGCTGTGAATGGGAGCTCGGTAATTTAGATCTAGTGTTCATTAGGAAATGGACAACAGAGGTTTGGGTGATCTCAAGTTTTTTTTTTGGAAGAAGTCTAAACAGGTTTGTAGATTATTAGAATAATTGAGCCCAGAGGTGACAAATGACCAGATGACAGCTTCAGGGTAGATCAGGATTAGAAATGGGCAATGCTACAGAAGAGGAATATCGATCTAATGATGGCGTGGGTTGAAAACTCAACTGGAGGTCTGATATGGAGCTAACGCAAAAATTTGCCTTGATCTAAAGGCTAGAAACAGGCATAGGCATAGGCTTAGTTGTGGTGGCAGAAAGGATTTGGTCAATGGACCAGGAGCAGTGGGAACTGATAACAATGATTTGACACAAACTGAAATTGCTGGAGAAACTCAGCAGGTCTAGCAGCATCTGTGGAGAGAAATCCATTATTGGGTCCAACGACTTTTTCAGAACCATTCTGAAGGGTCGCTGGATCCAAAACACTAACTCTTGGGAGGGAGGAAAGGTGGTTTTTTTTTAGAAGGGAGAAAGAGAAACAAAAAGACTTGAATTAGAGAATTGGAAAGTGACAAAAAATACAAAACTGAGGGAGATGGGATATTAACAGAAACTTGAATTACAAATCAATAGGGAACTTAGAGAATGAACAGATCAAAGAAAAGCTTAGAGAAAAGACTAAAAGAGGAAGAAGTCACTTGAAGGATGATTTTGATTCCAATGAAGAAATTTAAACCAAGAGTCTATGGTTAGTGCTAAATTTACTGAGGATGGAGTCAAAATATATAATTTGAGAAGATAGCCAGACAGGTGGAGTTGTCAATACAAATTTGTACTTGAATAAGCTTTGCGGAACACCTCCGCTCAGTCCGCAACAAACAACTGCACCTCCCAGTCGCAAACCATTTCCACTCCCCCTCCCATTCTTTAGATGACATGTCCATCATGGGCCTCCTGCAGTGCCACAATGATGCCACCCGAAGGTTGCAGGAACAGCAACTCATATTCCGCCTGGGAACCCTGCAGCCTAATGGTATCAATGTGGACTTCACCAGTTTCAAAATCTCCCCTTCCCCCACCGCATCCCTAAACCAGCCCAGTTCGTCCCCTCCCCCCACTGCACCACACAACCAGCCCAGCTCTTCCCCTCCACCCACTGCATCCCAAAACCAATCCAACCTGTCTCTGCCTCCCTAACCTGTTCTTCCTCTCACCCATCCCTTCTTCCCACCCCAAGCCGCACCCCCAGCTACCTACTAACCTCATCCCACCTCCTTGACCTGTCCGTCTTCCCTGGACTGACCTATCCCCTCCCTACCTCCCCACCTATACTCTCCTCTCCACCTATCTTTTCTCTCCATTTCCGGTCTGCCTCCCCCTCTCTCCCTATTTATTCCAGAACCCTCTCCCCATCCCCCTCTCTGAAGGGTCTAGGCCCGAAACGTCAGCTTTTGTGCTCCTGAGATGCTGCTTGGCCTGCTGTGTTCATCCAGCCTCACATTTTATTATCTTGGATTCTCCAGCATCTGCAGTTCCCATTATCTCTTTGTACTTGAATAATCCTGTTTTGACAGGCACATCTATGATCACACATACCAGTTTGTCTGAAGAACCATCTGCATAGTACAAAATTGTCAGAGACGATACTCAATACTCATGAGCTTAACCTGAAAGTTATTCAGTAAAATTTAGGGCAGCAAAAAAAGCTAAGTGGAAGTTGTAGAATTTGCAAGGGAAAATGTTTCTCAAGGTTCACTAGTTTACCTCCTTCATTCAAAGCACAAGTAATATCTCCCTAATTGAGAGAAATCACATCCAGCAGTCAGATTTTCAAGACTTGGAGCCGTATCTCCCCGTTAGTACATTCTAAGGAAGCATGTTCTGTGTACATCCTATCTACCCCAAAATGTCAGCTTTCTTGCTCCTATGATGCTGCTTGGCCTGCTGTGTCCATCCAGCTCTACACCTTGTTATCTCTATCTACCTGTGACTTCACATTCAAGGAACTAAGAAACCTGCACTCTGTGATCTGTTGTTCAGTCACACTTCCCAGGACCTTAGCATTAAATGCAAGAGTCCTGCCCTGATTTGCCTTCCCAAAATGCAGCCCCTCACAATCTTTTGAACTAAATTCCTCAGCCATTCCTCACTCCATTAGCCCATCTGAAGAAGATCTCGTACTTTAAGGTAACCCTCTTTGCTGTCCACTACACCTCCAATTTTGGAGTTATTTGCAAACTTACTGAGCATACCTCTTATGTTCGTACCAAATCATTTATATAAATGATGAAGATCCGTGGACCCAGCACCAATCCTTGTGGCACACTACTGGCCACAGGCCTCCAGTCTGAAAAGAAATCCTCCACCACCACCACCCTCTATCTCTATCTCTATCTCTATCTCTACCTTTTGATCCAGCTCTCTATCCAAATGCTAGTTCTACCTATATTCTATGCTAACCAGTTTACCATGAGAAACCTTTCAAACACCTTTTATTGAAGTCCATATTGATCACATCCAGTGCACTGCCCTCATCGATCCTCATCATTACTAACTTGATTGAGTTTTGTTGAAGAAGTGAGACATGATTTCCTATGCACAAAACAATGTTGAACATCCCTAATAAGTCCTTGCTTTTCCAAATACATGTAGATACTGTTCCTCAGGATTCTCTCCAACAACTTGCGCACCACCGATATGCAGTTCACAGGTCTGTAGTTCCCTGGCTTTTCCTTTTCCACCAGTCTTAAAAAGTGGCACCACATCAGACAATCTGTAGTCTTCTTGCACCTTGATACACATATATCAGCAAGGGGCCCAGCAATCACTTGCCTCGCTTTCCATAGAGTTCTAGGGTACACCTGATCAGGGTCCTGGGGATTTATTCACCTTTGTGTTTTAAGAGGTCTGGCACCACCACCTCTATTTATGGATGTTTTTTCAAGATGTTGCTATTTATTTCCCTACATTCTCTATCTTCCATTTCCTTCTCCACAGTGAACACTGTGGTATCTCTCCCATCTCCTCTGGTTCCACGTGCAGGCAGCCTTGCTGATCTTTAAGGGGCCCTGTTCTCTCCCTAGTTAGCCTTTTTTGTCTTAATGTATTTGTAGAATCCCTTTTGGATCCTCCTTAACCCTATTTGCCAAAGTTATCTCACGTCCTGTTTTTGCCCTCCATGTTTTCTTGTGTGTACCTTTTTATTACTTTCTAGGGATTCACTCGATCTCTGACTCTACCTAACAACATATGCTTCCTTCTTTTTCTTTCTAGTCATCTAACATTCCCTATACCTACCAGCCTTGCCTTTCACTCTTACAGGAATGGACTGTTTCTGGACACTTGTTATCTCGTTTTGAAGGCTTCCCATTTTCCAGCTGTCCCTTTACCTCAAATATCCCTAGCAATTTTTGGAAGTTCTTACTTAATACCACCAAGATTTGCCTTCCTCGAATTGACACCTTTTTAAACTTTTAGATCTGAAGTATCCTTTTCCATTAGTATTTTAAAACTAATAACTATGGACACTGACACCACAGTTACTGGCCCTGCCCTATTTCCCAAAAGTATATCAAGTTTTGCATCTTCTCGAGTAGGTACATCTACATACTGAATTTTGACACATTCCTCTCCATCCAAACCTTTAACACTATGGTAGTCCCAGGCTATGTCTGAAAAGTTAAAATTCCCTACCATTACCACCGTACTACTCCTGCAGATATTTGAGATCTTCTTATACATTCATTTCTCAATTTCGTGCTGATTGTTTGGGGATCTATAGCACAATCCCAGTAAGGTGATTATCCGCTCCTTATTTCTCAGTTTGACCTAAACCTTGCCTGGATGTAATCCCAGGCATGTCCTTCCTTAGAACAGCCATATTATCATCTCTTAAACAAAAGTGCCACTTCTCCTTCCTACACTGGAACATTAAACTACCAGCCCTGTCCATCCCTGGGCAACATTTCCTGTAATTGCTATGATATCCCAGTCTCATGTTTAAATCCTCCTGAGCAACTCAGCAAATCTTCCTGCCAGTATGTTAGTTGTTTAGTCCCCATCCAATTCAGATGCAATCTGTCTGTCTTTTTACGGTTGTTCCTACCCCGGAAGGGATTTCAATGATCCAATAATGTGAATCCTTCCTTCTCTCACCAGCTCCTCAGCAATGCATTCATCTGCCTTATCCTCCTATTCTTAACCTCACTGGGAGTAATCCAGATATTACTAACCTTGAGGACCTCCTTTTTTTAAATTCTTGCCAAACTTCTTATTTTTTTCCTCCCCTTGCTCTCTCCCTCTTTCCCCATTCTCCACCCCCCCCCTCCCCAACCCCACTTTCCCACTGCTCTGGATCAGAAAAGGACGAGATTTCTGTGTCAATAGTTCCAATGTGTACAACACCATCCTGCTGGTTCTGCTCCCGTTTGAGAATATTCTGCACCCTCGACGAGATATCCTTGATCCTAGCACTGGGGAGGCAACCCCCTACATTCTGATGTCTTGCTGTTGGCTGCAGAAATGTCTTTCTGTGCCTCTGACTAAAGAGTCCCTGATCACAAGTGATCACTGGAAGCCTGACACATCCCTTGTTACATCAGAGCCAGTCCTGGTACCAGAAACCTGGCTGAGGTATTAACTATATAATTCACATCATTGAGCTTAGTTTTGATTTGCTAAGCTCCAGTGAACATTGTTGCTAGAAAGAAGGTGACACTATTATCTGTCTCTGGGGAATCATTGAAAACAAAAGTTTTGAACTAGTCCTTTTTTTTATCAGCTACAGTTTTCAGTTTTGTTGAGCACCCTGCAACTTTTTTTTTCAGTCAACTTTCAGGCTGTGGTCAATTTTTGTAAAAGTCAACAACAAAACTACCCCATTAATAGATTAGACATTTCTACCTGAAGTCAGTTATGGTTGGGATCGGTCTATGTTCCACTTGTACTTTCATCTGTGGTTGCCTATTGTGTTAATGAATGGGAATTAACATGTATTCCTTTTCTCATGGTGTTCTATTATATCAAACTTTGCATAGAATTATAAATCTCCTAAACCCATGCTGAATCTCTGCCTTTGCAATCTAGATAGTGACCAACCACCGTATAATTTCCTTTCTCCCCAACCACATTTTTCCTCACACCCCTGATATTATTATTTTTGCTTTCAAGTAATTCCCTTCTGAAAACTGTAATTGAGTCTGCCCTCATTATCTCATGTGGAAAACATTCTCATTTATGACCACTGACTGCATAAGGAAATTTTCCCTCACGTCACCTTTTTTTGTTTTGCAAATTGCATTTTGAAGCTGTTCTGATGAAAGATAATTGACAGCAAATAATGCCCCTCCACTGATTTCTGAATATTTCAAACTTTTGTTTTCTACCTCATGTTTCCAACATCTGCAGTATTTTTGCTGCTTTTTCACCTCAAATTGATGTCTTGGATTTTTGATTCTTCCACCAATTGAACGTATTTCTCTCTGCTTGAATCCACTAGATGCCTAATGATTATGAATGTCAAATACTCTCACTTCTATACAACTGATATTACCCACCTCCTTGGAACCATTCTAATATTGTAATTTTTTTTCTAAATTCTCTTGCAATATTCCTTGAAGACGGTGCTCAAGTTTAGAAAATAATACCGTAGTTGTGACCAAGTCCCAGTGATTTATTGGGGTCAATCATAACATCCTTGTTTTTGTGCTCCATGCCTTTTAGTCTACCTTCTCAAACTGTTCTTCCAAATTTAAAGATGTGTAAAGATATACACCACCCCCCCCCCCCATTTCCTTGTTTTTAACATCCTTTTATAAATTATGCCCATTATATCTCCTTTCTTCATTATTTCAATCAACATGTATCACTTTGCATTTCTCTAAATTAAATTCCATATACCACACGTCAATCCATTCTACCAACTTATGTCCTGTCAAATTCTATCTCTATACTCAGCATTGCCATTACACTTCCAAATTTTGTCATTTGCAAATTTTCAAATGATCATTTCTACTGAAGACCAATTCATTACTAAATATCACACATAAACAATGGTTTGAATGCCAGTTTTTGAATAAAAACCACTGCATATATTCCTCCACTCTGAAAAACAATTGCTTATCATTGCCCTGTTTCTAGACATTCAACCAGTTGCATTTCCATGCAACCACTGCCCCTTTTATTTCATAAATTTCAATTTTGTTCATGGTAATTACTTGACACTTGTCTCTTGAACACCTTTTGGAAGTCCTTACAGACCACATTATTTGCATGACCCTTATCAAACATCTCTCTTATCCCATCAAAAATACAAAATAAAATAGTTGATCGTTATTTGCTTTTAATACATCCATTATTGGTTTCCCTTAAGTCTTTGTCCACTCAACTGTCAGTTCAGGATAAAATTACCTAACAAACATTCCTTGGAGTTACACTGACTGGCCTCACTGTTTGCATAGTTTATTCCTGTACCCTTTAGTCATGATATTTTTCAATTTCCAGTCTTCCCATTTTCATCTCAGGAGTATTTGAAAATTATGGGCATGAGTTCCACCATTTCCAGCCTTGCTTCCATCAACAGCTTCAAATGCATCCCTTCAGACTTGGGTGACTTAGTTCCTTTCATCCCTAAGAACCTTTCCAATATTTCTACTTTATCATTTATTAGCCAATCCTGTACTTCAACTGTAACTTTTGTGGCCGCATTCTGCTTGGTTAAAAAACAATACTTGTTCAGTGCTTTACCCCTGCTGTCTTCTTCCATGTCTAAGTTTTTTGTTTTTGGTTCCTAATTGGCATGCTCCCTTCCTTTTACTATACAGCTATTGCCTGTGGATTCAGTCTTATGTGTACTGCAGGCCCTATTTGGCCCTTTCTTTTCCCTTTTTAACTGTCCCTTTTGCACTTGCTATATTCAGCTGAGTGCCATATATAATGCTTTTCTTCAGTTTTTTTTTTGATCTGTTTTCAGACATAAAAGGTTACGATGTGATTGGAGCCAAACATTTTGAAATCTATCATGTTAAGCTACGACCTGTTGCTTATTCCTTCACATTACTATTTTTAAACACTTATTTGAAAACCTTCCTAGTTGAAATCAAAAATAAACTTCTTTTGTTTACAATTTCACAGCTTATCCCACTTATCTTTGACTAACCAGGGTACTACTTTATTTTTTGGTTGTTGTTCGTACAGAGGACTGTCAAATACTGATAACTAGGCTGTCGGATAAGTTGGTCAGCTCTCCTATTCTTGGTTTCCTAATAGGACAGCCCATCCTTGGACACCAGTGACTCCAGATGTTCGTTATCTTTCCAGAAACATGTTAGATTTTCAGTGGCCTTGACAACTGTATTTATAGTAATCTTCAGTCATTAATTTGGAAATAACTACAAATTACAGAAGTTCCAGCCCCTACTATTACTTCCGTCCCAATCTTCCCCTTGCTGCTGCCACAATCTTTAGTCTGTGTATTGATTGCATGGGACTCGGCCTTTTTAATTTTTAACTTCACCTTGTGCAAGGAAGTTGACATGAATGCCACTGGCTTTACAGAATCCCAGAAGTGTTACAGCACAGAATGAGGCCAGTCAGCCCATCAAATGAGCATCACAATTTAGTGCCATGCTCTTGTCCTTTCATCACATCCTTGCATAATTGCCCATACAAGAAACTCAATCCTGTTCAGAGTTTTGTGAAATTCATACATTTTGTGAAGAATGTAAGCTAAAATCTCACATGGGGACTGATGAAGACCTGATTGAACACAACATTTGAAAACGTTGTCCACTTCTGTCCTATTTTAGGCAATCTCATTAAATTCCAAGTGGGTCATATCACATCTATTCTATGTTTGAAGCCAATATCAACTTTTGCTGATTCTACTCTAGGATATGCAATAGAACATGGGGGAAGTTAAATTGAATATTGTTTAATAATCTGCCCTTCTCAGTTTTGAAGGTCAATGTTCTGAGGTTATGCAGAAATTAATTATGATATCCAACTGTGGAGATGAAGGCTTTCAGTAACCAGAGTAACAATTTACTTTTGCCCTCTGTTAATCATAAAGGTTTCTCTCTACTGGATGATGTTTTGCGCTTTTTTTTTGGGGTTCACTACCCAGGCAAGTGGAGAGCATTCATTCTCATTCCTGAAGCGTCTTGCAGATGGTGAACAAACTTTGGGGAATAAGGATACATATTAATTGTTGCACAATTCCCAGCCTCCAGTTTGATCTTGAAGCAACAGTATTTTTGACTGATTCGGTTAACTTGTTACTCGGTGGTAAATTCAAGTTATTGACATTTAGTGATTCATTGAAGATAGTGCTGTTTCGGAGCAAAGGTTGGTGATGTGAATCTCCCTCTTTTTGGATATGGTCATTGCCTGGCAATTGTGTGATGCAAATATTACTTGTGGCTTAGCAACCCAAGCCAGACTGATGTCTGTTTCATGCTGCATATGGATACGGGCTGCTTCAGTATCTGAGGAGTCACAAATGGCACTGAACAGCAAAAAACCCAACCCTATGATGACCTTATGAGGGCAAGATCTTTGAAGCGGCTGAAATTGGTTGGGCCTAAGTCACTACCCTGAAGAAGGTGTCCTGGAATTGTAGTAAATGTCCTGCAAGGTATAACTCAAATGGACAGCTTCTTTTCACTTTTTAACTTTGCGAGGGCAAGTTGATGCCATACTTGTTTGAATGCTGTCTAGATGTTGAGACTTCCATGACCAAACTGCTGCAGGCTTCATTCCTACAGCTGTAAACTTTACCAGCCAACATTAAACTTTGCATTTTCTAACTCTAGTAATTAATCTATCCCAAAATCCTGTTGGCTACTGTACCCTTTTACATCCTAGGTTCTGGAGTCCATACCCTTAAAACCAATCTCTAACAGGGCTTTTAATGAGGCTTCCTAAGTTCTGCTTCTGTGGCTATGTTGATTTGTGTCTGATTGTATCTGTGATGATCCTTGAGCTGTTTTATTTGATGTTAAAGGCACTATATGAGCGTATGTTACTGTTGCTAATTAAGCACCTAACAAAGAAACTATTATGAATGAGGCTTGTAAAACAAAAAAAATCACTGAAATATAATACAGAAATCAGAGCCGCGCCCCCCCCCCCCCCCCCCCCCCACCTTCACTATATCCCTCCAGCTAATTTAATGACCTAAGTGTCTGGAAAATGAATCCCACAGCCTGTGTGTGTCAGTAGTCAAATATCATGTGTCCAAAGTAACCAGCCATCTGTATTCAGCATTACGATACTCTCCTGGCTGTCTGATAAAACTCCAAATTATAGCATTGGTCCACAGTGATAGTGCTACAGTTTTTGCCCTGACCCAAACTTTGTCATTTGCTGAATTAGATCATGAAAAGCTTATGGCACAGAAAGAGGATCTTTGGTCCACTGTGTTGGCACCAGCCTAGAAACTCACCATCCAGCCTTTTCCCACTTTCCAGCATTTGGCTTTTAGCCCTACAGGTTATGGCATCCTTTCTATTCATTCCTGGGATGCGGGTGTCACCAACAGTGCCAGTATTTGTTGCCGATCTATAATTACTCTTGAACTGAGTGGCTTTCTAGACTCAGAGAGTAATGACGAGGTAAATACATTACTATGGGTCTGGAATAAGATGTAAGCCAGACTGAAGAAAGATGTCTGATTTTATTCCCTAATGAATGACAAGTGCACTAGTTGTGTTTTTCTGACAATCAGTAGTCCCCATAATTGAGACTAGGTTTGCATTCCTGACTTCAATAATGGCATTCAAAATCCATCAGCTATCATTGGAGCATTTGAGCCCAATTAGTCTGGGTCACTGGATGACTGGTCTTGAGACCTTATCAGAATGTCACCATCTTTCTGAGTGATGTACATGTTCAGGCACCTTTTCAAAACAAAAAAAAAATTTTTACCTTATCCACCCTTCCAGGCAGTGAAATCCTAATCCCTACTACTCGACAACTTTTTTTTAAAACTTTTTTTCCTCTCTAATCCTTTTTATCAATTTAAATCCATGTCCCTGAGTCACTGACCTCTCTGCTGAGGGAAACTGGCCCCCCACAATTTTGTTCACGTCAATCAAATCTCAACGAATTCTGCTCTGTTCAGATGAGAACAAGCCCCAAACTCAGTTCTGAGGCAGAGTCACTGGACCCAAAATGTTAACTTTGAATTCTGTCCATGGATGCTCCCAGACTTGCTAAGACTTGCCAGCAATTTCTATTTTTGTCCCAGCTTAGCTAATTGTTCATCATATCTGTTTTTTCCCAGTCCCGACAGTATCCTAGTAAATCTCCTCTGTACCCCCTCTCGTGAAATTACATCCTCTCTGGAAAGAGGTGGCCAGCAGTTGGTAAAGTGTGGCCTTACTAATGAGCCTAGGGGACAGTCAAGAGTCTAACACAGTGCTGTGGATTGCAAGTTACGGGAGGCCAATCAAATGATGGCTTTGTCCGAGATGATGTAAATGTTCTTTTGAGTGTTGTTGGGGAGTCAGGAAATGTGTTGCACTTTTTAAGTCATGATCTTAAGAAACACAACTATAATCTTAAAGAAAATCCAGAAGGAGGAGGGTAACTTCTTCAAGGTAGGTGTTGTTAGATGATGCTGCTTCGCAGTGGGGTTAAAATCAATTCAGAGGTAGTGGGAACCGCCAATGCTGGAGATCTGAGATAACAAGATGTAAAGGGCTCACCTTTATCCCCCTCCACCCTAACAAAAACAAATACGGCGCACACTAGGATGTTGAACAGTTTTTTCTGCCACTGCCGTCTCCCCCTCTATAATCATGAGTCCAACCCTCCCTCTACTGACCTCTTCCCCAACCTCCAACACACCCCCTCCTCCTAGACACCACCCCAAGGCTTCCTACCCTCCCTCGACCTCTTCATCTCCAAATGCCACTGAGACATCAATCGCCTCAACCTCGCCACCCCTCTCACCTACTCCAACCTCCTCCCCTGCAGAACGGGCAGCCCTCCATTCTAATCCCAACCTCACCATAAAACCCGCGGTCAAAGGAGGTGCAGTTGTAGTATGGTGTATTGACCTCTACATCGCCAAGGCCAGATGCCAGCTCTGACACCACCTCTTGCCCCCTTGATCATGACTCCGCCCTTGACCACCAAAACATCATCTCCCAGACCATCCATAGCCTCATCACTTCAGGTGACCTCCCACCCAAAGCCTCCAACCTCATTGTTCCCCAACCCCACACCGCTCGCTTCTTGTCTCCTTCCCGAAATCCACAAACCTGATTGCCCTGGTTAACCCATTGTCTCTGCCTGCTCCTGCCCCACCAAACCTAACTCCATTTTCTCCCCCTTGGTCCACCTACGTCTGTGACACCACCCACACCCTCCTCCAAAACTTCCCATTCTCTGGTCCCCAACACTTCATCTTCACCATGGACGGCCAATCCCTATACACTTGCATTTCCCATGCAGATGGCCTAAAGGCCCTCCGCCTCTTCCTGTCCAACAGGCCCAACCAGTTCCCCCTCCACTGACACCCTCATCCGCCTAGCCGAACTAGTGTTCACCCTTAACTTCCTCTTCAATTCCTCCCACTTCCCACAGACAAAGGTGGCTATGGGTACCTGCATGGGCCCAAGCTATGCCTGCCTCTTTGTAGGATACATGAAACTATCCCCCATCTCTTCCTCCATTATATCAATGACTGACTGTCGGCGCCACCTTGTGCTCCCATAAGGAGCTCAAACAGTTCAACCACTTCACTAACACCTTCCCCCCCCCCCCTCAACCTTAAGTTCACCATCTCTGATACCTCTCTCTCCTTCCTGGACCTCTTTGATTCCATCTCTGGCAACCACCTGGAAACAGATTATCCACTTCAAGCCCACCGACTCCCACAGCTACCTAGAATACATGTCCTCCCACCCACCTTCCTGCAAAAAATGCCATCCCCATGCCCAATTCCTTTGCCTCTGCCACGTCGGCTCCCGAGAAAGGCATTCCACTCCCGGAGATCCCAGATGTTCTTGTTTTTCAAGGTCCGCAACGTCCCCTCCACAGTGGTCAAACATCCTCTGTGTGTCTTTTGCATTTCCCACAACTCATCCCTCACACCCCCTCCCCCCAACAACCGCCAGAACAGAATCCCCCTCATCCTCACATACCCCCCCACCAACCTCCGGATCCAATGCATCATCCTCTGCCACTTCCACAATCTGCAATCTGACCTGACTATTAAAGACAGTTTTCCCTCCTCACCCTTTATCTGCATTCCTGAGGGATCACTCTCTCTGTGACACTCTTGACCACTCCACACTCCCCACCAACCCCACCACTTCTCCCTGCAACCACAGGAAGTGCTACACCTGTCCCTACACCTCCCCACCTCACCCCATCCTAGGCCCCAAGAAGAAATTCCACATCAAACAGATGTTCACCTGCACATCTGCTAATGTGGTAATACTGTGTCCACTGTTCCCGATGTGGCCCCCTCTACATCGGGGAAACCAAGCAGAGACTTGGAGACTGCTTTGTGGAACACCTACGCTTGGTTTGCGACAAACTACTGAACCTCCCAGTCGCGAGCCATTTCAACTCCCCCTCCCACTCCTTTAGACAATATGTCTATCCTGGGCCGCTTCCAGTGCCACAGCGATGCCACCACAAGGTTACAGGAACACCACCCCATATTTTGCTTAGGAAACCTGCAGCCCAATGGTATCAACATGGACTTCACAAGCTTCAAGCTCTCCTCCCCTAACGCATCCCAAAACCAGCCCAGCTCAACCCCCCCACCTAACATTTCCGTCCTACCTTCTACTTAGCCACTCCTCCCACCTCAAACCCCACCTCTATCTTCTACTGACCAGCCTCATCCTGTCTCCTTGACCTGTCCGTCCTCCCTGGACTGATCTACCCTCTCCCTAACTCCTCACCTACACTTGCCTTTACTGGCTCTATCCCCGTCTCTTCAACCGGTCTGTCTCCTCTCCACCTATCTGCTCCTTTTATCCTTCTTCCATCTGCCTCCCCTCCCCCTCCCCCATTTCTGAAGAAGGGTCCAGACCCAAAACATCAGCTTTCCTGCTGCTTGGCCTGCTGCGTTTATGCAGCTCTACACCTTGTTATCTATAAATCTTAAATGTGGAGTTATTGTTTCAGGCTTTGAGTAAGTGGAAAGGGCTGTGGGCCAAGGAAGAGAAAAGGAAAAGCAGAAAGAAATAAAAGGACAAAAGACAAATGGAATGGTATTTAGTTGTTGTAAAGAAACAAAAGATTTGCCTGAAGGGAGTGTGCATGGCTGAATAATGAACAGTCCACCACTGAAAGCATTAGACAGTATCTTGATTAAGTACTCTATTTATCACAGTCCATTTTCAGTCAGCTGGATATTAAATAAACATATGTAAGGAGTTAATATGCTGCCACACTTGGTTGAAGAGCCTATCGATAACTGATGCCTCCATCTCTTGTCTTGCCAAACTTGTAACAGGCTCAAACTTGATACTTCAAATATTCTCGTTGGCAACACATCTACTGTCGTATTAGTTAGTTCTTTGCCGTCAGCTTTTTTTTAAAAAAGAAGGGCTTGTTTGAAGGCAAGCACAAGAAAAATAAATCTGTTATCAGTTTTTAAATCAGTAATATGAACTTGAGTGAACACCAATGGGAAGCCATTTGTTGGGACTGCAAAAAGCCAGTAACAGCATTACTCAGTCAGATCTGTGGCTTGAAATTACCAGCTCTGAGGTGGTGGTAAAAGAACAGAGGGAGGTGTCTGAATAGAACCTCCAATGTATTTCAGCCAGAGGCCAACTTTTCTGGAGGTAGTTTGACAACAAGTTCAAGAATACACATGTAGGGTGCATGTTGGTAATTAACTGTTTAAAAAGACCTGGCACTTAGAGGTGCTTTTTTAAAAAAAGTTGCATGGAACCATACAGCCTATAAAAGGAGAAGTTGTAGACCATTTGCCCTTTCAAACCCGCCCCACCATTCAATAAAGTGATGCCTGATCTATTTGTATTCTAAATTCCATGCTCCCATCTACACTTTTGCTTTCCATGCCTCTCAAGAATCTGTCCACCTCTGTGGTAAAACAGAGAATTCTCTTCCATAGAAGGTGGAATAATTAAAAGGCCACATGACCTCCCCATCTGTCTTGTAAGGGCAACACCTAATTTTAAGGCCATCACTGTAGTTCTGGATGGCCACAAGGCCACCACTGCAAGATCGTTCAGGATATTTGACCTTTACTGCTGGGGATTGGATTTTAAAAGTAAGAGTCTCATTACAACTGTACACACAGTGGTGAGGGCAACATTATTGAAATATACAAGATTCTTTGCCAGAGATAAAAAGGGGTTCTTTAAAAAAAAAGTCGCGAGTTTCCACAGACGAGAATTACAAAGGTTATCAAGTCAACAACCTTTTTCATCCCTACTCCAATTTCTTAGGCAGTGTGTATCATTACTTCATTCCTTTTCCTCTATCTTCATCTCATTTCTGCTACAGATTCATCCACAATAGCTAAAAAGGATCGAGGAATATCCTCCCATAACTTGCTAGGTAATTAGCATTCACCTGAGGAAATACTTAGAACATTGCTGAATTCTCTCACTAAAAATGAATGGCGAGTTGAGACCATCCCCTGGGTGTCATCTCCATCACCTTCACTTGATAGCAACATGATTCCATCAATGAACAAATTTTGATCTTTCATAAAAGGATATGACTATTTACTTCATCATTTTATTATTCTTTCACAAGCCTCATTTCAGCTAAAAATAAAAGCAAAATACTGTGGAAATGTGAAATGTACGCAGAAAATCCAAGAGAAGCTTAACACATTTGGCAGTATCTATGGAGAGTGTTAACATTTTAAGTCTAGTCTGTCTCCTCAATTTCAACTGCGCTTTCTTGCTGTCTTCACTTGCACAGAAGCGTCAAGTTGAAGTTGAAATGTTAACTCTGTTTCTCTCCCAACAGACACTGCCAGACCTCCTGGTTTTTGCCAGCAATTAACAGTCTCTATTTCAGCTTTCCATCACCTAAACGTTTCTGGGAATTATATAAAATGCACATAGCATACCTACACTTGTTTTTCAGAATGCTGAAGGACTGACTATGTATTTCCATTACTTCCTGGGTCTTTTTCTGTGTATCTGTCACCCTGGCTAGTTGCATAATATTATTTTCAAAGGTAACACTTGCATAATTACTGGAGATAAAAAAGCAGTATTTGAGAAACTGTAGTATGAAACAGAACAACATGATGTATGAAACACAAACAGCTTTAATAAATGATTTTGCATTCCAATCTTCAGCATTTTGGAAACATCAAGGACATACTTACAGCATTGTTGAATTTTCTCACTAGATGCGTAATAGTTAAATGGTTAGCTGGGCTTATCCCCTGGGTTGTGCAGCTGAACAGCGAGACCTGATTTCCAGAAATGACAGCTTTGGTTACAGTTAAGATTTGCAATCACCTCAGCAGTTTAGCAATAGTGGTTATTGGTTTCACAATTAACTTAAATCATATTCCAAAAATCTTCATATGCTGTATGATGAAACTTAGCTTTAAAGGGGCTGAGTGTAAAAATAAATCTCTGTTTGAAACACAAGGAAACCTACATTGGGACAAAGCTAATCTCTAGTGACTGAAGCCTTACTAAATGTTCTTTTCAACTTGCCATTTAACAATCACAGCATTTCCTCATGATGTTAAGAACCCAAGATTACAGTGTAAATCATGTGCGGATAATTTTGAAAAAGGGCTGAATAGAACCTTTGCCTATAAATTCATTGCACTAGTTTTCTCAATTCATACCTCAGCTTTTCAACAGGGCAGCAGAGCCTGATTTCTGCTACTGAGGTTAACAAGGATATAGCAGAAATCAGTCATTTAAGAAGAGGAAAAAAAAAACTGGTCTTGGCTAGTGGTTGAATGTCATATCCTTCATCCAGTTCATTTTATAAACTTGTATTGAATTTCGTACAAAATGAAATTATAATGCTCCAATTTATTTTTTTTTAAATTTTTACAATTTTCTGAGGGTACGTTGTTGATAATAAAAGATACAGAGGCTGAACGGTTCCTGACCATTACTGATGCTGCTTCTTGGTCTCTAGAAGTCCTCCAGTGCACCACTGTAAAAAGACTGGAGTCATTCTTCCCACCTTGCACAGGGAAGGTCTTAAGTCTCACCTTGACAACTTCTACAAAGTACAACTGAGGTTAGGAACTTAGCAGTGTCAGTGTCAACTCAGATACATATCCTTCCATCCAGTAACACTCTAGCCATTTACGCTAACAATGACTTTTAGTGACCTGGTTGAAGGGGCTGGATTTGGCTGGAACTTGGAACTCTTGCTATTTGATTGTTTCATTTGACGTGACCCAGTATGCACCAAGATCACTTGTTTAGTAACACTGCATTTGTTTAGAATAAGTGAACATAATGCTAGTCAAAAAAATACTCCAGCATTACGTACTGGCACCAGTAAATTTAAATGGGCAAGACCCATCACATCAGCCCTAATCAAAACCACTACTTTTCCTCCCATGCACACATACACGATAAACAATTTCAATTTCTTTATCAATTATTGCACATAACTCTCACATGGTGTATTAATTTTAAATAATGGTTAACATTTTACAAAAGACTATGGCACGTAACATTAAACACAATGGGTTACTGAACAATGAGCATCAGCCAAAATTATGGCCCTTATTTAAATGTGGTCATTATATAATCACAAAGAGCTAGTAATGATACACAGGTTTAACAGTACAGACAATGTTTGATAAGCTTCCACAGACCATGTGGTCATATTCACAACCAAGCTAAGCATCTTATGAGAAGTCTGCCCACCCCATTTACTTTTATAGAAGTTCAGTTCAGTGTTGGCACCGCCATCAGATTGCTAATGCATTTTTGCCATCGGTGCTTGTATGTTACGGATAACAAGGCTGACCAGCTTTGGAATGGCACAACTTTTATTTCAGTTCCTTAATTCCAGTTTTCATTGCTTGCTATCCTTGAATGGACAAGTAGGTGTGCCACTTGTCTGCTTCACAAAATAAATTATTTTGGCATTTGCGAGGAATCGTTTGTCAATGCTTTCATGAGATGTGTCACTGGCATGTCTAGCATTTATTGCCCATCTCTAATCGCTCTTGATAAAATGTTCTTGCACGGCCTTTTTGAACCACTGCAGTCCATCTGATGCAGTTAGTCCCAGAATACTGTTGTAAAAGAAGTCCCATACTTTTGACCTGGTAATAATGCAGGTACAGCAAGAGAATTCCAAGTGAGGATGGTGTGTTGCTTCAAGGGGAACTAGTAAGTGGTGTTCCCATGTGTGTGTGGCAACTGACTTTCAAGGTGGTACAGTCCTTGGGTTTAGAAGGCATTATACCTAGCTCTGCCAAGTAGGTGTGGTATTACTTCACATGCAGAGATTTGTAGGTGATTCTTTAAATTCAGTTGACTCCTTAAATCTAACTGGCACTAGATTAAGTTTAAAATGTTCCAGGAGATTGGACTTGCTAGGAAATCACACTCTGCATTCCTGGTGGTCATTTGCATTGAAAATTGCTGGTAAGATGATACATCTTACTTAAAATGACAATACCCTATAATATTAACTGCACAACAGTTCTCAGTTACACATAGTGCAGGAGGCATTTTCTTTGGCAAACATCTGAATCAGAAGTGGAAATATGATTAGAATGGTTATGCATTGTTGAATGATTGGCACAGGTTATAGGTATTGACTGCTGGTCTCTTTTTGTATAAATAGTGAGACTTTGTTCAAACGGAATAGATTCACAGTTCACTGAATTTTAGCATCATGTTGACATCTGACAGCTGACTGTGGCTGTGTGCTGAGATGAATCAGTTGCACAGTTGTACTTGCGGCTGTTACGACAACCACAGCAAAGTAACAGGGAGCTGTTATGAATGGAGGCAGCTGTCACCTACCAGGCATTATAATTTGGATGTTGTTGTTTCAATATAACATTCTCGTCATAATCACAGTTCTAGAAGAAATTCCTTTCACAAATAAAGAATTTGGTAACTACCTTTACCTAATAGTACTTTACCTTCTACTTTTTATAACCTAATTGTTTCATGCCTTAGAAAGACTTTTGAAGCCGTCTAGCACACTTAGCATATATAATGGGCAATATTTTATTCTCTCCCTGACGTGTGTTGAGGCAAAGGGGCATTTTCTCAGGCATCACGCTGCCTCTATTCTGATTAAGACTGGGATGGGAAATGCAATGGAAGGCCTCCTGTCCTATTGACAATTGTGCAGGCCTTGAGTGGGCAATTAACACCCAGCTATGTCTGTGGCTTTTGGTGGGTGGGAGAGGAGGGGCGGTGCTGTGTGTCAAAGCGGGGAACAAGATAAGTGGTTACTTGGAGGGCGGTGGCTGTGTCTATCATTCAAAGGCACTCAATGAATTCGCAGTTGAAGAACCAGACAATGGAAGTTTGTTTTGGGGGTGGGGGAAGGTGGTGTTGGTGGTGAGTAGTAATGGTGGTGGTGGTTGAGAGCCAAAATCTAGCCATTGCCCCTGGAGACACCATAACCTGCAACCCCACCTCATACAACCCTCTTATCAGGGAGTTCTGACCTTGAGATGCACTGCAATCATAGGTGTATCTGTTCCCTTCAATGGCCATTGTCTCCTGGGTGGTACTGCCAAAATAAATAAAAAGAGCTCCCAGCCTTTTGTTGAAAGGCCCACACTACAATGTTTGAGGAAAGCTCACCTGCCATCCCCCAAGCCCTCCCCCTAAATCAGTGTGCCATCTCCAATGGAGGTAGACGTCAAATCACTTCTGGTGAAATCACCCTCCAGCACCAAACACCATACATATGGCCACAATTTATCCATAATTAATTTGGATCATTTCTTTCTTATGAAGCTAAACCGCCTGTTCAATAAAACAATGAGCTACACTGTCCTTCTCTGCTAGGACCTTGTTTGAGTGAAATGTGTCAGCAAAATTGGAAATGATACCTATGTTGCAGCAATTTCAAAATGATTTTGGCCTGTAAGGTTAGGAAGGTATACGAAATCTCATAGCAAATCAGACTTTACAGTGGAAAATACGTTCCCTTACAAATTCAAAAAAAACATTTTTACTTAAACTATCTCCTGCATCCTCTGTAATGCAAGGCGGCTTTGTCCCTTGACAATTCTTTAAATATCCTGGATTGTGCAGCATTGGGCGAGACAGCTTTTAGTGGAAGACACACAGTCCAGGATGAAGGGACAACATTCAGAATTTTCTTCTCATCACAGCTATAGATTGGTGTGTGGCGCATCTAGTTCAGTCAATCTTAGGGCAGAATTCAGACTCAGACGGTTGCCACATAAATGCATATATCGGAGTTTCAAGCTCAGTGGGAAGGTAGTAAAACGTCAAAACTCCTGGTGCCGTTTTCAAAAACAAGAAGAGATTAAGACCGCCATGATGTATAAACAAGAGTCACGAGATGTTATCTCACAGCAAACAAATCAGATTTTTCCCTTCTTCGATCTCTTCCTGCACTTTATCGCTGGATGTTGCGATTTCTGCTTGTGCAGACAGCACTGCACAGAGGAATGTAAGGACAGTGCCACCCACTGCTGTGTAAAAGGCCCAGCCCAGAGAACAAGCACCTAACTGATAAGGTGAAACATCTGGTCCACAATAGTCCATCACCTTCTGAGCACCCCATCCAGCAGGATAAAGGATCAGACCAAGAATTAGGAAGAGACCTGAAAGAAATAGCAAATTAATTAGTTAAAACAAAAAAAAAGGCAGAGTATTGCTATTTTATCGTTTATTTATCTGGGAACAAATTACTGCACATGCTTGATACTGAAAACAACAAACGCTGGAGGAGATTACAATGGGTCAGACAGCATGCATGGACAGACAGCAAGGTAACTAGTCTAGATGACTCTTCAGTCCATTTGCAACTTGTTTAAAGAGAAAACAGCTCCAACCAAAATGTTCTGAACAAATGTGCCTAGGTGTCACACAATACCAAAATGGTCAAATCAATACAAAACACAAACCAGTACCAAAGAAAAACCTTCCCACTCTATTCGGAACAAAACTACAATAATCTTTAATACTAAACATACTATCCCTAATCCTATTTGGCCCCTTAAGGTTATAGTACTTCCTCAGTCTCTAGTAAATTGATGCAGTTGCTCTCTCTGTGGCTCTGGATCTATGAAGCTGCTTTCTTCCTCTCTCTGGATGGTCAGCTAGTCTCCGCCTCTTGCCGTGCTGGTCTCCTCAAAATGTCTCAGAAGGTTCCAAAAGCTCTGATGAAGGGTCATCTGGACTCGAAACATTAGCTTGCCCTCTCTCCGTGGATGCTGTCTAATGCTGTTATTTCCAGCATGTTGATTTATTGAGTTCTGAGGAAGGGTCACCGGACCCAAATCGTGAACTGTTTTTCCCTTCACAGTTGCTGCCAGACCTGCTGAGCTTTTCCAGCAACTTTATTTTTGTTCCTGATGTTGGTTTATCTATTGACTTATGATAAAATCTCATCTTACCAGTTGTTAACAAATAACTGTTGGCCAATTTTTCGATCCAAATGAAACGTTTACAACTTAATTTTATATTTCTTGCTATTTTACATTCCTATTCTATTTTTTCTTTATCAATTTCTTGCTCCTCTTCTATTAAGTTTAACATTTTTCCAGTCCTCGAGCTTACAACTTTTATGGCTCCTCTAAAAGGCTTTTCCCTTGATCTAATACTATCTTTAAGTTTCCCTGTTACCCACGGCTTTTGATTTCGCCCCCCACCCCTCCACACAGTATATTTGCCTTAAAGGAAATATATTTTTTGAAAATCAATTCTGTAAATACTAGGCATTGTCTCTTGAGATAAACCTGGGGACTCCTGCCTGCCTGGTCTTTCTACACTGTCTACTGGCCACTCACTGCCTCTGTGGCTGTTTGGTCAAACTTTATCCTGTATAATTCTTCAATTTGTACAAAATGCACCACTGTCATTCCAGTTGCCACTCTACTTCCACATTCCATTGATGCATGAAGCTTTACTGCTACAACGAGGGTCAGCAAATAAGAGGTCATCATACAAACATTTATTGCATTTATTGCCCTTGAGTTGAGTGGCTTGTTAGGGCATTTCAGAGACAGTTAAGAGTCATTACATGTCGGTCAGACTAGGTAAGGTTGGCAGATTTTCTTCCTTAAAAGATCACCGGTGAACCAGATGTGTAGGACAGTTGAGAATGGTCTCATGGTTACCATTAGGCTAGCTTTTCAACACGAGATTTTTAAAATTACATCGGAAATGTCACCACCTGCCACAGTGGGATTTGAACCCATGTACCCGGAATGTTAGCATTTACTAATCTAGTGATATCACCACTATGCCAGAATCTTCCCCTATTCTATTTTGCTCAGTGCTACTTGGTAAATTATTTCAGTAATAGTGTTGCTTTGTTTTAATACATTCCTTGCTCTGGTATGAAGATTTGATAGTATATCAGGGTAAGGAAGATGACTCGGTCTTTAATAAATTGCACCGTTTATATTTCTCAAGTATGTCCTGTCAGCTATATTTCCCTTGTTTCTACTTCACTGGTAGAACAAACAAACACGTGGGAAATACTCTACTTCAAAAAAGGCAGGAAACAGTGGTTTATACAGTGCATTTTTTATTATAATGGCATCCCTTGAGTGAAATCGAATGTAGCTGTTCAATCTGTAATTTTTACTTAAAATTCTGAACACAAAATTATTTTGAATATAAATCAAAACCAGTCTCCAACACCTAAGACACATATAGCATAGTCTTTAATAAGAGTCTCAGATCTGGCGTTATTAAAAAGCACTACCCAATTTCCTATTCATTTTTGGAAGCACTTCTACTATCCTTCTGTTGCTCTCTGCCTAGATTCATTTTTAGCTACTGTCTGCACTAAGTTTGTCATCATACATAAAAACAATTGAAATACATGTTGTAATTTAGGTAATTAACATCTAAAATATGTAGTACACGGTTGACTTCAGTTTGTCACACACTGACAGAAGTCTGTTCGGGAGTCAAATGAAAAAGAAGTGCTAAATGACAATGGTTTAGTTTATTACACCTTACAAATGATAAAAGGAGAAGATAGGTGGAGAGGAGACAGACAGGTCAAGGAGGTGGGGATGGAGCCAGTAAAGGTGAGTGTACATGGGGAGTTAGGGAGGGGACAGGTTGGTCCAGGTGAGGACGGACTGGGTCAAGGAGGAGGGATGAGGTTAGTAGGTAGGACTTTGGGGGGGGGGGGGGGGGTGAGGGAGCCATCTGCCTACCAGGTTCTAAGCACCTCTTGAAGGAGGAGATGGTGGTAAAGGGTTTTATGAAGGAAGTTCTAGAGCTTAGAGACAGATACTGGCACCGATTATAGCAGTCTTCATTACTACTGAACATCCCAACCTGCTTTACAATCAATTAAATACTCTTCAAAAGTTTATAATGCAGTGAACAAATAAATTTGCAGACAGTATGATCCTGCAAAAATTCATTTAGGATCTGTATTGTTCAGGATATACAGGAGAACTCCCTCAGTACTACACTGGATAACCACCTGAGATAGTTGTACTCATGTCCCTGGGTGGACCTTTGTAAACTGGGTGTCTTGTACGCTGCCTGCAAAAGCATTGAGAAACCCACACTAACTCATGGACAGAAGGTATGCCAGATCTTCATCTGGTCAGGGATGCTGGAGGATATTCCTCCTAATTGAGGAGTCAGGAACATGATATCCTGCCCAACTACAGCTGCCTGCCAATTAATACTTGGCAGTATCATAGAGGGAGCCAGGGCTGCTGTGGGTACAGCACCATCTCTGGTCTGCCAGGATGGAACAATAGCCCAGGGACAAAAGACAGATACGGTGTTGGGATAGGGAGAGTGGAGTCATAAACAGGCAGGGAGTTAGTCGTCAGTGGTCCCCGTTATGCCATGTCCATACCTTCAGTAACACAGAAAATATTGCAGATCTGATGGCACATAGGTTTACCTGTTGGATGGCCCACTAGTTATTTGTTCCTTCTGCAGGTGAGAAGTTTGCAGACTGGGCAAGTATTCACCCTTCAGTGGTTGATACTTAAAGAATTACGTGTCTTAAGAGGAGGCAGTGTGGGAAGCCTGACAATGGGCCTTTCCTCCTGGAACTTACTTGGACTGAACCGGTAAGAAGTGTTCGGTACCTGTCCCAATGAGAACTGGTCTCCTTTTCCAGCCCCATCACCTTCTTCCTCCTTACCTATTGTGGACCGAGAAGATCCCATCCCCAGTACCCAGAAGTTCAGGCTCAGAGATGAAAGTGCTACCAACTGGAAGCCACAGCTGAAACCCAGTGCATGGTGCTGAAGGCACTGCTACTGAGGGCACAGTGTTTAAATCCAGGGACAATCCTGAGGTTAGAATTGGAGGAGTGCAGCAATCTCAGCAGTGCGTATGGTTGGAGGTGGTCACAGGAATCAAGTTGGGGTAGTGAAGGCACAGCGCAAGTTGAAAACAGGAATGGACATTTTAACAGTGGGGATTTTCCAGACTGAGCAGACATATGCATGAGCAAGTACAGGGATGAAGGGTGAAGGGGAGTTGATGCGGATAAGGATAAGGCAGTAAGAGTTTGGGATGAGCTCAATTTTGTGAAGTTTGGAGAATGAGTGACCAGCCAGGAGACCATTGGAATGGTCAAGCCCACAGCTGACAAAGGGATACTTGGAGGTTTCCAACAGTAGATGAGCAAAAAAAAGTTACTGATGTGGAAGTAGGCATCAAGAGATGGTCAAACAAAATGAAATTTCCATCGAACCCTTCTATAACAGACTGATTCATTAATTACAATGTCTACAAAACTTCAAATCAAGTTGTAAAGACTGCATAATGATTTTTTTTAAAAATAGTAAGCCTTCCAAAGCAATAACTGAAATACACTAGCTTCACAGAACAGCATCTCACCAAAATGGTAATGCTTCTTAAATTGTTAGATCCTAAAACAATAGCAGGTGATGCAAACAAAATCTGGGCTGATTTTCATCCCGTTTGTCAGGTCATATTTCCCAGGAGCCTCTCCTGGATGAAACTTGAGAATGTTTGTGTTATTGACTGAAAAGATCACACTAAGCTCATGAAGAGTATTGGACTTGCAGCCCATGTTCACACAACAAGGAGAATTGCCAGACAAAGCTACTGAATGAGTTTGTTTGGTGGACAAGCCCTTCAACCCATGGTAATATCACTAGATTAGGAACTGGGAATTTGGATTAATTATCCCAACCTGGTATTAAAAACATCAGGAGTCTTTTTAAAACATAAGAAAGAAAAAGAAACGGGCTTTCTAAGTCACTGTACGGCTATCACACTGCCATGAAAAGCCAAACGATTCATGGATCAGAACGCCTGTTATTCTTGGCCAGTCTGGCCTATAGTTGATTCCAGTCCCATAGCAAAATGGCTGACTACACCATTCAGCAGCGTGGGCAATGGGGAGAATGGTGGGGAAAAATGAAAGATCAGAATCTCAACATTAAGAAAAAAAATTTCCAATTTCCTCTAATGTTTTGTAAGTTTGATGAGTAAAGAATCTTGCTCATGAGTGGCGGTCACCTTATTTCTATGCGTCTGAATACATAAATAGTTCAACTTGGCTCAATTCAATGTAGTTTCCTAGTCTCCTCTCGTTCCCTGAAAATATGGAAGGCACATTTCTGACATTAACTCCAGAGCAAGTTACCAGCCCACCACTTACTTCTCCAGGCTTTCCTCTAACTCTGTCTCCATCACAACGTCCCTGGAAGCTACATGAACGCTCTCTCCCACTACCTTCATCCAAGTCACTGGCAGTGGCAAATTGTCAGTCTCACCACATCAGCACGCCTGCTCTCTGACCATCTCACCATCACTTCAGCTCTTCACTTTAGAGATCACAGGCACCTGCTGCATGCACGCTTCTGCCAGCATGCTTCACGTGCAGGGAAACAAGTGCATCTTCACATCTTATGGGTCTTAGCTTCATTTCTTAGCATTTACTGATTTTGTGCTTACTTGGGGGCTGCCAGCTGCTGGGGTTTCCATTGCTTTTTCACACAGAGGGTGAGGTGGCTTGTCACGATGGGGAGCACTGAACAATAAAAGGCGGTTATTGAATGGCTCTGTGATTTATTGACAGCATATGCCGGCGGCTTATGCAGAAAACACACTATGTATTTCAAACAAAAGGCCATGTGTGAAAGTCAAAAGTGAATGGGTATAACAGTCAGTCAGGGGCACACTTGCAAGGGACCTGCCTGACTCCAGTCCAGGGGCTTAACTAATGTTAGACCTGATGGTCAAATGCAATGACAAGTTTGTCAGTTGGGGTTGCTATGGAAACATCAATCCACTAGTTGGTTGGGTCAATGTCTCCTGCAATGAGATAAAAGGTTGAGATTGAGTATGATGGAGCTGGATGGAAAAGCAGTAAATAATGATGCAAGAGCGGTGGTGAGGTGCATGGGTAGGAAGCGCTAGTAATTTGGAGGATGAAGTGGATTTGATGCAACCAACGTTGAGAGCTGTAGTCCATGAGACTTGGTGTGATGAGACAGAGTGGCCAGGGGAGCGAGAGTGGGCAGAAAGACAATGGTGGCACTTGGATCTGCAGACTGAACAAGGCATTGGCCTGGTGGTATTATTGCTGGCCTGTTAATCCAGAGACCTGGATAACATTCTGGGGACCCAGGTTTGAATTCCGCCATAGCCGATGGTGGAATTTGAATTCAATAAGTATCTGGAATTAAGAATCTAATGATGACCACAAATCCATTGTCAATTGTTGGAAAAACCCATCTGGTTATCTAATATCTTTTATGGAAGGAAACTGCCATCCTTACCTGGTCTGGCCTACAAGTGACTCCAGACCCACGGCAATGTAGTTGACCCTTAACTGCCCTCTGGGCAATTAGGGATGGGAAATAAATGCTGCTTAGCCAGCGATGCCCTCATCCCGTGATTGCATAAAAAGAAAAAAAAGTGTAGAATAGCACTGACCTACTTCCTGCCCTGCATTTCACCCAGGATTGACCCAGGCCACTATCTCAGCCCAGGCTGGGATGCTCTTTTGCTGGTCCGCTGATAAATGCATATCCATCCTTTCCAACACCCTCTCCGCCAGCACCTCCAGGTTCTCGATGATGAACCGAGGCACTAACTTGCCTTTCTGAGCCATTCCCTTCACAGTGCAGCACGCAGTGTGAAAGGCAGACATGAGCTGGCAGCGTCTGAAATGGTGGCACCAGCAGCATGAACATCACAACCTCCTGGGCAGAGGCGGACGCTCCTGCCTCACGATTCCACCAGAGGGTGCCACAGAATGCTGCGGATGGGTGCCACTGAGGGGAGCTCTCCTTTGACCTCCACACGAGTCAGGTGTATGATTAATGTGATGCAGGGTGAAAGACTGCAGGTGGAGAAACTGCCTACAGCAAACCAGGTGCCACAAATATCCCTCAAAAGGAATACTGTCAAAATAAGTGGGACAATTCAGCCGTTACAGAAGTGGGGCCAGCAAATCATTCAATTATATTAAGGATGGGGTAACAAATGCCAGTCTTAACACTGATGTTGAGAAGTAGAGAAACTACACAATTTAGATTGAGATCCCCAACTGTTTATTGCACATTCTTGCTGTAACTGATGTGGTTTCCTCAATAATGATTACAGCCCAACAGAAAAACAGCCAAATGGTAAACATACTGTAACAAAACAATCTCTTATGTCACACTGACCACAAACTGCTGCTTTGTTAGTTATTCACACCCACTCAAAGCAAAGTTAATATTTGCCACATTCCTATTGTATCAATGATAAGGAGCAATAATGACATGTTTATTTCTTCTGCTTTAGCTATCATGTTCAAAGATGCAGCAAGTGCAACTTTCAACTTCCAAACTTCTTTTCATTTTGCGGTCACTGTTAAGATCAAATATTGAATGGTTAGGTTGGAAAGGTTAACATTTGAGGACCTCATTAAATTACACACTCAAATAGCATAAAAGGGCTCCATTTAATACATCTTGACTGTGCCAGCTCTTTGAAAGAACCACCTGAAGACCCCTACACTCCTTACCCATCATCTTGCACCTTTCTCCTGTTTGAAGGGGAGACCATTAGCTCGATTCTTGAAGATCAAAGCAACTTTACAACACAGGGGTTGCAAGCCAAATGAAATAAGCCACTATCACTGGATTCACAACACAGTGACCTTAAACCATTCAATGACCCTCCAAATTGCTCAACTGTTCCTAATCAGATTTTACATATAACAGATCTTGGATATCAAGTTTCTAACTTAAATGAAAACTAACAATTTTGAAAATGTAACCTTAACAGAACACAGACATGACCAGATAATCCAATTACTATCTTACAACGTTAGTCCAATCTTCTTTGGGCATAAATCCTGCCCCTTTCTCTCCTCCTCCGTGAAATCCTTTAATTTGTATTAACGCTACGTAGAACAGTACATCTTGCTTGAATTCTGAAATTAGCAGACTTATGCAGACTGTTGGACAGTTTTACTTATTTCTTATAGGCAGGTTCTTTTATCAGAACTTTCAGCAAGTTGATAACTGGAGAATAACTACTGGGAGTAAAACCAAAGTTTCCCAGTCCAGCAACTTCTAAAGCAAAAATGCCTCCTGTCCAAAAGTCCAGTCACAGCCAGTTCTCTCCTTATCCTCTTTCCTTTTCAATATTCTCGGTGATTGGCTGGCCAGAACTAGTCCTCCTTTGATTGACCAATTCAACATCCAACCCGCTGTAAATCCCCGAGCATAGCAACATTTCACTGCCAAATTGCCTATTTTGTTCTTACAGCAACAATTACCCTGCACTATCTTTCTGAGCTGTTTTCTAACTGCAAACATCGGCCTTTTCTTCTGTTCAAGGTTCAAAGTTCAAAGTTCAATTCTCAACTGCAAATCTCAGTTCCAAACCAAAAATTAGATGTTACCATTTCAGAGCAATGCATTACTTGTACTGTATGATTTGCATCGAACACAGATGGATCCATTTCAAGCAAGCTATTTGATTAGGGGTTGGAGGGGAGTTTATAAATAGATTTCATGTACTGACCAATCTACTCATTAGAAATAACTAACATAGAGCAATGTTTTGGGTCTCAAACCTATCATGGTGGAAAAAACATGACCATCTCTCCTTGATATACTATCTTAGGCTAAGTATTTGCTTTGTGGAGCATTAGACATGGATACTGTACCAGTAGGTATGTTGGAATACACTGCTAATGTCCCCTTTAGTGGAATTCCATTTCAAATTTATAAAGATGGTGTTTAAGCACTGAAATAACTGCAACTCTGTACTACTCATACAGATCATCATCATCCATGTGTATGTTTTGTCAGTGACAGACAGCAATCCATTCACAACCAGGAAGTGAAAGAGATACCTTGGTTGAGTTGGATTCTATTTTTCAACTTACACGTACATGCCCTCTCTAAAAAGAGTCACTGGGTAATACTTAGGATCAGCAAACCTGGCTGACCATATCTCATCGCTAATCCAGCATTTCCCAGTTCACTGCAACACTTCCGTCCAGTGACCTAGATATGATGACCTCACCACAGACAGGAATCAAATGTGGGCCATCCATCTGGTTGAGTTCAACAGAATTAGCAAAGTTTTTCCAACATTAAGACAGGAGCAAACAACGTAGAGTTTTCTCTTTAGTAGGGGAGGCAGTCACTGTGTGTGCATGCATGTGTGTTTATGTGTGTACGTGTATGTATGGTGGGGGATGCTGTCGGTGGGAACCAGGCACAGTTTTAGGGTATCTGGAACTTGTTGCCAAGAATGGTGGTAGAGGCAGGAACCCTTAAAATGTTTAAGAAGTACTTAGATGGGTACTTGAAAGGACACAGCATACAAGGCTATAGGCCAAGTAGGGTCATAGAGCACAGAAACAGACCCTTTGATTCATTTCCTCCAGACTAGACATCCCAATTTGACCTTATCCAGCTATACCAGCTGCCAGCATTTGGCCAGTATCCCTCCAAACCCTTCCTATTCATGTACCCATCCAAATGTCTTTCGAGTGTTGTAACTGTACCCACCTCCTCTGGTAGCTTGTTCCATACATGCACAACCCTCTGCATGAAAAAGATGTTCCTGAGGTCCTTTTTAAACTTTTCCCATCTCACGTTAAACCAATGCCTCTAGTTTTGGACTGCCTTATCCTGGGAAAAAGACCTTGGTTATTCACCTTGTCCATTACCCTCATGGTTTTAATGACCTCTGTAAAATCAGCCCTCTGCCTCTGATGCTCCAGCCCCAACCGATTCAGCATCTCCCTATAGCTGAAACCCTCCAATCCCAGCAACATCTTTGCAAATCTTTACAGAGCCATTTCAAGCTCAATGACATATTTTGTATCACAGGGAGACTAGATTTGAATGCAGTGTTTTAGAAGTGGTCTTACCAATGTCCTGTACAGCCATAACATGTCCTCCCAACTCCTGTACTCAATGCACTGACCAATACAGGCAAGCATACCAAATGCCTTCTCCACTACCCTGTCCAGCCGTGAATCCATTTTCAAGGGACTATGCACCTGTACCCCTCGGTCTCAATGTTTGGCATCCCTCCCCAGGGCCCTACCCTTGAGTGTGTAAGTCCTGCCCTGATTTGGCTTACCAAAATGTAACACCTCACATTTACCGAAACTAAACTGGGATTAGAATAGATGGATGTTTGATAGTTGGTAAGGACATAATGTGCAGAGGGGCCTGTTTTCATGCTGTAAAAACTCAATGATTCCCAATTAACAAGGAAAGGGTCAACATTAAGATCCAGGATTAGGAATACTACATTAGCTTAAATAAAAATGACTTGCTGGTTGTGTCAGGACATATGGCCTACAACTACAAAAGGAATGCAGGTTTGAGGATCTCTTACACTAAATTTCTGATCTGAGGTGGGGTTTAATAGTGCAAAGAAAAGGCTCTGTCCCTTTGGCAGGAAGCACCATACACTCATTCAATTCCTAGTGGCCAGTTCATGGGCAGCCTAGAGATGTCTGACAGCAAGACAATTGCCCTCCAAGTTACCAGAAATACAAGCCTTGGAATTCCGCAAGTGGAGTACCTAAAGTGTTGAAAATGGCTCGAGTAACAGGGGAGAAAAGGCTGCAATACAATACAATAGGGCCCTGCCCACCTCCAGCTGACTATTTAAAGTAGGGAGGCTTACAGTTCACTGACTATATGCCAACCAGAGACAGCTGGAAGTCTTTTCTTTTCTACTTGCAGCTGCACTGTGTTCTGATCAAAAACACCTCCCCAAGCATGAAGCATTAAACATCAAGCTCACAAACACCCTGAGCTCTCTCATTAACTCTGCCTCAGTGAGCTACACACCCTTAACACCACTCAGGCTCACACCATGCTCTTTCAGAAAAGAAATACCTTTCTGCATGAGCACAAGTACCCTAAAGAAGAAGAACTTTTTTTAGAACCAGTTCACAACAAATAATCATGAAAGAATGTTTAGTTACAATCTAAGCATCTCCTGTCAGATCAAGTGTGTTTAGTATTAATCAGAACCTCAGTTAAGTGCTGGCAGGTCAAACTACTGCAGAAAGAACTTTTCCAGTCACCTGGAGAACTTCCATTGAGAAGCTGCTCTTCTGAGAGCAATGAGTTCTTCCAATATTATGGCCAGTATTTAATTCTCAAGTGAAACCACAGGGTAAAAAAAAGATTGTCTGGTTATTTTATCTAATGTTCTATTTGTTACATTCCACTCTGTACAAGTAAACTGCTATACTCACTACATAAAAATGGTGATCATGTTTCAAATATGAAATAAGGAACAATGAGGAGTGATTTTCTGACCCTGTTCAGCTGGCATATATTTAATTGTTTAAAATATTAAAATGGTTGTTAGGGTGGATACAAATAGATTGTTTATGATGGAAAAATGCAAAACAAAGGGACCTAATCTTCAAATTAGAGCTCAGATATTGGAAGCAGATAATTGCAGAAGACGGCCATTCAGCCCATTGTGTTTATGCCAGCTTTCCAAGTTACCTTCTCAGTACCATTTTCCTGCCTACTCTGCACAAGCCTGCACACTGTTCCTTTCCAAATAACCTTCCAATTCTTGGTTGACTGCCCCAAGTGAACCCACATTCACCGCACTGTCTGACAGTGCATGTGCTAACCACTCACTACAAGAAAATGCTGCTCCTCATATCACTTCTGCTTTTTTTACCATTTACTTTAAATCTATGCACTTTTGTTCTTGATCTTTTCACAAGGGCAAAGATTTTCTACACAATGGCACATCCATTGGCGAAAGTGCTCATTGGAATGTAGCAGTAGGAGTAGACCATTCAGCCCCTCAAGCCATACTTTGGTGTTGGAGGGCACAAGTACCAAGTTCAACAGAAGCAGCACCAATTAATCAAACTACACTGCCCTGGATGGTCTAGTTGAGCCTCCAGTATTTCTTATACTGTTTCTATCTATGACTTCAACTTGAAAATAGCAATAAGCTATTGAGGGTTCAGGACAGGCACTTGCACCGCACTCAATGTATTGAATATAGCTCATCCAGTTTCCTAACAGAAGTAAAAATCTTCCTTTGCATTAGGCAGGATCTCAGGCACTGGAGGATTTTATCTTTGACCTAACAAGACCAGATATTCTCACGCTATGTGGTTCCACAATTGCTGTACTGCTGTTTGTGACTGTCGCCTCTTCCTTGGCATTCAGCTCCTTCTTAAAACAGGACTGAAATCAGGTAAATGGCAAATGGCAAACGGCAAACTGGTGAAATCCAGTGAAATGCAAACTGAACGCTGTAAATATGTTAGTGATGAGTAAGTGCACTTGATGGAGACAATGATTACTTCAACTCTGCTGACAATTGAGAGTAGAATAATAGGTCAGTAAATGGTTTAGTCAGAGTCACAGAGCACAAAGAGACTTCTTTGGATTAGAGTTACTGTGTTTTATGGGTAGCACATACAATGGTAATCTTTTACATCACTGGATAGTTAACAGTGTTACAGCTTGGGCATGGAAGCAACTAGGTCTCATGTACAGGTTTTCTACAAAGCAACTGGGATTATGTGGAGATACGCAGATTCCGCTGTGTCATGTGTATAGCACTGACTCAGTTATTCAAATATCTAAAATGATACTGACCTTGGGACTTGCCAGGCATAATTTTTTTAATACTCGACACTAAGTCTCCTACAGTTAGAAGCGAAGGATATGCCTGGCCAGAAGGTTTCAGATTGTATGAATTGGAATTCTGCTACTAATAGCAATATCTCATTGTGTTTAACAGGCTACCAGATCTGACCCATATCCCTCCATAATGTTACTCCTTACCACTGTTAGCCCATTCACCCTTGTTAGAGTCTGACATCTCTGTGCTCCTTAATTTCTGATGCTTTTGAATCCTTGATTTTCTTCATCGTTGGCTGCTGCAGTTTCAATCATCTCAGCTGTAAGGTCTGGAGTTCCTGTTTTGTAACCTAACACTTTGACCAGGAGTTTGGTCATTTGTCCTAATATTTGCTTAAGGGATTCAGTATCAAATTTTGTTCCATAATACTCCCATGAAGTGCCTTGGGATGTTTTACTATGTTATGAAGATTGTTAATTATACAAGTTAAAAAAAGTTATTTTGTTTAGCATAGGGTTTGTGTCACACTAGATATTAGATGAGGTTTTACTATGAAGATGAGACTTTGATTTAATGTGGTTGATTTGATAATCACACCAAACAATTGTACCTGGGCAGCTGCAAATCTGGAAACTTCCCACATTTCAGCTGTTACTTAGTTACAGGAGCACACTTAAAGCCAACAGACATTTCACCTGTTTAAAGGTGGGCATAAAATACCAACTCTTCAGGATTAAACATGTAATATGGAGGACCAATTTACAAGCATGTTAAATGGTTTATTAACTGTACCTAGCAGAGATGTACCCCACAAACCTGTTTTGTAGCATGCCAGAGTTGTGAAACCACAGCACAATTTTTTGAAAATAATTTTAATAGTAATTTTCTGCTAGTCTATGTTTCCATGGACACAGGAGGAAGGAAGCACATACTACTGTCCAACAAGTCCTGCAAACAGCAGATTTCATCAGCGCTTGTTATTCCAGAAAACACAGCAGCAGTTGAGCAGCTTAACATTTACTTTGAAATTTCTATGCTTTAACAATAATATACAAGATGACCTCCCACTGTGTAGATCACAGGAAGGAAAGTGTTTATCTATTATATCAATTGTCTCTTATTCTAAATTCTGTCAATGCATCTCTTAGTTCTTTTGCTTTACTCTCTCTGTAGGCCTAGAACTTATTTTCCTCTCTAGTTACTTGACTCTTTCTGTTAAATCATTTTTCTTTACCTTTCCTCTCTCCTTTCAATTGAGAAAGAATCCTTTGCTTTTCTTCAAATACTATGGATCAACTCAAAATCTTACCTGAAGAGTTAAACCACTGACAATACAGAATGATACGGCACTGCAGTACAAGACTGATCTGGATCCTACCAACGTCACAAATGAGATGGACATGGCTTCAAAGTTTTACAAAGCCAGGCACTTTGCCAGTCTCCTGAGTCCCCTTCACCCAATAGTGAGGTCACATGTCCACAAGGCAAGGGCAGGCAATTAGACTCCTCAAGAGCCTTGTTAAAGAGACTGACAAGAATTGTTTAGTTTCCCAATGCAATGAAAGGAAAAAGTGGGGGGGTGAGGGGGAGGAGCTGCAGATCACGTGGGGGGTGGGCACCCAGAGGCGGGCTGGTAAGCCAATGCTCTAGGTTGGCTCACTGATTTTCCCCAATGGCCTGGGGTGGGGGTGCAGCCAAAGAGTACTTGGTACAGAGGTTTTCCCACACCAAAACCCCTAGCACCTCCTGAATGCCCCCATTCTATTGCAGTGGTGGCCTGGCTGCTTCTTTTGTTTCTTGTCTGAAGTTTTGGAAAAGTGGACAAGTGGGCACCTCCTTATTAAGGTGCCCTTTCAATTACTTACATTGGACTGTAGCCGAGTAGTCCACTCAGTTTTCAGACTTTAATGAGACAGGGAACGTCTCTCCTTGCCAATTCAGAGTTCAACTCAGTGAGAATCCTGATGGGACTGCTCCCAGCTCCCGAATCCAAACACTTAATACATTCCTCCATAGGGGAAAAATTGCCCAGGGTTGGTCAGATCATATCATGGGCTCAAAGACACAATCCTGTAATTCAAACGACAAAGAATTCACAGGCCTGAATTCCATCTGGGAGGGAGGTTCCTGGGAGAAGGCCAACTGAACAAGTAGACTTAATTTACAACCTTTGTAATTCAACTCTTGTAATGGAGCCATTTGTTCTTCCATTGGATATCCTCTTCCAACCAATCCAGTCTCATTTTCAGCAACAGTTTTGTGACACTTATATAATTTTTAAAAAAGCGCCCTCAATTTCTTGCCGACAGAGCTGCACATGCCGTTTTAATGAGTCAGGTATGTAAAGAGGGTCAGTACAGTTGATGCTTAGTGGGTATAGCTTAGGAATAAAATGGGGCAGTCACACTGCTGTGGGTATACCAGAGAGCCCCAAACAGTCAGTGGGCATTAGAGGAACAGATATGTAGATAATTCACTGAGGTGTGTAAAAATAATTGGGGATCCATTTGAGGATTTCAACTTCGCCCAATGTTAATTGGATTGGTCATAGTGTAAAGGGTTCAGGTGAGGCAGATTTCTTGAAATGTATTCAGGACAGCTTTCCATATCAACATGCAGAAGGTCCAATGAGGAATGGTGCAGTGCTGGAGCTAATTCTGAGGGATGAAGAGGGACAGTTGTTTGACGGGGCAGTGGGAGAGCATTTTAGTGATAGCGATCACAGCACATTACATTTTCAGTTTGTTATGGAAAAGGGAAAAGATGGTCTACAAAAAGAAAACAGGTTTTGGATCAAGAGAAGACACGCTTATTTACAATTAGGCAGGATCTGGCCAAAGTAGACTGGGAACAGCTACTTCAGAATAAATCTACAGCAGAACATTGGGAGGTGTTCAAAATGGCTTTAGCAGGCTTAAAGTGGACAAATCCCCAAGTCCAGAGGAGTAGTATCCCAGGCTGCTGTGGGAGACAATGGAGGAAATTACAGGGGCTTTGACCTAAATTCCTCTCCAGCCACAGGGGAGGTATCAGAGGACTGGACAGCAGTGTTTCTATTTTTTAAGAAGGGTGATAGAGACAAACCTGGAAATTACAGACCTCCATGTCTCAGTGGTATGGAAGCTGTTGAACAAAATTCTAAAGAATAGAATTAATCTCCATTAACAGACACAAGGTTTGACTAGTGACAGTCAGTTTGGCTTTGTCAGAGGGAGGACATGCCTAATAAATAGGGTTAAATATTCTGAGGCGGTGACCAAGCAAGTAGGTGAAGGTCATACTGTTGATTTGGTTTATATGGATTTCTGCAAATCCTTCGACAAGGTCCCACGGGGAGACTGATAAACAAGGTAAAAGTGCATGAGATTCAGTGCAACATGGCAAGTTAGATCAAAAATTGGCTTAGTGGTAGGAGACAGAGAGTGATGGTAGAAGGTTGTTTGTGTTATTGGAGGTCAGTGCCCAGTAGTATAGCATAGGGATCAGTGTTGGGTCCCTTAATGTTTGTGATATAGATGAACGATGTCGATGGGAACTTTGAAGGAACAAGGATAACTAATTTTATGGATGACATGAAGACTAGTTGAATAGTTGACAGAGAGGAAGGTGGTCTTTGGTTACAGGAGGATATAAACAAACAGTCAGGCAGGTAGATTAGGAGCAGATTGAATGTAACCGTGATTGGTGTGAGCTTATTCTTTCAACCAAAGTCCATCAGAACAGGGAGTACTCAATGAATGGTAGGAGAATCAGAAGCCGAGAGAACAGGGGGATCTTGGAGTGCTTGTCTACAAATTGCTGAAAGTTGCAAGACAGATTAATTGGATTGTTAAGAACTCACGTGGAACACTTGTTTTTAATCATCCAACATAGGTTATAAGAGCAGCCATATTGAAGCTGTAGAGGACTTTGGTTAGGCCACAGCCTGCATACTGTGTACTGTTCTGGTCACTACACTATTGGAAGAATATGATTTCACTGGAGTAGGCGCAGACGATATTGCCTGGGATGGAATGCTTTAGCTATGAAGGGAGGCTGGATAAATTTGAAACAAAAACAAAGCAGCTGGAAAAGCTCAGCAGGTCTGGCAGCATCTGTGATGGAAAAAACAGAGTTAACGTTTTGGATCCGGTGACCCTTCCTCAGATAAGTTTGAGCTGTTTTCTTTGAGCAGAGAAGGTTGGGGGGGGGGGGGGTGCAGAACCTGACAGATGTATAAGATTATGAGGGTCATGGACAGGATGAATAGAAAGCAGCTGTTTCCCTTAGTCAAAGGGTCAGTAACAATGGGGCATAATTTATCATTTAGCAAAATGATGAAACATTTAGAGCATAATTGAGGAAAAGATATTTCACCTGAAGGGTGGTAGGAGTCTGGAACTCACTGTGTAGGATGGTAGTTGAGCCTGGAAACCTCAACTTTTTAAAAGTATCTGGATGGGCACTTGAAGTTTCATAACATTCAAGGTCAAGGGCGTAGTGCTAGAAAGTTGGGACTGCTGTAAGTAGTGTATTTTTGGTGATACAGACTCAATGGGCCAAACGGCCTCTTTCTCATGATATGATTCAATATCAATCAGGCAAATCTGGGTAGGAAAGCAAAGTGTGGAGCTGGATGAACACAGCAGGCCCAGCAGCATCTCAGGAGCACAAAAGCTGACGTTTCGGGCCTCGACCCTTCAGCGGAAAACTAGGCCCGAAACGTCAGCTTTTGTGCTCCTGAGATGCTGCTGGGCCTGCTGTGTTCATCCAGCTCCACACTTTGTTATCGTGAATTCTCCAGCATCTGCAGTTCCCATTATCTCAGATCTGGGTAGGATCCAGGCACTCTACCCCCAGACTAAGACTTCTCTGGTGGAGATAATCATGGATGGGCTAAGGAAATGAACTTCCTAAACGAGGGGGATCACACACCACCCTACCAACCTCCGGATACAACACATCATCCTCCGACACTTCCGCCATTTACAATCTGACCCCACCACCCAAGACATTTTTCCATCCCCTCCCCTGTCTGCTTTCTGGAGAGACCACTCTCTCCGTGACCCCCTTGTTCGCTCCACACTGCCCTCCAACCCCACCACACCCGGCACCTTCCCCTGCAACCGCAGGAAATGCTACACTTGTCCCCACACCTCCTCCCTCACCCCTATCCCAGGCCCCAAGATGACATTCCACATTAAGCAGAGGTTCACCTGCACATCTGCCAATGTGGTATACTGCATCCACTGTACCCGGTGCGGCTTCCTCTACATTGGGGAAACCAAGCGGAGGCTTGGGGACCGCTTTGCAGAACACCTCCGCTCAGTTCGCAACAAACAACTGCACCTCCCAGTCGCAAACCATTTCCACTCCCCCTCCCATTCTCTAGATGACATGTCCATCATGGGCCTCCTGCACAGCCACAATGATGCCACCCGAAGGTTGCAGGAACAGCAACTCATATTCCGCCTGGGAACCCTGCAGCCATATGGTATCAATATGGACTTCACCAGTTTCAAAATCTCCCCTTCCCCTACTGCATCCCTAAACCAGCCCAGTTCGTCCCCTCCCCCCACTGCACCACACAACCAGCCCAGCTCTTCCCCCCCACCCACTGCATCCCAAAACCAGTCCAACCTGTCTCTGCCTCCCTAACCGGTTCTTCCTCTCACCCATCCCTTCCTCCCACCCCAAGCCGCACCCCCAGCCACCTACTAACCTCATCCCACCTCCTTGACCTGTCCGTCTTCCCTGGACTGACCTATCCCCTCCCTACCTATACTCTCTCCACCTATCTTCTTTACTCTCCATCTTCGGTCCGCCTCTCCCTCTCTCCCTATTTATTCCAATTCCCTCTCCCCATCCCCCTCTCTGATGAAGGGTCTAGGCCCGAAACGTCAGCTTTTGTGCTCCTGAGATGCTGCTTGGCCTGCTGTGTTCATCCAGCCTCACATTTCATTATCTTGGAATTCTCCAGCATCTGCAGTTCCCATTATCTCTGATTCCTAAACCAGGAAGTTGCTTCACCTCAACCTCACAGGTCAGCTCAGTGGAACTTCTCCTGCTCATGAGATATCTAGGTCTGGGTTCTGGGTTGAAGGGTGTGCAGGGAAGTGGAGTTGAAATGCTCATCAGCCATGATTTAAATGGTGGAGTGTACTTGATGGGCCAAACGGCCTTACTTCCACTCCTATGTCTTATGGTCTAAGGAACCTAACGATCTTGTTGTTTGCCAGCTGAAATGAATAATCGCCCCCTGAAAGAGGAAGAGAAGGCCCCAATCCCATTTCTGCAAATTTATTGGGAAGGGAGGGTATGTAGGTTCACCAGTAACACTGCCAAAGTAACCATTCAACTTTCCGTTTTACACCCCAGGTATGACCATACTGTGCAAAGTAACCGTCTCTCACCTGCCTTGGATACCCCGACAGGATCAGCGGTACATCTTCTGCCACACCAAAATTAATAGGTCAGAGCCAAAAACTGTTTCTGTGCAATGGCTCCATACATTTCAATCAACTCTCATTGGTTATCACTCAGCATTTCCATCAGTGTAATCTTATGATGACATCTCAGGGATTTTCTGCTGTGCTTTTCCAAACTCATACCATGTTGAACAGATGAATCCACCTGAAACTTGCAGATAACAAAGTGTGGAGCTGGATGAACACAGCAGGCCAAGCAGCATCTTAGGAGCAGGAAGGCTGATGTTTCTGGCCCAGAACCTTCTTCAGAAATGGCCATGCTGCTTGTCCTGCTGTGTTCATCCAGCTCTACACCTTGTTATCTCAGATTCTCCAATATCCTGCAGTTCCTACCATCTCTGAAACTTGCAGTTCAAGTTTGCAAATTACGTCACAACAACAAAAAAAATCCAATTTGCTCAGCAAAAATGTCTTTATCACCATCAAGAAACATCTCTTTTCAAAAACAAAAGTTATTTCTTGATGTGATGTGGAACAGTTCCTTGGGAACCTAACAAAGATACTGTAGCCTGAAAAATGCCAGAATTCTGTGTGAGTCACAGAGCAGTTCGTGTAGAAAGAAGCTATTTGGACCATCGTGTCCACACCTCTTTTTGAGCATTTTGACTACATGCCAATCTCCGACTTTTTTCCATAACCTGCTGCTTCTATTTAAATAATTATCTCATGACTTTGAACGCCTCAACTGAACCTGGCTCAATCTAAGGGTTTGGTTCAGAGTTGCTAGATTCCTTTGAAATGTGCTTATCATGCCATAAGTGTTATTGTTATAAATCCAGGTGGCAGCTCAAAAGCACACGAAATAAAACAGGTTTCATCATCTTACAGAGCCTCTCTATGGATTACAAGGTATGTCCGTATGTACATATCAGATGTCCCAGGAAAATACAGACTGCTTCATATTTTGAAATTTTCTCTGATCATGATTAGACTCACCAAATTTGTTGAGTATTGGTGTGAATTAACACTGCAGCTCTGGAAAATATGGTATGGACTCATTCTCTATTTGTCTCAGTTGTGACTCAGCCACATTTTAACCTTGTCTGCTTCAGTTGTCATGGTGATGAAAAGAAGGCCTCTGTTTTCCGACACACTTTTCCCCATGGATCTGATGAATGTCTACTTTGCTTGGGGAAACATTGGCACAAATCATGATCCAGAATTTTATCCTAGTGCTCTAAGTACAATTTGGAGATTAAGCAGGCCAGCTCAGTGAGAAGGTTCATGTCATTTACTCAGCCTTTGGAAGAAATATTGTACTTGTTAGCAGGAACGAGGGCAAGAACACTGGAATTAACTCTAGTTTCTGTGAATGCTGTCAATGTATGTGATGTTTCCAGCTCTGGAGTGCCATTCAATCCCACACTGACACTATAATAGGAGTTCTTCAGAGTGGGAGCTCAATGACCATAAGCAGGAGCAGGCCATTCAGTCCATCAAGCCTGTTCCATTATTCAGTGTGATAATTGTTGATCTGATAACTCCACTTTCCTGCCTTTTCCCCATAACCCTTGGCTCCCTTACTAATTAAACATCTGTCTATGTCATACTTAACAACACAGCCTCTACAGTAAAAACAAATTCACTGCTCTTGGGAGGAAAAAAGTTCTCTTCATCTGTTTGTTGAGGCCCGAACATTGAATGTTTTCAAGGAAGAATTTAGATACAGTTCTTAGGGCTAAAGGAATCAAACTGCATGGGGAGAAAGCAGGAACAGGGGATGAGTTGGACGATCAGCCATGATCACATGGAATGGCAGAACTAGCCCGAAGAGCCACATGGCATACTCCTGCTCCAATTGACTTCTTATTTGAGATTATGCCCTGTGGTTCTAAACTCTCCCGAGAGGAGAAACAACCTTTAAGCATCTACCTGCTCATCTTAGAAGTGGTATCAGTGCAGCAGCCCCAAGTCACCAGGGACATCATAAAGAGGCCCACCTCAAAATAGCTTAGCCTCGCACATGCTCAAATTGGGTGGGTGGGGGGGTGCCTGACGACGGCATCCCTGCTTGGGAAGGTACTTGAAACTGTTGTCTTTAGATCTGAAGCCATTAACCAAAGTAAATGATTCGCCTCCTGTTCTGTAAAGCATCGGGAAACTGGCTCCAGTGCAGAAAATCCAGGCATTAGGTACAAGGAAGCTAGTACATTCCATTCCACTGAGGCACAGAGATGAGAAATTATTTTCTGTGAGTTACAGAAAACAAAGTGACTCACCTTAAAAAAGGTGCAATAATTTATAATTAATTCTTTTTACATTCACTTAACAGGATGTGGGCACCTCTGGCAAGGCCAGCTTTTATTGCCCATCCCCACCTGCTCCAGGGGAGATGGTAGTGAGCTGCATTTTTAAACCACTGCAGTCTATTTGGTACAGGTAGACCTGCAATTTATTGAACAGACATAACTACTCCGTTTCATGTTGCTCAGTAACAAATGCACTTTTGCTTCTGTGCTTACAGTGACCACTATTAAGGGAAAAATTAGATGAACAAATCACTCGAGGATATTGCCTCTGTTCTGACAGAGTTCCAGTTCTTTATATTCTCTACTGTAACATTTAATTCATATAGACCTTAAACGGATTTTGTAGATAAACTTGAGTTATTTATTGCTGTTTAATTAATTATTAACCATTCTCTATCACACTGCACTGCTCTGAGGCTGAACTAATTAGGCTAAACAGGACATAACAGTCTCAACAGTAGCTAGTTTAACACTAATGAATCAGCTTATTGGTCACGGTGCCAAATTAACTTTGTCCTTTCATAGTTAACCTCCCACACTGCCCTTCTCGTATTTAATGGACACAATGATTAAAATCCCAGAAACTTTGGCTGTGAGCATGACGGAAATGGGAAAAATACAACAATGTCCAAACAATTTGATAATTAGCTTTTTCACATATTTGACATTTAAGATTCCCAGTTGATACCACAGTGGCTCATTCAAATAGTATCAATGATCACCATTCCCACTCTCAAGCCAAATTCATTCTTGGGAAAACTGGAAGCAGCTCAGTTTCGTTTGGATTATGACAGCAGCAACAGTCTTCTATTACTTAGAGTTAATAAGAACTGCTGATATTGCAGTCAGAGAAAACCTTTTGGAGCTGCAGAACACAACAGGCCAGGCAGCATCATCAGGGGGTCCCGAACTGAAACGTCAACTTTCCTGCTCCTCTGATGCTGCCTGGCCTGCTGCGTTCCTCCAGCTCCACACTATCATACCAGTCTTATATTGTTGAGCTTCAGCTATCTATAATCTATGCAAATGATTGGGAAGAGGAGATCAAATGCATGGTAGCTAAATTTGGCCATGAACTAAGGCAGGCAGGAAAGTAAATTGTCAAAGAGTCTACAAAGGGATATGGATCTGTTAAGTGAATGGGCATAAATTTGGCACATCAGAGGTGAAAATGTGAATTTTTCCATCTTAGCAGGAAGAATAGAAAAACAAAATACTATTTAAAAGGAAACAGACAGCAGAACTTGAGACACAGAGGGATCTGAGGGCCCTGACACATGAGTCACACAACGTTAGCATGCAGGTATAACAACTGAACACATAGGCAAACAGAATGAGATAACACAGTGTGGAGCTGGAGGAACACAGCAGCCCAGGCAGCAGAGGAGCAGGAAAGTTCCCTGTTCAAGAAGTGAAGCCTTCCTCAGCCCACTCAAATCTTTCCCGCAGAGTCCCACAAAGTCCGAATAAAATAGGTTCAGACAGGGAAGAAGTTTGGGAAGCACTGTGCTAAGTGCCTCCTTTCAGGATAGTTCAGTGATTTCTCTGAATGGTGGGGCATCAATAGGGAGTGAAAACACGTCTAAAATTATGATGCCAGTGCTTATAGTTTGTTCCCAAATAAGTTATGCAATTCCCAGCCCTTATTTTCCACATTTTAACCTTCAGTTAATGATGGATGTAGTTACAGGGTTGCAGTTACATCATTGTAAGGAAAAGGAAGAGAACATAATCAAAGTGAACATAGGCTCCGTATAAAATGAAACTGGGGAGACGGTTTTGGGCAACAAGGAAATTGCAAAAGAGTTGACAGATATTTTGCAACCGTCTTTAATTTTGGAAGATACTTCTAACATTTCACTAAAACTAAAGAATACAGGAAAATAATTAAGTACCAACACCATCATTAGAGAAGTAATATTAGACAAACTAATATCAGAGATAATGGGAACTGCAGATGCTGGAGAATCCAAGATAACAAAGTGTGAAGCTGGATGAACACAGCAGGCCAAGCAGCATCTCAGGAGCACAAAAGCTGACGTTTCGGGCCTAGACCCTTCATCAGAAAAGGGGGATGGGGAGAGGGTTCTGAAATAAATAGGGAGGGAGGGGGAGGCGGACCGAGGATGGAGAGAAAAGAAGATAGGTGGAGAGGAGAGTATAGGTGGGGAGGTAGGGAGGGGATAGGTCAGTCCAGGGAAGACGGACAGGTCAAGGAGGTGGGATGAGGTTAGTAGGTAGGAGATGGAGGTGCGGCTTGGGGTGGGAGGAAGGGATGGGTGAGAGGAAGAACTGGTTAGGGAGGCAGAGACAGGTTGGGCTGGTTTTGGGATGCAGTGGGTGGAGGGGAAGAGCTGGGCTGGTTGTGTGGTGCAGTGGGGGGAGGGGACGAACTGGGCTGGTTTTGGGATGCAGTGGGGGAAGGGGAGATTTTGAAACTGGTGAAGTCCACATTGATACCATTGGGCTGCAGGGTTCCCAGGCGGAATATGAGTTAGACAAACTAATGGGACTTTAGGAAATTAAGTCTCCTGGTGCTGATGGCTTGCATCCAAGGATCCTAAAAGGGGAGCTAAAGAGATAGTGGGTACATTGGTTGTAATTTTCCAAATTCATTGGATTCCAGAGAAGTACCAGAGGATTGGAATACTGCTAATGTGGCACCCCATTCAAAAACAGAAGTAAAAAGTGGGTAACCATAGGCCAATTATTATTTAAATGGGGAAGAAAAACTACAGAAAGTTGCAATACAGATGGACTCAGGGGTATTTTAGCATGAAACACAGGAAGCTAGCACTGAGGTGCAGCAGGTAATCAGGAAGGCTACTGGAATGCTGGCCCTTATTTCGAGACAGTTGGACTACAAGAGTGGGGAAGTCTTACTGCAGCTGTACAAGGTGTTGGTGAGACCACATCTAGAGCTCTGTAAGCAGTTTTGGTCTCCTTATTTAAGATGTCATTTCACTGGAGGCAGATCAGAGAAGATTCACTAAGATGATGCCTGGTATGGTGGGATTGTCTTTTGAGCCAAGGCTCAACAGTTTTGACCTTGGCTCATTGGAGTTTAGAAGAATCACAGGTGAGCCCATTGAAACATACAGGTTTTTAATGGGCTTGACAGGGGACTGAGCAACTTAGGAGCACAAAAGCTGACGTTTCGGGCCTAGACCCTTCATCAGAAAAGGGGGATGGGGAGAGGGTTGTGAAATAAATGCATGACATGGTATTAACCTATTAGTACATTCTAGTTAAACCCAATCCTTTTCTCAGCTAACATTCCGAAATGTTGGACTTTTCAGCACAGGCTCCCTGCTGATAATCAACAGCAGGGATTCTGACTGATTCTTCACATTACTAACTCATCAGTATTGTCGTCAATTCGAGCATCGGCATTTATTTTGAGTGGGATTATCTAATTCAGTGTAGATCAAACTGAGGAACCTCCTGCTTTCTGCTCATTATTTATCATGTGGGGTTAATTATTATTAACAAAGACACAAAGTAAGCATCCGAAGACCCAAGTTCTCAATGGTCTCTCAGCACCATGCAAGGAGGAACTATGAAATATAGGGATCCCACTCTTCGTTTCAGCCTAACCAAGGCATGGTTGCATGGTTACTTAATGGTTAGCATTGATGCCTCACAGCACCAGGGACCTGGGTTTGATTCCATCCTTGGGTGGCTGTCTGTGTGGAGTTTGCATATTCTCCCCGTGTCTGTGTGGGTTTCCTCTGGGTGCTCTGGTTTCCTCCCAAAGTCCAAAGATGTGCAGGTTTGGTGGATTGACCATGCTATGTTGAGCATAGTGTTCAAGGTAGGTGGATGAGCCATGGGAAATACAGGGTTATAGGATAGGGGTCTGGGTAAATGCTGTTCAGAGGGTTGGTGTGGACTCAATGGGCCGAATGGCCTACTTTCACACTGTAGGGATTCTATGATTTTAAGTCCCGAAATAGGCAGCAGATAATTTGCAACCTGTCAGTGGCTGGATTTTCCAAGTGAAGAACAGAACACTCCTGACAACAATTCCTGGTTCTGTGAGCATGAAACCCCAAACCCTATTCTTTTCAATTTATCAGAAAGGTGGGATACAGGTTCTCTGTATCCTTCTACCTGAAGGTGGTCATGTCTTCCCCTTTGCAATTACCAGGTCACAATGCGCACTGCCTCACCTGAATTCCTTCAAGCTCGGAGTAGTAAAGTTTTACTATTCTAATTTGGTTTGAGAACAAACGGAGTAGTCCTCATTTATTCATGCTTACCATTAAAATAGTGTCCCTGATGTCACAAAGAAATGGCTGATACAAACAATTGATACCCACAGCCCACAGACCGCAGTGGTTCGGAAGGTGGCTCACCACCTCCTTCAAGGGCAACTCGGGACGGACAATAAAAGCTGTTCACCCAGTGAAGGCCACATCCTGCGAGGGAATAAAGGAAAGTAGATCATAAATAACTGGTCATATGATGTTAGCTGATGGAATACTGGACAGGTCAGATGTCCCAGAAGTGAACTTCAAAGTGAGACTTCGTTTGATGGGTCAGACATTTCAGTTTTACCATTTAGCATTGTTCTGCTTTCACTTAGTAGCAGTTCATCTCCTATGGGATCAATCTCTAACTGTTCAAGTGTCCCTTAAGTACAGTTTCAGTCTACTCTGCCTCCTCATCGCTTGTCTGTTGTATTTATTACGATGATGTGGTGGCACTTGAATTTCAACATTTCAACTACATTATACAGCATCAAGTGTCTTTCTATTTGTGGTGTCTGGTTCCTTTTATGTCTGTTTCAGTTACTGTACTGCATTCAGCTGGTTCACACCTTCTCACCTACACTCAGCCTAGTCTGGGATTTAATTTCCTTCCCACCCTCCGTCTCTCCAATTTATTGAGTTGCCTCGAGGTTTCTTTTTGTTTTGTGGTTTGTCTCAACGCAACCCATCTCCACAGTGGCTGGCTGCATTGTTAGTTCGGAAAGTATTGTTATTTGCAACATTTCTATCAATATTTTCATACTAAGTTGTCAATCATTTAATTACATCCTCATTTTTTTTGTGAATTCCCCTCCTTTCCAAACACCAGAGGTAAACCACAAAATGTTATGCTAACTGTTGAAGTCCTCTATTAATCACTTGTACATGGTAATTATTAGTTAGCCTTCTTTCTAACCATTCCTCAAGGTGCACTGCTCCAGCTTCAGGTAAACAATTCACTAATCCAATTGCCAATGGTCCCAAACATTTTAATTGAATGACCCCTTTCCAAAAATAGTAGTAAATACAGAGCAGACCACATTTACTCACGGATGCAGTTAATTACTTTCAAGCACACCAATCTTCATACCACACTCTGGGCAATTGCTCTCACTTAAGACAGCCAGGCCACTCTGCACTGTACTTTGTTCTTGTTGCACCCTATTCAGGTTCACACCGAGGCCATCTCTAACCAGCCATGTAATGCCAGACAATTACAAACCTTCCCTAAAGTCTCTAAGACCCTGGGGAATCCAGGGATGCCGATGTTGGAAAACTGTTACTGGACTGTAGATACTGTCATTGCAACACACACAGGTACCTATGTACCTGCAATCACTATCAGGAAGCATAGTACACAACAATACAATTTGGCTTCCATCATCAGGGAGTTGGTTGCAGAGTGGTAATATCACTGGATTAGTGATTTGGAGGCTCAGGCTGATGTTTTGGGGACTGGGATACAAATCCCAATAATAATAAATCTGGACATAAAGTTGGTCTCTGTGAAAATGACTGTGTCAACTATCGTCGATTGTTGCGAATATCCATATGATTCCTTAATTCTTTCTCAGGAAGGCAATCTACTCTCTTTATCTGGTCTGACCTACATGTGACTCCAGGCCACAGCAACTCAAATCAACAGCATTTAGGAATGGCAACAAATGTTGACCTTGCCAACAATGCCCGCATCTCATCAGTGTCCCAGCTCTTTGAAGGAGCAATCACACCACCCCATAGTCCTTTTACAGATTATTAACCTTTAGAAAGCCACCACTGATTCAGAAAAGGAAGATTTTAAGTAAATGTAGCACCTTGCAACTCGAGGATGTAGGAACATAGAAAACAGAAGCAAGTGTAGGCCATTCAGCCCTTCTATCCTACTGTGCCATTCAATATGATTGTGGTGGATCATCAAACTTAGTACTCTGTTCCGACTTTCTCCCAGTGTCCTTTGACTCCTTTAGCCCTAAAGAACTGTAGCCAACTCCTACTTCAAAGTGCTTTACATCCCATATTTCTCTGTCATCCCAAGTGCTTTACAGCATATGAATTTCTCTTGAAGTAGAGTCTTTATTTTTCTGTCGACTACACAGATATTTCATGCGGCAAAATTCCACAAATAATGTGAAAATGTCTAAATAAATAATCTGTTTCAGTGATTTTGGAGAGGAACAATTATTAGCTACAATACAGAGTCACTCCTCCTTTTCAAAATAGTGCCACAGGATCTTTAATGTCCACCTAAATGAGCAATGTGACCTCAGTTTCACATCTCACCTGAAAGACGACACTTCCAGTGGTCTGTGAAATTCTGTTGCTATATGTCACGAGTGTTTTTTCAATACATGGTAATCTTAAACTTCTTTGCATCAGTTCACAAACACTGTAATAAAAGCAGGGCAAAGTCTGGGCTGTACTTCAAGGCAGGAGCCTTCATTAATTGAGACATGGAATTAAAGAGTAAGGAGGTTATGATGTGGCTGTAAATAATGTTAGTTAGGCCACAGCTGGAATAATGTGTGCACTTCTGGATGCTACACTATAGGAAGCATGTGATTTGCACTGGAAGAGATTTACCAGGTTATTGCATGCGCTGGTGTCCAGCAATAGAGAGAAACGAGATAGGCTGGGGTTGATAGAGCAGACAAGGCTGAGTGGAGAATGTGATTGAGGTGTATGACGTAATGAAGCATAAAGACAGGGTAGATAGGGAGAAAGAACATCCCGTTGGGAGAGGAATCAATAACCAAGGCCATAGATTTAAGGGGAAGTGACAGGAGGTTTAGGGAAGAATTCTTTTCACACAGAATGGTGGGTAACTGGAAATTGTGGACTGAAAGCTTGTTAGATGTGTGAGCCATCACAACGTTGAACAAGTGTTTAGACAGATTTATATATTTAGCTTACGTGCAAACAAAACTACAAGCCAAGTACTGAAAAGCAGAATTAGAATACATAGGTACTTGATGACCAGCACAGATAATTATTTTCAGAGAGCTGATGTAACGTGCTATAAATTGCTATGCTTCAAAAAGAACAAGTAAAAGCCACTAACAAAAAGCATTCAGGTATGCAAAATAAAAATAAATTTAACAAGTAAGTGAGTCTTTAAGGGGATTAAGGGTACATGTTGAAGTTATAGGCTGATTAGCTCAGTTGGCTGAACGGCTGATTTGTGATGTAGAGATGATGCCAACAGTATGGGTTCAACTCCCACACCAGCTCAGATTACTTTGAAGGGTTCTACTTCTCAACCTCTCTCTTTGCCTGAGGCATGGTGACCCTCAGATTAAAGCACTACCAATTGTCTCTCTCTAAAGAGAAAGAGAGAGATCAGCTCTATGGTCTGGTAGGACATTGGTAACTTTACCTTGCACTTTTTTTAAACTTATTGGATGAGACATGCAACACTGATGGTTCAATAGTTGCAGTACTATAACTGTAGACATAACTGATGTTCTAATGCCAAAGACATATTATATAAAATGATCAGATTCTGCCCAAGAGAGCAAGTTACAACTTTTAAGTGCAAAAACTGTTATAAAAACAAAGAAGTGCTGGGAATCATTGTATCCTTACAGCACAGAAGCAGGCCATTTGGCCCATCAAGTCCACACCAATCCTCCAAACAGCATTGCACATCATCCCATCCCAGTAATTCCCATAGCAAATCCACCTAGCCTGCATATCCCTGGGTATTATGAGCAATTTAGCATGGCTAGTTTATCTAACCCACACTCCCTTTGGACTGTTGGGGGAAACTGGTAATGCCCAAAAAAGGAAATCCATGCAGACACAGGGAGAGAATGTGCAAACTCTACACTGTCAGTTGTCTGAGGCTGGGATTGAACCTGGATCACTGGCGTGAGAGGTAGCAGTGCTAACCACTGAGCAATTGTGCCATCCCTAACATTCAGCAGATCTGGTAACATGTTTGAAAAGACAAACAAGAGTTCACATTTCAAGTCCAATATGGCTCTTCTTCACATTCAAAAACTTGCAGCCAGATGTTCTAAGTATTTCCAGCATGTTTTGTTTTTATTTCAGGTTTCCAGCATCCACGATATTTACATTTGAAGATGAGAATCTCATACTTCACTCACAGAGGTACCTGCAGCATTCTCAGAATTCAATCCTGTTTTAGAACTCTGCAAATTATTTGTCAGGCTTTTAAATACATTCATTTACTGAACAACTTGAGAAAAGGCCATTCTTGGGTATTTGGAATACAGTTTACAGGAAGAAAAAGGGAAATATTTTTAAACTCCTGGGAGTAGGGCTTCAGACACAGTGGCAGCTGCAGGCAATGCCCCAGACTGCTAACCAACTGATGTTCTGGCAAGTGCCAGAACAAAGATTTGAAACAACTGCTGTGACTCACACATGCATGTTCTCACACATACTAGCCTGCTCGAATATGTCTCCGGATAATGTTGCAACCCCATGTGCAATGAGCTAAAGCAAAATAAAGCCGTTTTCACAGCACCCGAAGCTAAGTCATCAACCAACTGTTATTTATATAACATTGACAAGTTTTAAAAAAAGGCATTGAGGTGCTTGTCTTTTGCTTGGCCAGAGATGCTGTCTTCCCAGCAATCCACTGAATGTTCTCGCACTCTCCACTTAACCATTTGAAAGCTGTATTTTGCTCACCGTCATCTTGTGGAGAGTGAATGCATTGTTATTGCACATAATTCGAAAACCTACTTTGCGCTAGAATAATAATAAAACAGCGTGCAAAATACCAGACTTAAATGAGAAAAAACCCTTTTCCGTCAAACACACGCTGGCCCCTTATCTCTGACAGCTTCATTTCATCTTGAACTGATAACTTCAAATTTATTCATTTTCAAAGACTTGTACCATGTGCCTCCATCCTGTGGCAGCTGAAGTAAGACTGCCCACATTTTATTCCACTCAGACTTAAACACGTGAAAGAAACTGATAACTTTCTGACTTGGTGACCCGGAAGACTTCTGGAACAGAGTAGAAAATCCTAGATTACAAGCCAGCAACTTAATCAAGAGTTCAGACAGCATCTTAAACTATGAAAGCAAATCTTGAAAGATTTTAAAAATTGTAACTTGACCTCCATGATTAAAATTGCCACTTCCTGCTATACTATGTTGGCTGGGTGGCTCAAATCAGTTTTCTGTTACACAGATACATAGAAACTAGAAGCAGGAGTAGGCCATTCGACCCTTCAAGCCTGCTCCACTAATCAGTTTGATCATGGCTGTTCATCCAACTCAGTACCCTGTTCCTGTTTTCTCCCATACCCTATGAACAAAATCTAACTCTTTCTTGAAAACATTCAATATTTTGGCCACGACCACTTTCTGTGGCCGGGAATTCCACAGGCTCAACATTTTCTGGGTGAAGATGTTTCGCTTTATTTCAGTCCTAAATACCCCGTGTCCTTAGACTGTGACCCTTGGTTCTGGAAACATTCTTCCTGAGCTTACTCGGCCTAGTCTTGTTGGAATTTTATAAGTTTCTATGGGACCCTCATTATTCTAAACGCCAGTGAATTATAGCCCTAACTGATCCAGACTCTCTTCAGACATCGGTACTGCTGTCTCAGTGTAGCAAGTATTTGTTGCATTCCCTCCATAGCTCCCTGCTCAAATAAGCAGACCAAAACTACACACAATAATTCAGATGTTGTCTCATGCAGGGCTTGTATAATTGCTATAAGACATCCCTGCTCCTGTACTCTAAATCCTCTCACTACAAGGGCCAACATACCATTTGACTTTTTCATCACCTGATGCACCTGCATGCTTGGTTTCAGCAACTGATGTACAAGGTCCCCCAGGCGTCATTGTACTCCATCCCTTCTAATCTGTTGCATTCAGATAATAATCTGCCTTCCTGTTTCTTCTCTCAACGTAGATAATGTCTCAGTTATGTCCAATTTACTGCATCTGCCATGCAATTGACCACTCACTCAATTTGACCAAAGCATACTGAAGCATCTCTGCATCCTCCTCACAGCTCACTTTCCCACCCAGCTTTGTATTGTCTGCAAATTTGGAAATATTACATTTAGTTCCCTCAGCTAAATCATTGACATATTTGGGAATAGCTGGGGTCCAAGTGCTGATCCCTGTGGCATTCCCATTCTTTATTTCATCTACTAGCAGTTCTCTATCCATCCATTACCCCCAAACACCAATTTTACATTTCCGTCTCTTATGTGGGACATTACCAGAAGCCTTCTGAATGTTTACCGATTGCTGGTGAAATACAGAGGAACATTCTAATGAAGGGTTCACAGTTAAGATATTGCTACTCCAAAGCTATTCTGGATATAACTGATCTGGGTCCTATGGGATGCCTACTTCTCTCTGCTCCAGACATGTTAGAAGCAAAGTGTGGGCCTACAGGGAGAAAACATTTTCTCCTCGAGAATGGTCAGCCAAGCTGAGTGGCCAGCAACTAGAGCAGTCTCAATCTATTGTGGCCACTGCTCAGACTGCAAGCAATCTCACAAGGAAAACAGCAATTGATTCTCGACTCAGGGATGTCCGGGAATTTTGAGGGGGATGGGGAGTGTGTTTAGTACCCTTGGATAGGGGGTGGTGGGTTAAGTGGCCAGACTGGGAGGCACAAAAGGGTGTATCATCTTTTGGAGGCAATTTAGGAATGCTGCCAATGTGTCCAAGGCAACTCCTCCCAAAGGATTAACACCCCCTTCCTCACCTCAAATGGTAAAGCCCTGGCCATTAATGTTTTATTGCTTCTGGGATGGTGTTGTTCCAAGTACATAGAGGCAACAGAAAATCTGAAGTCATTGCATACAAAACATATCAAATATCAATATGGGGAGATGGTGGCCCAAAGGTGTTATCACTAGACTCTTAATCTAGAAACCTAGATAATTTCTTGGGGACCTGGCTTCAAATCCAGCCATGGCAGCGGAGAAATTTGAAATCAATGAAAATCTGTAATTAAGAATCTAATCACAAACCATTAGGTTCACTAGTGTTCTTCAGGGATTGAAACTGCCATCCTTATCTGGTCTTACTCCAGATCCACAGCAAAGTGGCTGACTCTTAATTGTCCTCTAGGCAATTAGGGATGGGCAATAAATGCTGGCCTGGCCAGTGACACCTTCCTCCTGTGAATAAATTAAAAATAATAGGAGCAGAAGTAGACCAGATGATCGTGATCCGTTCATATTTAACATGCAACAGATAACTTCATTATCTAATAAGGATCTATCCGCGTCCGTCTTAGAAATAGTCAATGAAGTCCACTTCTGTCATTTTGAAGCAGAAAGTTGCAAACTTACTCAACCCTCCAAGAGAAAATTTGTCTCCTCATTTATGTCCAAAAAGGATTTTAAAACATTAGGACGTCACTACTGCCAATTTGATTATTCAAGTTTAAATGCAGACTAAATTTACCTGTGATTATTGATGTCCCTTTATCACAAGCACCTTGTACTTTTCTCTTGTATACTTTGGCCCACATAATGGTTTCTGTTAGGATCCTATTGATCACGTGATTTATCCTTCCTACTATTCCTCATTGCCACACAAAAAAATTCTACATTCTTATCACCTGAACTAAAGTCACCTCTAACAGTTGCATAAGTGCAATTCCTAATTAGCATTCTACCCCTCTACCTTTATCTAGCTTCCTAATCTTCCTGAACCTCAAATACTATCAATACTCAGCACCCAATCCTTGTGATCTGCTGCCACATCTCTGAGATGACCATCAGATCATATTGATTTACTTCATTGTGTGCTAACAATTCATTTGCTTTGTTATGAATGCTACATGCATTCAAATATAGATCTTTTAATTTTGTGTTTTTGCAATCTATTTAACATCCAGTTTTGATTTTAGACATATTCCTAGGCTCCATACTCCTGCCATTCTCATCCTAGCGACTCATCACCCAGGCTATATGTCTACATGCAATGTATTTTATTAGCTGCACCTCTAGATCATCACTATTTGAATGATTGTTGTATCTCAGGAGTCTATGCCTGAGAATGCAGCAATGGTTCTGTACAGCGTTTACCACACAATTCTGAACTTAATATTTATACAAGCCACAAACGTATACTCTCTAAAATATTATCTCTCACTGGAAACATTCTGTATATGGGTAAGCAATCAGAGTTCAAAAGAAAGTGATTTGGAATTCACTTCATTGAAGGAAAAATGAATGGATTTATGTCCTCAGCCAATATTTATACATTGAATCACGGAAAGATGTTAGAGCTCTGTGTGATACATAGTTTGCCATCAAGTCAGTGGAGTGTGGAAACTACAAAATCTATTGTGGAATGTAGGTCTTGAATGGATTTGTAGTTTGAACATTTAGTTTGTATAACTGGTGTGGAGCACTGTCTGATTAAAGTACAGGATAAAAGTTATTATTTTAAGCAACATTAATGACAGTAAACTTCACAAGGTTAGACTATTAGGAGAAAAATTTGAAACAACTCTTTCTAGTTGTATACATGTACATATAAGCATATCAATATTTACTTCAGTCTCTAAAGGCAGAGTGAATTTACAAATATTCAAATGAAAGTACAAAGTCTAGTGGTGAATCCTATAACAATGAAAGAAACAGAGTCTAACTGGAAAACATCATAGCCTGGTTATGAGACCACAGGTTTCTGCAAAACAGACTGTTATCACTTTTATCACATCAGCCATGAGTGACAAATGATGTTTTGTGAAGGTTACATTGCATTATGTTGGGTAGCAAAGTTTGCAAAACTTTTTTGTATTTTCTACATTGTTTGAGTTGATACTTTGCACATCTTTTAGTCCATTGCAAATAGCTGTCCTTTTTGTACTGATGACGGACAACTATTAATAAGCTACATCTGTAACATCTGAAATGAATAACTTTGACAGAAATTCCACTTCAGGCTCTGCATCTTTAAGCTAATAATGGAAATGCTTTGTCTTGATGTGTTACATTTCAAAATGATGTTGAACTATACTTTAATTCTAAAGGAAAATTAAATATTGGTTATCCATAATTAGAAAGACCAGAGGTTCAACTTTTTACAGTTTTTCGAAAGGTCAGATTGTACTGTATCCCAATCTAATATTGGATAAAAGTATAAACAGCCATGTGCTTATGTTACAACTTTTTTTAAGTGTGAGACTTTGAAACGGAGTCAAAATTCACTTATTTTGTTGTGGAATTCAACCATGAGCCTTGTAAATTGTTGAAAGCATAGGCACACCTGAAGTTCTAACCACCTGATTACTACCTTTTAGGCTGAGCTAGAGGTTTCCAATTGTTCCCTTACCACATTCAACAAATTCATTCAACAGATTCATTTCTGAAGCCCATTACTTGATCTTGTATTGCTGTTCTGGCAGTAAGAGTGTTAATATATCCAGGCAAAGTTTCTTCTGTGTTCCTGAAATAACTGAGCTGACACTGGTGAACGAAAGTAGTTTCAGTGCAGACTGATGAGGCTGATTAGACATGAATTCCTTACTGTATAGTTCCACTGTCCCCCATGCCATCGTTATTCCCTCAGGAAACGGTTGGATGATCCCACATAATGCCACTCCCTGGTCAACCTGTTGCAACACTACCTGCTTCCTGTCTGTTTCTTTTCATGCTGCTGGAAACCTCTCAATCAGTTAGGAGCTTCCCTTATAGCTTTTGAATTATATTCACTTTGTAACAGAGTCGCACTGGCTAAGCAGGTTCTAACTCTAATTTGTGATGAGTTGCCTGTTACAGGATACAGTGTTGAAGAATCATAGAGTCCCTAGTGTGGGAGCAGGCCATACAGCCAATCAAGTCCACATTGAGACTCTGAAGACGCCACCATTAACCAGTCTCCTGCCTGTATCCCTGTAGCTCCACATTTCGCATGGCCAATCAACTTAACCTGCACATTTTTGGATTGTGGGAGGAAACCGGAGAACCCAGAGGAAACCCACGCAGACACGAGGAGAGCGTCTGTGTAGAATTTGCACAGTCACCTGAGACTGGAATGAAATACAGGTCCCTGGCACTGTGAATGCAGCAGTGGTGCTGCCCACTGAGCCACCATGCCACACGTTGGGCGGGGGGGCGGTGGCTGCAAAAATGTGTCAGTATTCCTGGGTTGTGAAAAACAAAATTAACCAAAATTCTTGTTACTACTGCGCTATAATCCCTTAAAGACATGTTCATATAAAATTACAAGTCTGGCACCAACATTTTATTTCTGCTTGGGGGGCTGGTGTCTGGCAAATACACTTCCAAAACTGAAATCACCTTAGATGACATGGTACCACAGCTGGCCCTGAATTATAGCCACCGGGGAGCCCAATACTGAGCAATCACAGCAGGGGCTAACACTTGGCAACTTACCATCCTTACAATTAAAACAGATTTGGTTTAAAAATAAAAGTATCTCCAAAAGCCTATCAGAGGTATGTAGGAACTGCAGATGCTGCAGAATCCGAGATAACAAGGCATGGAGCTGGATGAACACAGCAGGCCAAGCAGTATCAGAGCAGCAGGAAAGATGATGTTTCGGGCCTAGACCCTTCATCAGAAGGGTTTAGGCCCAAAACATCAGCTTTCCTGCTCCTCTAATGCTGCTTGGCCTGCTGTGTTCATCCAGATCCACACCTTGTTATTTCCAAAAGTCTGTCTAACCCAATAATGGGAAGGGCAAATTTACAATGCACCAATACTGTACATATTCCTCCATCTTCACCTTCTCACCATCTCCTCCTTGATGTGACTATCATGAAGCCATGATGTTGAAGGTCTTTTCTCAAGGAGCTATCAAAGGTGAACACACCAGGTGTGGGACATGGCAGCCTCAGTGAAACTCATTAAACGTTCAAATAAAATTGTGAAAGTGCGATCAAAGTCAAATGTAAAACACATTTTGTAGACTTAAAGGTTTCCTGAACATCAGAGAAAAAAGAGAAAATAAACTTCAGTCTTCAAATACTGCCTGCTAAGCAGAAGACAGGACACATTGGAAATACATCAGAGACTTGCCGTTTTTGAGGGTGTTTTATCTAACAAGGAAGGAACCGTGAACAATGCACATTGTATGAGAGGTCATTGTATCAGTGTAGCGTTGCATTTGAATGCAAAACCGTACGATCAGGAATTTTTGACAGCCTTTTTAGCATTTAGCAAAAAAGTACAATAAGATATATTTACATAAAAATCACTCAAATGATGATTCTGAATGAGAACATCTGGTAGTAATTTACTCCTGACTTAGTGTGTATTGACACAACCTTCCAGGTATAATCTAATGCCTGACTATAAAATAACTTCTCTGACTGAGTGGCTCAGCAGTTTTGGCATTAGGATTCTGATGCTAATTGTCTTAAAACAAAAACATCATTTCCAACTTTTGGCTAATCCACCCCTTCCCCCAGTAAAAAAAATCAAAGTACGACTGTGTTCGTTCAGTGAAAACAGAGAAACTCACCTGCAATTCCCTGTAGTAATCCACAAATGTTAAAAATGCTTTTCTTCAGAATACTCTGCACACACATGGTAAAGACTGAGATGAATGCCACGGCACACAGAATGAGAATTCCTGTCGCCAGGAAAATAGCCGTCGCTTGCCAAAATCCACTGGCAATTTCATTGAAACTTTCAGCGTATGGACCACACGGGTTCCCTCGTTTTAAAGTTGGCCGTTTAATGCAGCGGCTGTATATACCCAGCTTTGGGTGGTAAGGATCTTTCCACGTGTTGGAGCGGTTCGCGAGGACAGGGGTGTTGTCAACTTTCGGCCTCCCCACCAGCCAGTCTGAGCTCATGAAGGCAATGAGCTCAGCAAAGGCTACCACAATACTCAGCAGGGTCCACAGCATTGAGCGACAGGTAACAATCACATGACACATGGTTTAATCCAAACTGGTGCAAAGCCCTGTCCCTCAGTCCACTCAAAGTAGGAGTATTGACGCTAAACGAAAAGGTGAAAGTTGTCCTGCAGCACTGTTAAGATGGACACCCACTGATGAAATAAATCCTTACTTCAAACGACTGCCACGTCAATTACTTTTTAACTGCATTCATCAAACAGCTGGTGAGACTGTGCTGTCCTGTGTAGGCTGATTCCTTTGAGCTAATTTTCAATGGATTCGTGTGTCTTTATCAGCGTGCAGCTCAGCACATGACGTTACATTTCACTGGAGGACGGTCCAAGTCTGCCCACAATCTTGTTCATATCTATACAAAAGACACACCTACAAAGGAAGAGAGAGAGAGAGAGAGTCAAAGTTAAATTAGTAAAACGAAGCCCCAACCTGAGAGGAAACTGACCACTTTTTAAATTCTGAACTAATACATAGGAAAGGTTAATGAGAGACCAGCAAATGGAGTTGGCTGGAAACTTCTAAGATCAAACTGTGTTCCATGCTTCCTTTGTTGCTGGGCAACGACAGGTCTCTGCTGCAATAGAGATTAGTACATGACAGAAACTCAATTCCAAAAACAGATTTTCCCTCGTTATTTTCAGTCCTGCATTTCCGAGTTAGGTAGTTGTACTTTATCAGAGAGAGAGACAGCATAAGAATGAGAGCGTGTTCCTTTTTATGGATTACTCACTATGTCAACGATGTTCTTGCGCTGAATTGCTCTCAGCCTCTCTTTCTTGTGATCGTGTTCAGTGAAAAAGGCTAGAGTTCACGAGAGGAAATTCTCTCAAGGTTTCGCTTTGGCTATGCTTAAAGAGGAAGGCGAGAATCTCAGGAGTATTCTTTATCCAAAACACGCCCTCATTTTAGACAGAAATAATTGGAAACATTTGTTGGCACTGATTTTGTTCAGTCTCTTACAGGGATACCCCAGGATCTAGATTAGTGTTCTGTGCTGTTTCAAAGACCAGTCCGCCTGGCGCTTGCATTCCGAACTGCTCTAGAACATGGGACCACGCCCACGAATGTTGCCCCATTCCTCCCAAAAAATCTGCAAATCAATACAAGCTGAGAAATGAAAACGTTTCTTTAGTCGGTGCATTATTTTTCTACTTAAAACGAGGAAGAATTCTGAGCCAGGAGCTGTCCCCATATCCTGCGGTGTCCTTCCAGGAAAGTTCTTATGAGAAATATTGATTTTCTTTTGTCCCTTTTCCCCTCCCCTGGTTACTTCGTCTGAGGCTGGGTTACAGTTTCTTAGACAATGGTCACCCTCTGCTACTGTACTTCATTCTTCACAGATGCTCCTGGCAGTTAGTATGAGCAGGCTGTTGGATCTTAAAGGGAAGTGCAGTTCAGCCCACTTCTTGGGCTGGCTGCTGAATAATAGGCAGCAGTAGGATTTTCTCCTGTCCAAGGATAAGTTCAGATGAATTTAACTGAATCATAGAATCCCTACAAGTGTGGAAGCAGGCTATTCAGCCCTATCAGGTCCACATTAACCCTCCAAACAGCACCTCACCCACTCCCACACCCCTACCCTGTCCCTATTACCCTGCATTTCCCATCCCAATCCACGTACCTTTGAACTGTGGGAGGAAACCAGACCACCCAGAGGAAACCCATGCAGACACAGGAAGAACTTACCAGCCACAAATGAATGGTAAAGTAGACTCATGGGCTGAATAGCCTAACTTCTGCTCTTATGTCTTATGGTCTAACATGCAAACCCCACACAGGCAGTTATCCGAGGGTAGAATCAAACCCGGGTCCCTGGTGCTGTGAGACAGCAGTGCTAGCCACAGAGACACTGTGTCAACCCTGATTCAGGAAAGAAAAGGTTTTGTCCTGGGGCTTCCTGTACGATGCAGCTGAACTAAAAAAAACTTGGCAGACTTTCATGCTAAGGTTCCCCATCACAGCAAAAAACTAAACAGAGGGAACAAATAAGTATATTTTGAAAAGGGCTTCTCTAAACTATTCCCTGAAGGACAACCATGTTCCTCAAGGGCAACCAGGGATGGGAGTCAAATGCTGGCCTTTGTAGCTTTGCCTATGTCACAAGGATCAATTAAAAAATTTGCAATTAAAAAAAATCAATTAAAAATCTTAGGGCGGCACGGTGGCTCAGTGGTTAGCACTGCAGCCTCACAGCACCAGGGACCCAGGTTCAATTCCAGCCTTGGGCGGCTGTCTGTGTGGAGTTTGCACATTCTCCCCATGTCTGCGTGGGTTTCCTCCAGGTGCTCCGGTTTCATCCCACAGTCCAAAGATGTGCAGGCTAGGTGGATTGGCCATGCTAAATGACCAGTAGTGTTCAGGGGTGAGTGGGTTATAGGGGGATGGGTCTGGGTGGGATTCTTCAAGGGGCGGTGTGGACTTGTTGGGCCGAAGGGCCTGTTTCCACACTGTAGGTAATCTAATTTAATCAAACAATATAAATCTAAACTTTTCCATTCCACTTCAACTAAGTTTCTTGATAAGACTGGCACCAAAACGGTTAACTCACAGCAGTAAAGACAGTAAACATTTAACTTTAATGGAACTATTGTTAACTTGACATCAAAAATGACCTGATAAGATCTGTTTGACAGCCAAACAGAGGAACTCAGTATACAATTACAAGCAGAATACCAATGTTGGCAAGACAAACATCACAAACTGAGTTCAAACTTAACCTTGGAGAAACAATTTATCATCCTTCTCCTCTTCTATGGTTTACAGCATAGATTCTCAAGCTTACAAAGGGCTCAGTGAGGGCTGAGGTTATCAGGCGAACATAAGAACTAGGAGCAGGAGTAGGCAATTCAGCCCCTCGAGCCTGCTCCATCATTTGACATAATAACGGTTGATCTCATCTAAGCTTCAAATCCTCTTTCCTGCCCACTCTCTATAACCCATTGTAAATTACAAATGTGTCTATCACCCCTTTAAATTTCCTCAATGTCCCAGCATCCTCCACATTCTGGGGTACTGAATTCCACAGATTCACGATTCTTCGACAGAAGTAACTTCTCCTCATCTGCTAGCCATTAACTTAACTATAATCTCTCATTCTAGATAGCCCCACACAAGGAAATATCCTTTCAATGTCTACCTTGTCAATCCCCTTATACCTCAATGAAATCTCCCCCAAAGTCTACTTTCTCAATCCCTTTATACCTCAATGCTCTCCTATAGGCCCAAACTGCTCAATCTCTTCATATGACAAACCTCTCATCTCTGCCATCAATCTTCCTCTGAATTGTCTCCAAAGCAACTACATGCGGTAATCCGGGAGTGGTCTCACTAATGCCTTGTACAATTGCATTGATACTTCCCTACTTTTATACTGTATTCCTTAGCAATAGATGCCAAAATTCCGTTTCCCTTCCTATTATCTGCTGTTCTTGCAGGGCAGAGGTGTATGCTTCAAGTGGTCTCTATGTTTACCAAAGCATCATTGACAAATATGTGGACAGTACATTAGCACCCCTTGATCCTGTTTTGGAGTAAAGTTACAGCTTCTTAGAATCAGATGGATCATAATGACCCCTCTTGAGACAGGTCTGGAGGCAGGCCGGGGGTGTGGGGAAAGACATTTATCAGATGGTAGAGTGCCAGTTTGGGAACCCTTTAACTTTCTGTCCGTGCTCAATGAAGTCTGTGGCTGGATGGTTTATTGATGTCCTCTGATAATAGTGGTGCTTTAATATTATGTGGCTTGTACGTTTGTTGCCATTGATCAGTCCAAGCCTCAATTTTGTCCAGGTTTTCCTGCAGGTGGACACAGGCTGCTCAGTGTCTGAGTCATTGCAAATGCTGCTGTATGTTATGCAATCCTCAGCAAATATCCCCACTTCTGACCCTACAGATGAGGGTGGATCATGAAGTAAACAACTGAAGGTGGTCAAGACAATATCCTGAGCAACTCCTTGCCATGTATGACTTCAACCAGTAGAGAACTTCCCCTGACATTCATTGACTCTGGTTTTGCTAGGGCTCCTTGATGCTACACTCAATCAAGTATCATGTTTGTGTCAAGGGTAGTCACTGTCAGAGTCATTGAGTCACACAGCACAGAAACAGACCAACTTGTCTGCACTGGCCAGGCATCCCAATCTGAACTAGTCCTATTTCCCAGCATTGGCCCATATCCGTCAGAGCATAAGACATTGTCCTAATTTCAGCTCCTTTCAGCCCATTGAGTCTACTCTGCCATTCAATCATGGCTGATAAGCTTCTCAACCCTATTCTCCTGCTGTCTCCCCATAACCTTTGATCATTTTACCAATCAAGAACCTATCTATCTCCGTCTTAAATGTACTCAATGACCCAACCTCCACAATCCTCTGTGGCAATGAATTCCATAGATCCACCACTCTCTGGCTGAAGAAGTTCCTCCTCATCTCCATTCTAAATGTCTTCCCTTTACCCTAAGGCTGTGCCCTCGGGTCTTAGTCTCTCCTACTAATGGAAACATTTTCCAAACATCCGCTCTGCTCAGGCTTTTCAGTATTCTGTAAGTTTCAATTAGGTACCCCCTCATCCTTCTAAACTCCACTGAGTATGGATCCAGACTCCTCAAATGTTCCTCATATGTTAACCCTTTCATTCTTGGCTTCATTTTCATGAACCTCCTCTGGACCCACTCCAGGACCAGTACATCCTTCCTGAGATATGGGGCCCAAAATTGCCACAATACTCTAAATCTAGTCTGACCAGAGCCTTATAAAGCCTCAGAAGTATACATTTATATTCTAGTCATCTCAAAATAAATGCCAACATTGTATTTGCCTTCCTAAAACTACTGACTCAACCAGCAGGTTAACCTTCAGAGAATCCTGGACTAGGACTCCCAAGTCCATGTGCACTTCTGATTTCTGAACTTTCTACCCATTAAGAAAATAGTCTATGCCTCTATTCTGTCTACCAAAGTGCATGACCTCACATTTTCCCATGTTGTATTCCATCTGCCACTTCTTTGCCCACTCCCCTAACCTGTCCAAATCATTCTGCAGCCTCCCACCTTCTCAATCCTACCTGTCACTCCACATATCTTTGTATGATCTGTAAACTTAGTCAGAATGCTCACAGTTCCTTCATCTAGATCATTAATGTATAAGTGAAAAGTTGTGGGCCCAACACTGTCCCTTGCAGAGCACCGCTAGTCATTGGCTGCCAGACTGAGGAGGACTCTTTTAACCACACTCTCTGCTTTCTGCCAGATAGCCAATCTTCAATCCATGATAGTACCTTGCCTCGAACATCATGGGCCCTTATCTTACTCAGCAGCCTCCTGTGGGGCACCTTGTCAAAGACCTTCTGGAAGTCCATGTAGATAACATCCATTGGCTCTCCTTAGTCTAACTTTCTCATTACTTCCTCAAAGAATTCTAACAGATTTGTCAGGCATGACCTCCCCTTGATGAAGCCGTGCTGACTTTGCCCTCTTTTATCATGCACTTCCAAGTATTTAAATACCTCATCCTTCACAATGGACTCCAAAATCTTACCAATGTCTGAGGTTAGGCTAATCTGCCTGTAATTTCCTGTCTTTTTCCTTAGTCCGTTCTTAAACAGAGGGTTACATTTGTGATTTTCCAGTCCTCTGGGACCCCCTCCGAGTCCAGTGATTCCTGAAAGATCACAACTAATGCCTCTACTATTTCTTCCGCTATTTTCTTCAGAACTCTGGGGTATAGTCCATCTAATCTAGATTATTTATCTACCTTCAGATATTTCAGTTTTTCTAGCACCTTCTCCTTGATGATGGCCACCATACTCACCTCTTCTCCCTAATTCTCTTGAAATTTTGGGATGTTACTTGTATCTACCACCATGAAAACAGAAGTAAAATACTTGTTCAGTTCCTCCGCCATTTCATTATTTCCCATTGCAACTTTTCCAGCGGAACTCCAGTATCCCAATGTTCACTTCTGCCTCTCTTTTAGCCTTTATATAGCTAAAGAAACTCTTGCAATATTCTTTTATATTACTGGCTAGCTCACCCTCATATTTAATCTTCTCCCTCCTTATTTGTTTTTTAGTTGTCCTCTGTTTGTCTTTGTAGGCTTCCTAATTCCGCGACTTTCAACTGCCCTTCACCACCTTGTATGCTTTTCCTTTTGCTTTTATGCTATCCCTGACTTCCCTAGTCAATCACGTTTGCCTCACCCTCCGTTTAGTCTGCTTCTTTGTCCTAGGGATAAATTTTTGCTGCGTCTCCCAAATTACTCCCAGAAACTCCTGCCTTTGCTGTTCCGCTGTCGTATTCCTTTAAACCCTTGCTATTCAAGTACCCATCCAGTTGCCTCCCTTCATCTCTGGAGCTCAAGCCTTTTATCATTGTCTGGACCAAGGCTGTACTGAAGTCAGTAGCTGAATAGGCCTGGTGGAACTGAAACAGAGTGTCAGTGAGCAGGATATCATTGAAGTACCACTTTGTAGCACTGTCAACAACACCCTTCAACATTATGTCAGCAATCAAGAGTAGACTGATGGGGTGGTAATTGGTTGTGTTGGATTTGACTTGATTACTGTTTACTGGACATAGCTGGGCAATTTCTACATTGTCAGATAGATGCCAGTGCTGTAGCTGTGCTGGAAAGTCTTGTCTAGGGGCACGACCAACACTGGATCAAAGGCTTCTGTACTATTGCCACTATAAGGCTATTGCTCATAGCCTTTGCTGTTTGCAGTTCTTCAACCATTTCTTGATACCCATTTGGAGTGAATCCAATTGATTGAAGACTGGCATGTATGATGCAGGGAGCCTCTGGAGAGGATTGAGATGGATCATCCACTTGGTACTTCTGGATGAAGATGCTTCAGCCTTACCATTCATGCTGGGTTCCTCCACACTGAAAATGGAGTATTGACGGATTCTCTACGTCCAGTGAGTTGTTTAATTGCCTATCTGCACATTAATAAATGAATCCTAAATAAATCCCAATGACTACCATTACTGCGAATAAAATGGAAGAAATCTCACATGCGTAAAACTATCAGATAAAGGAGCTGCTTCCTGTTCTCCACGGTGACATGCATGTGCCATTTGATGTTAAACATGCTCACTCTTTTACATTAGAGCATTGGAGTATAGTGATGATTATTTCAATCCTTCAAGGAAGTCTTTGTGGCTTGTCATCTGTGCATTGTAATTAAACAGCACAAGAACTATTTGTTGTCATAATGGCCTGACAAACAGAAATTAGTGCTGAAACATCATTATCTTTCATTCTGTATGAATATATCTGAATGGGCTTGTTTTGCTTAATACGGCAACTTTAATGAAGAAATGTTTTATCTTTATTTCCCAGTTGTGTGGGAACCAAATTACATTTTTACAAAAGGTGACTTGTTCATTTTGGGGAGGAACCCTGGCACAGTTATAAAACATGAATGTAAAAGTTTAGGAATGTGCAGCAAGGGTTTAAAATTCTGTATTCAACTTAATTTAATAAAATTAGGTATTGTAAACTGGAATTTCCAAAGTACAGATTTCACCTTCCAGCTACAGTCTGCGTGGGATGTGAAAGGTAGATTGTCCTCCAGCTGCCACAAGTACTAGTTTTCCTTCCAGCCTTAACCACATTAAGTATCAATATGGATTGTGAAGATTCAGTCCTGGCAGTCAGATTGATATTTCCTATTTTGGCAAGTTAAATGTTTGACCTCATTTTGTCTGTACTTGATATTTCTTCAGGTTTAAATTGCTTTCCAAGCAGTCGTGAGCTTGGAGAAGTTAAGACTGCTTTCCTTGGAGAAACATTGGCTGAAAGGAGTTGTGATAGATATACTAAAGCCATGAGAAATCTGGTCAGTGCAGACAGGGAGAAACTGATTTCACTTTTAAAGTAGCAATTACAAGAGGGCACAGGCTTACCGTTACTGGCAAAAGAAGGAAAAGCAAAATGAGATAAAAACTTCTCCTCACAGTGAGTGGTTAAGGTCTGGAATGTGGTGTGGGGAGGCAGGATCAATGGAACATTTAAAAGGGAATTAAATTGATATCTGAAAAGGAAGAGTGTCATGGTTACAGGGAGAAGGCAGGAAAAGGACTCTAAGTAAATAGCTAATCTGGAGAGCCAGCATAGATCCAGTGGGCTGAATGGCTTCCTTCTATTCTGTAACAATGCTGTGATTATATATCCAGGGCCCTATTGATACAAGTTTATACATGTCATTTTACTGTCATATTCTAAAATCCTATGAGCTTGAGTTTAGCTAACATTTATAGCTTAATCTGGTCATACTTTCAAATCTCTTTTTATTCATTCATGTGATAAGGGCATCACTGGTTAGAGCGACATTTATTGTCCTAAGAGGGTGGTTAAGATCAATCTTACTGCTGTGGTCTGGAGTCACATGCAGTCCAGACCAGGTAAGGATGGCAAATGTTTCTTCCGAGCTGCACGGTCACATTCAAGCTGGCCCCTCTAAATTACCAGATGTGCAGCTATGCAAAAATAAAATTAAAGAGCCCGTACATTTAACCAAACCTCACAAAAAAATTAGATGATACATTGATTTGTATTCCTGTAAGTTTTGCAATAAAGGCAGTAACATAACTTGTTATCAGTGCTTCTGTCAATACAACATGAGCTAAAGATGCCTGACAGCAGTCAGAGTTGCTTTCCATTTCTCCAGGGAGATAGCAGCACGCCAGTCACTGACTTCTTGTACTGTACAACTAAGATGGAATACTATGCCTCGATCAGCAGGTGAGAATCACAGCTGCTTTAGTTCACTGTTTTCATGGTATGCTCGGTTTCAATTCCCCAACACCAACATGCTGCCCTAATCAACAGTTTGATTAGTTCTCTTTTGGATTAGAAAATAAAGTATTGGAATTCCAATGGACCCCTTTAACTGAATCCTTCTGCATAGCAAGGATTTTAATATGTGAAGATAATCCAAAGGCTGGTGCAGAGGGAGTACCTCAATGCAAATTTAAAACATTGGGTGAGAACTAAAATTGTTGCTGACTCACTATCACTTGCCTATCACACAAAGCGAAGATCTATCCCACTGTGCGGAAATATATTTCTTGCACATTTTGATGTTTTTGGCTGGTGTTTGAAGGAACTGCCCTATAAAGTGATACAGATGCAATCTGTAAATTAAAGCCAGAGTCTTGCTTCACAATTGTAGAACATTCTGTTAAAGAAGTAAAAATTGCAGCCGCTACACATTTTAAGGAGGCCTCTCAATCAGTTAGCATTAACCTGTCCTGATCAAAAAACTGCAGTGGTAACTATTATACTCTCTGCGGATGCTGGATTGGCTGAGCATTTCATACCGTTTCTGTTTTCATTCCCAACACACGTAACACTTCCACTTTTGTGTTGCTGTATCGTTAATCTACAGCGATTTGCAAACTATTGACAGCCGTTCCTCCCTCAGCACCTCCCCCAAGTGCTTGTTTTCATGAATGGCCTGAAATGGCAAGTACTGGGAAGCAATTTGCTCACTGGCTAAACATCATATTTGAGCCTGATTTTATTTGCACCAGCCATTTGCACATTCCTTTTCCTGTAGGGAATAGAAAACCAGAAGATTACTGCCTGCAGGACAGAAATTGAGAAGGAGTGAAACGATTTGGAATACTGTAAAATGGAGCCCCAGGTAAATGCATTCTGTATGACATCGAATAAAAACATATTGATGTTCCTGCTCAGTGCTAACTAATAGTTTGTTTTATTCGTGGTCAATGAAATAAAAACACTTAATTTTGTGCTTAACCTCTAAATATTTTCTAATCAACTAGTTCAGAGATGTTAACACACCCTTTGGAGCAGGCAGGGCCTGAACACTAGTGGTAGGGACACTATACTGCACCACAACAGCCTTAAACAGTGGGACCCAGGGTAACAATTTTTCTTTCAATGGTCATATTGAATGAAGATTGGTGAAGATATCACCTCTGGATGGTCTCAAACCAGCAAGCTTTCAGTTAACAGCTGAACGCACTGTCAAATGAGAAACACTTGCAGCCCACACACACACACACCACACAAACAAAGAAACCATGCAGTAACTTATTTAATCTACAGGCAATGGAAGAAAGTCATAAGCAGCCTATAGTAATACTTAGTACATAAATATAGTGGCTTTTTCCATTCTGGGTCAACCCAAAATGTTTTTTTTAAATTCTTAGAGTTTTAAAGCTCTCTCTCGGCTCTATTTTCTTTGATGGTCAAGGCAGTCTGGACAGATTTCCCCACTTCAAATGCTATTTAGCAATTTCTTATGGATTTAAGTGGGGAGAGTTGCTTTTTGCCAGTGGAAATGGTGCCACATATCAACTCATAGGTATCAGCGTTACTCTGTACATTCTTCCAGTAGCCCCCAACTCATGCCAGCAAGTTCTTCCAGGTTCTCCCCTACCACACAACCTCTTTAATCAATGCGCTCAATCAAGCAGCATTGGCCCCACAAACCAAAGAAACTCATTGATTGAGTACATGGAATGAATCTCAGTCTGAACAACTCATCAACTTCTAACTGAGAATAAGTTTCGCAGTGTCACTAAATCAATTAAAATAAAATTCACTGCATCAATCAACTCTTAAATGCTAATGTTGACCTCTCTGCACCTTTTCGGCAGCTGTAACACTGTATCCTGCACTCTGTTCTGTTACTATGACGTACTTGAATAATACAATCACTTACGACAACACTTTTGACTGTATCTCGGTACATGTGACAGCAAAATTCAAATCAAATTAATTAATCTGAAATCAAGAGCAAATTGAAGGTGCTGAGCTCTGCTTATTTTCCTCATGTTGAGAGAGAGCTGGAAAATGGTAAAGACAGTTAAGTGACAGGTACACCAATCAATAAAAGGTATTGCACAGCTAAAAGAAGTCAAAAAGATCAATAGTGTGTTGGTCTTTTTCTCAAAAGGAATTCAAAGTTTTATTTAGTTGTGAAGACCCTTGGTCAGACCACTGAACATTAGAAAGGTATACTGACATAGTGAAGGTACAGATTCATCTGAACAGTACCAAGGTAAGACCACAAAACTATGAGATGTAGGAGCAGAATTAGGATATTTGGCCCATCAAGTCTGCTCCGCCATTTGATCATAACTGCTATGTCCATTTTCTTGCCTTCTCCCCGTAAGCTTTGATTCGCTTACTAATCAAGAACCTATCTACCTCTGTCTTACATACGCTGAATGACTTGGCCTCCACAGCCTTCTCTGGCAATGAGTTCCATGGATTCACCACCCTCTAGATGAAGAAATTCCTCCTCATCTCAGTTCTAAAGGGTCATCCCTTCACTCTGAGTCTTTAGCCTCAGGTCCTAGTATCTCCGACAAGTGGAAACATCTTCACCACATCCACTCTATTCAGATATCTCAGCATTCAGTGAGTTTCAATCAGATCCTGGATGAACACAGCAGGCCAAGCAGCATCTTAGGAGCACAAAAGCTGACGTTTCGGGCCTAGACCCTTCATCAGACAGCCTGAAACATCAGCTTCTGTGCTCCTAAGACGCTGCTTGGCCTGATGTGTTCAGCCAGCTTCACACTTTGTTATCTTGGATTCTCCAGCATCTGCAGTTCTCATTATCTCTTCAATCAGATCCTGCTGCCCACCCCGCAAAACTTCTGAACTCCATCGAGTACAGACCCAGAGTCCTCAGCTGCTCCTCATACAACAAGGCCTTAATCCCCAGGATCATTCTTGTAAACCTCCTCTTGGATCCCCTTCAATGCCAGCACAAGCTTCCTTAGATACGGGACTCATAATTGCATACAATATTCTAAATGCAGTCTGACTAGAGTGTTATACATCCCCGCACATCTTTGCTCTAACATTGCAATTGACTTCTTAACTATCAACTAAATGTCAACCTGCATGTCAACCTTAAGGGAATACTGAAGTAGGACTCCTAAGTCAATTTGTGCTTCAGATTTATGAAGCCTTTCCTCATTTAGAAAATTTTCTATGCTTCTATTCTTCCTACGTTCCTACATTGTATTCCACTTCTTTGTCTCCTCTCCCAGCCTCTCCATGTCCTTCTTCGGCTTCTCCACTTCCTCAGCATTACCTACCCCTCCATTTGTTTTTGTGTCATCTGCAAACTTTGTAACAATGTCCTCTGTTCCTTCATTCAGATTGTTAATGTATAACGTGAATAGCTGTGGTCCCAACCTGGACCCCTGGGGAATTCCATTGGTCACCAGCTGCCTTTCTGAAAAAGACTCCCTTTATTCTCACTCTCTGCCTTCGGCCCGTCATCCTCTGCTCTTTCTGTGCCAGTACTTTGCCTCTAACGCCACAGGCACTAATCTTATTTAGCAGCCTCCTTGTCGAAGGCCTTCTGGAAATCCAAACTGATCTTATCCACTGACCCTACGCTGTCTACCTTGCTCATTACCTTCTCAAAAGAATTCTAACAGACCTAATGTCAACAGGTTTTCGAAACTCATCTTATATTCCATTGAGTTTGTCAGTTAGAAGGTGTTCTCATCAAGGTCTGTTTAAAATGGTAAAGGAATTTAATTATGCAGCCACCGAGAAACTAACTTCTCCATCACAGGAATCCTGACCAAGAGGGTACAATATTGCTAGGCCACGCAGGTGTGAAATTAAAATGTGGGTGAAATTGGTAACACACTCCTACAAAATGGCTATGGTCAATTGGAGTTTCCAAGATCTAAACTGATCAGGGCAGGATGATTAAAGGGTGTTGATCAGCCAAGTTCTAAATTATTGTACAACATGCTCGAGGGGGTTGATAGGTCTACTCCTATCTCTACAGACAGAACCAGAGCCACTGAATCAGTCATCTTTACACAGCAGGCACAATTTCCAATTGATGATTTATGACCAATATTGCCGGTTAAATCAACTCAACTAGATTATTCTGCACCACCCACATAGCACTGTTCCTTCTGCCTTCTGTATTTAGGAATGTCGTCTGACTGTACTCATGCAGCTGAATGACAGCCCTCGTGTAAATGATTATCCATTTCCACTCCAGCCAGGCAGGGTTCACTCCAGCAGTCACTTTCTCACAACATGCCTGCTGCTCAGTCACAGTAAATACATTGCTTGGACTGCTGACTAGCAGAAAGCAAAACTCTATGTGAGACCATGCATTACTTGCCTGAGTGGTTTTGCCAGCATGCACAGGGCCTTTTAATTTCTGTCAACTAAGTGGCCTTGACATGTAATCCATTTTATAGGATGCAAAAGACATATGGTTCGCACCTATTTAAACAGTTGACAGTAGCTAAAAGCTATGAGAGCTGGATCATTCAGAACGCCAAGTATTATAGTTCAAGGTCAGGTGATCCAGTTCCACTGCCTCCCTGCAGCTCAGAGAACAGAGGTTACAAACTGTGCTGAGCTCATGGACACACTGGGATTGATCGGTTAATGGAAATATTCATGGTCATGCTGCTAACATCCAACTGTTCCCATCCCAGTTTTTGCTTACAATAAACACCCTCCGTTAATATAGCACAGAGATCCACTCCAGCAGTGATTAAAATCCACTGACCCAGTGGCCCACAGACATGCAGCTTAATGTTCCATAAATGAATCATAGGATCACTACAGCATGGAAAGAGGCCATTCAACCCAACGAGTCTATACCTACCCTCTGAAGAGCATCCCACCCATACCAAGCACCCACCACCCCATCCCTGTAACCCTACATTTACCATGGCTTATCCACCTAGTGTGCACATATCTGGACACTATGGGTAATTTAGTACGGCCAATCCATCTAACCCGCACATCTTTGGACTATGACAGGAAACTGGAGCACCCGGAAGACACCCACTCGTACACAGGGAAAATGTGCAAACTCCACACAGACAGTCACCTGAGGCTAGAATCAAACCCAGGTCCCTGGTGCTGTGAGGCTGCAGTGCTAACCACAGAGCCACAGTGCTGCCCTAAAGCTTCCACTATAATTTGTACAGCACTTCGTGACACAAATTTGAAACAACTTTTAATCAGAGTGGCATGCTGATTATCACATGCTGATGTTGTTTAACAATTGCGTAATGGGTTATGATTGTATACGATACGGCCAATATAAACTTTTTCATTTTGTTCGATGAAACTACGAACATCCCACAAGGTTAACCCACCCCACCGCATACAGCATCAGCCACAGTACCAGTTCAATGCTAACAACTCTCACAGCCATTAAACAACTCAATATAAATGGAATTTTTGTATCAATTATATCAACAAAGATGTTTCTGCTGCTGAGTGCACCTAGACCAGTCCTGCTCAGACAATAGGTCAATCGTGTTCAATTGGAGATACCAGTCATCGTTAAAGAGGGTGATGTTACTGCCATTGGACTTATCGTCCTGATGCCAAAGCTAATGCTTTACCAACAGCCTACTTACCCCACTACTGCCGTTATAGACTCAAATTTCTGTGGGCACTCTTGCCAGTGGAAGATCGACATTATTGTGAAGGTACAGAGTAAATAGTCTTTGACACCATTGGCCTTAATTGCTTTAGCCTTTGTAGAACATGCTCATGTTTTGTCCCACTAATTCCATCAGCATGAGAACTGGGCAGATTCTATATAGGGCACTTAAACTGCTCTCTCAGGATCCTGCGCAGCTGTAAGGTCCAAAATTAGCAAGTATGAATAAATGTTCTTGGAACGTTATGAATTTGTGGTTCAAAATCAAGAAACAAAGCTCCACACAATTAATGAGCAGAGAATTTTTGAAATGCCACAATGTAGTGAAACTATGCTGAAACCTGTGCAAACTTAAATTAGAGATAATGGGAACTGCAGATGCTGGAGAATCCAAAATAATACAGTGTGAAGCTGGATGAACACAGCAGGCCAAGCAGCATCTCAGGAGCACAAAAGCTGACGTTTCGGGCCTAGACCCTTCATCAGAGGATCAGTGTGAGGTTGTGTTGTCAGATGATAATCTGAAACTAGAGCTGTACTACCTTTGCAGTGATGTACATATTAAAGCTACTTCATGTTCCCATGCAAGTGGCCCTATAACTTTCCACTTACATATTCAATTTTTGAATTGCAGAGATATACAGAGGTAAACTGGCACGGATGACATTGTGGTGTTACCATTGCACACTTATGCAGTATTGTGCATCAGAACTGTGTAATTCTGCAAAACATCTTTCAGGGTCGTGTAATTCTGCAGGTTGTCTCTCAGGTTATCTTTCAGGATTGTGCTATTGGAATAGAAGGCCGTAGCAATAAAGCTTTAAATCTCTCGAAAGCATCGGTTTTCCCGACTATTGTATTGTGACATGGACAATCTTTTCTTTCTTCTTAGGCAGTCCCACTTGACTCTGGAGTTCAGGGCCTAAAACTGGATCTACAAACACTGCCTCAGGTGGACCTCAGTGGGCAGGTGGTTTTTTGCACCCTGCTCCACCTGGTTGCACTTGACATCTGCCTAGGCCTCTCGGTGAAGGCTTACAGGTACTTTTGAAGATGTCTGTTTTCCAATTCGAGTGGTTGTGGGCCTGAGATTCCCAAAGGTTAGGGGGATATTCCACTTTTTCAGGAAGGCTGTGTGATGTCCTCGAAGATCACCTCTGTCCTCATGGCAACCGCTTGCTGTGACGGAGGTCATTGTAGACAGCTGATTTGAAGAGTCTTGTATCAGGCATGTGGATAATAAGACTCAGTGCTAAGAATGTTGGCCTGAACGAAAATACCGATATTGGAGTGACTATCCTGCTACTAGATTTTCAGGATTTTGCAGCATCTTCGGTGATATCTCTCAAGACATTTGGGACAACATTACTTTAGCAAATGACAACAGATGACATGAAGTCTTATCTTCTTATTGAAGTAGATGGAATAAAGTTGTCAGGACTCTGCTTGTTTATTCCTACAATATCTGAACCACTCTACTGAAAGTGGCTGAGATTCCTAACAGAACCTATTCCTGTCAGCCTTTACAACATGCTCTTATTTTACATTTACTTATGTCTCAAATTTGCGTTTGAAATACTTTGCGATTTACTGTCATAACTTCAATGTAATCTTCAGGAAGCACAGAGATTAGATTAGTTTAGAATAAATTCCCTACAGACTGGAAACAGGCCCTTCGGCCCAAGTCCACACTGCCCCTTGAAGCTTCCCACCCAAACCCATCCCCCTATAATCCACACACCCCTGAACACTATGGGCAATTTAGCATGGTCAATCCACCTAGCCTACACATCTTTGGACTGCGGGAGGAAACCGGAGCACCCCAAGGAAACCCATACAGACTCGGGGAGAATGTGCAAACTCCACACAGACAGTCACCCGAGGGTGGAATCGAACCCGGGTCCCTGGTGCCGTGAGACTGCAGTGCTAACCACTGAGCCACCGTGCCACCTACAAGTCTTTATGTCATTTCTCCAAGATTTCTGCTGAAGTTATGGTGGATAATCAGGAGAGGTTCAAGGAAATTCTCAGCCCTGCAGTTCATATTTCAAATATTGCTCTCTCTTAAATTCTTCAAAATACCCAAGGAAATGTGTAAGTGTCTTGGAGGGTAGTAATGCTTGATAGTGATATCTACGCTACACATGATGCCAATCCACAAATGCAAACTGCCAGCCGGACTACAGCAAAAGATCCTCTTGCTGATTTTCCCTCTTCTTGCCCAAAAATGGCAGAAATGCTTTAAGTGGCTGAGATTAAAGATCAGTCAACTCTTACAGGGCAGAGTAAATGTATATTGTACCTGATTGATTGATTTGTTGTTCTTTCTCCCATGGCACTATGTTTTTCCTTCCTTTTCCCATTTGCTTTTTACAGTCACTATTCAATATGCTTACACCACTCTTTCAGGCAGTGCATTCCAGATAGGAGCAATGACATTTATATAATTTTAAGTTTAAGTTGGCAATGCTGGTGGAAGACAGGCAGAACCTTGTTGTAAAATCACCATGAGCGGATTCAACAACACTTGATTTTATCAGTAGTTTCATGTAACCAACACACATACAGCAATGCGTTAGTTTGCTGCTAAAAAGCAATGTTGTGTCACTTATAGTTTCTAGAAATTTCCAAGCTTGTTTCATTACTCTGTACTAGAGGCATTTGATATAAATCAATATTCTTGCAATTAATTGTGCGTCTAAACGAAAAAAAAACATGTAGAGTATAACCATAAATCACTTTAGTCACTAGGTGCTTGTCTATGGGAACACGACAGCAGAAAATTCTCTTCTTACGAGCTTAGTGCTGCAGAATGGCAGACCATGGGCATGAGCCATTGTAAAGAAGAACTCTTGGCATTCTGCGGCTTGGGGAAGCATATTTTATTGCTCAGCTCTTGAAATAAAATGTTAGGGCAGGAAAGCAGTTTTAAAAAAATCTTGTTATAAAACTCTCCAGCATGCAGAACATTCAGCTTTTTCAGAAAGTTAAGGCATTGGCAAAAATGCACTTGCCAATTAATTTTTCATTACCAAACTGCTTTAACTGAAAGATGACCAGGTGATTGAGAGGGTTGGATAAACAAGGGGTGGAGGGCTGTGCGATCTAATAGAAATATTTGTAGGTCTAAGTGTTCGGAAAATGTTGCATCTTGATATTAGCTGACTATGGAAGCAAGGTCTCTGACTACGTGTGGCTCCTCATCACTGCCTTTGTTTGTAGGTTATGATCTTGTTGGGACAGTTCTCCAGATTGTGATTACGCAAACCTTGATAACGAGTGCTACTGGTTCTGTCGGGATACACCACAGCAGAGACCGATTGTATTCTGTCTCTATGTCCACGCACCGATACAGTCAGCTGGGGTTTTATAAATTTAGTCCACAAACAGGAATACTGGTTCAATTCCCCTCTCTGATTCAGAGGTAATGAAGGTGAATGTATTCATCCTGGCTAAAATCTATTAAATCACAGCAGGCTGGAGATCAAGTCTGGACTCACTCTGTGGCTCAGAGAACATGAATCTGAAATTTCTAGAAGCTGATTTCACTGCTGGAATTATGACGGAGGGGTCTTTGTTTCAGTCCTTGGAACATGACATAGACCCTGCCCTAAACTGATGAGGTGCAGGTGTACAAATTTTCAGAGTGGACAATGATCGGCGCACATAGCCATTTTGGGCTTCAAGGGTCCTGCTCCAATAGCAGATTGCATACCAAGGAAGGAGGGCGACATGAGGAGTGCTCTATGTCATTGTTACAATCATGTAAAACTAACTGGGAGATGCATGCTGCTCAAGGCAGCTGGGAATCCTACAACACATCAATACAGCTGCTCACTGCTATCTCTGTAAAACATCTATAACACATCAAATGCTGACATAAATATTGTTGAAATATTGCTGAACAACCTCAGTGGGTCTGGCAGCATCTGTGGAGAGAGAAACAGTTAACATTGAGGGCGCATGGTGGCTCAGTGGTTAGCACTATTGCCTCATTGTGCTAGGAGCTGGGTTTCGATGCCAACCTTGGGTGACTTTCTCCCTGCGTCTGCATGGTTATCTGCCAGGTGCTCCGGTTTCCTCCCACAGTTCAAAGATGTGTATGGTAGGTGGATTGGCCATGGACAATGTGGGGTTTCAAGGATAGGGGTGGGTCTGGGTGGGATACTCTTCAGAGAGTTGGTGTGGGCACAACGGGCTGAATGGTCTGCTTCCACACCGTTGGGGTACTATGAGTACAAGATGATTTTTCCTCAAATCTGAAAGGGGTTGGAAAGTGCAGGTTTTTATACTTTTGTCAGAGGCAGAGGGGCAGCAAGGGAAACAGATATTGTGGAGGCCTACCGCAGAAGACAAAGATGATGCTAACTGGGGTGAAATGGGAATAGGGATGTAAAATAGGTGTAAATGAAGGTGTGGAAAGGAAAAAATGGGTGCTTTTGGCTGAGAGCAAGTGACCAAGACACAAACAAGACAAGGTGGGCTAACTGGCCAATGGAATCCTAGCCTTAGCTCTGTTTCTCTCTCCACTGATGCTGTCCAATCTACTGGGTACTTTACTCATTTTCCATTTTTGCTTCCGAGATCTCTGTCCTCACTTTAAAATATTCAAAGCTGCCTTTGTCCTCTAATCTGCCTGAACTGGATTAGCTTTGACTCCACACCAGTAACTTAGCGTTCCTCGGTACAAACTGATATCCAACAAAGTTGATTTTGCACAATGCGGTGCACTGGTGCTTTCATCCAAGCCTCTGTTGGTATTTACTGCTTGTCCCTAACAGCAGAATAAGACCCTTCTGCACGACTTGCTGCTCAGTTGTTTACATCAGACATAAAAAATGTGGCTGTAACATTTCTGCGTCAACTGCATTCCCATTTAGACAAACACTTCAGTCATTGAAACATAAATCAAGTTGTTTCACCAAACCTTATATAACACAATTCAGATATCACGACATCAGCACTGGGGTACAAGGGACAGTGTAGAATAAGTTACATTTAATTCATTAAAAAATTAATATTTATTTCACATGCTTTTAAAAAGAAATATTGTTTTTGAAATCCCGATTCTCAGGTTAGCACAGGAAGGAGGGAGGAACAAAAGGTAGAGGGAAAGACACAGAACTAAGAATACAAAATGGGATATAAAGTAACGTTTAGTAATGTGGAATTTTGTAATAGAGACAGAGGTCGTAAAAATGACAGATAGCTGTGCTTTAAATCTAATTAATACTTACAAGATGCTTCATGCCTTCCTACAAGTAAATGTATTGTAACAGAACACTGTAGGTTTACTGGAAGGACACAAAAACATTGTCATACTGATTTGAAAATCCTAGAAAGAATGGTAATTCTGGTGACATGAGAATTCTCTGAAACAATTTTAAAAGGGAAAAGGAATTAATCTCACAATCACACATACATTACAGGGTGGTATTTCCACTTTCAGGGCAAACAGCTCATTGTGCCCAAAATGCTCCTCAAATTGGATTCTGTCCAAATGAATTTGCATAACCATAAAGTTAAGATTCTTTCTGAACCAGCACAATCAGGCAGTGTAATGGAACATAACCATGTCTATTTTTGCTTCCATAAAACATGTTGCTTGATGCATTGATCCAGCTGACAATGGGTGTATTCGCTAAAAGTGTGTATTCTTAATGGAGATTTCCAATCCTTCATCTTGGAGCAATCAAATTTTAAAATCACTCAAAATGGCTTTAAGCCAAACTATCTGGGGCTGTATAATAGATTCACTGGCAAACATTAGTCAAAAAATTAATTATTCATGGATTTTCATTTATTAGTTCATGGGATGTGGGTTTCGCTGGCTGGGTCATCATTTCTTACCCATGCCAGGGCGGTCCATGTGTTATAGGGTGTTCAATGACACCGTTACGGAGGGAGTTTCAGGACTTAGGCCCAGAGACACTGAAGGAATGGTAATGCAGGATGATGAGTGGCTCAGAGGAGAACTTAGAGGTGGTTCTGCCCCCATATATCTTCTGCTCTATTCCTTCTAAGGGAGAGGTCACAGATTTCAAAAATGTTGTCAAAGAAGCCTTAGCGAGTTATTGCAATTCATCGTACAGACGATACAAACTACTGAAACTGTGTGTCATTTGCAAAGTGAGTGAACTTTGAAGATAGTGATTGTAGTGCCAATCAGTGGCTGCTTTGTCCCGGATAGTGCCAAGCTTCTTGAGTGTTGTCAGAGCTGCACTCGTCCAAGCAAGTCACACTCCTGATTAACACTTTGTAGATGGTGGACAAGCTCTGGGGAGTTAGGAGGAGTGTTACTCACCACACTATTGCTAGCCTCTAACCTGCTTTTGAAGCCACAATATTCATGTGACTATTGCAGTTCAGTGTCTGGTCAATGGTAACTCCCCCCTGAAATTGATAATAGTGAATTCAGTGCTGGTAACACTATTGAATATCAAGGGGCAGTGGGCCAAGGGGCATCTTGGAGATGGCTATTGCCTGGCATTTCTGTGGTACAAACATTATTGTCCCTTGTCAACCCAAGCTGGTTATTGTACAGGTCTTATTGTAATCGGACATGGACTGCTTTAGTATCTGAAATGTCTCAAATGGTGCTGAATATTGTATAATCATCAGTGAATGAAGGTAGGTCTCGATAAAGCAGCTGGGGATAGTTGGGCCTAGGACATTACCCTGAGGAACTCTTGCAGAGATGACAGGCATCCAACAACCACAACCATCCTTCTTTGTGTTATGTATGGCTCCAACCGTTGGAAATTTTCCCCCTAATTGTCATCAATGCCAGTTCTGCTGGGGCTCCTCGATGCCGTGCACAGTCAAACTTCTGCCTCAAAGTCAAAAGCAGTCATTGCCACGTCACCTCTGGAATTCAACTCTTTTATCCATGTTTGAATCAAGGCTGTAATACACAGCCAGGAGCCAAACGGTCCTGGCAGAACCTAAACTGAGGATCAGCGAGTGCAGTTGATGACACCTTTCATTGCAACTGGTGAGCAAACATTTGACCAATTTTATATAACATGCCCACCAGTGCTTGGTCACCTAAGAAACCGAAAAGCCTGCTCAGTTAGTAAAATAACCCATGTTGCAATCAGGAGCCAGGGCTAATTTTTTGGCTGGAGTTAAAACGTAGAAAGTTAAATCATGAGCCAATATAAAGGCCACGCTAGACATACAGCAGCGCTTGGAACTGATATCTAAAATCCCCGGTTTTGCACTGGTTTGGCCATTTCAATCCAGATAACACTAATATAATCAGCATTAAGAAACAGAAAGTTTACAAGAAGTTAACAAACATTGTTTGATTGAAGCAATTCAAATATAGTGTTAAATGTAAATAACTGTAACATTTAGACTTTATTTGTGAAAATGCATTAGAAGTTTCACTTTTTTAAAGTACAGAACAAAGCTCGCAAAATGGTTCATTGGCAAATATGTGGACTCGACTTATACAAATGAGGAAGGTTTCATTTCTGTGGTTAAAAATGGGAGTAGCTGGACCACACAGACCATTGTCTAATCCATTTCATTCAGCATCATCTCTCTATTAAAAGAAGCTCTGATGCTAAAGGTTTAACGCTTTTGTTTGCTTCCTGCAATGTGCATAGATGCCACTAAGTGATCTGCTCTTTCATTGTGTACTGCTAATTGCACTCCTATGTGATACACATGTCGATTCCATGCCCTCTCTCCATTTTCAGGTATTAAACAAAAATGATTAAACGGCAAGAGCTTTCCTGACATCTCAATCCTTAGCAGAACATGGCTGCATGCAGTTCTGGTCATTGCATTATAGGAAGGATGTGATTGCACTGGAAGGGGTGTTGAGCAGACTGACCAGGACGTTGCATGGCATAGAAAATTTAAGTAATGGGGCGAGGTTGGATAGGCCTGGGTTGCTTTCATTGGAGCACAGAATACTGAGAGATGATCTGATCGAGGAGCGGCTGTTCCCCTTAGTTGAAAAAAACAAAAATGGAAATTGCAGGTAAAGCTCAGTAGGTCTGGCAGCATCTGCTCTGAGGAACAGCCACTTGGCCTGAAACATTAACTCTGATTTCTCTCCACAGATGCTGCCAGACCTGCTGAGCTTTTCCAACAATTTCTATTTTTGCTCCTGATTTACAGCACCCCCTGAGTTGAAGGGTTGGCCACAAGGGGACAGAGGTTCAAGGTGTGGGGCAGGAGGTTTAGGAGGGATGTGAGGTAAAATGTTTTGATCCAGAAGGTGGTGATGGTCTGGAATGTGCTGCCTGTGAGGGTGGTAGACAAATTTCCTCACATCCTTTAAAAAGTACCTGGGTGAGCACTTTATAACATTCAAGGTTGAAGGTTATGGGTTTCTCATGTGTCAGTGCAGACTCAATGGGCCAAAGGCCTCTTCTGCACTATATGATTCTATGGCCCAAAGACAAAAAAATAAGCTTCAGTCGCTACATCTGACTTCCAGGCTGCCTTTCTCCCAAATCTGGTTGAAAAGGAGCACCTGAACCCATTTGTTTTGAGTGGGGGATGAAACCAAGAGGGCCACACTGTAGAAGAATACACACAGGTGCTTCCTAGCAACTGCTGAACAGAGAGGGGAAGTGGTGAGTTCCCTTCGCCCATGCTGGTCAGTTTATTCCTTTAACAATTGGAGGATTTTTAAATCTTCCTTTATATTTCCACCATTTTATGCTCAATTTCAGGTTTTCATCATTGACAGCATGTTCTTTTACTCCTTTTCTTAAACTAAATGCTAATATTGTTTGACTTTTCTAAATAAGAATTTAATTTTCTGTTCATGATTTCCCTAGTTCTACCCTTCAATCTTTACATTCTTTTCCCATGATCTGGAAGCCTAAGATCGGCTTACCAACACAGAGGCTATTGTCATCTCACAACAGCTGCTGTTGTCCTCCCCACTATGAAGCATTTATTGTGTTCCAGGTTTTAAAGTCCACAGTTACTCTATTACAAAGGGTAGACACCTGTGAAGTATCGAATTAGCACTTCAGTTTATTGCATTTAATTTAATTTGAAAGCAATTTTTAAAAATGAAATCTAAATGAGTTAAAAGTGTTGCAGATGTTTCAATGCACTGGCAGACAGGAGCACATTAACCACTTTGCCTGTGAATATCTTTTAGTACATAGTTTCCATGTGGTGGATCTCAAAGAGAATTAGAACATGGAAACACTGCATGGTGTAGTGTTTGAGTGCATTTTATATGTGAGGCATTTTCTTCCTGGAAATGCCTGTTCAAACAACTTTCTGTATATTTTCTGTTCTCTCGTCTCCAATGCATTGAAACATCTGCAACACTTTTAACTCATTTAGATTTTATTTATTTTGAAACTTGCTTTCGTATTAATCCCAATGCAATGAACTAAAGTGCTAATTCAATACTTAGTAGGCGTCTATCCTTTGTAATAAAGTAAATGTGGACTTTAAAACCTGTAATAAATGCGTACATCCTCCTCATGCAGATATAACTTTTTATAGCCACAACATTTGGGATTTCAGCTTTAAACCCTTAATATATCAGGGATAGTTTCCTTGAATGCTATGATGCTGACATTCAATCTGAGCAAACAAATCAATCCATGTCAAAAGAGCTTTCTGCAGAAAGAGCTCTCCTTCGCTTATTAACTTGTGTTCACGTGGCATTTGAAATAAGACAGCAGACAGTATGTGACACATTGCATTATAATTTAGCCATGCTGCCATGTGCTAACAGTGCTGTGTGACCACAATTCACTCCTCAGTCTTTCAGTTCCAATTTTGCTGCTGAGTGGCAGTTCAGACACAAATGAAATTCAGGGGCAAAAGCAAAATTTTGCAGATGCTAGAAATTACAAATGAAAGCAGGAAGTACCGGAGGATGTCAGCAGATCTGGCAGCATCTTGGGCGAGAGATAGTCTTAACAGTGCAAGTGAAAAATTATTTTGAATTTGAAACTCTGTTTCTCCCTCTGTTGACAATGCTGAGTTTCTCCAGCACTTTCTCTTTTTGTTTGAGAAATTCAGTGGTCTTTCACCTCAAGTCTATCCCATACAAAATGGAACTAATGGAGATGCAAATGGTAGCGACAGGAAGTCATGACTTGGTGCACAATTGTGTATAAACATTACTTCAATGTTATCTTAACAGTTATTTGGAGACACTTGTGATGTTGCTTATTTAATGCTGTTTGTTTATTGTTAAAAATGTGTGACAGAGCGTGGTAATGTGTACAAAGTTGATACCTGTCTGCCAGGGAAAGAACATAGGAGAAAAGAAAGGGATTAAAATATTTATAACGACCTAAAATATCCCAAAACAATTCACAGCCTAAATGATGTATTTGACTCTCTGCAGTTGGACATAAAACAGTCTGACTCAAGAAGTGCAAGTGTCCAGGGATGGGCAGGTTGGAGGGATTATCCATGGGAAATACAGGGCTACAGGGATAGGGTAGGCGGATTATCCATTGGAAATTCAGGGTTATAGGGATAGGGTAGGTGGATTATCCATGGGAAATGAGGGGTTACAGGAATAGGCTAGGGGGGTGGATCTGAGTGGGATGCTCTGCGGAGTGTCAGAGTGGACTCAGTTGGCTGAAGGGCCTGCTTCCAAACTGTAGGGATTCTAAGTACCGCCATTGAATTACAACTGAGGCCACAGCTACACTGGTGGGAGACAGTGAGTAAGTTCTCCACGTTCATTTCTTGGTGCAGATGTCAGAAACAGTTCAGAAAGGAGTGGAGAAAATTCAATAATATTGTCTGCCACTGACATAGCCCCCTAGTATCTGAAGCCCTGTGTGCTTGTAGAGATTTGCTGTCCTTATTTTGCAACACTCAAAAAAGGGCTAAATCCTGAAAAACCTGAGGCAAGTCACCCATCCAGCATGGCCTATGTGGAACTAGATCAGGGGAAAAGGCAGGGCTGGGGGGTTTTCAGGGAAAGATTCAATTTTCAGGACAGATGACTGCCGCTCCTATCTTGTGCAGGCAACTTGATTCTAGACAGCAGTTCATTATTGTTGGCCCCTACTCTCAGGGCAGCTGGATATGGACAATAAATGTAGACTACACCTGAAGACAACAATGGCAATTCAATATGGCAACCCATTCAGAGGATGGTATCTCTGACTGCAAAACTCATGCAGCAGGTAGCCACAACCAGGGATTCAGCTAGGAACGTAAAATTTGTGCAATCCTCACTTTGGTCCCAGTCGTCAACTTTGCAAATTGACTGTGCATCTATCTCATTCATAAACCAATAGACAAGACAGCAAGGAATAAATAACTTTGGAAACCACCTGCCCCATAACCACCACAAAAATACCAAATCACTGATATAGACATCTCAATATGCATTTTGTCTCTACCATCTGCTCCTACGTTAGTCTCGGTTCCCTTAACAATAGGCTATTTGGTGAGGACACAAATAATGTGAATAGGTTATTACACAAAATTGATGAATAGGTAAGTAATAGAAACAGACACAAAACAGACAATTTTTTGGTTTGACAACACTGACAAATGGTATACCACAGAAATAAATGTTGGGACCTCAACAATTTATATCAATGGCTTGGATAAAGGGACCAAATATATGTTGCTAAATTTGCCGACAATACACGAACAGATAGAAAAGTACGTTCTGAAAAGGACATAAAGATGGGTTAAGTGAATGTGCAAAAATGTGGCAAATAAAAGTTCCTTGTGGGAACAGTGAACTTGACTATCTTAGCAGCAAGAACAGCAAGCAGTTTATTACTTAAATGGAGAGAGATTTCAGATCTCCAAGATACAGAGGCATTTGGGTCCTGGTATATGAATCACAACTGGTTATGCAAGTGATAGCCGCAAATGAGACTAGTTATGATGTCTATTGAGAAATGCTAGCTTATAATTTGAAAGAAATGTACCTCTGATTTTATTACATGTAACACACTCATTTCACCCGACAATTTGTGGAGATGGAATTTCAAAACTCTTCATTCTTCGATGGCAAATGTAAATAAATGGCATTCATTATTTCAGTCTACACAGCTTACAGTAGGCACAAAGTTGTTTGTCTAATTCTCAGTGATTCCATGTTAGAGAATTAAACATCATAGATCAAACCAATAGCCCTGCTATCCTTCTGTAGATTCCAAGTGTATTCAACGTTACAAAGCTGAAATAAATCCAAAGTATGTTAAGGGTTGCAGCAGGTGACAGGTGCTAGAGGCTAACTATTAAATGATACTTGAAATTTGCTGTAAATTTTTAACAATTTTCTTTTTAAGAAGGTGATAGCAGTTCAGGAATTTTGAATAGATCCAGCTCACATTCAAGGGCCAAGCCCTACACTTTATAGAAATATTGTAGGGACAATAATTTCAAGTCAAGTCTCATAGCGATATTGACTTAGACAAAGTTTTCAACCTGTGTACCTGACCTTACCCCATTGTCCTTTACTCAGTTACCTGGATATTACATTAGCGTTCACTATCTGGCATTTTTTCAGCATTGTCTCTGTTGTCTCAGATTTCCAGCATTTACCAGTAGTATTTTACTTTTCCTTGAGTGTCAGAGAGCTGGTACTGGCTGTTCTGGTGTGTTAATGGAATTTTTATTGTACGGTCACAGTTTATGATCCAAAACAGCAAAGATCGAAAGGCATTAGCTTGCTTTGGTTTAGAAGAATCAAGAGTTGATTTTTTTTTTGCTTTGGAAAAACCCATAGATTGAAAGCTTTTGAGGCTTTTGTCTGGAGTTAGATGAAGAACAGTTTCCTGGAGAAAGCAGTTGGTTCAGAACTACTGGAAAATATGTTACCTCAAGGTAAGGGTTCAGTTTGAAAATTCCAGACCATAAGCAATTGGTTAGAACCTCAGATGGGTTGTTTGAAGCTAAGAAGGCCTAAATTCAGTTACGTGAATAATCAAGGACAAGGCTATCAAACATTCAAGACATGGAAATTAAAAAAAACACAGTTAAGTCAAACCTAGAGATGTGATAGAGAGGGAACTCTCTGATATTTCAGTATTGTAAAGGGATTGTTTTGGGATGGATGGGATTTTGTTTTGCCATGTGTTTCAAAATCTTCCCAACTGTGCTTTATGAAAACAACTTGGTTTCTTTTATTCTGTTTTCATATTATAATCAAATCTGTAGTATTGCATACTATATTTCAGTGAGAGATCACCAGGTTTTTAAAAAAAATCTTTCAAGCCAGATTTCAGCCTGTGATCTGACTTCTACAGCAAGAACTTCAGCTGGGGTCAGAACATTACTCATACTTTGTAGATCAGCTAGGAGTGCCTTATGCTGCATGTTGCAGGTCAGGTAGTGAGGTCAGGATTGAGCAATTTTGACCACAGTGAAGAAAATGAGTTCAAAAAAGCACATATGTAGAATGTGTGTTGTTACATGACAAAGCTTGATGCTGCAGTCAATTTTAATTTGAAGGGCAATGTGTTGACTACTAAAGATAGGGTGCAAATCAGTGTCATTACAGAATAAACCTTATCAAAAAGCCATCAATGTTTTGAAGTTTATAAAAAGTTCTCCACTTATGAAACATAAATGATATTCTTCATTAAACTAGCAGGGAAAATGAATCAATTATTATAATTATATTTAATGTGCTACGGTACATTTGATTAATTTTCTGAACATAGGAATTAAGATTTTTCTACATCTGGCCAATCCTAGAGTTTACCAAAAATCCTACTTTCAGCTCACATAGGCCTAAACTTTACTTCACCATAAAACTATTCAGCTCTCTCTTGAATTGACTGATGTTGTTCACCCCATAAACTTTCTAGCCCATGGTTTCACAAACCTGTGTGTAAAGGCATCAAAACCAAACTGATAAGTTTTTTTGAGTCATAGAACATAGAGAACATAGAACATAGAACATAGAACAGTACAGCACAGAACAGGCCCTTCAGCCCACAATGTTGTGCCGACCATTGATCCTCATGGATGCACCCTCAAATTTCTGTGACCATATGCATGTCCAGCAGTCTCTTAAATGACCCCAATGACCTTGCTTCCACAACTGCTGCTGGCAACGCATTCCATGCTCTCACAACTCTCTGCGTAAAGAACCTGCCTCTGACATCCCCTCTATACTTTCCACCAACCAGCTTAAAACTATGACCCCTCGTGCTAGCCATTTCTGCCCTGGGAAATAGTCTCTGGCTATCAACTCTATCTATGCCTCTCATTATCTTGTATACCTCAATTAGGTCCCCTCTCCTCCTCCTTTTCTCCAATGAAAAGAGACCGAGCTCAGTCAACCTCTCTTCATAAGATAAGCCCTCCAGTCCAGTCAGCATCCTGGTAAACCTCCTCTGAACCCTCTCCAAAGCATCCACATCTTTCCTATAATAGGGCGCCCAGAACTGGACGCAGTATTCCAAGTGCGGTCTAACCAAAGTTTTATAGAGCTGCAACAAGATCTCACGACTCTTAAACTCAATCCCCCTGTTAATGAAAGCCAAAACACCATATGCTTTCTTAACAACCCTGTCCACTTGGGTGGCCATTTTAAGGGATCTATGTATCTGCACACCAAGATCCCTCTGTTCCTCCACGCTGCCAAGAATCCTATCCTTAATCCTGTACTCAGTTTTCAAATTCGACCTTCCAAAATGCATCACCTCGCATTTATCCAGGTTGAACTCCATCTGCCACCTCTCAGCCCATCTCTGCATCCTGTCAATGTCCCGCTGCAGCCTACAACAGCCCTCTACACTGTCAACGACACCTCCGACCTTTGTGTCGTCTGCAAACTTGCTGACCCATCCTTCAATTCCCTCGTCCAAGTCATTAATAAAAATTACAAACAGTAGAGGCCCAAGGACAGAGCCCTGTGGAACCCCACTCACCACTGACTTCCAGGCAGAATATTTTCCTTCTACTACCACTCGCTGTCTTCTGTTGGCCAGCCAATTCTGTATCCAAGCAGCTAAGTTCCCCTGTATCCCATTCCTCCTGACCTTCTGAATGAGCCTTCCATGGGGAACCTTATCAAATGCCTTACTGAAGTCCATATACACCACATCCACAGCTTGACCCTCATCAACCTTACTAGTCACATCCTCAAAAAACTCGATAAGGTTTGTAAGGCATGACCTACCCCTCACAAAGCCGTGTTGACTGTATTTGATCAAGCCATGCTCTTCCAGATGGTCATAAATCTTATCCCTCAGAATCCTTTCTAACACCTTGCAGACGACAGACGTGAGACTTACCGGTCTATAATTGCCGGGGATTTCCCTATTTCCTTTCTTGAAGAGAGGAATTACATTTGCCTCTCTCCAGTCCTCAGGTACGACTCCAGTGGAGAGCGAGGATGCAAAGATCTTCGCAAGTGGCGAGGCAATTGCATTTCTCGCTTCCCAAAGCAGCCGAGGACAAATCTGATCCGGGCCTGGCGACTTGTCAATCTTAATGTTTGACAAAATTTTCAGTACATCAGCTTCCTCTATCTCTATCCATTCCAGCATGCACACCTGCTCTTCAAAGGTTTCATTCACTACACAGGTCGTTTCTTTCGTAAAGACAGAAGCAAAAAACTCATTTAGGGCTTCCCCTACCTCCTCAGGCTCCACACACAAGTTCCCTATGCTATCCCTGATCGGCCCTACTCTTTCTTTGACCATTCTCTTATTCCTCACTTTTCCTAATCGCTCTTTCCCTAATCGCTCAAAAAAATTAAGATTTTTACAGAATGTGTAACATCCTTCAAAGTAATAAGGAAATACAGTAAAATGATGGAGCACAATGTGTATTAATGACTTACCAGCAATGAAGAACAAACTTTTGCCACACAAACAGTGAAAGAAATAAGCACAAAATTGAAGCCATAAAAAGGGCACACACTAAGCACAAAGAGACAAGAAGAGGATAAATAAAGAGAACACAAAAGAGTTAAGAAAGAAGCTGACTAAACAATCCAGAAAATCCAGAAAAACTGCAAACTTAAAATATAATGGAATCTAAGAAGAATGTACTTTAGACACAGGAACAAAATTCAGGATAGAAACAGGACCATGAGGGATACACATAATAAGCTGACATATAATGACATCAGAAAAATTAAATAACTTATTTGCCTCAGCGTTTAGGCAGGAAAACTAACCTGAAGGACAAGATATTAAGAAAACATAAAGCATTTATGATAGAAATTGTGATACAGGTAAACTTGAAGAGTAAAATCAAACCCTTGGTATTTGTCTGGCTATAGTAAAAGACGTCAGGGGAATGACAGTGGATGCACTTTAGAAATCCAATTATAGCCTTCAATAAATGGTTGAAGGAGAGGATAATTCCAGGGATTCGTGGGAAGTGCAGAGGAGTGGGTCGAACTGGATTGATCAACTGAAAGAGGTGGTGCAGCTAAGTAGTCTAATAACCCCGTCTTTGTTCTGCTATTTGACGATCATGACGAATGTGTTGCTGAGTCTTCCTCCCATTTTCACAACTCCACTTACTCCCTCCCAATTCCTTTGCACACAGTTTCCATGGACAGAGCTGATCGACTTACCTTGACCCACCTCCTTGAATGACTGACACAGACAGTCCCGGATGAGAAATGCTTACACCCTTAGCTGATGTCTGCATATGTTTCCCTGACCACAATAGCCTGACCTCAGAGCATCAGTGCTGTCAAACCACAGCATTGATCGTCGCCTGCTCCCTGGACAGCAGAGTCCTGGAGCCCCAAATCAAGAAACATAATCAGCAGAAACCTGACAGTAGCCTATCCCTGGGACTGGTATAAGAGGCTGCCCTACATATACTTTGCCAGGACCTCCTGGCTGGCTGCCTTCATGGAGGGGAGGACTTTTGGTGGATGCCTTTGGTGAGGACTACTCCCCTCACACTGAGAGACACGGCTGCCAGCTTGCTGCACATGCAATGTGTTTGCCACGTAAACTGCTGGCACACAGTGCAGGCATGAGATTGCTGTAGCACATTGCCATTTAGAAATATCTGCACAGCCGAGGCTAAAGGCTGTGCACCAGCTATTTGTGATGGCACTGACGGGCACCGCAAGGCAAGGCATGGAGTCTGTGAGTATGCAGCTAGGTGTTGAGTGAACAAGCACCAAGAGGGCAAGTGAGCCACTCCCTGAGAAGTAGCCTAATCCAAACTATGAGCTGGGTGCCTGTGAACAATGTCCTTGCAGCAGTTTCTCACTGCTTGTTGCTCCTGCAAAGAACAAAGAACAAAGGAAATTACAGCACAGGAACAGGCCCTTCGGCCCTCCAAGCCTGCGCCAATCGAGATCCTCTGTCTAACCTGTCATCTATTTTCTTAGGGTCTGCTCCCCGCCCATCCATGTACCTGTCCAGATATATCTTAAAAGACGTTAACGTGTCTGCGTCTACCAACGCAACGCAGGTCTGTGCCTCCTAACAGGGCTGTCAGCGGATCAGAGAGATGCCATGATGGCTGTGACAAGCACTGACAATACTGATGGACCAGGGCTGGGTGCGGCTGGCACCTGTAGATTGTGCCCTCAGATGTTGTTTGGTGCTGAACAGCATGGAGACTCCTTGCAGCCAGTGGAGAGGCAAATTCACCAGATAACCCCCTCGCCTCTGACATCCATGAATTCTTGACGTCTCTTTGCTCGGCATGTTTGTTAAGAGAGAAAGATGAATGTTAATCAGGCAATTAATAAAATGTTCAGCAATGTTAATCCCCATTAATCAGCCACTGCCTAGTCAGAAACTCATCTCACGACACATGAGAAGTATAAAAGACAGAGCAAGATGCTTCCAATATCAAGACAGGTCTGGTGGAACTTCTTGTCCAATTCTGCCAAAAATCCTGCGATTGCCCGAGTCAATCCTAGAAGACTCCTTGCATTGTAACTACATCTGCCCTCCCATCAGTGATGGCACTGTAGCACCTCAGTAATGTATCCATCTGATGCTGTCCGTATTGAATCACAATATGGAATTTCTCTCCTCCCAAATGGTTCTAACTTTTAACCTAATATTCTAGAAAATATGGGCGGAACATAGGACTTTAGAATGGGACCTGAATTACAACTGTGTGCCCTGATGCTTATCATTTGTTGCCTTCAAACTTTTATTGCTTGAAGACTGCACTTTCTTTTCACTGCCCATGTTGCAACACCATGGGTATCTGGCTAGTAAAGTTCATTCATTCCAAGGAACAGGCACATAAACCTTTGAATAGAACAAGCATGTTATTCTATTGCAAATGGAAAATATGAGCATAGGGTCCTTACAAAGGGCAGTGATGTATAATATTTACCAGGCACCAGGCACGTACTTACTCATGGAAATACATAACCATTCTGCAAACTGAATTGAATTGTTAGAGTCTGAACCATCAGTAGAGTATTAATTCTCAGAGATCACCACCCACTTAGCAGAAATATCACATCTAAAACCTGGTTTATGTTAAGCTTACCCAGATGTAACAAAAGGAACACCAAAGACCAGTGGACGGTGGTCTGTTTATGCCAGGAAGTTCAAATGTCATTCTATCTCTGATGGTGTACCTAACACTCATTTGACAGATGAGTAATTGGAACTTTTACAGAAAGCTCCGTCTTAAGGCCAATGATAGAATTGGGAGCTTATGACAGGAAACGTCAATATCAAATCAACTGTGAGATAGAAATTACAGTTTTTGTTTGAAAATGCATGTATGAGCTCATAAACCTTTTCCTTATGTTCCAGATACAGTGAAGTCTTTCTTTGTAGCCTACATTTAGAATGACCCTTTTCACACGACTGCAGTGCAGCTGAAAAATAAGAACTGCACTTCTTAATTCTAATTTGTATTTTAATTTTAATACCATCATTCCTCATAAAACAATATATGAAAAGTTGTTGTAACAATCTAACTTGCAATGGTGTACAAATTTCTTTGTTCAGGCACTCTGTAAGGTAGAATATTGCTGTCATTTTCTGAGTGGAGCAAGGTCACTGTACGAATCAAAGGATTAGAATGTCAAATAGAATACTGCATTGTTGAAGTGGTTGAATACAACTTGCATTTATATAAAGCCTTCCATGACCCCAGGACATGTCAAATCATTTCATGGTCAATTAAATACTTTCTTGCAGTCTCGTCACTTTTGCAGTATCAAAGGCCAGGCACCCACTTTATGTTCACACAACCTTCAATATTTTTCAGAAATGCTTTTGTTGTGAAGCCAATAATTGTATGTTCTGTTAGTTATCTTGAAACCATATAACCTGTTCTTCTTAAAATATTTACTAATCCTTCAAGATTTCTTTCACACACTAACAAAAGTCATGGACCTGGATTTTGCCATCGTAATGACCGGATTAAAGGTGTTAGCATTATTATGCCATTCAAACTGACAGCAACCTCTAGAGTCCACACATACATAGTTAAACACAGGAACGCAAACAGAAGTTGCTGGAAAAGCTCAGCAAGTCTGGCAGCATTTGTGAAGAAAAAACATCAGAGTTAATGTTTTGGGTCATAGTGACCCTTCCTCGGAATCCTTCTGTTCTGAGGAAGGGTCACCAGACCCAAAACGTTAACTCTGAATTTTTAAAAACAGGGTTTTTAAACAGCGTGCTGAATTCATAACTAGTGCTGGATCTGAAAATATTTTGTGCAATGTCAATTTCTCAGTTGTGATAATAAAATCACAGATTTTTAAAATAATTTTCTTTTACAGTTAATAATATTTCAGCTTCTACCAGAATTACATTGCAGATCTCAACCACTCATTTCTCTCTCTATCAAGTTTTCTTAAAAGTAGACAATTTTACATCTGTCTCTGGGTGTACGTGGTTCGCTGCTTCTCTTATCACTGGACTCGGACCTTCCAGTTTGGGCGCCCACAGCAAACTAACTGTGGAAAAGAGGAAATTTGTGCTACAGAAACTGTTATCCCTTTGTGGGCGGCCTACTTTTGAGGTAATTGCTTCCCCACCGACATTCCCCCATTGTATCTACAGAAACTCTGGATATATTCCCAGAAGTCCTGGAGTCAAACTGAACTCTAAACGTCAACTCTCCACGGATGCTGTCAGAACATCTGAATTTCTCCAGCATTCTTCGTGTTTGCCTGTTTCAGATTTCTAGCAGCTGCTTTTAGCCCTGGAGAGTACTACACTGAAGTCTAGTAACATAAGGTTGAATGTACAGATAGCACTTACTGTGCTTTCAAAAATAACCTGTAAATCTACTGGATGTGAATGCAAATTACAAAGGTCTAAACCCTGCTTCTCTGACAGATAAAACACAGAAAGAATTGACAATGTAGGACATCTTATTTATCAGAGCAGGCTCACATTTTTGGAGGAATTGAAGCCTTTCTCAGTTGTACTGAGAGAAAGCAGAAACATCTTATTCATGGAGTTTGTTGTAGCAAGCATTCATTGGCATTTCGCAAGCTTGCAATGAGCTCAGCTGGTCTCTTTTGTTTTAAGCAAACCTCTGTACGGCTTCAACAAAGTCGTTATGTGCAATCTGTTGTTTGCTGAACATTCGCAATGGTGTTTCAATAGGAGTCTCCAGATGGTGTGTGTAAAAGTCTAACTATCATTCTGCCAATGGGATTACCAGCTGCCAAACACCGTTATCGCCGGGCCATCAATCAGTTTTCAGCAAAGCCTTCAACCTCTCGGGTTACCTTTCCACACCAACCCAGTCAAGCAAAAGTTGCCTCTGGACATCTGCTAATCAAATTGTTTGTAAAACCCCCTGTAACAATCAAACCTGCTTAGGTACGGCTCCAAACACTTAAAGTGACATTCACTTACCTATTTATGGTCAGCTTTGCGTAAAGAAACCATGAACTTGTTGCCTTTTCCACTGACCCACTGAATGGGGATTGCTGGCTGTGTGAACAAGTGCTTACTGATAACCCGTCGCTGTTGTTATGCCAATGAGCGCTGAGCAAATGTGTGACTGTGCTGACAGTGCAACCACTGAAGCAGATGGTGAGTCGGAGTGGGAGTGAGAACAAGGGGCCAAGCTTAGTACAGCATTGACTCATTGTTAAGCCACTGAGGCACTGAGCTGATTTACTGCCTTTCACAGAAAACATGAAACCTTAATGAGGAAACAGGAATAATTGTAGACAGAATTAACTGCAATGCATCCTTTTGGAAAGACTTTATGCTGCAGAATCATAATGGAAGACAGAGAAAGAGAGGAAGATAATAACATGCACCTGGATTTTAAAAACAGGGAATTTCTGGTGTGTACTATTTTCTCATTTCATCACAGCAGGAACAATCAATTTTAACATTGGCGACATCCCACCTGTTCCCAGTGCAAATGTGGTGGGAGCAGCAGGAAATCATGTTGTCCAGAGATTGCCCAGCAACAGAAGGCAAGTGACTATCCTGAGGGATCACACAATGGGAGAAGCTGTTGATGGAAAGCGGAGACAGCAGATCATGTAAGGACCATAAAGCCAAAGGATATAGGAGCAGTAACAGGCTAGTCAGTCTATTGAGTCTACCATTCAATCATGGCTGAAATGTTTCACAACCCCATTCTCCCACCACTTCCCTGTGATCCTGATCCCCTTAGCAATCTATCTCTGTCTTAAATACACAGAATGGCTTGGCCTGAAATAACTCCACAAACGCCAGTATACCATCACCCAAGTCACCCTTTATTTACCCATCAGCAGTCCTTGAATGTAGTACTGCCTCATTTTCAAGATCTCTGACCCACACCCTTTTGGTGTGTTAGCCAGGGCCTTATTACAATCACTGCAGCCTCCACAGCTCTCTGCAGCAATGAGTTCCAGAGATTCACCACCCTCTGGCTGAAGAAATTCCTCAACATCTCAGTTCTAAAGGGTCGTCCCTTCATCTGAGGCTGTGCCCTCAGGTCCTAGTTTCTCCTACTAGTGGAAACATCTTCTCCATATCTGTTCTATGCAGACCTCTCGATATTCTGTATGGTTTCAAACAGGTCACCTGTTATCCTTCTAAACTCTATCAAGTACAGACCCAGAGTCCTCAACCGCTCCTCACAGGGCAAGTCCTTCATCCCCGGGATCATTCTTGTTAGCCTCCTCTTGGAACCCCTCCAGTGCTACCACACCCTTCCTTAGACACAGGGCCCAAATCTGCTCACCATATTCCAAATGCGGTCAGCCTCAACAGTACATCTCTGTTTTTGCATTCTAGCCTTCTCGAAATGAATGCTAACATTCCATTTGTCTTGAATTAAAAGCCAGAGGATATTCCTGCAGGGCCCAGCAGGGAAGTCAATTCAAAATGGAAGTATCTGACCTTGCAAAGCGTCCTGTGGTTCTGAACCAGTGTGTTGGCCTGGTGGAGAAGTGACTGATATTTCTTATTCATCATTGGCACCTAGTTTGCAGAACAAAATAAAAAGACGACTGACTGTGCTGCTGTGAGATAGCGCCCCCTGCAGCCGACTTTGTGGAGAAAATAAAAATGGTGTTCGACTAGTTCCCTAAGGCTATGAGTCTGGGAAGAAACCGGAATAATTTTAACTTCCTATGTACTGGTCAGGTAGGGCCAAATTCACCCCTTTGTTCAAAAGAAACTATGCACTTAGGCCCTTGTGTGTTTAGCTCTGACAAAACATAGCTTTGACTCAAATGGTGGAAACCTGGGACAAATGGTCAGGAATCAGCACATGAATCTAAACAGCCATGGGGAAATAATTAACAAAACAACAAAACCTCAGCAGAAGCAGTGCCCTATCCCAGGTATGCAACTGCTGCTTGATCAGACATGCTCTGGTGATCATGTTGTGGTGGAAAGGTCAAAATGAATGAATTTATTTGACGTGAGCATTTTTTATTTGGAGTCTGTAGCCTCAGCTTCCAGACACAAATTTCCCTTCAACTAGGGGACCGCATGCCAACAGCAACAAACCCAACCTTTCAGAAAGGAAGAAAATCGGATGCAAATACGTCAAGCAGCAGTACAGTGTCTCTCAGGCAGCACGGGTATTTTGTTGTTATACACTGTGCTGTTATACACTGACCCCTGCAACAGCAGTAGGTACCGTCTGCCATCTCTCCAAGCCTCAAATCCAGTCTGCATTGCCAACCAGTTTACAGGCAAGCCAGCATGTAGCCAATCACAAGCCAAATCATGCAGGGTCAAAGGGCAGCAAAGGGCCAACAACTAAGGCTGTTGCTGGCAAGTCCTTTAAACCCTGCATCAATTTTGATTGCATTGTTTATTCTTCAAATGATAATATTTTGCCATTTTACAGAACATGTTCCAAAGCCGTTCCTCAAAAATGACAAAAACATATGTCTTGCCAAGACATCATGTGGAACGGTCCGGGTTTCTGAAAACCACAATAATTTCAATTAGGGATTAGAAGGGGTTTTTGCTCAGTACAACATTGTGCTGGACATGTTGTTAAGCTTATTCTATTGCTGAAACCCCTGACCTTTTTTTGATTTTTAATTCTGATCTATTCAAACCTAGTTATGCAGATTGGTTAACCAGGCAGTTAAGCAGGACTAGGATAACAAAGTGTGAAGCTGGATGAACACAGCAGGCCAAGCAGCATCTCAGGAGCACAAAAGCTGACGTTTCGGGCCTAGACCCTTCATCAGAGAGGGGGAAAGGTCTGATGAAGGGTCTCAGCCCGAAACGTCAGCTTTTGTGCTCCTGAGATGCTGCTTGGCCTGCTCTGTTCATCCAGCTCCACACTTTGTTATCTTGGATTCTCCAGCATCTGCAGTTCCCATTATCACAGTTAAGCAGGACTTCTCGACAACAAAAAAAAAATCCGAAAGAGCTGCGGATGCTGGAAATCAGAAACAAAAACAGAAACTTCTGGAAAAACTCAGCAGGTCTGGCAGCATCTGTGGAGAGAGAAAGCAGAGTTAACATTTGGGTTTAGTGAACCTTCATCAGAATATAGCAACTGCTATTAGAGGCAGCTTTTGACTATAAAATAAATAGGGAGAAACGTATTAAAGCAATTTTAGCTGGTATGCTGAATTTTGGATTTTATGATTAAATATAAAACATTTTCCTGAGTTAAAACATTTAGCTGCTTCTTCTCGAAACAAACATGTAGCAACACAGGAGATATGTGGTGTAGTGGTGATCTCACTGGAAAAGTAACCAGAGTCTTAGGCTAATGTTCTTGACACATACAGTCATAAAGTCATAGAGTCATACAACATAGAAACAAAACCCTTCGGTCCAACTAGTCCATGCTGACCATGTTCCCAAATTAAATGGGCTCAAGGGAACTAGTGGATGTGGTGTATGTGGATTCTGAGAAGATTTTTGATGAAGTCCCACGTAAGAGGTTACTGGGCAAGATTATATCACTGGCAAGTACTGACAACTGGTTAACAGACAGAAAACGGACAGTAGGGATAAACTTCAACAAGTTGGAGTGCCATTGGGATCAGTGCTCAGGCCCGAACTATTCACTGTAGCTATCAACAATTTGAATAGGGAAGTTTTAAGGTTTAATTTTAATGTTTCCAAGTCTGTTGACAACATTAAATGAGAAGCAATTGAGAATGGTGGGAAAGATGTAAAGCAGTTTCAGGGAGATATAGACAAGTTGAGTGAGTGAGTCATGCAGCAATGAGTAATGCAGCATATCATGGATAAGTGTAAAGTTATCCTTTTTGGTGAGAAAAACAAAATGGCAGAGAATTATGTAATCAGTGGTAGATTGGGAAATGTTGTACGCCAGTCACTGAAAGCAAGGATCCAGACGCAGTAAGCAGTTAGGAATGCAAATAGGTATGTTGGCCTTCACTACAAGATGGTTTGTGTACAGGAGCAAGGAAGTCCCAACCGGAGCTATGCAGGACCTTGGTGACACCACATCTGGTATACTGTGTGCACTTTTGTTATCCTTCCCCAAGAAAAGATACATCTCCCAGAGAGGGAGCTCAGCAAAGGCACACCAGAGTGATTTCTGGGATGGCAAGTTTGCTGTTTGAGGTGAGGTAGGGTTGACTAGGTCTCTATTCATAGCAGTTTAGAATAATAAGACCATAAGACCATAAGACATAGGAATGGAAGTAAGGCCGTTCGGCTCTTCGAGTCCAATCCGCCATTAAGTCATGGCTGATGGGCATTTCAACTCCACTTCCCTGCACTCTCCCCGTAGACCTTGATTCCTTGTGAGATCAAGAATTTATCGATCTCCGCCTTGAAGACATTTAATGTCCTGGCCTCCACTGCGCTCCATGGCCATGATTTCCACAGGCCCACCACTCTCCAGCCACCCTTTCTAAGCCATACAGTATCTTGTAAGCTTCTACTAGATCTCCTCTCAAACTTCTAAACTCTCATGAATACAATGCCAGGACCCTCAGCCGTTCATCGTACGTTAAACCTAGCATTCCAGGGATTATCCGTGTGAATCTCCGCTGGACACGCTCCAGAGCCAGTATGTGATTCCTGAGGTGTGGGGCCCAAAATTGGACACAGTATTCTAAATGGGGCCTAACTAGAGCTTTATAAAGCCTCAGAAGCACATTGCTGCTTTTATATTCCAGCCTTCTTGAGATAAACGACAACATTACATTTGCTTTCTTAATCACAGACTCTACCTGCAAGTTAATGACGAGCCCTCATTGAAAAGTATAACTTTCTGCTGAAGTTAGACAGACTGGATGCAGGAATGATGTTTTCTCAGGCTGGGGGAGTGACAGCGAGGGTTTCAAATCACAGGGTGAAATGAAGAGAAATTTCTTCACTCAGAGGGTGGTGACCCTGTGGAAATTTCAACCACGTTAGTAGCTGGAGGTGAAGTCACTGAATATATTTAGGAAATATATAGATTTCTTAAGGTGTCAAGGAATATGGGGAGTACGGAATTGAGATAAAGGGTCAGCCATGATCCTGCAGGTCAGGCTTAATGGGCTGAATGGTCTATTTGCTATGTTTTTATGAAATCCACAATAGCAGGTTGTGAAATTTAAATGAAAATCTAGTCTAACGGTTACCATGTTACCGTTATTATAAAAATTCATCCAGTTTACCAAAGCGCGTCAGGGAAGAAAATCTGCCATCCTTACCTGGTCTGGTCTCCATGTGACTCTAGGCCCCAAAGCAACGTGGCTGACTTTTAACTGCCCTCTGAAATGGCCTAGAAAGTCACTCAGTTGTACTAAAACCACTACAGATGCTAATGAAAGAAATGAAAGCACCCAACTCTACCCCCGCTGACCCTGCAAAATCCTCCTTACTAACATCTCAGGGGTTCTGCCAAAATTGGAAGAATCAAACAACAGAGTCTGACAGAGTCATAAATACCAAATCATAGATGACAGGTAATGTCCCAGACACCACTATCAGCAGCTCTGTTTGCATCCTGTCCCACCAGCAAGGACAGACCCTAGACAGTTGGGAGGGAGTTCATCTGGAAATCCGCAACATTGACTCCGGCAAACCAAGGTTTCCTCTTGAGTACCATCTATCATAGTTTGTAACTGCCATAAAGCAGCATATCCTCCGCTCTGCCATTACCAGCAAGCTGGGATGTCAATCCTGGCTCAATGAAGAGTTGCAGGAGGATATGCCAGAAGCAGCAGGAACAGGGATTCCTAAAAATGAAGTGTTAGCTGCAATGTGGGAGTGCCAATGCAATAAGTTCAGCTATGTGGTCCAACAACTAATGAATCAGATTTAGACTCCACAGTCTGCCACATTCAATCATGAATAGTGGTGAACAACTAAATGACTAACAGCATAAGGCAGCTCCACAAAAGCCTCCATTCTCAATGATGGAAGACCCCAGCAAATCAATGTTAAAGATAAAGCTGAAGCATTCGCAGCAACCTTCAGCCAGAAGTGTCAAGTGGATGACCCATCTCGGCCTCCTCCAGTGGTCCCCATCATTACAGATTCCAGTCTTCAGCCAATGCAATTCAAGAAATGATATCAAAAAATGGCTAGTGGAATTGAACATTAAAAAAAAAATCCATTGGCCCTGACAACATTCCAACAATTGTACTGGAGACTTGTGCTCCAGAACTTGTTGTGCCCCTAACCAAGCTGTTCCATATATCTAAAACACTAGCACCTACCTGACTATATGGGAAAGTGTTCAGATATGTCACATCCACAAAAAGCAGAGCAAAACCAATACTATTACTCCATTATTGATCAGTAGTAAAGTGCTGGAAGGCACTGTCAACAGTGCTATCAAGAATACCTGTAAAGGAATACCTTGCTCACTGGCGATCAGTTTCGGCTCTGCCAGAGCCATTCATCTCCGCACCTTGTTATAAATTTAGTGCAGACATGGACCAAAGAGCTGAATTCCAGTGATGAGGTGACAGTGACTGCCCTTGATATCAAGGAGCCTGAACAAAACGGAATCATTGAGAATCAGGCAAACTAGGGCCGGTTGGATTCATATTTAGCATAAATAAAGATGGCTGTGGTTGTCGGAAGTCAATTACCTCAGTGTAAGGACATCACAGGAGCTTCTTCAGGGTAAGGTCCTAGGTCCAGTTATCTTCAGCAACTAGGTCAATGGCCATTTCTGCCCCATTTGATTACAAGTAAAGGGTGTTTGCAGATGACCACACAATGTTCAGCACCATTTGTGACTCTTCAGGTAGTGAAGCAATCCACATCTAAATGCTGCGAGGCCTGGGCAATATCCAGCTTTGGATTGATAAGTGACAAGTAACATTATATCAGAAAACGGTAACTTAATTACCACCTCCAATTAAAGAAAACCTAATGATCTCCCTTTGATGCTGAATGGCATTACCATCACTCAAACCACTAGTCATCAGAAACTGAACTGGGTCAGGTCAGAGACTAGGAATCATACAGTGAGTAACTCACATCCCAACTCCCCAAAGTCCACCTGCCATCTAAAACCCACAAGCCAGGAGTGTGATGAAATACTTTCTACTTGCTTGGATGAGTGAGCTCCAATCCCAAGGTGGTATTTCTGCAATGTATCTTGCAGATAGTACGCATTGCTGCTACAGAGCATTGGTGGTGGGCAGAGTGAATGTTTATGATGAGAAAAGAGTCCATCTTAGAAAATAGGGCGTATTCTGTCATTTTCTGGACCTGTGACTTTTAGATGGTGTACAGGCATTGTATCTTCAGGAGGTGATTTATTCGCATCAGTATTCCTAGTCCCCGACCTGCTCTTGAAGCCATTGTATTTACAGTGACAGACCAGCTCAATTTCTGATCAATGGTAGACGACAGGATAGAGATCTTGTGTGATGGTATTGCCAATGAATTTGAAGACTAATGGTTACATGCTCTTTACTTAGAAATTATTATTGTCTTAGACATGTTAGTCTAAAATTGATATTGTCCTTGTCTTGCTGCATTTGGATATTGATTGCTTCAATATCTGAAAAGTCACGAACAGTGCTAAATATTGTGTACATATTGTGATAACATCCCCACCTCTGACCTTATGGTGGAGGAAAGATCATTGGAGCAAAAGCTAAAAATGGTTGGGCCAAAGACCTCCCCTGAGAAACTCCTACAGTGAGGTCCTGGAGCTGAGATGACTGAGCTCCAACAACCACAACCATCTTCCTTTGTGCTAGGTATGAGTCCAATCAATGGAGAGTTTTCCACTGATTCTCATTAAACCTGATTTTGCTCCTTGATGCCACGCTTGGTCAAATGTGGCCTTGATGATAAAGGCAGTCACCCTCACTTCACCTTTGGAATTAGTCTCTCGTGTCCACGTTTGAACAAATGTTGTACTAATGTCAGGACAAGAGTGGCATTGCCCCAACTGAGATTTTCAGAAGGGAGTTAGATAATTATATGAAGAGAGAAGAATTTATGGCCTATGGGGAAAAGACAGGAAGTAGAACCTGGTGATTTGCTCTTTTTGAGAGATGTCATGGACAAAGTGGAGTGAATGATTTCCTTTTGATCAGTAAGAATTCTACAGTTCTATTCTATGATTTACTTTGTTGGCAGAAATGTGAAATTTAAAGTGTTAATTTGGACTACTTAACAAATGGGGCTATGTTTCCAAAATGTAGACAGAAGTCAACAACCATTAAACAGAGTTGTTGGAAAAGCTCAGCAGGTCTGGCAGCATCTGTGGAGGAGAAAACAGAGTTAACGTTTCGGGTCCGGTGACCCTTCCTCAGAACTGATGTTGGCTGGGAAAATGTCAGTTTCTATGCAGAAAATTGGGAGGTGGGTGGGGTGGGGAGTAAATGATAAGATAGAGCCCAAAGAGAGAGAAAGACAGTTGGACAGATAAAGCAGTTGTTAACGATCAGGCTGGGAGGGTGAATAGTTGTTAATAGGGACTGTTATTCTAAAGAAGGGTCTAGGCCCAAAACATCAGCTTTCCTGCTCTTATGATGCTACTTGGCCTGCTGTGTTCATCCAGCTCTACGCCTTGTTAGCTAGCAAGATTATTGGGATGATATTTGTAGTTTAGACTTGCCACCTTGTGATTTGTGCACCTTGAGGTCAGATTTTCAACTGGCCTATTTTCACCTAAATAGAATATAATCCATTGACTATCTCTTGGATCCCATTTTTGTATTTCTTCATGCATGTTATTTATCTGGGGAAAGTAGGGACAGAGGGTCTGTATGAGAAACACAGTCTCACATATTTATTATCAGAGGCGTGATACTTTTCAAGCCTTTTCTCAAGAAAAAAAACAAGTTATACCAAAAAAGGGATATTTACATGTTTGCACCTAAACCAATTCTCACATAAAAGGAGGCTTACAGCTTAACTACCTATTTCAGCCTTCAGGCTCTGTATGCTTTATTTCACCTGCAAACATGTTAGATAGCTTTAACTGATGTAGATTACTTGGGGTCATTAGTTCTCCTTTGGAAGATGATGGAAGAGCATGTGAACATCCTACACATTCTCCAGTAAGCCATTTACCAAGGTTAGAGGTCAACTGTTAAATCTTGGCTACATTAACCTAAACACGTTGAGAATAAAGGCATGGGTTTTAGTTACAGAAACTGGTCATGCATTCAAGACCAAGTGTGCTAAACTAACAAATGCCATTTTGTGAACATTTTTAGGATTTTTTTTCCCCAGAGGAGATAATTAGAACAATTCACCCACAGATTAGAACAGGCCTCACTTTTAACTGTAGCTGCCATTATGTCAAGTACATTAATCACTAATAGTCCTGTTTAAAAATGTATGTGCCTTCATATCTCCCTGTTGGTTACAGATTACAAAGTAAGCATCATTAGGACTCATTTACAGGGGAAGTCAGTCAATAGGTTACAGTATAATTTCTGATTTAAGAGCTCAGCAATCTGAAAAATTGAATTTTTGCCCCAAATTCCAGAGACAAACAATAGTTTGTTCACCCTCCATCCACTGTGAAATACCATCCAATCAATTCACAATGACCAATGAAACTCACTCTTGTCTAATGATGGTTGGCTAATGACTTCCAGGACTGCAATTGGAACTTAAAGCAGCGTGACAAAAAGCAGAGCCGATGAGAGTATTTATTTGATCATTTGGAGTGATCTACTTCTTTAGTAACTCCTAAACTGGTGGGTTCTGAGGAAAATATGCCAGATGCCAGAACCAGGAAAGCCATTGTCCAACTGAATAGACAGGCAAGCCACCATTACAGTCAGGTCATCCAATCAGAATGACAATTCCAGGCCGACAAAGGAATTCATAGCAACAGGCAAGTAGCATTCAATCACATTCTGCAATGTGTGTCTCAATATTGTCTGCATGATTGTTGATGCAGTACGTAAAACAACTGGTCAAAAACCTAAAGCTGCAATGCGGTGTGCTGTGTCTGAGAAATTCATGCCAAAATTATAAAATTACAGCAAAGTTTCATGCATGGTGTTTGTAATTGTTTGTGAAGTAAATAGACAAGGGAAGTTATGCTTAGAGTCAATGCAGTGTGGTGCTGGAGGAATACAGCAGGTCAGGCAGCATCAGAGGAGCAGCAGAGTCAACGTTTCGGGCCTGAACCCTTCATCAGGACTATTGGATAACTGCAGGAGAGAGTCTGCAATTCTAAATATTTACAGCTTTTAAAGGTGCAATAAAAAGTTATGTATAAACATAATATTGAATTCATTCTTCAAATCTAGTAAATCATCGATAACCATTTCATATATTCTCAAAGTTTCCTAATGCTTAGTTTGGGTTCCACCAGGGCTACTCAGCTCCTGGCCTTGTTAAACTCTGGGTTCAAACATGGACAAAAGAGATGAATTCCAGAGAGGAGATGAGAGTGACTACCCTTGGCATGATTAGTACAAATGTGTTAGCATCAAGCAGCCCCAGAAAAACTAGTCAACAGGAATCAGGGGAAGACTCTCTGGAGGTTGGAATCATACATAGCACAAGGGGAGATGGTTGTAGTTGTTGGAGGCTAGTCATCACAATTCTAAGACATCTCTGCTGGAGTTCTTCAGGGCAGTCTCCTAGGCCCGACCCATCTTCAGCTGCTTCATCAATGATCTTCTCTCCACCATAAGGTCACAAGTAAGGATGTTCAGTGATGACTGCACAATGTTCAGCACAAAACATGATTCCTCAGATATTATCCAAATGCAGCAAGGCCTGGACAAAATCAAGACATAGGCTGAAAAGTGTGCAGTAACACCATGCGTCAGGTAGTGACCATCTCCAACAAGAGAGAATTCAACCATTACCCTTTGCCAATCAATGACATTACCATTGCTGAATCCCATGTGATCAACATCCTGGGGGTTACCATTGAGCAGAATCTAGAAATCTAGCTATGTAAATGCTGTGGCTACAAAAGCAGTCAGAAGCTAGGAATCCTGCAGCAAGTAACTCACTCGTTGACTCTCCAATGCCTGATCCCCATCTACTAGACACACAGCATGATTATGATGGCATATTTCCTACTTATCTGAATGAGCACAGCTCCAACAACACTCGAGAAGCTCAACACCATCCAGGACACTATATTTAGTACCATACCCTCATATTTACTTCCACTAGCAGTGTTTAACATCTCTAAAATGCATTGCAGAAATTCATCAAGACTCCTGAGACAGCACCATCCAAACATACTACTTAGTACCACCATTTAGAAGAACTCGAGCAACAGTTACATGACAGAGCTACCACCTCCAACTCCGTGTCCAAGCCACTCACCGGCCGGATTTGGAAATACATCATCATTACTTCAATGTCTTTGGGTCAAAATCCTGGAATTCCCTCCCTAACTATAATGGGTCTACCTACATCATAAAGAGTGCGACGGTTCAACACAGTAGCCACTGCCAACTAGGGATGAGAAATAAATGCCTTCTCACATCCTGAATAATTAACAAAAACTGCAAACTCTGAACTTTGTGGCTAGTTAAAGCTTGATTTATTTTCATTTGTACACAATACTAAGCACAATAAAAAGGAGATAATATGTGCATTTCTGTGCCTCAGTCAGTAACCCGATCCATGTTTTATGCTTTTAAAATGCTAGTTAATGGCAGCATGGAAGGACTGCATTGTTTAAACTCCTTCTGATAACATACTGCACATTCTGGTTCCACAGACTATATAATATTATTTGCTGGGTGTAAGATTGATACTCCTCTTCACTTTATTTTTAATGGCCAAAATGGACATTTCGCAAGCTGCCAGCAGTATTTAGAGGCTTGCTATTTAATAATTGATAGACCAGCACAATTCAATCAAGACTGTGACATGAGTGCAGAAATGACCCGTGTCTAGTGGAGAACCTGCAAGTGTCCATCAGACTGGAGGGAATTCCCACAGCATAACAGAAACTGACCAGGAATTAAAACTCTGCCGGAGTTGGGAATACAGTGACCAGTAGTTCAGGAAGATTGAAGGAGTCACTTGTACATAGATGTACTCACACGAAGAAACTTTTCAAATCTTTACTGGGTTAGTTTTGAGCCAAAGGGTTTGAAAAGTTTGTTCTTTATTGAGAGAGAGAAAAACCAGTTGACTCTGCCAAGGCTGCCCCCGGCTAAATGAACAAAATGGCCAACAACAGTACAATGACAAACTTGCATTTACATAGCACCGTTAATGTAGTAAACTGACTTATGGCAATCATTCTGGAAATTAATCACCTACGCGGGGTAAAGAGGGAAAATCACTCCAACCATGAGAAGGATAGGAAAGTACTCATTCCCCTTTTTGATCCTGTCTGATCTGCTGTCTATTTCTGGAGTTTGTGGCTCCATTGGCTCTGTACAATGAGAAAGGAAAGCTGTGTCCATGTATCTACAGCAATATTTTCTCAGACTGTGGGAGTATACAGTTATGTGTTGTGTGAGACCTCAATCAGCACTCACTGATTTATACCCTGTAATTAAATTGCCATTTTGTGCAGCAAAATGCGATACTGCCAGAAACACACTCTGGGGAGTGCAATCTACCAACTGCCACACTGAATAACCAGGGAGTTACCGGGCAGGAAGTGTAGAATTACCATCAGCACTGAGATCATCACTGGCATCACACCGATATGCTGCATAAGCAATTCTGGTCATAAAACAGAATTTTCTTATTATATAGTTGAAACCACATCACATGGGGCTGAATTTCAGGAAGGACTGCTGGGAACATTATGGTTGCAATTACAGTATTTTCTAGAACTTTAAGAGCAGTGCTAAGACGTGACTAGCTACTTATAGGGAAGCACGTGCCTTTAATTATGATTGGGCTGCACTTTGATTTAACCCATTACATTTTGTCCAAGTTATAAATAGATAATGCCTTGAAGTCACTTTCTGTGAATTATCAGTGCTACGGTGTACAAACACGTTAGTACAAAATTCTACCATGTGACGCTTTAACCAATGTCATCAGCCCATTTAAAGTAAATATCAACTTTGCTCGGTTGACCGAATTTTTGTTAGCAGGTCAGAAGCTTCTGGGCCAAAACGCACCTCTAGAACTTAAAATAATCTAGGTGAGCCTTTGATGCAGTTTTTAAGGGAGTGATATTTGTTGAAGCTACTATCTTTCAGATAAATAAAATCCCTCTCATTGGTTAGGTCCTAAAAGTTCCACAGCGCTTGTTGAAGAGAGCAGGGAAGAAGATCAAGAGTACGCCATTTGTTCTACAGAGCTTGTTCTGCCATTTTTGTTAGCTTTCTTTAAAACAGTTTTTTCTCCAGACTTCTTAACACCCTTATTTCCCACATAAATTTCTATATGGTCTTTAAAGCAAGTCTTGCTTGAGTCCTTGTCAATGTGCCTCCCTTCACCAAAAATAGATTAACTGCTCTCATCAACTCATTACTCGTTGTAAAACTATTGCTATACTGTATCCATGATTTTGTTTTCCATAACAGTTATAGTTCTTTAAAGTAATTCACCATCGTGGCAATAGTTTGGGGCATCCAGGGAAATGAGATAAGACGCTATGTAAATGGAGGTTCTCTCACTACTATTCCAAGGCCAGGGTGGGTTGATAGGTTTTATTTTTCACAGATGGCACTTCTCACAGCCCAGACGGAAACTAGTGAGGATCTGACAAAATCCTCCAAAATAAAACAAAGAATTGCAGATGCTCAGAAACTGAAGCAAAAACTGCTGAAGGAACTCAGTAGATCTGGCACCATCAGTAGAGAGAAAGCAGAGTTAACGTTTTGAGTCCAGTGACCCATCATCAGGCCCTTCTGGAGAAGCAACACCGGACTTGAAACATTAATTCTGCCTTCTCTGTACAGAGTGGGGAACTCAATTACTAGGGGTCATGAGTTCAAAGTGAGAGGAGGAAATTTTAAGGGAGATATGCATGGAAAGTGCTTTACGCAGAGGGTGGTGGGTGCCCGGGGCGCGTTGCCAGCGGGAGGTGGCAGACGCAGACACGGTAGTGCCTTTTGAGATGTTTCTGGTCAGGTACATGGATGGGCAGGGAGCGAAGGGATACAGACCCTTAGAAAATAGATGACAGGTTTAGACAGCGGATCTTGATCGGCGCACGCTTGGTGGGGGGGGGGGGGAGGTGGGGGGGACGGAGGGCCTGTTTCTGTGCTGTAATTTTCTTTGCTCTTTGTTCTTAGATAATGCCAGTTCTGCCCGCTTTCACCAGCGAGTTCTGTTTTTGTGACAAAAGCCTCTGTTTGGTAATAAGTTTTCAAATCTGTGTGGGATAAAGGAATGGCATGCCCTGGCTTTCAGCTGCCAGCTGCTCTCCGTTGGTGGACTTTTTACCCGCCACCACTGTCTAGATGACTCGACAGAAAAGGCATGTGGTCTCAAACATAATGAGAGGCAAGTCAGAGGTTGGACTTTGAAAATACACTTAGGTTCATGCTTGAAATAAGACGAAGCCAACTTCTCCTGTAAATGTCAGCCAGTCACAAGCTTCTGACAAGACAGAGCAGTCTGACCTCTTGACCTTTCCAAGCAGTTACCAACCAATTGATTAGTCAGCAGAAGGAGCCATGAGTTGATGGATAGAATGTGCGTCCTATCCTTCCAGCTTTTCTTCCATAGGGAATGTAACATTCCATTGTGCAACGGCTAAAACACTGTTTTCCTCTTCCCCGGTGAGCATGCAATCACTTGCAAGTCCGAAATAAAGCTCAGGATTTATAGACCTCCAGTCATGTCACTCCTTGAGAATTGTGCCCTAGTAACTAGGGTTTAACACATATAACAGAGACAGAATAACATTTTCAGAGGTGCACAAAATCAAACATTGTACAGAAATAGCTGTTTGAAACAGTTGCACACTTTACGAGCAGAATAGTAAAATGTTAATTTCGTCTGAAGCATCTTAGCATTATGTGATCAACATAGAAAATGGATGCCTGAGGGTACAAGGGAATGTCAAACTCTGAAATCATTTAACAGTGGAATCCCAGGACAGGGAATACTGCAGAATCTGTCTAGATGACTGATGGAAATTACAGTAGTGGAAAGGGAAGGTATAATTGAAGACTGAGTTTGGTTACAATTAAAGATCAGTGGAGGAGTTATAATCTAATTGGGTGTATACCATAAGCCACTGTCACACCTCACTAGGGCCATACACTGGATATCAAGCCCCATTATTCCTGGAATCATCACAAAAGTCAAGTATTTTATAAAAGTACTCAAAATTCCTCAATTTACGTGTCCGTTTAGCACCAGGTTGACATAAGCATGGACCAGGTTTTTATACTTAATGAGAATTGTTATTCATGACAAATAAATAGATTCTAACCACAGGCAAAAAAATATGAACTGTTGACAATTTAACTGGTTAAAACTGTAATCACCTTATAAAACCACCCCAACCACAAACTGATCTGAAACAATTTGATGTTAGGGATACAGGCAAAAACTGGGAAGGAAGGCGTTCAATGGTGCCAGGGTTCTCTGAGGTGGTCCTTTTGGCTCACCAGGTCCTGGTGTTTCTCTAGTGATAATGGGAACTGCAGATGCTGGAGAATCCAAAGATAATAAAATGTGAGGCTGGATGAACACAGCAGGCCCAGCAGCATCTCAGGAGCACAAAAGCTGACGTTTCGGGCCTAGGCCCTTCAGAGAGGGGGATGGGGTGAGGGTTCTGCAATAAATAGGGAGAGAGGGGGAGGCGGACCGAAGATGGAGAGAAAAGAAGATAGGTGGGGAGGAGAGTATAGGTGGGGAGATAGGGAGGGGATAGGTCAGTCCAGGGAAGACGGACAGGTCAAGGAGGTGGGATGAGGTTAGTAGGTAGGAGATGGAGGTGCAGCTTGGGGTGGGAGGAAGGGATGGGTGAGAGGAAGAACAGGTTGGGGAGGCAGAGACAGGTTGGACTGGTTTTGGGATGCAGTGGGTGGAGGGGAAGAGCTGGGCTGGTTGTGTGGTGCAGTGGGGGGAGGGGACGAACTGGGCTGGTTTTGGGATGCGGTGGGGGAAGGGGAGATTTTGAAGCTGGTGAAGTCCACATTGATATCATTGGGCTGCAGGGTTCCCAAGCGGAATGTGAGTTGCTGTTCCTGCAACCTTCGGGTGGTATCATTGTGGCACTGCAGGAGGCCCATGATGGACATATCATCTAAAGAATGGGAGGGGGAGTGGAAATGGTTTGTGACTGGGAGGTGCAGTTGTTTATTGCGAACCGAGCGGAGGTGTTCTGCAAAGCGGTCCCCAAGCCTCCGCTTGGTTTCCCCAATGTAGAGGCAGCCACACCGGGTACAGTGGATGCAGTATACCACATTGGCAGATGTGCAGGTGAACCTCTGCTTAATGTGTCTTCAGTTACTTTCACCTGTTTACAGGAGGCATACAGTGACAGTGATAACCTGAATGTATTTGACATGTCTACACAGATAGAAAATGCTAGATGTAAATAGAAGAAGGAAGAAATTAGTGCATAGCCTTAAACAGAGAAATCTACAAAGTTCCAGTTGCATCATCAGGGCAGACAATGGACGGTCAATTATTGGAAGCAAAGACTGATGGGTAATGTAGGGGAGGGAATTAGAGGATGTTAAAGGGCTGGATGCAGTTGACCCATATGGACAGTGTAAGATCAGTATTGGAGCGAAAGAGGTGGAGATCGTGACAATCAACTTTCCAGGAAGAGGATGACACCAATGCACAAACTATTATCTACTCAGATGATAAGAATGTGAAGGATAAAGAGGAGCAGAATATCCAGAAACATGTACCTTGATACGAACGAGAACTCTCTCAATCATTGTGTTTCTGTACTGGCGAATGTGTGTTTCAGTGGGGAAGCATTTGGAGAAAAGTAATCATAAAATAATCAGACTTAGAGTTGTGATAGAAAAGGGCTCATAGCAATCAAGCATAAATATACTCAACTGGAGAAGAGCAGACATCAAAGAGTTGAAAAGGGAGGTGAACCAAGTGGTCTGCAGCTTCTGTAGAGAAAGATACAGACTTAAAACTTCAAGTCCAGTGACTCCTCTTTCATTGGACTTAAAACATTAGGTTGAACCTTACAGGATATTGAATAACTGAATAACTGGAGAGGACAGTTGGTGGGTGGGAATGCCAGCAAGTGAGGGAAGATGCTGCAGAGAATGACCCACAGTAGTAGGTGGGTGCTATAGCAGAGATAGGGTGAAGGTGAAGTAGCAGAGAGAAGAGTGTGGCAATGACACTGGAGGAGTAGAGAAGGTCATTACCTTCTTGTGTCACTGTTGGCTGTTTTCTACACCATAGGGACTGCACCGACACAGGTGGTAACCTCGGGCCAGGCTGCCAAAGTCTGTTGACATGCCCACCTCTGCTGGTCCTCTGAGAATAGGATGTCCCTCCTTTGCGCCACCTCCTCCATCTCCCCATCGAAGGGCTGCAGTGCCATCTTCCTGCACAGCGGCCTTTTAAATATGGCACAGGTGCCAATGATGCTGGCCTTTTGGCAAATATCCAGTGAATTCTTCCAGAAACAACACTTGGTAAAATGGGATGGAATAGGATGAGCGGGACACCATAGGTATGGGGTAGATAGTTAATGAGGGGAGCTTAATAAGATAGAAGAAGAAATCTTGCTCAGACTTGTGACAAAATACTCTCCAAAAAGCGTGATGCAACGTGTACTTAACATTAAATTCAGCCTGAGTTTCTGTCTCTAGACCTGCTACCAGTCCAGAGTTTCTCCAGTATTTTCTATTATTATTTCAGATTTCCAGCATCCACAGTATTTTGTTTATATCTGGGACCACGTGAATTGGATTAAAAAATTGGTGGATAAAACAGTAATTGATCTCAGAACGCTTCAAAGAAGATGGTTTGGATCAAGACGCACTAGACAATGAATGATTTGTGCAGGATTTTTTGTTGGGCAGGATACACACAGCAAAGTGATACATTGGCTGAAGTTTACCAAGAATAGAAGTCAGATCTGGAATAATTGGGTCACAGATGGCAGGATATAGAAACATAGATGGTTTCACTGACTGACAGAATGATAGAAATGGAAGGATTTACATAGACGCATGTAGTCAGCCTTTTTCATGGAAAAGATCTGAAATTTAAAGCTTAGCTAAAAGTCAATTAAGTCACGATGGTTACTAACTGTCTGGTTGAGACTGTGTCAATGTCTGTGCAGGGGGATGAAGTCATTGGTGAGATGCCAGAGTTTGTGCTGGCTTTGCTCTTCTTGAATTGCAACAGTGGATTCTGTTTATGCCTTTCGTCAGGAACTCTCCGTGCTGTGAGGGCTTCAAAGGAAGTGTTTCAGATCTGGGAGGTGAGAACCTCTTTCAGAATTTTGGTGAGGAAAGGGATTGCATTTTGAGAAGGCGGAGAAGGTAAGTAAAATGAATCCTAAGACCTTCCACATCTGTATCTATCTTATGATCACAAAGAGTTTCGGGAACCTCGATCCTATGACCCAATGTCAGGGCAGTTTCTCAGGACTCAGCCTCTTGAGATCATAAACTGAAAATAGTCATAGTTAACATTTCGTGGCTAGTGAGTGTACATTACAATTAATTAAATACTAGTAATATGTACACTTCATTGCAAGATGTATATAATACACACGCACACTTGCATACTAACTACAGAATGGTGTCAACAACACGGGTACAATGCCTATAGAATCGAGTAGTTCATAGACATTGGTCACTTTGCCTGTCCAATGGTTAATGTGAGTATGTCCCCTCAAGCTATATAATCAATTGTCTTTCTCTAATCCCAATGATCCTTCGTAAATACAGCTAATTACAAACAAAATAACATACACAAAGTTACGTATATGAATGTTATGCAAAATAGAAAATTAAAAACATATATACGTTCATAATGTATAATCCATGTTAATGATTTATATAAAAGACAAGAGCAATATATTTGGCTAGTTTTGAAAACCTATTGCAGACTTTCCTATCTTCTTTCCATGTTATGGCTCACCAGAGCTATCCCTTACTATGCTGGGTGGCTTCAATGTTCTTTGCATAGACTAGAAGCATTGACTTACTCAAGGATCTGAAAGACAAATCCTGCACAGTACATAGAAAATTCTCTAAAACTACGCTATGGATGAAACATGTAGATAAAGATTTTTAGTAAGGAACTTCAAGATAGTTTTATAAAGAAATATCTGTAAATGACAATACAAGTCATGTGGCAGCTTTACAGAACATTTAGGCTATATTTGGAATGCTGTGTATAGTTCTGGTCACCACGGTGCTAGAAGGATATGGAGGTTATGGAAAGGGTACAGAAAAGCTTTACCAAGATGTTGCAAAGTTTAGAGGGTATTGTCCAGGAGAGAGATTTGACAAACCCATTTGTTTTCAATTGACCATTGGACGCTGAGTGACAATGCGATAGATTTTTATAAAATTATGAGAAGCAGACATTGAATGGATTGCAGGAATCGTTTTCCCCAGGGTAGAAATGGCAATTACTAAGGGATGTCAAGTAAAAGGGGGAAAGTTGAAAGGAGATATGAGAGGCAAATCTTTTACAGAGAAGGAGTAAAATGCCTGGAAAGCACTACCAGAAGTGGTAGAAACAGATACAAGAGCAACATTTAAGAGGCACCTTGACAGGTATGTGAATAGGTAGGGCATAGAGGGATACGGACCAGATAGAGTCAAGAGGTTTTTAGTTTAGAAAGGCGTCATGCATTAGTGCAGGCTTGGTGGGCTGAAGGACCTGTTCCTGTGCTGTATTATTCTTTGTTCTCTAATAAAGAAATGTTGTATTCTTGGAGGTGCTGTCTTTCAGATGAATGGTTAAATCAATATTGAAATGTCTGCCCCCTCAGGTAGATGTAAACGCTTCATGGGTATTATTCTGAAATCAATAAAACAGAAATAAATCTGATTGTTATCACACTGCCATTTTTGGGAACTTTGCGCAAATTGGCACCTCTGCATTCTGCATTACGTCAGAGGCTAGATTTCAAACATGCTTTGAGATGTCTGGTACTTGTGAAAGGTTCCTCATAAATGCCCTCCGTTTCTTCATGACCCGCAGGCCCGACCAGTCCCCCTTTACTGACACGCTTGTCCGCTTAGCTGAACTCGTCCTCACCCCCAACAACTTCTCCTTCAATTCCTCCCACTTCCTATAGACAAAGGGGATGGCCATGGGCCCAAGCTATGCCTGCCTCTTTGCAGATTACATGGAACAATCCTTCTTCCGCACCTACACTGGCCCCAAACCCCACCTCTTCCTCTGTTATATCGATGACTGTATGACGCACCTGCCTGCAAAAGTACCATCCCCTATTCCCAATTCCTTCGCCTCCACCACATCTGCTCCCAAGATGAAGCATTCCATTCCCCGACATCCCAGATGTCCTCGTTTTTCAAGGACCGCAACCTCCCCTCCACAGTGGTCGAATACGCCGTTGATCTCATCTCTTGAGTTTCCCGCCACTCATCCCTCACACGCCCTCCCCACAATAAAAACAAAAGCAGAATCCCCCTCGTCCTCACATATCACCCCACCAACCTCTGGATCCAACGCATCATCCTCCGGCACTTCCGCCATCTGTAATCCGACCCCACCACTGAAGACAGTTTTCCCTTCCCACCCTTACCTGCTTTCCGAAGGGACCACTCTCTCCGTGACTCCCTTGTCTGCTCCACACTCCCCTCCAACCCCACCACACCCAGCACTTTTCCCTGCAACCGCAGGAAGTGCACCACCTGCTCCTTCACCTCTCCCCTCACCTCCATCCCAGGCCCCAAGAAAGCCTTTCACATCAAACAGATGTTCACCTGCACATCTGCTAATGTGGTATACTGTATCCACTGTTCCCGATGTAGGCTCTTATACATCGCGGAAACCAATCGGAGGCTTGGAGACCGATTTGTGGAACACCTATGCTCGGTTCGCGACAAACAAGTGCACCTCTGAGTTGCGAACCATTTCAACTCCCCCTCCCACTCCTTGGACGAAATGTCCATCCTGGGTCTCCTCTAGTGCCATAATGTTGCCACCCGAAGGTTGCAGGAACAGCACCTCAGATTTCACTTGAGAACCCTGCAGCCCATTGGTATCAATGTGGACTCTGCAAGCTTCAAAACTCCCTACCCCCCCGCCACATCCCAATACCAGCCCAGCTCGTCCCTGCCTCCCTAACCTGTCCATCCTTTCTCCCACCTAGCAGGCTCCTCCCACCTCAATCCCCAACCCCACCTCCTATCTACTAGCTTCATCCCCGCCTCCTTGACCTGTCTGTCTTCCCTGGACTGACCAATCCCCACCCTAACTCCCCACCAACACTCACCTCTACTGGCTCCATCCCCACCTCCTTGACCTGTCCGTCTCCTCTCCACCTATTGTCTCCTTTATCCATCTTCCATCCGCCTCCCCCTCTTTCTCTATTTCAGAATCCCCTTCCCCTCCCTTGTTTCTGAAGAAGTTCCAGACCCGAAATGTCAGCTTTCCTGCTCGTCTGATGCTGCTTGACCTTCTGTGTTCATCCAGCTCTACACCTTGTTACCTCATATATGCACACCTGTCTTTTTACATTAAATTAAGAATGCTTACTATGCTCAAATTTCTTTCACCTTCACCCTGTTTTAACTTCATTTGGTATCTCTAGGTTCATTCAACAACTCCTGTCATCTCTCCCACCTGTTCACATTAGTGAATTGGATTAAAGGATGAAAACAACAGTATTGAAGAAGTTGAAGCTGTTCATGTCAGAGCAGAGGAAGCCAAGTGTAGATTTGAAAGAGGTGCATAAAATCATGGTGAGTTTAGATAACGTCAATGGAAGGACTGAACACTGTTTCCAAAGGCTGAAAGCTTGATAACCGGTGACAGAGATTAAAGGTGAATGGCAAAAAAAACAGAGATAAAATGAGGAAGAACTTTGTTATGCATCAGGCAATTAGAATTTGGAATGCACTGCCTGAAAGGCAGCTGGAAACAGATTTGATAGCAAACTTAAAAATAAAGATTTGATGAATAACTAAAGGAGAAGAAATTGCAGGGATATGGGTAAAAGCTTGCAGCAGAATTAACTTAATCATCTGTCAAAAAGCCAGCACAAACACACTCAGGCCAAAAAGGCTCCTTCAGTGCTGTACTGTTCTATGATTCTATGTTTAAATCCTTTCATGACTTTCTGGACAAGGAATAATAATGAGACAAGTAGATGGGATTGAGATCAATGGAAAAAAACAGAGGTCGTGGAACTTGCAGCCTTTCTCGGCTGACAGAACTTCTTGGGCTTAAAAATCTGTAGGATCCCCTCACTGCGTCTCAGCCAAGGAATGCCTGATGGTGGCTTGTACTCCTGATCCCAGCAGTGTGTCCAAAGATCACTGAGCTCATTCGTTTTAAATAGTGCTGGCAGGCACATTTCAGGTGTGTAGCCAAAGTGACAGTGGGGCGATGCTGGAAACCAGCAGCTACACAGCTGCTAGGAAACATATCAGCACCACTGGCCTGACTATTTATGTTGTTCAGTTCCATCAGCCTCTTCACACAGGGGCATCCCCACGTTAGGAGAAAGTCAGGACTGGCTGCAGGGTGGTTGGGCTGTTGGACTGTAGCTGCACACACATATTGCACCCCGCATGTTGCAGGCTATGTGCCACAAAATGCATAGTTGTACCCAGAATATTGGGCACTCAGCAGGAAGCAGACCAGGGATCAGGCAACTTCGCAGCAGCACTACTGTATCAGCCTTTGCTCAGTCTCACCAAAGACTTGAGCACACAGTCTGGGTCAATGCTAGTTCAGTACTGAGGTTATAAGCATGGGGATGCAGTCGCTCTCAGAGCAATATGAATTACAAGACTTTTGCATGACTTTAGCCTGGCTGCAGGAAGAACTGTGATTAGAAAAAAAAAGGAGGATATAGGTCATGTGGCTCTACTTTAGCACCAGTCTCCCCAGACTGTTATTCTAATATAAAAACTATACAAAATGTGTGTGTGTGGCAAGGAACTGAGTCAACTATTGGTAATTTAGTGCCAACATGCCCACTGATCTTTTGAATCCTGAATGATGCTGAAATTCCTAGCTTTAACTTGTTCCCACTGTTTTGCAGTTGGGGGGTATAACAAAAAGACTACAGAAATAATTTCCGAACAGAAATTACTTCACAAATGGGGGGAGAAAATCCTGGTGTGTCAAATATAACCCTGGCAGCTTCAAACTAAAATCTGTTTGTTGGATTGGCAAGCAACTAACACATTTATTTGTGTAATATGATATTCCAGAATTCAGCTGAAATGAGCCTTGACAACTCTTTTGGGGTGAACACAAAAGCAATGGCAACTTGTCAGAAGGAGCTGCCCGAGAGATTGCATCATGTGTGTTAACTCTGCAACAAAAAAGACACAACAGAAAATGTGGATGTGGCAGAATAAAGTTTGAGTTAAGTACTGGCGTGGTTCAGCAAGAGTGGGAAAGGGTGTCTCAGAATGTGTTTGATTGGTATAGGGAGGAGAATCAAAAATAGTCACACTCTCCTTTCTCAAACAGAACATAACATCAGGTGTGGTTTACACTAGTGGACAAAGGAACAGAAGCTAAGGGCTATATTTGGCTGTTTTTGAGAGTCACTGCGATTGACCTTCCAGTGAACGAAGCAGTGTTGTTTCATCACAGATTGATGTTTTGAGCATGAACACTGGATAATATCATCACCGCTTTCTTCATATGTTACATGTTTTATCCAAGTGGAGACTTGGTGAGACACATTGAAAATGCCAAAAAGGTCTGCTAATATCACTGGATTTGTGGATTATAGTCATCCAGACTGGCCTTACAGTACAATTGCAAGGCCTACACAAACATTATGGGAAGGTCAGGTGAAAACTTAGGGAACAGCAGTCGGAAACTTATGAACAAATGAGAATTTAAAATGTGAGTGAGGAGTGTTCTTCGAAGAGCACTAAGAGCCCTCCTTGGCTTTACACCACGACTGAATTTTGTTACCTTTGCACCATGTTTTTTTTGCCAATCTGATGCTTTATAATGGCCTCAAACCCACTGCAAATATTACTTCAACATGACCAGGAATGGCCAGCCATTCATCTCAAATTGGAATCTTTTAAGATGCCAGCTCATCTCTCAGCCTTTCCTGTGCTCCTATCCTGCGAAGAACTTTGGAAAACAACTATCCTTTGCTGATATCCAGGTTGGCACTCTAGTTTAATATTGGTGATGTGCTGCATTGTCGGAGGAGCTAGCTTTCGGAAGAGAAGCCAAACCAGGGCACTGACTGCCCCCGAGAAGTATTTAAGAGATCTCATATACAATTTCTAAGGAGAGCAGCGGCAATTCTCCATGGTGGCCTGGGCAGTATTCACTCCTCAACCAACACCTAAAATCTGATTATCTGGGCATAATCACATTACTACTTGTGGGAGCCTGCAGTGTGCAAAACAGCTACCACACTGGCTACACTTCAAAAACATTTCATTGGTCAGAAAGTAATTTGAGTCATTCTGAGATTGGAACAGGCATATATAAATACAAATCCTCTTTTACTGTCCTGTCTTTTTTAATCAGGGTAGTATCTTGTGACTATAGGTCATTAGCTCTTCCTTAAAGCTCTATGAGGAAAAGTGATGTAAATAAAGAGAATTATCTTCAACATTCTCTAGGGCTTCAGTAAAACCACAACTGAGCTACATGTTGAGAACTGCGAGAATGTAGGGCATTTTCACCAGAAGAGAAGGTTTTAACAAATGTTTCTTTAGAGGTATACAGACTGTAAATGTTAAGTCTGGGAAATTATTAAAGAAAGAGTTGGACCACGTGTCATAGATTTAATGAGGAAAATGCAAGGCTAACAATGAGAAGTTACATAAATACAAATGGAGTACTGGGTTCACTTAAAACGAATTGGATGAAGAAGTTGTTGGGGAGATATCAGTGCCATTTTGGGTGGATGAACTAAGATGGACCGAGTGCCTTTCTTCATTCATAGAGAATTGTGTGATTATGCCAAGCAATTGGTTATTGGACATGAAAAAGCCTGAGCTGTGCCATATGAGTCAGGGCTTTGCAAAAATGGTCACGCTTATAATTGAAGATGTCATTTTCATTTTCAGCGGCATAGAGGCAATTATGGGCAGTCATAATGTGTATGCATATTACGCTGGAGAATGGCTATTCCTCCAATTATAGTAATTACAGGGACCATAAAAAGTTTCACCAAGAATATACTGCACTTTTCAAATATTACCATATTGGTTCCCACACAGAAATCACACTCCTCGTAATGTTTTTGACTTTGAAGTTGCTGAAATGTTTTTTGTAATAAGGGGTGGGTTTCTATAACTTTACCAGTTGTGCTGTAAAACCAATGCTAAATTTGTGGTTTAAGCCCAGGGTCAGATTCTGACCCGACTGTGAAGAAAAGCAGCATGATGCTCTTGTGAGTGATTATTCTCACACTGCTTCACATTGCACCACATGGGCCTGGACTCCTGGACCCTCCTAAACCTACCTAAGGCTATAATGGAAGTTTCAGACATTGCTTTGATTAAACATTCACATTTTAGCAACTAAGAGTCGCTTTGTGGGAGGCATTGTCAATAATATTAGCTGCATTAAAGCTCCAACATAATCAAGGCTGAACATCCTATAAGGACCAGGAGATTATAAACTGAGATGTAATTGTTAGGTGGCAGATTGTAGGGTGCAGAGCATAACTGGCAGGCGAAGTATATAAACTAATGGGTAAAGCATCCCAGTTTTAGGTTGGCTGTTCCCAGGAAAGAGTCGAGGTCTCACAGTTCTGTCCACATCAAAACACTGAAAATAACTGGACAGGAAAACAAAAATATATTTAGTTCCTATATGAACCCCAGATGCTGCTTGGGTGTATCCAATGCACTGCAGCTATCAGTCTAAATTTAGTGCAAAATGAAATCAGTTCTTCCTCATTGAAAAGTCAAAAGTGCATCATTTGTAGTCTATTAACAAATTTGATCTTCAGTGTCCTCAGTGTGTTGGCTGGAGCAGTCTGCCACAAACTGCTCACCTAACTGACTAGTAAAGGGTTGTCTCTAAATTACATACTCTGACTTGATATGAAACACCTTGCAGCGAGTACATCTAAATACTCCTTATTGGAGCTATTGAATGCCCAATAGCTACGGCACTTCTCTGGTTACGACCCACCATGAAATTTGAACAGACTCTTGGAAATTCTTACTGTGCCATTCAATCTGGTGAAGAAACATTTAGCTGCTGTCAATGTTCAGTTTCCTTGCCTTTATCTTCTATTGGCAAACCCTGTGGCAAGGAGCCAAGTCCCCATTTGGAGGTTTTCGTGTTCTGGGATCCTTCCTGGAACCACTGTTGCCCAGTGGATTCCCCAGCAACATAACAATCCTGTAACCAGGATGGAAGCTTTCCTACACATCCACACGCAGTATCAGATACTGTGTCCCAATTTCACTTTCGGAAGTGTGTGCTTTGCAATTTTTGCACACACCCCCTCTGCCTGTTATTTATCTTTAAGTATAGGATGAGCAGATTGAAGGATATTATGATAGCTCTGCTTCTGGCAAAACCTACCCGATTGGTGCAGAGCCGAGATGTACAGAATTAGCTTACACAGTCTTTATGACTGATTGCCTACAAGTTAGCCTCAAATGACTGACCGTACAGTTGACCTTACTGCTGCCCACAACCAACCGTCTCTACAGTACATTAGTTCAGGCATGTGATTTGCCGAAGGATCATTTAGTTTTACCAATGTGCGTTCTTAATTTAACCAGTCTTCTGTGAGTTGTGACTTGGGAAAGGGAAAAGATGTCTATGGTTAGCCCAGTGACTTCCATCAAAGCAACCTCATCAACTTGAACAAATTAGATGCTCTCTGAACTAGAGGGATTCTGTAAGTGGTTACACAGTATCATTACATGCCTGAAGTCAATTCGTGACAATGTTTCAGATCATAATACCCATCAAGATGGAGATGAACAGAAATATTTTCTCTGACGGTCATTCACATGCATAAGTCTCTTCCCCAGACAGCAGTGCAAGCAGGACCATTGAATATTCTGAAGGATGTGACAGATGGGAGTTTCAATTAACAAAGACGACAAAGATCATACAGGGGGGTAGACAGACAAGTGCAGGTGAGGCTAAAGGCAGATCAGCTATAACCTTATCAAAGGGTAGAGAGAGTTCTAGGGACCTACTCCTGCGCCTAACTCATTTGTTTGCATGTATGATAAAAGTGTTATTTAATGGTTCACCTCCACAGTATTTCAAGTGTCAGCAATGGTTCTCACACAGTGACTATTTTACACTGTAGGCAGCGATCACAGTGATTACATTATACAAATATCGGAAAGCTTCGGAAACAGAAAGATGGGTGCAAACCATTGCTTTGAATGTGAATATATATGTCAAGCTCTGATATGAACAGACCTCAATGTTCCAGTTTAGGATTTACCCATCATTGACAAATTGCAAATATTTCATTTTTGATTCTGCTGTGTTGCATCAACCTGTTACCCTGGGCCCTGTGCAGTGGGCCTATTTGAAGTTAGATGATTAAATAAAAAGACCCATTTAAATAGATTGTTCTGACCCTTATGCCTTTCCACAGGAAAAAAGAACAAGAAAGGTTCAGTGAACCATCTCCATGGTGACAGCACAGTATAAGCAGCTAATCTGTCCTAGTGTTGGCATTTTAATACACAAGTCAATTTTTCATATCGATAATTAAATAGAAATTCAATCTAATGCATTCATGTTATTTCTCAAATGTTTTTCATTTCACCACAAAGATCTTGACAAGTATACGGCAATTTGTAATATAGTATTCAATTTCCAAATGAACTAAGTTAGAAATGTAAGTGGATAGCGCGCGCACACACACACACACACACACACACAAACAAACGCACACACACACACACGCACTTTTTGTCCTCATTAATTTTTATTATGAACTTACTCCCTAAACTCACTCAAAACTCCATTTTTCTCAGTTTCTGTGCAACTTGGGCCAGCTTTCTAAGCTCCATTACACTGTCCTCAAACTGCAGAGCCCACTGTGCACAAAACTTTCCAGCTCCTGAGCATCTGCTTTCTTTGTCATCACGAGTTCACTTCTCCTATGTTCACTCTGATCTAGAGTTCTGCCTCTGGCAGGGTATTTAACCTGATGCAGCAATGTTATCCATAAGAAACTGGACTTGGAAATATTATGATATTGAAGAATCCAACTGACATTTGTGTTCAGCTAGCAATTACATACAAATATTACACCTTTCACACACATCAGGCTGAACCTTTTAGGGTTCACAGCAACAAGAACTATGGTGAGATGTATAGCAGAATTAGTGCGATTCAAGTCAGGGAGATCTATCTCAATATTGACAGCATCGTTTTTTTAGAATAGACAGTAATGGTCTTTATTGTCACATGTACTCAATGAGTGTAGTGAAAAGTTTATACGTCGCCAATTACAGCCATTGTTAATGCTTTTATCAGATGAAGCAGAAAGTTTCTCACTAGGTGGCACAAGTTCCAATTAAGGAGATAATAACTTGCTAAACGCCTTATCAACAGCGCAACTAACTTCACTAATATTCAGCTTCCTCTCTTACCAAACAGGCAAATGTATGCCATGTCAAGAATTCTTGACATCTAAGTCAGATGGGGGCATACCTGGTGAATTCAGCTTCCCACTGGCTGCATAGAGTCTCCGTGTAGCTGAACACCAAACAGCTTCTCAGGGCACAATCCACAGGCACCAGCCACACCCAGCCCTCATCTATACCCAGTGGCACGCAGCACTCGCCAACCCTTCATGCCTATTATGGCACTGCTCCGACATGCTGGCCGTGTACTCTGGAAGCACAGGTTTGCATTGCAGGGGACACCATGATCCAAGATGGCGGTGGCAGAATAGAGGCATTCGGGATCCTACTTGTCCGTTGCTTTCTTCTGCCCATTTCTCTCTTTTCTTTTTTCTCTACAGTTCTCACTTACCTTTGGCCAACAGGGAGTTTGGCTGTGGCAGAACCAGCAGAATCAGTGAAAGCAGTGACTGGAGGCCCAGCAGTGAGAGATGGTGGCAGGGTGTGGCAATTTTGATGTTGGCAGGCCCAGCGCAGGACTTGAGGCATTGATGGTGGATCTGAATTAGCACTGGTTCAAAAGATTACACTCTTGCATTTATTCAGGAAAGTTGTGGGCTCTGATACTTCAATTGATTCCAAGGTGGGAACAATGATGGTGACGCAGGCCTGGAAGGAACTAAAGGTGCTAGTGGGATATGCAGAACAGATTAGAGGTCACAGTAAGCTGCGGGAGGGCAGTTTTATTGGCAGTGACCACCACCATGGCCTTGGAGGGCGATGTTGGGTGCAGAGGAACGGAGTGGGCATCCTTATGATGGCTCTGGGAGGTTACATGTTGACCAGGTGGTGCCTTGTACTGATGGTGTCCACCAGGAGCTATGTCTGCCATCATCACTTCCCGTTCTCTAGACGCACAATGCAATTGATAAATGGCTGGGAAAACATCCAAGGTGGGCTGAGTCAGTGTCAGTTTGGTGGGCTAAAGGACAAGATCTGCGTCTGACAGGGGATAGGACATTGAAGGCACAGATACACGAAGCACGGGCTAGCAAGTTCATTTCAATTGCAAACATTTCCTTGCACCACGCCATTGATGCTGGTTAAACTAACCTCGTCATCAGAGTGATACAGAAGTTAGTAGCAATGACTTCAGCGGGAGTGAATGCTGCCCAAAAGCACACCATTGCTTGTGAAACATCTGTCGGCTGAAGGGAACATCACCGCACCATATCCCATGCGAGAATAATCATGGACTCTAATGAATGCAATGGAAAGTGGTCGTTGAGGTATGTCTGGAATGGGAAGAGGCTCAGACTGCAGAAGGCACTCAATTTGGGATGCAATGTGTTGGTCACTCTGCCAGTGGTGCACCTTCACCAAATGGTGAACATTCTGTGACTGGGGCCATGGTGGAACAGGGGTTGGAGTTGCTGAAGGCTTGGTTTCACAGCTTGGAGAGTTCTGGTGGTCCCCAGGCAGAGTGTACACCCCATCCTGACATGCTGTGTTCTGGACAACTGCAGCATGCCACAAGATGTTGTGACTGATGCTGAGCAGCCAGGGGAATGGGAGCAGTCATCCAGGGAGAAGGATGAGGGCATTGAACTGGAGGAAGCTCTTCTTGTGGATGTCTGAACTCAGCTGCATCGAGAGCTACAAGGCAGACAGGGCCTGTTGGACACCTGCGTGCTGGGTGCTGGGTACCATCATGGACTGTCAAGGACAGGATGCCAACATTTGGTTTGCATTGTGGGGGGAAAATGCAGCCTGCTTTTTATTTCCTTTGTGTTCCATTTTGCTTCCGTCAATAAAAGCTCATGTCTGGGATTGTCCGATCTCTTGCCTATTACATGGCGTCCCCCTCTGGATTATATTACATTGTGGGTGATCTCTGTGCAGTGAGGATGTTTGGCTGTAATGTATCGAAGGTAATGTGTGATCTGGTGATCAAACAGCATTGAGGCTGAGAGAAAGGGGCTGTATGTGCAAGGGAGTGTCAGCTACGCTGCCTTTGTACCTCAAACGCACCAATTGAAAATCATTAATCATTGTATTCAACTTGTGCAAGTTCTGGTCTATTTTCTCTCTTCACTGAAATCTTTCATTCAGACTTATGATGCAAGATCATCACATGAAAATATAAGCATAGCTTCTCTCTTCAAAGATGCTGCCAGATTTGCTGAGTTTTCCCAGCATTTTCTGTTTTGAGGTCAGATTTCCAGAATCCGCACAATATCACTTTTGTAAGGAGAATGTGATTTTCTCTTCATTATGGATTCAACTTCCTTTAAATTTAATGTACATTTTACAAAATTAAAGTGAATGACTCAGTTACCACCTTATCTGGGAGTCTGTATAACACCAATGTGGTCCATTGCTTTTGTCCACCCCCTGTGGTGCTATGGTAGAATCCTACCCCTGAACCAAGAGACCCATGTTCAAGTCCCATTTGCTCCAGAGGTCTGTAAAAACATCTCTGACCAGGTAGATTAGAAAAATAGGTTACAGTGAAATAGATCATTCTAATGCCCTTGCCTGGCTTTGCAAGTAAATTGATTAATTGTAAACACAGGTGATTTAGCAGCAGTGAATAATAGGGTAAAAGTACAATGCATGGCTTGGTAACAGGAAAAACTCTTCAATTGTGCTTTAATGCACTTCTGGATCTGGAGAAAAATAAACTGCTCTATATTTTACACTACTTATTAAGGTCAAGGCCCATTGTGTTGGAGGTCGTACATTAGCATGGATACAGAGTTGGCTAAATAATATAACAGAGTTGGGATGAGGCAATTCTTTTCAGAATGAAAACTTGTAACTAATAATGTGCCGCAGGGATCAGTGTCAGGACCAGTTACTTAGGATATATATTAATGACATAGATTAGGAAAGTGAATGTACTAATAGCCAAGCTTGCAGATGACATAAAAATAGGTGAGAAGGCAATGGAGAGGATGACTGAAAGAATCTGTAGGGGGATGCAGACTGGTTAAGTGAGTAGAATAGACCTTGGTAGATGGAACATAATGCGGGAAAATTTGAGGTTATACACTATGGCAGCAAGATTATTTAAATGGAGAAAGACTGCAAAAAGCTATTGTACTGAATAATTTAGGTATCCCCATCCATGAGTCACAAAAAGCTAGCATCCAAGTTCAGTGGGTAATAGGGAAAGCAACTGGAACATTGGCCTTGATTTCAAAGGGAATAGTGCATAAAAATAGGGAGGTTTTGCTAAAACTATAATATCCAAGTCACCATAAGGCTACATTCTCATTAGCAAGAGACAGCTGGTGGTGGTTTAACATGAGGGTCACCACAGTTCAGGCAAGGGGAGAGATAAGAAAAGGTGAATCTTTCATGGTAAGTCCTCAGCCAATGTGGGAACTGAAACTGAGCTGTTGGTGTCACTGCATCGTAAACCAGCCATCCAGCCAACTCAGCTAACCAAACCCTGTTGGGAGTATACAAGTTGCTGGTCCAACACAGCTGAAATACTGTAAACAACTCTGTTCCAATGGTCTAAGGGAAGATACACTGGCATTAGAGGCAGATCAGAGATACTGGGTATGGAGGGACTGCCTTTTCTGGAGGAGTACGTGGGGCAAATAATCATTGGAATATAGAAGAATTGAAGGCAACCTTATTGAAACATGCAAATTTCTTAGGGGACTTGACGGGGTAGATATGGAAAGGTTGTTTTACCTTGTAAGACAATTTAGGACTAGGGGCATAACTTCAGAATAAGGGGCCACATATTTAAAACAGGGCTGAGGAAGAATTCCTTTTCCGAGAATAGTGAATCTGTGGAATTCTTTACCAGGTTGCTGTTATGGCTGGGTCATTCACTATTTTCAAAGCTGAGGTGGACAGATTTTTAATTAGTGAATGTTATGGAGGAAAAGACAGAAAAGTGGATTTGCAAATTATCAGATCAGCAGTCATTTCATTGAATGGCTGAGCAAACTCAATGGACTGAATGGCCTATTTCTGCGCCTATGTCTTATGTTTTATTGTCCACCAGATCAGGCCAGAAAGCTACTCCATAGTAACCATAGCCATGGGTGCTCGCTCTACGTGCAAAGATTGGTTATTAGACTCCAGTGTGTCAAATGAGGTGCAATGCTCGTTTTACAGTCTGTAATATTATTTATCATTGACTTCAAAGGAGATTAATTGGCAAAAGATAGCGAAGAAAGTCAGTTCTTTATTGGTGAGTGGGGCTAAAATTACCCCCCCTACCTCAGGTATAGGTGGCACTGAGACCAAGTTGTTTGCCCATCTCTCTACATTGTTTGCTGATGTTATTTCTTCCACACCTCACAATCCATTTGCTTTTTTATTCAGAGGCAAGTTAACCACTGCCCATTAGCCTCACCCTCGTGAACCCTCTGAAATGAGAGTTGGCAAGATACCAGCCTGACTTGGTGCCAACCCTCTCTCAGATGCCCTCCTTCCACACTGCTCAGCTGTTTCACAGCAGCCCAGCTGAAAACAGTGACTCAGCAGGATGAGCAAACAGAAAGCCCACTTCTGCCACACCTTTTGTTTCTAAATTAACTTGTTCAGAGATGTTATTACAAATCTCCTGAGCAGGTGGGATTTGAGCCCAGGTCTCCTAGCTCAGAGGTAGAAATATTACGACTGCACCACAAGACCCCATCTCTTTTACCTTTCTTTTTAAATAAATCTTTTACCTTTCATTTTCTTTAAAATGGCCCCTCTAACTCTTCCAGTAATCACTTTTTTTCCCCCATTAGATTTCACATAGAATTCCTACAGTACAGAAAGAGACCATTGAGTTCTCCAAAGAGCATCTCACCCAAAATCTAAACCCCCAATCCATCCCATCACTAACCAACACATCCCTGGCCATCATAGGACAAGTTATAGGCCTATCCACTGAACCTGCACATCTTCAGGCTGTGGGAGGAAACCAGAGTACCCAACAGAAGCCCATGCAGACATGGGTAGAATGTGCTAACTCCACCCAGACAGTCACCCAAGGCAGGGATTGAACCCAGATCCTTGGCATTTGAGGCAGCAGTGCTAACCACTGTGTCACTGCGCCGCCCCCTTGTTTCTCTTTCCTGTGCATTAGAAAATTAGCCGCAGCTGCTGCTAATTGCAAAAAGCTGCGAGTTATCGCTGCAAATAGAGCAGTGCACATGTTCTCAGCTTATAAATGAATGGTGAATTTAGCTGGTCTACTGTTTTGCTGGGGGTGGAATGTCTTTTTCTGCATTACCACATTTCTTCCTTCCTCCATCATTTGTTCAGAACCCTTGACAGGAAAAAATCTATTCAGTGTTTCAGTTAATGGAATGAGGTTGCCATGCAAACCAAGGCTAGGGTGCCTGAAGTACAACATTATGAAGGAAAACAACTACGCAGAAATGACATTCCTGTAATTCAGTTTGATTTCATTAACTGCTGTCAAAACATGATTACTTGAAATAGTCACTGTGACACAGCGTTCTTCAAACTTTTCAAATTGCAACTCATCACAAAACAGTAATAGGAAAAAAATCATAGCCCCTTCCAGGATAACTCTCAACAATCTGTATGTTTTCAAACCTGGATGTGGTCAGCCTGATTCTAAAGACCATCTGTATCTTGAGCCAAATTGTCTTTCTTCGCTATCTTTTGCCAATTCTCTGTCAGCTCATTCAATCCAACGGAATCAACTTCAAATCAAGCTCTGGATGACTCTCCCTATCAGTTCATTTGTAAATCTCATCTCCCCTGGAGAAATCCAGGATTCAGACCTACCCTTTCAACTGTGGAACCTATATGGAGGTGAATGACCAACAGAGGAAACTACAACAGAAGAGTCCCCCTCCCCCCACTGCACCACACAACCAGCCCAGCTCTTCCCCTCCACCCACTGCATCCCAAAACCAGTCCAACCTGTCTCTGCCTCCCTAACCTGTTCTTCCTCTCACCCATCCCTTCCTCCCACCCCAAGCCGCACCCCCATCTACCTACTAACCTCATCCCACCTCCTTGACCTGTCCGTCTTCCCTGGACTGACCTATTCCCTCCCTACCTATACTCTCCTCTCCACCTATCTTCTTTTCTCTCCATCTTCAGTCCGCCTCCCCCTCTCTCCCTATTTATTCCAGAACCCTCACCCCATCCCCCTCTCTGATGAAGGGTCTAGGCCCGAAACGTCAGCTTTTGTGCTCCTGAGATGCTGCTGGGCCTGCTGTGTTCATCCAGCCTCACATTTTATTATCTTGCATTCTCCAGCATCTGCAGTTCCTATTATCACAGAAGAATTTTTATATTCTTTTTAAAAAAATGTCCAAAATGAAATGGAAAACGGTTACGAATTTTGTTTCTGATAGGGGAGACAATCTTAAAAACAAACAGGAGATCACACCTTTGATCCATCACGACTGGACTTTGCATTGATAAACAGAAATGTTTCAGATGGTTTGTAAGGCCTTGATGTTCAGCAGAAAGCAGATATGACAAGGATAGGTGAATAACAACCTGGGTAGTTGCTCTTATTCCATACTCCATTTTCAAATACTGCCTTGTGATGAGAAAAAACTTTAATTCAGTCTGGAGTAGTGAAATAATTGCATGGAGGCCAGTATCCCATCACCATGTGCACAACACAAGGGCTCTGAGTAGTCAGCTCAAAGCCAGCCTTCAGATTGAGGGAACCTTCTGAATCTCCTGTCCATATTTGTCAGCAGGACTCTCTGAATGGTCCACGTTAACAACTGCAATAATGGATTTCATAGTCAATGAGGTCCACCTGACCCTAGTTCCAAACACTACAAGTTGGTGTTTATCAAAGCTAGTGTGGGCAAATTGAGCATCTCCGAATTCCTTCAAGATCCTATTTGGGGTGTTTGAACATCTACATAAACTGCAGACGACTCTTTCTCTTAGAGATAGTAGGAATTGCCATTGTTTGAGTCAGAGATAACAGTGTGGAGCTGGAGGAACACAGCATGCCAGGCAGCATCAGAGGAGCAGGAAAGCTGATGTTCTGGGTCAGGACCCCTCTTCAAAATTTTTCCTGAGGCTGCCTGGTCTGCTGTGCTCCTCCAGCTCCACACTATGTTAACTCTCTCTATAAGTACTGCAGTAGAAGGTGCATTATGGGATTGTCATTCCTTTCAACCATTGCTCCTATTATGAGTGTGACTTCCACAAATGGTAACCAGGAGACAACTTTTCTCTTGCTGGAATACCAAAACTGCACTGCCCTGTTTTACTCTAATGTTAGAACCACTAGTTTATAGCATTTACCAGCTTGCTAGGAGCCTCTTTAGTGATAGATTTTAGTCACAAATTGTTCAGAAACAATACAGCCCAACATTTAGTCCAAACAACACATGATGATGTTTGCTTTCCACAAGAGCAAATACCGACTCTGGTTCATCCCATTCCCACAGCCCTTCAATTTAGTTCATCCACATATCCCATCTAATTATGCATGTTAGTACAGTTCCTTGCTGCACCTTTAACCCTGGAATTGATTTGAATGAGCATCCTCAAAACTATAAAAATATATCTCCTACCCTCTGTTCTACTTTTTAATCTTATATTTGTGACCCCCCCCTTCTTGACCTCTCAACAAGTGGAATAACCAGCTTCTAGGTGCGCTGTCATACATTTTCATCATATGTTACATTTCAATCTTTTCACCCCCTGATCTGCATTGTTCTCATTTTTCAACTCTTTCCTCATTTGAGAATTTTGCAAACTTGCTACATTCTATGAATCTGCACAGTGCTCATGTTAAAGCCTCAATATCTTTCCGATAGCATGGAGCTTGAGAATGTACATAGCACTCTAATTTAAGGTTTTGTATAAACACATCATTGCATTTTGGTACGTATGCATCAACTTTGGCTCAACTGTAGCACTCTCACTGAGTTCGAGGTCAAAGGTTCACACGCTATTCCACTCTCCTGCATACACAATCCAGAAGAGCAGAATAGTGCAGTACTGAGGCAACTTTATACTATCAGAGGCAGTGACTTTGCATGAGGCCCTAAACCTAGCTGTTGTCTAACGTGGTTATAAAAGATCTCGCTTTTAGAGGAGTTCTTCGTGTGGCTTAGAAAATACTTACTCCTCAACCATCCCAATAAAGAGATGAGCTCTCGTTAATTTTATCGCCTTTTTGTTGGTGTTTGTGGTGCCTCTGTCAAACACAGACACTTCACACACATAGTTAATCAGTTACTTTTGATAATGTTGACAAAGAACATCTGGGCAACTCACTGTTTTTCTTTGGACAGTTCCTTTAACATCCAAATGGACTGGCAGTTTGAGTGAACAGTTTTGTTTAACTGCTCATCTTAAAAGGCAACACCTCTCTAACTTCAAATAATGTTGATCTCGCTTTGTGCACCTCCTGTGCAGCTGTAACCCTGTGTGCCTCACTTAGTCTAAGCACCCTATGATCTGTATGTTCTTGTTTGCTGTGATCTGCCTATATTACTAGCAAAACAAAGCTTTTCACTGTACTTAGGTACATGTGACTACAATAAATCTACTTAAATCAAATAAAATCAACAATGTAGCAGCACTGTACAGAAGTGTCAGAGATAATGGGAACTGCAGATGCTGGAGAATCCGAGATAACAAAGCGTGGAGATGGATGAGCACAGCAGGCCAAGCAGCGTCTTAGGAACACAAAAGCTGACGTTTCGGGCCTAGACCACTCATCACCTGGTCTAGGCCCGAAATGTCGGCTTTTGTGGTACAGAAGTGACAGCACAGTTTATAGGTTAAGGCCTCTGATTCAGAAGTTTCAAAATCTGCCATAATCTGATGTGCTGTGTTATCACTTTAAACTTGCTTCACAAACAGGGATTTCCCGAGTGTGTGCTTAAAGCTAAAATGAAAAGACCATCATTTAAAATAACAAGATTATCTATGAGAAAGATGATTTAATTCATTAATTGATCCTAACTACATGTGCGGTGAATGATTTTTGATGGTTTTTGATTCCAAGCTTTACAGATGGAATGCAGTTCCATGTTTGTAATATCAGTGTCACATTGGTATTTGTAAATAATAACTTGTCTTTACACATCATAGACAATTGTAAAACTAGGCTGTAACTGGAAAAGTAGCCACTAAAATGCAGACATTTCAAACATGACCCCCTCAACCCTCACTCACACTGAGCCCTACACAGTTGTCAGCACTCAAATATAGCACAGCAAGTGGCCATTTGACCAGTTTTAGACTTTATCCTCCAAATAACCGGCGATTCTAAGCCCATGTGCCTGCCCTGTTTCCATTTACCTTCAACCATTAATCTGATCTATATTTAAATTTTGACATGGGCCTGAAGCAGTATCAAAAAGACAGATAGTCCTGCCCCCAAACCCCCACTTGCCTGGATGAGTGTAGCTCTAACAACACTTCAAGAGGCTTGACACCATCCAGGAGGAAGCAGCCCACTTGATTATCACCACATCTACAAACATCCACTCCTTCCACAACCAACGCTCAGTAGCAGCAGTGTACACCATCTACAAGATGCACTTCGGGAATTCACCGAAGATCCTCAGACAGCACATTCTAAACCTTCAACCACTTCCACCTGGAAGGACAAAGGTAGCAGACACATGGCAACACCAAGAAGTTCCTTTCCCCTGCCCAAGGTACAAGTCACAGGTTCAGAAGGTGCTGTTGAAGAAAGCCTGGTGAGTTACTGCAGTACATTTGTAGATAGTAAACACTGCCGGATGTGTGTCAGTGATAGAGGACCATATTAAGGGGGCATGTGAGTTGGTTTTTGGAGCATTACCAGAAGCTGTTGCTGAAGCCAACTCAAAGGTTGCAATAAAATATAATCAGAAACATCAAAACATGAAAAGTGAACAGTGTGAAGATTCACATCCACAAAATCTTGAAGATGGCAACTCAAATTGAGAAGGCTGTTTCAAAAAAAAGATTTGGAATCCCTGGCTTTGTAAAGTAGTAGCTTAGCACACAAAAGCATGAACATTATACTGACCTGTTATAAGTTGCCCATCAGTCTCAGTTATTGAACTAAAACCAAAAGAACTGTGAATAATGTTATTAAGGAACAATAACAAAGTTGCTGGAAAAGCTTGGCAAGTCTGGCAGCATTTGTGCTCCTAAGATGCTGCTTGGCCTGCTGTGTTCATCCAGCTCCACACTTTGTTATCTAAGCTAAAAACATAGTTAACGTTTCGGGTCCAGTGACCCTTCGTCAGAACAGTCCTGAGGAAGGGTCACTGGACCCAAAACATTAATTCTGATTTTTTTCTTCACCGATGCTGCCAGACCTGCTGAGCAGTCTCAGTTATTGGACTGGAGACTACAGTGAGCAGCAGAAAATGGGACACCCATTTGCACTTCCTACCAATGAGCCAATTGGCACAATCCTCCTGAGGCCAGCTCCGCATTGACCAGCTCAGGTTTCGCTGTCCTATCAAACATTCCCCTTCGGGAGAGGTGGGTGCTGCTGGGACAGGCTAGAGACTACAAGGCAGTGGGGGGGGGGGGGGGGGGGGGGGGGGGGGGGGGGAGAGCTGAAGGAAGCCAAAGTATGGAGGGGTGCATGCATGAGTACGCACCAGTGTGCAATGAAGTGGAAAAATCACCAGCTGGAGCCTCAGTTATGTAAGTTGCAATCTGTTTCTATTTTGCCTGCAGCCAGCATGGTTCCCTGTCCACTGCAGGAAATGTCTCAGAGATGAGACAAAGAACAAAGAACAATATACAATATAGCACACGAACAGGCCCTTCGGCCTTTCAAGCCTGCTTAAGCAGATTTTGCCCTTCCATACTAAAATTGTGCTCAGGATTCATATCCCTCTATTCCCTTCCTATTCATGTATTTTCCAGGTGTTTGTTGAATGCTGTCACATTTGCTTCTGCCACCTCCTCTAGCAACACATTCCTGAATCTCACCACCCTTTGTGTGAAAAACTTGCATCGCATATGTCTTTTAAATTTCTCCCCTTGCAGCTTGAACCAGTGTCCCCTGGTAATTGACTCCTCAACCTCCTGTATTCCAGTGTGAATGGGGAACCTTCTCTTCCTTTATTCTGGCCCTGCCCCATTGCTACGGGCTTGGAAAATAGTCCATGGTGTCCAATTCTGGGCAGCACTCTGCAGAAAGGACATCATGTTCTTCGAGAAGCTGCAGTGGAGGTCAAGTGGAATGTTACCAATGGTGAGAGACATTAGTTACATAGAGGAAGTAGAGAAGCCGTGGCTGCTTGCGATAAAGCTGAAAAGCCTGTGAGAAGATACAATGGAAGTGTTCTAAATTATAAATGGTTTTGACAGAAATTAAGGAAAAACTGCACACAGAACTAAATCAGTTGGCAAAGAACTTTAAGGGCCATAAGATTTATTTTTTCTCTCAGATATACGAATGATGATCTGGAAAGCCTCACCCAAAAGGATGGGGGAAGCAGATACAAAAGTGATTTTCAAAAAGGGACCTGAGACATACTTAAGATAGAAAGACTGAAGGACAACGGGCAAAAAGGATGGGAATGGAATTAACTTCATGGATCTTTGAAGGAGCAGGCAGGCATATAATGGTCCATTGTGCTGTTTTAGTTAATGATTGATGATAGCAAGTCTTGAAGGCTGTGGTGGAAATTTTAAAAAAACATCTTCGAAAAAGACAGCTTCAGTGGGAGCTCACACTAGCCCGGACACAAGTAGCTTAATTCTGCACTGATATCTCAGTGATTCTGAAAAGATCATTTTTATTTTGCTCTCAAGACATTTGCTGAATTGCAATACCACTTTTACAAGTTAACAAGTTAAATCGTTCCCATGAATGATCACATTATCAACTTCAGAACCCTTGCTTTTCTATGCAACTTGACAGAGCTCACAGAACATTTTAGAAGTCACTTGGAGAAGTTTAAAGGGGAACAAAACCTTAGTAACGAATGAACTCATTACTCTCATATGAAAACCGTTTCCCTATTTTGGCCATCTGGATTTCCAGGGCTTATTCCCTACCTCCCTCAACACTCTCTCCTAAGCATTTTAGGTAAATGATGTAATGGAGGACTCATTGTGTGAAACTCACTTGTGAAACATTTCCACTGAGGCATTTAAACACTGCAATGATTTAATCTGCTGATCGGTGTATCCACATGGCCTTTTAACCAGATTTTTGAATTGGCTTTACTTTTAAAATTAGAATAATGTCAAGACTGCATGTGAATTCTGAGGAACTGAAAACAGATCATTCAGTATCTGAGTAATCTCCAGATCTTTAGTTAACCAGCCATACAAGGCATGGAAGAAATTAATGAGAAAAATCCAGCAAATGAGGCAACACAACATTTCAAAAGTAATGTGTCATTGTGTGAAGGAAAGGCCAAGTTTCCGTCAAAACTGTAGGAATCTGTTAAAATTCTTACTTTACAATGGAAATATGTCCTTGATGGCACTGGAGAGCTGCAGCAGCAACAGTAAATGAACTTTATGTATAAAACCTCTGAATTCTTTTTTTTAGGAAGGATTATATAGCTCAGAAAACATTTGGCCTGAGCAATCTGCTCTGCTGTTTCATCTCTAGGATTCCTTCGGCCAAGACCTCATGCCCGTCGTGGAGACTGGGCTGAGGTGAGTTCTCAGTATTTCTTCCAATCTTTCTCATTTAAATCAACCATTGCAACACATTATTTCATGCTCCCTCATGGGTGCGTCTAATTGCCCCTTAATACAACACTTACTTCAATCACTCCTTCTGGTAACAATTTTGCACATTCTCATCATCCTTTGGGAAAGGTGGTTCCTTCTAAATTTTCTATTAATTTTTGTTTGGACATTATCTTGTGAAGTACAGGCTTCAGTCATGGTCTTTCCCACAACAGAAAACGTTCTCCAGCCACCAACTGGACAACCTGAGAGACCTCCATGTTGCCTCTTTTTGGGAGGGTGTGTCACACCTTGTGCCAGTCATGCCTCAACAGACAGCTGTGGGCCTGGTACCCCAGTCCTATTGATCCTTAGTGGTGCTGCATGTATAACACCCATCTGGGGTCTCAGATTAAGGAGTAACCCTGGCACACATGGACAATAACAGGGAGCGTTTTGTCATGAGGTAGAAGGCAAATCAACAGCTAGCACAAGGGATGAATGCTAGATCCCTTGAGCAGGCACCGAATGCCTTTGAAAGAGGGATCCCCTGATCTTATGAGCCACTTTGTTTATTGGGATCCCTGCCTGGCATTGTCAACAGCTTTCCATCGGGTTAATCCGTGGTGCTGGGACGAGGCCCTCAAATGGGCATTAATTGCCCAATTCCTGGCCTCAATTAGAAATCAGGGAGGAAGGCCATCCACGAGCCTTCCTACCACAGATCAAACACAATACATGGGAAAGCACAAGAGGTTTAGCATGTCTTCCTCACATTATTTTTTACTTTTATTTAAGAGGCATTAGTAACCTGGGACTCAATTGTTAATGATTGATATACTTTGTTTCTCCATCTAACAGAAAATTGCAAATTCCATGTAATAAATGACCTTCCTATTCTTTATACTAAAGTATACTACCTCACATTTGTCAGTGCTGAACTTACTTTACCAATAATTTGTCAATTTTGCATGTTTATTAATGTCCCCCTGTAATGTAATGCAGTCCACGCCGACAATCTCGTTCAATCTGGTACCATCCGCAAATTTATAGAAATTGTGTTTTGAGTGAACATTCAATCATTAATGCAAGATATGAACAGTAGTGACCTCATCATTGTAGCACATCAGGACACAAAAATACAAATTCATTTAATCCAAGTAACAAATGCTGAACCACAGTGGATGAGGTCATAGGTAGCATGGCAAAAACAATAGCTTCTGAGAATGTTCAATTGTCAAGTAAAATGGAGTTGAGGCAGAAGTGTTGAGAAAAATACTTCCACAGTACAGGGTGGCTAAAGGGGGAAAGAGAGGAGGCAGCTGATGATAGGTTGGAATGTGTGCAAGGATACTGTGAAGATTACAATTTCAATGATTTGGATAGAAATCTGTCAATTTTGACAATTGAGGATGGCACTGGGGTGCATGCAGGACTTAGTGCTGGAAGACACAAGGCATTTTGAGCTTTATAAACAGGAACATGAATACCAGACACAAAGACTTAACCCCAAACATTGTACAATAGTTAAATCACAGTTACTAAGTGCAATGATAATGGAATGGACGTTATGTCATTGAAAGCATACAATATAGATGACTCAAGGTGCTGCAAAGGATGAGAACCATGGTTATGAGCAGAGATTTGACCTACTCCACTGATTTTACTGGAATGGGGCACACTGAGATCTAACAGAGATTTGGAAATTTGGAAAAGTTGTAAGAAAATAGGGATGTCACTTACTCTGTGGAGTGATTTGAAAAATATTCTGTCCTCTGGAGATAATTAAGGATGGGATCATCAATTTAGAAGCCCAGTTTCTCACAAATTTGTTCATAACCAAAGTATGTTGTCCCTGGCACTATCTTCGTAAAATTCTTCTGCACACTCACTGCGGCCTTGGAATCAGTTTTAAAATAAGACACATTTTCACACTAGCAAAGGAATGTTAAAGATACGGGTATCATTGGTTAAATGATGGTTGGAATTCTGTGCTCAGTTTTGCAAGCTTCATTTCAAGACAAGTCCAAGATATATTACAGATTTGATTCTCAGGTTGCCAGCTTTTTGGTGGCTGGGGGAATGGGATTGCTACAGTACAAAGTGTGTGGGTTCTGTTTCTGATCTGTTTTCTTAAAGTGTTAGCATGTGCCATGATGGATGAGGATGTTAAGAGCTCTCGAAATGTTTTGACGTGTGATAGTCTCACAGTTAAAGATTAACGACGCTGCAATCAGGACTGCAAATCTTCTCAATGATAATCCACATTCAGCATCACAAGGATTAATGAAAGATTTCGGGATAATCTGAGACAGTAAACCATGCACAGCCTCCCTAGTGATACAAAGTTCAAGGATTCCATCAATTGGCTGACAGGCTGTCAGGTCCTGCTGAGTTTCATATGTTTTGGAGTAAAATCAGTCCGTCATTACACGTAAGTCATCCCTAAGCAATTACAGCAGAGAAACCTTGCCTTGCAAACAAGTTAAAAAAAAAATTCTTTGCAACATTGAATCCCCTAACACAGTTCTTTTCTATTACCTTATACACAACATGTTTCAAGAGAGTTACAAGCTGGGCATCCAAATGTGAAACTACCATTTCCATACAACTGAATTCAGCTCTTGCTCCAGATTTTACTGTTCAGAGACGCAGGAATGAAAATAAAGTTTAATTTGTGCTAATGGCCAGGAGGTTGTCTGAATTTGACCAAAACAGGTGATCTTACATACAGCCACATAGAATGTACACGACAGTTGTCCCAAGTCATCCATTTGATGCGTCTGTTCCACATGTACCTCCTTCCGCCTTCCTTCATTTAACCCTAAAGCACCTATTCACAGAATCCCATCAGCCATTTGGCCCATTGAGTCTGCACTGATCCTGCAAACAGCATCCCACCCAGACCCAACTCTACCCCCGCAATGCTGCATTTTACATGGAAAATCCACCTGCACATTCATAGGCACGAGTGGCAATTTAGCATAGCCAATCAACTTAGCCTGCACGTCTTTGGACTGTGGTTGGAAACCAGAGCACCCAAAGGAAACCCGTGCAGATGCAGGGAGAATGTACAAACTCCACACAGACAGATGCCCGAGGGCGGAATCAAACTGAGGTCCCTGGCACTGTGAGGCAGCAGTGCTAACCACCAAGCCACCGTGCCACCCACCATTCCTCTTCCTTGTGCCTACTGGCCTCAATGTGGGAACAACTTTCAGATTCAACTGCTATTTATGAAAATAAATCCCTCCTAAATTCCTTATGGCTTTATTACTGACCATCTTACGTTGATAGTCATATAATAAGGAACCTTGGATGCTGGAAATCTGAAACAAAAACTGAAATTGCTGGAGAAACTCAGGTCTGGCAGCACTTGTGGAGAGAAACCAGAGTTAATGTTGAGGAAGAAGTGTCACTGGACTCAAAATGTTAACTCTGCTTTCTCTCCACAGATGCTGCCAGACCTGCTGAATTTCACCAGCAGTTTCTGTTTGTGTTATGTTGACAGTCCTTAGTTTAGGGAGGAAAATCATCAAAATGTTTCAAACTTTAAAACCAGCGCAAAATTCATGTGGATATTCTTAGACATTCAAAAGACTAAACTATGAATGAAAGGAAACAATGGGGCCCTTCAAACTAAATGTATTTATTTTCACGTTATTAGTTGTATCAGCAGAATTCTAACCTTGGTACAAACAACATGGTGCCATACTTCCTCAGAAATATAAAAATGCAATTAACATTAGCATATCCGCTGCTTAACTGTTCATTAACATTGAAAACACACAGCTGCTGTGAGGCATCAACTTTCCATTTCGAAGACTTCTGGTGTTCCAACTTAAAATGACTGGCCAGGAAGTTCCGGTCATGTTATGAAGCATTTCAATTCTACACTGACAATGACAATGCTTCGTCAGGACTGTGAGTCATGTTTTCCTAAATTCGATATAAAGAATATGGGTTAGAAATTGGGCCTGTAGAATGAATAGGTAGGGGCCAATATTAAACTTCAACGAACCAGCGGGAGTGGTCAGGTAGATGTGAATTAAATAATTAGGAATCTGAATTCTGATAGAAACTTGTTCACTTCCAATTTAAATGGCAAGGGTACAGTGGGCAAGGGACCAACTGCTCCTAAGGGCCAGGTATTCTAGATATGGTAGCAGACTCTGAGCCTCACAGCTCTTAGAAATCCAGGGGAGAACTAATTGATCTAATCTGTGGGTACCTTTCTCTCTACTAGCTGGAACTAGACAACCAGACCTGGGGAGCTATATAGACCCATCCCACTACCCACTCATTGTGTCTCTAGTCCGTCTGGTCTGTCGCCCACCCTCAGCCTTCATTCCCATCCCACACTACACACAAGGCCTCCAGATTGGCACCTATGCCCACACCCCCTCCACCCCTCCTTTCCTGGGGATATCACAGCCACATGGAAAACCTTGACCTTCAGATTTCCCATACTTTAACAACGGTCCCCACCCACCACCACACCTATCTCTCAGGTAAACACCACTTGAGATTCTTCAGCAGCTGAAAATAAACTACAAAACAATTTCTGTGAATAAATGAGACAGCAAAGGCAAGATAAAATTGCTTTAATAAATCTACATTGTTCATTTTAATTCCTGTCTCCTGAGCTGATTTCTAAAAGCAGGTAGAAAATGCTTTGACATTCAATAATCAGTCAGTGTGACGCACTAAAGTTATCATGGATTGACATTCAGAGTGAGCTTCACTGTATGTGTGGTCTTGCATTATTGGAAAGCTGCTAGGGAACATGAGTTTCCCACATCCCTCACACCCCGCCCCCGCCACAACCGCCCCAAGAGGATCCCCCTCGTTCTCACACACAACCCTACCAACCTCCGGATACAACGCATTATCCTCCGACACTTCCGCCATTTACAATCCGACCCCACCACCCAAGACATTTTTCCATCCCCACCCCTGTCTGCTTTCCGGAGAGACCACTCTCTCCGTGACTCCCTTGTTCGCTCCACACTGCCCTCCAACCCCACCACACCCGGCACCTTCCCCTGCAACCGCAGGAAATGCTACACTTGTCCCCACACCTCCTCCCTCACCCCCATCCCAGGCCCCAAGATGACATTCCACATTAAGCAGAGGTTCACCTGCACATCTGCCAATGTGGTATACTGCATCCACTGTACCCGGTGCGGCTTTCTCTACATTGGGGAAACCAAGCGGAGGCTTGGGGACCGCTTTGCAGAACACCTCCGCTCAGTTCGCAACAAACAACTGCACCTCCCAGTCGCGAACCATTTCCACTCCCCCTCCCATTCTCTTGATGACATGTCCATCATGGGCCTCCTGCACTGCCACAATGATGCCACCCGAAGGTTGCAGGAACAGCAACTCATATTCCGCCTGGGAACCCTGCAGCCATATGGTATCAATGTGGACTTCACCAGTTTCAAAATCTCCCCTTCCCCTACTGCATCCCTAAACCAGCCCAGTTCATCCCCTCCCCCCACTGCACCACACAACCAGCCCAGCTCTTCCCCCCCACCCACTGCATCCCAAAACCAGTCCAACCTGTCTCTGCCTCCCTAACCGGTTCTTCCTCTCACCCATCCCTTCCTCCCACCCCAAGCCGCACCCCCAGCTACCTACTAACCTCATCCCACCTCCTTGACCTGTCCGTCTTCCCTGGACTGACCTATCCCCTCCCTACCTCCCCACCTACACCCTCTCCACCTATCTTCTTTACTCTCCATCTTCGGTCCGCCTCGCCCTCTCTCCCTATTTATTCCAGTTCCCTCCCCCCATCCCCCTCTCTGATGAAGGGTCTAGGCCCGAAACGTCAGCTTTTGTGCTCCTGAGATGCTGCTTGGCCTGCTGTGTTCATCCAGCCTCACATTTTATTATCTTAGGCTGTATGGCCCTTGTTTGTTCCACTACTCCATTTCAACATTAATCTGTACCTCATCTTAACCCTCCTTTACTCCATGGAAAGGCAGCCAACGTAACCAAAAACCCCTCCCATCCCATTATAATCTCTTCCAACCTCTTCTGTCAGGCAGAAGATATAAAAGATTATACACAGATTCAAGAACATCTTCTTCCCCGCTGTTATCAGACTTCTGAATGAACCTCTCAAATTTTAAATTTCATTTTGATCTTGCTTTTTGCGCACCTTCTGTGCAGCCTTAACATTGTATTCCTCATTCTGTACTATTAGAACATAGAACATAGAACAGTACAGCACAGAACAGGCCCTTCAGCCCACAATGTTGTGCCGACCATTGATCCTCATGTATACACCCTCAAATTTCTGTGACCATATACCTGTCCAGCAGTCTCTTAAATGACCCCAATGACCTTGCTTCCACAACTGCTGCTGGCAACGCATTCCATGCTCTCATAACTCTCTGCGTAAAGAACTGATCTGCCTGTACTGCACGCAAATCAAAATTTTTCACAGTACCTAGCTGGATGAGACAATAATAAATCAAATCAAAATCAAATCAAAAATGGCTCCCTCACCTGACAAAAGTCCATCAGCCTTAGAATTGACCCAGCACCTATAATCTTTTGGGGAGATCATTCCTGATTTCCATGGATTGGTTGCAACTTCCGTTAAATGCAAGTTAATAGAACATAGAACATAGAACATAGAACAGTACAGCACAGAACAGGCCCTTCAGCCCACAATGTTGTGCCGACCATTGATCCTCATGTATGCACCCTCAAATTTCTGTGACCATATACATGTCCAGCAGTCTCTTAAATGACCCCAATGACCTTGCTTCCACAACTGCTGCTGGCAACGCATTCCATGCTCCCACAACTCTCTGCGTAAAGAACCTGCCTCTGACATCCCCTCTATACTTTCCTCCAAACAGCTTAAAACTATGACCCCTCGTGCTAGCCATTTCTGCCCTGGGAAATAGTCTCTGGCTATCAACTCTATCTATGCCTCTCATTATCTTGTATACCTCAATTAGATCCCCTCTCCTCCTCCTTTTCTCCAATGAAAAGAGACCGAGCTCAGTCAACCTCTCTTCATAAGATAAGCCCTCCAGTCCAGGCAGCATCCTGGTAAACCTCCTCTGAACCCTCTCCAAAGCATCCACATCTTTCCTATAATAGGGCGCCCAGAACTGGATGCAGTATTCCAAGTGCGGTCTAACCAAAGTTTTATAGAGCTGCAACAAGATCTCACGACTCTTAAACTCAATCCCCCTGTTGATTTTTTCAATACAGGCATTTAATTTTTTTCTCACTCAACACTATCTCTTTCAAGACAACCACTGTTTTGTGGCAAAACCTCACTTTTGCCCTAAACCTAGAAATATAGATTGCTGAGAAAAGACTTGCAAACACACAATGCATATCACAAAGAGGCCAACTGTGGAGCATACAGAGTCTGCAGTAATCAGCAGATTTTTTAAAAATCACTTTATTGTAAGTCGGCTTACCACACAGCAACAAAGAAAAATGTCCCATTATTAATAAACTAGGAATTCAATTATGGATTACTTTGGCTTTGTACACACTCACATTTTTCAGTTGATTATTTTCAGATTGGGTTTTTTACAGGGATAAGGATAAAGCAGTCTGAGTCAAGCATTGAAGTCAATTGAAGCAGATGAAGTAAATTTGCAAATTTCTGACATACAGGTCAGGCCAGGTTCAGGGATGAAAGCACAGAGTGCGCCTGGAAGCTGTCGGCAGAGGGCATGACTTGGAGCTATTGAGCTAAAGATAACACGCCAGCTGCTGGGTTGGAGAAAGAATGCTATCTGTCAGATTGACGAACGTCTGCTAGCTGTTGGGACAATTTAAAGGTTCTGAAAGCAAATACCTCTGGAGGTGCAAGCATGACTTTCCCACTAGCTGAACAAGCAGCAGTTATTTCCCTGATCGGTGTTATTGCAAGTGGCTAAACAGGGGTTAGCATTAGGGCATTGTGATTCCCATTGTGATCAGACACTAATGACTATGCTTTGGAACAAAGATGTTTAGCTAATAAGGAAATGTTCAAAAACAATTAAACTCTCTTTCCTCTACAGGTCTCATCTCCATTGTGCTCATGACACTAATCACCCATGGCAGCTTTCACAGGAACTACAGGACAAATGTTAGACCATTCAGCCCTTCAAATCTATCCCACTATCCAATCAGTTCATGGCCAATCATTCTGTCTGTGATCCCGAGACCCTTGATTAATAAAACTTTCCAAATTTCCAACAAACTTCACTTCAACAGCTTTTTGGGGAGAAGTTGTTATAGATTTCCAACAATCTCTGTGGGAAGTAAATCTTTCTTTCTTTTAACCTCGAATTAACTTTCAAAAGGCACACCATTGAACATGAGCAGGAGTAAGTCATTCAGCCTCTCAATCCTGTTCCACCATTCAATGAGATCGTGGTTGATCCATGTCCTATCCTGATACGCCTGCCTTTAGCCTGCATCCCTTCAGACTTTTGCTTAACAAAAGATCTCAGATTTAAAATGAATAACCAATCTAGTATCAACAGCCACTTATGGAAGTAAGTGCCAAACCTCTACCACCCTTTGTGTGTAAAAGTGCTTCCTAACATCTCTCCTGAACACTCTGGGTGTAATTTTTGGACTACGCCCCTGAAATCCTCAGTGTGAGTATTCCTCTAAATCTACAAAAAGCCTGAAGGATTCTCAGGGAGAGAGCTTTAAGAAGTCTCAATATGCAATAACATGGTTTATATGAGCGCATCAAGGCAGCAGTATTAAAATAATACTGAATCTAAACTAGACCAACAGTGTAAACACTATGGCTACAACCGCATGTCACAGGCTAGGAATCCTGCAGCAAGTAACTCACCTCCTGATTCCCTAAAGTTTATCCATCATCTACAAGTGAGGGCTGTGATGGCAAACTCTCCATTTGTCTGAGCAAGTGCGGCTCCAACAACACTGAAGAAACCTAACGCCACCTAAGGCAAAGCAGCCCACTTGATTCAAAGTCCATCCACCACCTTCAACATTCCCACCCTTCACCTCTGACACACAGTGACAGCAATGAGTACAATCACAAGATGCATTGTCATCCACAAGGGGATCTTTGAAACCCATGACCTTTCCAAGCTTGAAGGACATTGGCAGCAGATATATGGGAACACCACTGCCTGGAAGCTCCCTTCCAAGCTACTCACAATGCTGACTTGGAAATACATCACCATTCCTTCACTACCCTGGATCCACATTCTGAAACTCCTTTCCAAACAGCACTATGGGCTTTCCTATATCCAAGGAACAATAGCAATTCAAACGGGCAGCTTACCATGACTCCATGGCAGTTAAAGATGTGCAAGAAATACCAGGCTGCCCAGTGATGCCCATATCTCATGAATAAATAAAAAATCATGGCTGCCATTATGCCAAATGTCAAAACTGGATGACAATGATATCAAGCCATGAGAAACTGTCAACAAAGGCTGTCAGCTCCACCAACACTGAATAGCAGTTTCATTCTGCATTTAGTGCATTAAAGCTCAGCCCAAGACAATATTTGAAAATATTTTAATTTTGTGGTTACTTCCATGTTGTTGGGATGGTGACACATTAGCAATGTTTAATAATGGCCATGATGTCCAGGAATTGCATGAACACTTATTAACCTATAAGTGGTGAAATGAAAAAAATGCCAAAAATATTTGATAAGTGTTTGTCAGTATATGTGTCTAACAGTTTCTTTCAGGATGTTGGAAGTAACCCTGAGGAGTAATCAAGAAATGTCACCTCCAAGAGATCAGTAATTGCTCAAAAGTTACAGTCAGCTTCGGACTTCAGCCAATATTAAAATGCTGATGCACTTCCCTCTCAAATGAATAACATATTTGAACAAATACACCGCTAAGAAATATTCTTTAAGGTATTGATACCTAATATAAAAACAAAAAACTTAAATTACCTGAAACTAAATGTATTGAACATTTAATTTTTGGTAGTGATTTTAAATTTCTGATAAATACTGAAAATAGAAAGTTTCAACATACATGCCTGAATATACATTAGAAATTAGTCCTGGCACCCAATAGCAATGCACCACTAACATTTCTCCAGACAGCATCCACTCAACAGCAATGCAGTAAAGCGGCTCGGTGACTCAGTGGTTAGCACTGCAGCCTCACAGCTCCAGGGACCCAGGTTCAATTCCAGCCTCGGGCGACAGTGTGTGGAGTTTGCACATTCTCCCCATGTCTGCGTGGGTTTCCTCCGGGTGTTCCGGTTTCCTCGCACAGTCCAAAGATGTGCTGGTTAGGTGGATTGGCCATGCTAAATTGCCCATAGTGTTCAGGGGTGTGGATTATAGGTGAATGGGTCTGGGTGGGATGCTTCAAGGGGTGGTGTGGACTTGTTGAGCTGAATGGCCTGTTTCCACACTGTAGGTAATCTAATCTCAACAGGTTGGGTAATCTAATCTAAAGCCTACTCTGAATGTTGCAGCATCCATTGACGATATACTGAGGATATCTGACTCCCCCTGGCAAAGCTAGAGTTGATGAGAATCAGGAGGAAGACACCCCTCCGGTTGGAATTATACTTGGCACAGAGGACGACGGCTGCGATTGCGGGAGGTCAGATCATCTTGGCTCCAGGACATCTCTGTAGGAGCTCCTCAGGGTAGTGTCCTAGGTCTAACTATTTACCCACACTTCACCAAGGCATTTGCTTCATCGTAAGGTCAGAAATGGGATTGCTGGCTGATGACTGCCCAATGTTCAGCACAATTACTGAAACAGTCTGTGACCATACGCAACAAGATCTGAACAATATCTAGGTCTGGGATAATAAGTGGCAACTATCATTCAAGCCATGCAAGTGCTGGTCACTGACCATCTGCAATGAGAGAGAATCTAACCCTAACTCTTTGACATTCAATGGTATCACCATCACTGAATCTATGATCAAAATGCCAGGAACTTATCATTGACCATTGAACTGGTACAGTCACACAAAGACTGCAGCAACAAGACCGAACAGAGGTGAGGAATTCTGTGATAAGGAATTCACCTCCTGACTCCCCAGACCTGTCCACAATTTACAATGCACAAGCCTGGAGTATGATGGAATATTCCCACCTGTCTAAATGAGCGGAACTCCAACAATATGCAAGAAATTTGACACCATCCAGGACAAAGGAACCTGCTTTATTGGAACCTCATTAAACATTTATTCCCTCTACCGATGACGCACAGTGCCAGTGTGAACCATCTATAAAATGCACTGTAGCAACTCACCAAGGCGCCACAGACAACACCTTCCAAACCTATGGCATACATTTTCTATAAGCACAAGGAAGTAGATGCATGGCAACACCACCAGATGGAATTTGCTCTCCAGGCACACTATCCAGTCTTGGGGCAATAGTGCTGTTCCTTCACTGTTAGTGGGTCAAAATCCTGGAACGCCCCTCCTAACAACATGTGATGCACCTGCATCCCAGGACTGCAGCGGTTTAAGAAGTAGCCCATGACCTTCTCAAGAACAACTAAGGGTAGCTAATAAATGTAGGCAAAGTCAGTGATGCCCAAATCCCACAAACATTTTTTAAAAAAAAGGCTGGCTCCTAGGAGCCTGTGCTATCCTGAACATAAGTCAAACAAGAAACATCACTGAAGACATACTACCTCTAAACTGGCATGCCATACAACTGTGCCAAATTACAGAGGAAAATATAAGGTTAATTGCTGAGAGAATAGAGGAAATACAATACAATGTACAAAAACAAAACAACATTCAGGACTGTTGCAAAGAATGCATCGTTTGTAATTATGAATGGGAAGGTCAGAAACAATGCAAAACAAATATTTTTTAAGTGTTGCTTTTGTACTTGTCTCAACCACTTTCTCTGGCAGCCCGTTCTAATACGCACCACTCCCTGTGTGAAGTTGCCCCTCAGGTCCTTCTTAAATCTATCCCCTCTCACTTTAAACCTATGCCCTACTTTTCAATTCCCCATCCCTGAGAAAAAGCCTATATGCTTTCATCCTAACAATACCCCTCGTAATTTTATACACCTCAGTAAGATCACCCCCTCATTCTCCTATGTTCCAAGGATTAAAGTCCTATCTTGGCCAACCTCCTTATAGCACAGGCCTACTAGGTGGCAACATCCTCGTAAATCCTCTTGCACACTTTCCTGTTTAACAACGTCTTTCCAAAACAGGGTGACCAAAACTGTACACAATATTCCAAGTGTGGCTTTATCAATGACTTATACAGCTATGACATAACATCCCAGCTCCTATACTCAGCCAATGAAGGCCAGCATGCTAAATGCCTTCTTCACCACCCTGCCCACCTGTGATGCCACTTTCAATGAACTATGTACTTGTACTCCTACATCCCTCTGTTCTACAACACTCCTCAGGGCTTTACCATTTACTGTATAAGTCCTATCTTGGTTTGACTTTCCAAATTGCAACGCCTCACACTTATCTGTATTGAATTACATTTGCCAATCCTCAGCCCACTTCCCCATCTGTAATATTTGATAACGTTCTTCCCTATCAATGATACCTCCTAATTTTGTATCATCCACAAACTTACTAATCACGCCTTGTACATTCACATCCTGATCGTTTATGTAAATAACGAATAACAAAGGCCCCACCACTGACCCCTGTGGCACACCACTAGTCATAGGCCTCCAAATCTGAGAAACAACCTTCTACCATCAAGCCAATTTTGAATCTGATTAGCCAACTTTTCCTGGATCCCATGCGACCCAAAGTTCATTACTAGCCTGTCACGCAGGACCTTGTCAAAGGCCTTACTAAAAGTCCATATGGACAATATCAGCTGCCCTACTCACACCTATCCACTTGGTTCCTCTTCAAAAAGCTCTAAAAGATTGGTCAGACATGACATCCTGAGGACAAGTCCATGCTGACTATCCCTAATCAGACCTCGACTATCCAAATGTTGGTTGATCCTGCCCCTCAGTATTCTCTCCATTGACTTGCCTACCACTGATGTCAGGCTCACTGGCCTGTAGTTCCCTCGCTTCTCTTTGCTACCTTTCTTAAACCATGGAACAATATCAGCCACTCTTCATTCTTCCGGAACTTCACCAGTGGCTAAAGATGAAGCAAAAATCTCTGCAAGGGCCTCTGCAATTTCTTCTCTAGCCTCCCACAATGTCCAAGGATGGACTTGATCAGGTCCAGGGAACTTATCCATCTTAATGCACTCTAAAGGCTGCAAACACCTCCTCTCTGGTAACGTGAATGTGGTTCATAACATCCCCACTTGTTTCCTTTATTTCCTGAGCATCCATGATTCTCTCCTTAGTGCACACTGTCCTCTCATATCAAAAGGGCAACACCCCCTTGACCTGTCCGTCCTCCCCGGACTGACCTATCCCCTCCCTAGCTCCCCACCTATACTCACCTCTACAGGCTCCATCCCCACCCCTTTAACTTGTCTGTTTCCTCTCCGCCTATCTTCTCCTCTATCCACCTTCGATCCACCTCCCCCCTCTCCCTATTTATTTCAGAACCCTCTCCCCATCCCCCTTTTCTGAAGAAGGGTCTAGGCCCGAAACATCAGCTTTTGTGCTCCTAAGATGCTGCTTGGCCTGCTGTGTTCATCCAGCTCCACACTTTGTTATCTTGGATTCTCCAGCATCTGCAGTTCCCATTATCTCTAATTATATGGGCCACTAGGATTCCCTGCGACTTCTGCCCAATTCCATTCAAAATTGTTAGGCCCCTCACCCCTTGCACCTCTTCCTCTGCTTCCTTCATACTTTCCATGCCCCATCATTTTTCAGTTCCTCTCCTCCATTCTCCATGACTCAGTTTTCATTCCAAGCTCCCACGGCTCTTTCATATCCCTCTGCATCCTCCATGCTCTCACATTTGATATGTATTATGCACAATCTTGAATTGCTAATGAAAAAAAATTCATTCAAAAATATTCTTTGATAAAAATTGTTCCCTTCCAACCTCTGCTCAGACAATCAGATGAAACCATTCATAATGTCAGTAACAGAAGTTTTACCCCATTTTACATCCCTTAACCTTGAGCAAATGAACACAAAAGGCATTGAGCAGAACAAATCAATTTACTTATCAATCCTGAGAAGGAGTTCAAACAATCACAACTAACAGACTCCTGCTAAACTAATCATGGACCTTAAATTAAGCATTCGAAATGAGGTCATCTGATAACTGTATCAACAGAAGTAGATGGCCAGAGATCTATTTCTTCAGGTGGCCTCATTATGAATGCTTGGCTGAGCTTGAAGTAAATGTAATTTTCTCACAAGTATTTCAAGACTGGCCAAATCAAACAGATGATGTGACATGGATCTGTACCACGAAATGTCTGAAAGTGGGTTTACACACAGTCTCTTACACATTCATTTATGTCAGCAGGGAGGCTGATGGCAGCAGAATTATCAATATTATAAAATTATTATGAATGACAGCCCAAATGTAGAGTTATACAGAACTTACAACACTAACTGGGTATTCATCCCAGCCAGTCTTTCCCAGCATTTACGTTCCACATGGGCCCATCCGCACTCTACCACACCTAACCCATTGCCATGTACTCCTGACATAAAAAGGTGTAGAACCGGATGAACACAGGAGGCTAAACAGCATCAGAGGAGCAAGGAAGCTGACGCTGTACTGTTCTATGTTCTATGTTTTGAGCCTAGACCCTTCGAGGCCTGAAACGTCAGCCTTCCTGCTCCTCTGATGCTCCTTGGCCTGCTGCGTTCATCCAGCTCGACACCATGTTATCTCAGATTCTCCAGCATCTGCAGTTCCTACTATCTCTGAAACCATGCACTCCTATTCTTTTCTCCCCCTCATGGAATTATCTAGCTTTCTCTTAAATGTTATTCAAATTAATTATCCCTCAAATTTCCTATTTAACTTATTACTGCCTATATTATATTGATGGTTAACAGCTTCGAACACTCCCACAAGTGGAAACATCTTTTCTAACCAACTGAACCCATTCACAACTTTAAAGATTGTGAAGCTTGGTTAAAGTCATTTTCTAAACCATTTTCCTGTTCTCCTGCCTTAATTATTCAGATGTCTTTAAGTATCATTAATAAGAATTCTCGCTCCTTATCGATGAGACTTGCTGATTCTGCATGGAGGATAAAACAGGGTCACAGACATGTTATCCATTGCCCTCCCACCCCCTCGATGACAGAAAGCTTGGTGAAGGTCAGTACATTACACTGAACTGTTACATGACAATGACAGGCCTCAACTCGGAGACAGAAGCTAACTCAAATTAATTTGTAAAAAATTGAAATTGGCGGGATAAGGATGCAGCCCATACCCACTGGATACATCAATAAAGTAAGAAAAGTTGTACTATACTTTACTTCAGAATGGTAATGGAAAGAAAAGGAAATCAGACAAGATTTTAGCTCCTGATCATAATGATAGTTTGGATTTTAATATTCCCAAGAGTTGTGCAAATTGAACTAATTCACTGCTGCATTGAAGCCTAGCCTCTTAGTTATGGTTTGGGAGCACTACTGGTTCCTATGGAGCTGAACTGCCATACAAAGATGGTGAGAACAGGAAGTTTAAAAATGAACAACATTCTTAGTGATGGTTGAAGCTCGGACCTGACCATCTGAAAATAAGTAATTACACAGCTCCCTCCACTCACCACCTTTATTTGGTCCTTTGCTCCTTCCTCTCTTTAACGGACAATAGTGTCCTCCCTCAGGTCGATGAGTCCGGTCATGATTTTGTCAGTCAGGGCCTGTATGGGACAGACAAGAGTTGTCCTCATTACAATATATTTCTGATACTTAAAGACATCTGAATAATTAAGGCAGGAGAACAGGAAAATGGTTTAGAAAATGACTTTTCAAGTCAACTGATTTTCAATTAATATTCCTACTTTTAAAGTATTTAGTACATCAAAGTGATGCGTCCTCTCCCAACACATACAACAATAGACAAGCCCTCATTTATTATCTATATCAGAAAATCCACCAACAGTGATGGGGCCAGCCTAAAGTGATAGTCTTTCACTCCCATGACAACGAGCCTTGAGCATATATCAAGTACCTTTCTGCTACCACAATGGCAGTCATGGAACCAAATAACCCAAACAACTGCCAAGTTACTGTGCCATAAACATATCAGTCTTTATGTCCAGACTTGAAGATGCAAAATTCACAATTTGTACAGTCAAAATCATGAGGGGCTTTGGACAGAGTAAATAGGGCAAAAATATTCCTGATGATGGTGGAATTCAGAACGACAGGATGCAGATTTAAAAAGTAAATAGCAAAGGAAGCTGTGAGTGATTTGGGTGAAGAATGTACTCCCTGACAATATTGTGGAGGCAGGTTCGATTGAAGCACTCAAAACTAGACTGTTCTCTAAAAAGGATACACGTGCAGGGCTACAGCCAACAGGGTTGTTCATTTGGACAACCAGCATACCTACAACAGCCTGAGGGTCCTCTTCTGTACTGAAACAATTCTGTGATACCATTGATGAGTCTGACATAAATCAGTTAATTCCAAATTGGCCTAGAATCTGTCAGTAAAAGCTCCAACTACTTATAAAATAGCCAGTTTAACAGTACACAAACTGATATTAGAAGCTTTGATGGAGAGTTCCATCAATAACGCCCTTTACCAACATTAACACTGGCTCAGGGTGTAGGTTTTAAATTAACAGAATGTAAGAATGTATCAGTGAGGGCTTCAAAAATTGCATACGTTTTTGAAAAGAAATTATTTTTCCATTGTGAAGTTCCAATGCTTGCATCAACAACAATGCCAGAATTTTTAAAAAATCCAACTTTGTAACCGCAGCTCTGTAAATCTATCAAAAGATGCTTTTTCTTCTAAAATTCTAATAGACATTGGCCAGTCCCTAATAGTGCTGTACAACAGGGGGACAGCTGAGCAGATTCTAAGCTCATTATCTGTCTGGCCCGAATACCCAAAAGAACAAAGGAAAGCCATGGAGTTTCAAATTTAACACAGATCCTTTGGGTGTCCATTGCCATCTGTTGCTGCACAGCTTGGTGTGTGTAAGGCCATTTCACACACTCTCACTCAGAGGTTCAGGGCTTCCATCATATAGCTGAGTGTTGTGGAGAGGGGAACAGGAATTCTCTTGACAGCACAAGGACACACAAAACTCAAACTGTCAATACCCCGCGTAAACAACTCCAGCTTTCTTCATTCAGAATATTTCATTCCGCTGAATTTGAGGTTGTGGGGGGAACGCAGTTCTATGCTTTACATTAAGCTTTTGTTTAAACTTTGTAGCATCTCCTTTTGATTGTGATAGCATCATAAATTAAGCATCATTGATCAACCGGCCTCAGGTACTCACAAATAAAACTTCAAACTAATTCAGTAGAAACTTCTTCAACAACAGAATGATTAAAGTGTGGAGCTGGATGAACACAGCAGGCCAAGCAGCATCTTAGGAGCCAAAAGCTAACCACAGCTAACCCACCTAGCTTGCACATCCCTGGACAATTTAGCACAGCCAATCTACGTAACCTGCATGTCTTTGAGACTGGAGGAAACTACAAACACCCAGAGGAAACCCACGCAGACAATGTGCAAACTCCACACAGACAGTTACCCAAAGGTAGAATCGAACCCTGTTCTCTGGCATTGCGAGGCAGCAGTGCTAACCACTGAGCCACCATGAATGCCTAGGCCCGAAACGTCAGCTTTTGTGCTCCTAAGATGCTGCTTGGCCTGCTGTGTTCATCCAGCTTCACACTTTGTTATCTCGGATTCTCCAGCATCTGCAGTTGCCATTATTTCTGATTAAAGTGTGGAATTTGCTACCCTATAGTCACTGATGCAAATGGCAAATGCATTTACATAGGTTTATATTGAATATATGGGATAACAAGATGTAGAGCTGGATGAACACAGCAGGCCAAGCAGCATCAGAGGAGCAGGAAAGCTGATGTTTCGGGTCTAGACTCTCCTTCAGAAACTTCTGAAGGAGGGTCTAGGCCCGAAATGCAGCTTTCCTGCTTCTCTGATACTGCTTGGCCTGCTGTGTTCATCCTGCTCTACATCTCGTTATCTCAGATTGTCCAGCATCTGCAGTTCCTACTATTGAATATATGGCACAGGAACAGGCTATTCAGCCCATCCAGCCCTTGACAGAGCACAAGTTCCATTCCAGCCTCCTCCAAAGTTTTCTCATCTAAATCTAGAATTGTACACATTTAATTCCTTCTGCTTCAGATGCTAGTACAGTTTACCCTTGAATACATCTGCACAATTCAATTCACCCTGTTTTGGCACTTTTCATTTCACACAAACCTGCATTCATGGTGGCTCAGTGGTTAGCTGCCTCGCAATGCCAGAGAACAGGGTTCGATTCTACCTTTGGGTAACTGTCTGTGTGGAGTTTGCACATTGTCTGCGTGGGTTTCCTCTGGGTGCTGTAGTTTCCTCCTGCAGTCTCAAAGACATGCAGGTTACGTAGATTGGCTGTGCTAAATTGTCCACGGATGTCTAAGCTAGGTGGGTTAGCCATGGGAAATGCAGGGTTACAGGGGTAAGGTTAAATCAGAGGGGGGGGTGATTGTGGATGGGATGCTCTTTAGAGGATCGGTTATAGACTCAATGGGCCAAAAGGCCTGCTTCCAGATTGAATGAAATTAGTCTAGAGAGTTTTGCAGAGGCACTACTTTCGTTGAGATCACATGCTGTTGGTGAAAGATGGTTGTGGTTGCTGAATGTAAATCCCAGGACATCTCTGCAGGAGTTCCTCAGGGTAGTATTCTAGGTCTAACCACCTTCAGCCACTTCTTCAATGATCTTCCCTCCATTGTAAAGTCAGAAGAGGGAAGATTTGCCAATGATTACACAATATTCAGCACCATTCACAACTCCTCAGATATTGAAACAGTCTACGTTCATAAGCAGCAAATCCTAAACAACATCCAGACTTCAGCTGATAAGCAGCGAGTAACATTCACGCCAAGCAATGAGCATCTCCGGGAATTAAGATCTAAACATCACCTGTTCTGACATTCAATGAGATTAATATCCCTGAATTCCCCTCTGTATGAGTTACCATTAATCAGAAACTGAACTAAACCAGTCCCCACATAAATACTGCAGTTACACAAGCAGTGATGAATACTCCAGTGAGTAACTTACCTCCTGACTCACCACAGCCTATCCACCATTTACAAGGCTCAAGTCAGGAGTGTGATGGAATACTCCCCACTTGCCTGGATAGCTGCAGCTCCACTCAAGAAGCTTGACACCATTCATGACAAAGCAGAATGGCAAACCCATCACCATCCTCAATACTTTCTCCCTCTACCACTGAAGCTCAGTACCATCTACAAAGGTGCACTGCAGTGATTCAAAATGACTAAAACAAATCATCTCAGTTCTGAATAAGAGTCATACCAGACTTGGAATGTTAACTCTGTTTCTCACTCCGCAGTTGCTACCAGATTGTTGAGTTTCTCCTGCATTCTGTGCTTGATTCCCCAAGATTACTTCAAAAGCACCTCCCAAGCCTGCAACCTCCAATATCTGGAAGCACAAAGGCAAAATACACATGCGTACACAACCACCTGCAAGTTCCTTGCCAAATCACACACCATCCTGACCTAGAATTATATCATCTCTTCCCTGTTGGTTGGTTAAAATCCTGCAACTTCCTTCCTAACAGTATTGAGGGTTTACCTACACAATGTGGACTGTCAACGTTCAAAGAGGGAACTTCTGAATCTGTAAAACTCATTGCTACACTGGGCTGTGCAGGCCAAGTCATTGGGCATAATTAGGACAGAGAGGGATAGATCCTTCATTGATAAGGGAACCAAACGTTACAGAGAGAAGGCCTAATTCTGCTTCTATATCTTACTGCCTAATGGTCTCACCACTGCCTTGTCGATGGAAACTGGGGATGTCCAATACATACTGCCCTAGCTAGTAGTGCCCTCATCCCGTGGACAAATAAATTGAAAATTATGCAATTAGGCAATGCTAGAGGTGACATTTCCTTTCTTGTTGTCTAAGCAGCAACACAGAAGTGAGCACACATGCTGAACACTAAACTATAATACAAAATAAACAGCTACAGAGGTTAGCAACCGTGGATCTCAGCCAAATGCAAACAGCTAAATCCAGTTTCAGAGATTAGATTTGGTACATTTTCGGGTCTCACCTATGTTCCAAAATCTCATTGCAAACCTAATTTCAGAGAAGTACAATTTAAGCAGTAGTGTGGAATATCTGGAGAATCATTAATGCTTGAGATGTCAAGCAGCTGCAAAAGTAGATGCAAGTGCAATTTTATTTAAAAAAAAGTGAGAACTTTCATATTCCAGCATCAAGAAATGGTTGGAAATTGCCCTATAACACATTTCTCCCGAACACGACTGCGCTGTGTCAGACACGTTTGTATTTCAACATGGACAGACAAGCAATGAAACTTCGCTGCTGGTGTTGCCAGATGAGAGAATGCAATATTGGCCAAGCACCTACTGGTGTGAGCCTATGGCTTTACAAATTCACATAGAATGCACCCCATATGTTATACTCTACCTGCAAATTAACATCAGTGGCTGAAAAGGAGTTGTGTAGAAAATATTTTACAGAGTACTGTGAACCATGCCAGCAGAACCTTACAAATCTGCAGATTCAACATTTAAAGACAATAGCATTCTGAAGTTGTGTTCATTGGACATTCTCAAACATTTTGGGTGAGGCCACTTAAAAATGTTCTCCACCTCTCTTACCCATCAATTATGGATGTGTGTGCGGATGAAATTATTTTTATAATATTTCATGGTTACGTACTGACTGCACAGGCTTGGCATGAAAAGGAATATTTAACCCTTAAGCCAGATTGCTTCAGTTATAGTGATCTGCATTCAAGTTCAACAACAGAATTTAAGAGCATCAACTAGGGGAAAGCTCTATTGTCTAAGGTACTGCCTTCCAGATGCATCATGATCTGCTGCTTCATTGTTTTCCCATTTTATATCAGTGGATATACTTTAAAACCAGTCAGACAACAAAATGCTGGAAATACCCAGGAAGTTGAGCAGGATCTGTGAAGAGAAAGAGAGTGTTAAACCTTTCAGGTCAGCAAGACATAATTAAACATAGGCTCTGGGCTGGATGCCCCTACCCTGATCATGTTTTCTCGGTAACATCTAAACAAGGGCAAGTGCCCACCTCCTCACACACCGTCGCCAATTTCCATGTTACAGGGCGGATGGGAGCCAATTCCAACAGCCCATGGGCCATATTTAAACAAATAATTTTAATTAATTGAATTTTATAAATCTCAATTGACCCAAGATTTAGATGCCCATGCTATGATGTGGTTGGTACGGGCAGGCAGGAGTGTGTGCTCTCAGTTTAAAAACCCTTGTGGAAGGGCAGGCAGGAAGTGGAAGTCCTATCTTTGGAGTGTGGCCTTTGAATATCAGGACTAATCCCTCGAATTAATGATTTTATTGTCACGTGTGTTTGACTGTGAGAAAAGCAGTAAAATAGAGTGAAAAGCTTTTCTACTGTCGCCACAATCTGGCACCATTTTGAATAGTTTTATGAAGAAGAGAAAAAAAAGAAAGAAATAGCTTAAAGAGAGTCCATCAGTCCTGAGCCAGCTCATCATCAACATTGCCTGCGCCAGCATCCCTCCTCCACCATCTTGCTGTCATCTATACGTGTCCCAACCAATGCTGAAGTCACCACCCCATCTTTTGCCACTACGCCAACTCTCCCCGCTATGACCTCATCACTGCCTGCGCCAGGCCCACCAATGTCACAATTCTCATGGCTGGGCCCGCCTTGACGTCGCTGTGATGCCCTTCCACCACCACTTCACTACCACCAGCGCCAGACCAGACAAAGGGTGAATATCTTTCACCACTGGGCCTACATCACCGATTCTGCCTCTGCCGATGTAACAGCCACTGATCCTGATGCCGGGTCTTGCACTCATCCTGGAAAAGGAAGTAGGGACTCCCTTGCTGCCACCACGAGGTCTGCGCTGGGCACGCTGAGTCTGTGCTAGGGCTACTGCTGACACCGTTAAAGCTCAGGACAAAAGGTAAACAAAAAGATAAAGAAAAGCAGTTGGTGTAGACGAGCCCTGGCTCAGCAGCCCAACTTACTGCCACCTTTAAGCATTTCTCGTCTGTCCCAGAGAAGGTAATAACACATTTCATTCCCATCCGGAGTTAAAATCTGATCCCTTGACTCCCGCTGCCTAAGAGGCTGGATCCCACCATGCCCAATGCTTTTGATCCACTTGGATATGAGGCCCAGTGGCCTTCCTCTGGGCAGCCTGCAGTAATGGCAGTAGCCAGTTCACTGCTGGGCAAACTCAGAATGGGACTCCCTTCCACTGAGGGGCAATTTAGCTGCAATTTACCTGCCCACAGAGGTGCTACAGCTACATGCCAGGCTTATCAGTGGGTCTAATATGGGCAAACCTTTCTTCCAGAGGTGAGAGGTGTGAGATGTGAGAAACAATCCTCAACCTCTCTACCCCACACTCCCCCACCCTCGTTTAAATTCCATCTCTTGTTTCTGACCCCTGAAAATTTACAGCATTTTCTATTTTTATTTCAGATGATTTTTTTCCCATCTTTGTGCATGGATGTTACTCACTAGTTTGTTGTCCATCCCTAATTGCCCAGATGGCAGTTCAGCATTAAACACATTGCTGTGCAGAGTAACATGTAGAGTAGATCAGGTAGGGACAGCAGATTTCTTTCCATGAGGGACTTAAATGAACCAGATGGCTTATTATTACAATTGACAGAGTTTACACAGTTATCATTTGGCTGCCTTTATGCTCAAGCATTTTTTATTGAATTCAAATCTAATCATTTGCCGTCATCCTGAGAGCATTAGCCCGTGGTAGTGGAATCAGCGTCCACCCTGGGGTTCTGAATTATTAGCTCAGTGATCTTACTATTATACCACCATTTTCCTGGCTCCATCTGCAGTATTTTACATTTGTTAAATAATATCTAATTGGCTGTAAAAGGTGTGTTGAAATGTCCTAGGTCCCAAACAGTGTGATACAAATACAAATTATCTATCTATTTCATTTCCTTATCTGATAAGGAGAAGGCTGCTTTCACAGTGTCCTGACAAATACTTATCCCTCAAACAATCTCATCCAAAATGAACTAACTGGTCACTTTGGTTTCTGAACTATTACTTGTATATGAATTTCTGCTGCCCACAGAAGTGGCTGCACTAGAAAAAGTCATTAGCTGTGAAATGCTTGAAATTTCTACCAGACGTAAAAAGCCTGAATCAATTTATGTCCTTTCCTCAGCATTTTTTTCCCACATTCAAGTAGTTACTGTTGTATTTAAAAGGTTATTTTTCACAACAGCCAACATCTTATAACACAAAATAATTCAACATAGTATAGAAAATAATTCTACACAGTAAGGTGGTCATTGCATACAGATGTACTCCTAACTAAGAGTCTTGCTGCACAGAAACATTCATAATTTTTATGTTCGATTTTTTTCCAAGATAGGAAGGTTAAATATGAACTTCATGCAAAAAGGATACTTTTGGTAGATTGTTTGCAACCTTGAGGTCATCCAAATGTCTGTTGTCCTTTGTCCTTAATTGTATCAAATCTCATTCATTTATTACTTATCTCCATTTGCTTTTAGTGACACAATGTCTTAGATTTTAATCATTTCATCCTTATTTTCAAATACTTCCATAGCTTTGTCCCTCTCCAGCTCTGTAATCTCCAGCATTTATGGCTCATCCCCAATCCCAATGGAAATGGTGAGTTGCCTTCTTGAATGGATGTAGTCCATCTGGAGTAGATACGTCCACAGGTCTCTTTAGGAGCGAGTGCCAGAATTTTGACCCCATGACAGTGAAGGAACATAGAGTCATAGAAATGTGCAGCATGGAAACAGACTCTTCAGTCCAACAATTCCATGTTGACCAGATAGCCTTGATAAATCTAGTTTCATTTGCCAGCATTTGACCCATATCCCTCTAAACCCTTCCTGTTCATATACCCATCCAGGTGCATTTTAAATATTGTAACTATACCAGCTTCTGGCAGCTCATTCCATACACGCACCACACACACTTCATGAAAAAGGTGCCCCTTAGGTCACTTTTAAATCTTACCCCTCTCACTTTAACCTCAATGTAGTCTAGTTTCTGACTCCCCCACCCCAGGGAAAAGACTTTGTCTATTTACCGTATCGACATCTTTCATGATTTTATGAAACTCTATAAGGCCACCCCTCAGCTTCCGACACTCCAGGGAAAATATGCCCTAGCCTATTCAGCCTTTCCCTCTAGCTTAAACTCTCCAACTCTGACAACATCCTTGTAAATCTTTTCTGAACCCTTTCAAGTTTCACAACATCCTTCCTATGGCAAGGTGACCAGAATTTCTTTATAGATCCAAGTCAGGATTATATATTGCCTGGAGGGGAAGGCTGTGATGTTCCTATGCATTTCCAGCCTTCTTCCCACTATAGTCTCACCAAACAAGTAAAGTTTAAAAAAAAACTGTACAGAAGATGATCATTGAACTGTTCAAAATAATAGTATTTGCATAGCTTGTATCTCAGGACACCTCGACAATTTGAAAGGAGCTATATAAATGAAGAGTTTTCTCTGCTGTAACTTTGGCCAGCCTCCCTTTGAAGGAATAAGATGATGCTGTTGGAGAACAATATGTATCATCCCACGGCTAATGTTCCAAAACAAAACTCTGATAATACCTTTGTTTCAGTGGACAATGAGCAATTGAAAGAGGGCATGAAGCTGAATTTTTAAAACACCATGAAAATAATGTAGGAGGTGCAGTATACAGGAATAATGCAATAGCTGGGTTATGTAATTATAACTGCAAACAAATAACAACCCAGCATAATTACAAACTTAACCTCATTGGGACTGAAGACTGGAGGATTATGTCTCAACTCTCGCTGAAGAGTAGGTGTGCGCTAAGGTCAGTCAGTTAAATTAGAAATCAGTGGGTAAATAACTATTTAAAAACTGATAAGCAAAGGATAACTAAAACAATTAAAAGTTTTCTGGAAAACAACATCTCTCAGTGAGACATTAAGTGTACAGGCATAGTATATCTGTATGAAATTCTTTGTCTGTTAATTTACTGGGAGTGTGAAACTTTATTTTCAAAAGAAGCTATGTAAAGTTTTATAGTACTCTCCTTGCACCTGATAAAACTTTTTAATTTCCCAGTTAGCAAGATCATTTGATTTGCATGAGTATAATGTTTAGTTTACAGGGTAATGAAAAACTCAACGTGTAGGTAGCTTTTAAACCACACAACATATTTTTCAAAAAATTGACCTCTGTTTTGTTACAAAATAACCATAGAACACACCTGCAGCTTCTCGTTACTTTTTCTCCCAGTTCAACTCCCTTGAAAACAAGATGAGAACATTATCTGTTTGAATTTTAAGTAGTGTTCATTTTGTGGTTGTGACAGCCACAAATATTTTGAGAGCTATTCCTGTTCAAAATTGGTGCAACACAAGATAATTAAAAGTCAGCCCTAAAGCTACAACGATTAAAAGCAAGAAAAATCAAATGCATTGCAGTGCTTAACTACAGACAACTGGCACGTAGGAGCCATGCTATACCAACTGATACAAAATATCAGCTGGTGGTTAGGGCTGTGTAATAGTACTAACACAATTTTTTAAAAAATAAATAATGGTATGAGGGTGTTGCTAACTGGGTCAACATTTATTGCCCATCTCTAGTTGCCCTTGAGACGGTGGTAGTGAGCTGCCTTCTTGAAACACTGCAATCTGTGTGCTGTAGGTAGACCCATAATGTCATCAAGGTGGGAATTCCAGGATTTTAGATCCAGCACGAAAGGAGGATGGTGATATATTTCCAAGTCTCAATGATGAGGGGCTTGGAGGGGAACTTGCAGGTAATGGTGTTTCCATGTATCTGCTGACCTTGTTAATCTAGATGGAAGTGGTCATGGGTTTGGAAGGTGCTGTCTCAGGAGTCTTGGTGAATTTCTGCAGTGCTTCTTGTAGATGGTACACACCGCTGCTACTGAGCATCAGTAGTGGAGGGAGCAGATGGTTGTGACGTGGTGCTAATCCAACAGGCAGCTTTGTCTTGGATTCTTGAGTGTTGTTGGAGCTGCACTCCTCCAGGCAAGTGGGGAGTATTCCACTAGACTTCTGACTTGTGCCTTGTAGATATTGCTTTGGGATGTCAGGAGGTGATTTTCTGTCTGCAGGATTCCTAGTCTTTGACCTGCTCTTGTAGCCACTGTACTTGTGTGGCGAGTTCAGTTGAGTTTCTGGTCAATGGTTTACCCCAGGGATGTTGATAGTGGGGGATTCAGTGATGATAATGCTATTGAATGTCAAAAGGCAATGGTTAGATTGTCTCCTGTGATGGTACACATGGCTGCTACTGAGCATCAATCGTGGAGGGAGCGGACGGATGGGATGTGGTGCCATTGATCAGTGCTTTTGCGTGGTATGAATATTACTTGCCACTTTTCTGACAGAGCTTGAGTATTGTCCATGTCTGGCTGCATTTGGACATGGACTGTTTCATCATCTCAAAAAATATACTGAGCTTCCACTTCTCAGTACAACCCTGGATAGTGCCTAGGTCTTGCTGTACATTGTCACAATCTGCTACATTATCTGAGGAGTCATCACTGGACCTGAGCAGCCAGCAACATACATCCCTCCTTCTGACCTGTCAGGTCATTGACAAAGTGGATGAAGATGAGTAGGTCTAGGATGCCTTCTAATGAGACACGTGTGCAAATTCACAAAGGAATATTTTAACCGGGGCAGTCTCAGCAGCAAAGGAATCAGAAATCAATAAATAGAGAGACGGACTTTCAGGTCTCACTGCACATCACTCGAGTGCCTGCTTGAAATGACCAGGAGGAGTATTTGAGTGTTTGGTTTATTATTGTCACATGTACTGAGATATGTGTGCTATCCAGACAAATCATACCTTATATAAATAAATCAGGATAATAGAACAGGACGCAGAATATAGTGTTACAGCTACAGAGCGGGTGCAGGGATAGATCAACTCTAAATTATGAGAGATCGGTTCATAAATCTGATAGCAGTGGAGAAGAAGCTGTTGGTATGTGATTTCCATCTTTTGTATCTTCTGCCTGATGGAAGAGGGTGGAAGAGATTATAACTGGGGTGGGTGGGCGGGGGGTGGAATGGTCTTTGATTATGTTAGCTGATTTCCCTAGGCAGTGGGAAGCTGATCAGAGGGAGCAAAGATTCTGATAGTGGGAGGTAACATGATAGTAACAGACCACTGGCAGCATGAAGGTAAGTCTCAAGGAAGGAGAATGAGGAGGATCTGCCAAGTGAGAATGAGCCAGATCCAGTACAGGTCAGGCGTAAATGTTCCTTGTCAGGTGTAGAACAGGCCCCTGCTTCTTCTGGCTGTGAGTTCTAGTCATCGTCTTCACCTAGCTGGAAGCAGCAGTTAACTCATTCAGAATGAACTACATTTCCAATTGATATTAGTCCAAAGTTTATGTCTCATGAGGTCCCACAATTTCCACATCTACCAATCATATTTCTTTTACTCAACCTGTTCAGAGACGTCATTATACGCTTGTAGAGGAGATGGGCCTCCTAATGCAGAGGTAGGGACGCTATCACTGCACCACAAGCACCTTTTTAGCTGTCAGACATCTCACATGGATGAAATAAAACTAACAAAGACAGAAGTTTCTGAGGAAGGACCCAAAACGTTAACTCTGATTTTTTTCTTCACTGATGCTGCCAGATATGCTGAGCTTTTCCAGCAATTTCTGTTCTTGTTTCTGATTTACAGCATCTGCAGTTCTTTCAGTTTTTATTTAGTCTCAATCCAGTCCCCACCAAAGCAGGAACCCAAAATGATCCATGGTTCAGCCGAACGTGGGATTCAATTGTGTCAGAAAATGTAGCAGCAGTAATTTAAAGCTGGTTGATGGACAGTAACTAGTTAGGGTTAATGAATGTTGGTCAGATATGTACTAATAATCAGTGAAAGAGAATTAATATTAACTAGGAAAGTGAAGTAATATCCATTCCACGAATGGATGAGGATGATGTTTTGCTTAGGGGACTCAAGTAGGACAGTAATGTTGTAGATTTTATAATGGGGATAACTGAATAAAGAAACAATTATATACTTGTACAAAATTTTAGTTGCTCTCAGTGTATGGGTGCACTTTTGTGTGTGTGCCCCATTAAAAGCGCTTAGGTATACAGCACAAACTCTCCAGAATTAACCAAGGGCTGAGAAACTGTAATTATGAGGAGAAATTTGAGATAATCGACTATATCCTGGAGCATATAAATCAAAGAGAAGGTATAATGCATATATTAAAGTGCCAAATGTTTTTGATGTAGCAAATATCAAAAGAACATTTCTTCTGATAACTTGTTATCAACTCCCCAATCATTACTGAATTAAATGCCATTACTAAGAAAGTTTGGGATCAGTTTCTTCAAGGATTGGTCAGCCTCATTCATGAAATGCTTTGTCACAGGGACTAAGCCAGGCACGAATCGTGGCACTCTTTAGGGAAGAAATGGAGGACTGCTTGAAGCTAAGAAGTCAGAGCTATAGGAAAAATATGGAAAGATGGAATTCATTTTGAAATGCTTGAACAACATCAAATATCTGGCTGAATAGCCCCTGTTATGATGTAAACCTCAATATCTGTTAATAAAAATCCGTGTATACTAGGGACTATACACAATGCAACACCGATATTATAGATATAATGCACCCAGAATAGTGGCATTAAGGTTTTCCAATGAAGGAAAAGTATTAAAAATTTCCTTTTCAATCTCTGACAATTAATTCTCATGGACTTCTGGAACTGTATCTCCACTAGAATCTAGAGGTATCAGCTGACATTAGATATCTCGTCCAAATGACTGATAGTTACGTCTGAGCCAAGATCACAAACAGAGGCAGCTAGTTCACTCAAAGTGTTACTCTAATCTTGCCACACCTTACATCCCTAGGGAAAGACTGGGCTGCAATCAGCAGAATGATCTCCACCTCCATTACTGCCACTGAAACTCTAGACCAACTGGAGAGTACTTCCTTCCAGCCCAGCTGAGATTAGATACCTCAGTGCAGGTCAAGGATCAAACCTGGGTTCTTCTGGTATCTAAGGGAAGGCACTACTTTATAAATGAAATATTCGACTGATGTGATATGATCCACATGGTCAACAACACTGCTACACTGAGCATGAAAGAAACATACCAGGATGCCTTTAACTTCCCCTATTATTTTTAGCGATATTCCTGAATCTATATCCAAACTCATTGACTCAAGTGCTAATCTAGCATATTTTATCAGGGCATATTACAGCGCAGACAGTTCAGTCAGTACTAATGAAGTTGTAAGATTGCCGTGTGTGTGCATCTATGCTGTGGGTCGGGTATGTGATGTGGTGTGAGCAGAATGTATTCTCTGCGGTTAGGAGACCATGAACATATAGATCAGGTATGTGTGTGTTGTGGAGTGAATATAGCATGTGATGTGGTGTGCGTAAATATGCATGTTGTTAGGGGTGTATATGTATTCATGAATAGGGTGCATATGTTGTGGTGTGGCTAGGGTGTGTGTCAGTGCGAGCCATGGTATAATTGTATGTTTAAAAATTTTCAAGAGCTGATGATTTAATAAGCTTCAAAGGCTTCACCAGAAAATAGGACAAAATTACAAATAATTTTGAATTTTTCACAGAGCCAGTATCTAATTTTAGTTTTGAAAAATTAGCTGTATGGAAAAGGAACAGTACAGTTTGGCTTGTTTTGCTGTGTATGTATCCTATACTTAATCTTATAATTACTAGTCCTTTGTGTATTCATAGAACCTTACATTTTACAACACAGAAGGAAGCTATTCACTTAATCCAGCCTGAGTTGGTGCTCACTCTTCAGCTGGAACTGTCAACTCTATAGCTGCTTCCCTTCTTATTTCCTGAAGTCACTTACATTCAGCATTTACTATTACAAATACCTACTCAGCTCCCTATCGAAAGATATGATTAATCTCTATCTTTGTATACACATGGAAACGTATTCAATATTCTAATAGCCTTTCATTGAAAAACATGCCCATAACTTCCCCAATTTTATGCAATATCCTGAATCTATACCTACTTATTAGCCCTCACCAAACAGTTGAAACAAACTTTCCATGATTTGCTCATTAAACATCTTTAATTTGTAATGTTCCGATTTCCTTGACGGTTTTCTCCTTCTTTCTCTCGTGAGATGTAATGCTGCCACGACTAGTGTTTGTTGCTCATCCCTAATTACCCTTAAACTGAGCAGCTTGCTCAGCCATTTCAGAGAGCATTAATCAGTCGGCCACATTGTGGTAGGTCTGGAGTCAATTACAGGCAATACACTGGAATTCAGCTGCCAATAGAGGAGGGTCCACCACATGCACTGGTTGCCAGTTTGATGGGGGCAGTCTACCTGCAGTAGTCTGGAAGCTCAGCAGAGTCAGAACCCCATCCACAAAGACAGCATCATAGCAGGGAAGGCAGGCTCTGGGGTCCAGATGAGCCATTCAAAGGATTTTCCCTCTCCAATCTGAGCCCCTTGCTGAGCCCCTCTTAAAGTTTTATTTTAAACATGTTCCTCCGAGGGTAGCCTCTCAATCCCCAAGCAGTGCCCTTGCACTTACATCACAGCTGCCTGCCAGAGATTGAGGAGGGAGGGTGTTTACTGTCCTTAACTGGGCAGTGACCTTGGCTACAGCCAATTAGGAATCTACCTCTGGCACGGTAGCCAAGACGCTCCTCCTTTCTGTCATTGTTGGGAAATCCAGGCTCAGGACCACCATTTGGTTTCAAAACCAGTAAGATAAACCCTCTCATAATATATGTCTTCCTGCAACTTTACAACAAAAATATAAAATAAATTATGATCTGTATCTGCACTATTGTTTCCCCAACCTTTTTCAAAATTCTGGGAAGTCTATCACGTTGGTCAGGTACCTTTTGTTTTTTCTGGTTTTGTTAACTTTAATCATATTTTCCTCCAAACAGCTCCCTGCAATAGTGGCTCACGTTGATAAGTTTCCTCAGTTTCACATTTGCCACAGATGAACACTGCTGAAAACTCAAAAGGGCACCTCAACCTTCAACCTAAAAAACAGGGCAGCCCCTTTAGCTCGAAGTGCTCCCATCTCTTCTTCAACAAATATTTTTACACTGATCTCAAGTTTCAACATCTCTCTTGAGCTTTTGTGCACAGCATCTTCCACTATCTTTAATATTTTAATTATCATAAGTCTGTTTTAAAAAGTTTGTTCTAACTTTTTTATACATTGAACACATGAATTAGTTCAGATTAAAACTGTACTTTTTTAAAAAGGTAAATAGAATTAAAGTTGGCTAAATTAATATTTCTGAAACTCAAAATCTGCTTTGGTGCCTCACTCTCTTCCAAAGGACAGTAATTGTTTACAGCCTGAAAATTTTGCAAATGACTTCTTACTTATGCTTAAGTTTCTAGTCAAATGAAAATCAAAATTACCACTTTTAATTGACAAATGTGTTTCCCTGACTCGGGAGCTCCTGTGATCAGAGAGTGTGGTGACTGTAAGACCAGATGACTACTGCACCAAAGCATAACTAAACATTTTCCACATTCGGGGGGCTGGGACAAAACAGGGAACAGGAACTTTAAACACATTTCTTAATTAAAGTTGAGTTTAAGGAATGTAACATACAAAAATTTATTAACTGTATGACCGAAATTACTACTTAATGAATTGAGATAATCCATGTAAATTTACTCAGAATCACAGAATCATAGAAACCCTATAGTGTGGAAGCTGGCCAGTCGGCCCATTAACCCTCCAAAGTACATCTCATCCAGACCCAGTCCCCTGCCTATGCCTGTACCTCACTAAACTAGTAGACAAAATCAAGTCCCATGAGCTGTCTAGTGCTAAAAGATATTATATAATAATAAGTTGTTGGAAATTTGCATACAGAGAATTTTCAGCCTTCTAAACTGCACAGATAATTCCAGACAATAACTGAACAAAAAAATTAAACAGCAGCAAGACAATCTCACCTAATCTGTGCTCCTGGCTTCTGCCAACAGAACTCACAGAAACAGAAATAAATTGTTCGGCTCCTCAAGCCTTTTAATTAGAACATGATTAACTATGTTAACCCGCCTTTGAACCATATCTCTCGACGTCCATGCCCAACAAAAAAAATGCATCAATCTCAATCTTGAATTTCAATTTTCCCAGCATTCACAACTTTTGGGGAATGAAGAGCAAATTGTTCCAAATCTCCAGAACCATCTGTGAGAAATACTTTTCTTGATTTAGTACCTAAATGTCCCAACTTTGACTTCAAGATTTAAGATTCCATCTCCAGTATTTACCTAAGAAAAGCACCATATTTGGATTTGTCCACCACATCCTTCTTCATTAGCTTATGATACCATTTACCAAATTTGTTTCATTTATTGTTTTGCAGTTCTTTAACAATGAACTGTTGTCACATTTCCTACTGTCTGAAATATTTAGACGCCTTTGAATATATTTGTATTATCCTTCATTCTTTCTCTTTCCCGTTTCAGGCCTTGTAAAACTGTCAACTTAGATGTAGACTTTATGCATTGTGGATTTTTTTGATTCAAGACTTTTAAAAATTGGACAAATTGCTATCATGATGGCGGCCGTGGGTCGGCTTATTTTTGGTGATTTCTTTGGTACAGCCAAAGAATTTATTCTAGAAAGTTCTTATAATGTAACATGACCGTGTATAGTATGCCCTCCCTTGAAAAGACTTCCAAATTGTGCAAAATCTTGTCAATTTGTATCCCCTATTGTCTGGGCATTTATCAAAGCACAAAATCAACAGCCTTCCAAGACGTGGTGTCTGCAAATTCAACAATTAACAAGAAGTGCAGAAGAAAAACCAGTTCATCACAAGGTGTGAACAGTCACCATTCATCCCTATTGTGCAGCAATGACTTCTAATTTCAAATCCGTTCTGTGGATGATAGAAATGTGGATCATGTGGTCACGATTGAAACTAACTCAAATAGAAAGCCTCATTTCCCCAAGCGCTAATTACAGATGAGGCCATCTCAAAACCAACAGGACAAGAGGGACTATCCTCCAATTAAAAAGGTCAGAAAGCACAGACACCAGGTTATAGTCCAACAGGTTTATTTGAAAACACAAGCTTTCGAAGCCTTGCTTCTTAACACCCAAAGAAAGAGCAAGGCTCTGAAAGCTTGTGTTTTCAAACAAATCTGTTGGACTATAACCTGGTGTCTGTTGATGTCTGACCTTGTCCATCCCAGTCAAACACCGGCACCTCCACATCACAATTAAAAAGGAACACTGCCTCGTGAGTCAACCCAAGCAGAGATGAGAGAAGGTGTTCAATTGCAAAGATTTGCCTCTACTGAATTTGATTTGATTTATTTATTGTCATGCGTATTTTGTTTCAAAATACACAGTGAAAAGTGAAATCAGCTTCCTTTTTATCTAGAAACCCAACAGCTTCAACTGAGCCATAGTCAAACAGCATAAAAACAGGCCCTTCAGCCCACCATGCACATGCCAACCATCAAACACCAAGCGAGAGTAATCCTATTTACTTGCACATGATGTCTAGTCTATTATGCCCTGGTATTTAAAGTGCTCATCCAGATGTTTCTGAAATACACATCCAGATGAACCCATGGTATGCAGTGCAGTCATCCTAAAGGATTACATTTCAATACATTTTCCCTGTGTTATGTTATTTTGTTAATGCCCTAAACGTGTGCATCATCTTTAGAATCCTATGTACGTCTCTGCACATTCTGGAATGAGTGATTTCATTGCTTTCCATTTCAAGGTGTTGCGTTAACAAATGTTCATCTTTTCTTCTGATTTAAGCTTACCCTTTTAAACTTAACCTTAAAATATTCTTTCTGAAACACAGAACTTGCTGCAGGCAACCAAGGAGGTTTGTTATGACATAAAAAATGATTCTGCTGACTATACCCTCACCTTTGTCATTATTTATTGAAATGAATAACTATATGTACTTCAGGCAGTTGTACCTCAGGGATCATGTGTGCACATATGTACATCTATGTCTCCTTGTACATCATTTGTTCAAATTTAATACTCTTAAGAGAATGTGTAGGGAGTAAAATCTGCCAATTAAAAGTTGAGACTCATCCAAATCAAAACCAAATTGCTGGTCAAAAATACAAGTCTCCAGACCCTGTTTCTTTTCCCACCAGTGATTGACAGAGCTAGCAATTTCAATAATATTGGCACCACTAGAAAGATTTTTCAAAACCAAAATACGTTCCGTAAAAATGTCTTGTATTACGTAAGAATTAGACTTTTCTGTATTAATAGTCAATAATGTCTTAAAAAGGTATGCAATAACTTGAAAGTGTCACTGTCTTTCTTTCCAAATTGAGTATCAAGTAAATGTAAAGTCACCATATTGTATTAGAGAGAGAGAGAGAGAGAGAGAGAGAGAGAGAGAGAGAGAGACTGAGACTGATGATTTAACCTGAGGGTCACCATGTCTTGGGTGAAGGGAGAGGTCAAGTAGGTGAGTCCTTGGCAAGTGCAAGAACTGAACTCACACTGTTGGTGTCACTCTGTATTGCAAACCAGCTGTCCAGCCAACTGAGCTAACCCGCCCCTAAGTGCAAACTATTACATCACTGATCATTGTCACAACCATGCTCTATACTAAGGAACAACCATATTTTAAAAGCTCAGTTGTAGTACTTCCATTCTAGCAGCTGTCCTGCTTCTAAGATCACAACAAGAATTATGTGGCTCACTGCACCCAGAGGAAACCTGCACAGACAACGGAAACACGCAAACTCTACACAGAGTTATCACCTGAAGGTGGAATTGAACCCAGGTCCCTGGCACTGCAAGGCAGCATTGCTAATCACTGAACTACTGTACCACTTTTAATTCATATTTAATTAATTATCAAAATTAAAGTAACTAAGAATATGTTTCTCAGTATCTCAGAAGAGAGCAGACAGAACATTTGGTCCATGTTTGTGGAAAGCTGCACATCTGTTTCCCCTTAGCCATCTCACTGAACCACATTATTTACGTGGCCAATGTACCGATAGAAAATAAAGACAGTGCTACAAAATTGTATAACTAATCATCATATCCCAAAACATTTACATGTGTTTTCTAAATTTCAGCCTCAATGTTACATTTTGATGTGACTTTGAAGGGCAACAGCTAAGACAAAAGTGGGTGGAGAGATTTCCATTCCATATGCAAACTCCCACTCCACCTTCAGATCTGGCACTTGCACCATTATCCTCACAGCTACCGTAAAGAGCTGAGCTTAAAAGCAAGTTGTGGTGAAAATTTATTGCATATTATCCTTATTATTAGGAAACATGGGTTCTAAACTGAACAGAGGTTGACTTGCCTGTCCATATTGTGTAG